>NC_091472.1:174289723-174889723 GCF_036971445.1 Narcine bancroftii
CAGGTGAAGGACACATTATCCAGGTGAAGGACACATTATCCAGGTGAAGGACACATTATCCAGGTGAAGGACACATTATCCAGGTGAAGGACACATTATCCAGGTGAAGGACACATTATCCAGGTGAAGGACACATTATCCAGGTGAAGGACACATTATCCAGGTGAAGGACACATTATCCAGGTGAAGGACACATTATCCAGGTGAAGGACACATTATCCAGGTGAAGGACACATTATCCAGGTGAAGGACACATTATCCAGGTGAAGGACACATTATCCAGGTGAAGGACACATTATCCAGGTGAAGGACACATTATCCAGGTGAAGGACACATTATCCAGGTGAAGGACACATTATCCAGGTGAAGGACACATTATCCAGGTGAAGGACACATTATCCAGGTGAAGGACACATTATCCAGGTGAAGGACACATTATCCAGGTGAAGGACACATTATCCAGGTGAAGGACACATTATCCAGGTGAAGGACACATTATCCAGGTGAAGGGACTAAACAGAATAAAAGTTTGGCATGGACTAGATAGACTGAGGGTTTCCAATTTCTGTGCTGTGGGTTTTCTATGGTTGAGAAGAAAAAAATTGGAGCCAGGAAGCAATCCTTGCAGCAGCAGACTTGACAAAGCCCTTCAGCACACCAAATTCATGTCAATGAAACACAAACTAATCCCAAAACATTTTCCCCACATTCTCACTGATTTGCTTCAGGTTCTTCTATTCACCCATACACAAACAGCAATTTAGGGCAGCCAATTAACCTACCAATCTATAAAGATGTGAAATGTGGGAAGAAACTAAAGCAAAGAGAAAACCCATGCAGTCATGGTGTAGCTATGCAAAAACCAGGAGGACCACAGATGCGAGGCAACTCTACAAGCATTGTGGACCCTCCCTCTCCCCATCCCCACCCACAACAGCAATATCAAAAATTGGAACTTAATCCCACAAAAAGGGATTAAAATTCCTCCATCTTCCATAGTGGCAATGATTTCTAGAGCATGGTTCCTTGCATTCCACGCTATAAATGAATCATTTGCTCTGACAGTTTTCTTCTTGTTAATCAATGTATACCATGTTATCCCCACATCACAAGTTCAGATTCAATAACCAAAAACTTAAAAATCCTCTTAAGTCAAAGTGAATCACATATCTCATTCATTCCTCTTGTTACTCCCTCAATGCTAGATTTGCTGAAAAAAATGCAAGAACATATTTAAAAAGGGAAATTAAATTGGACAGATCCAAGTTCTTATTGATACTTTCTTCAACACAATTTTCCCTTCAACTGAAAAGACTGATTGGTTGAGTTCATACATGTAACCTTATCAGCGAGAACTGGATGAGAGTTCATAGCCACTTTCAAACCCCTGGGATGCTGGTCACGAGGTCCTGAGAACTCTGGATTTCAATGTCTTTTTAAAATTAAATGTCAATTTCAAACGCATCCTTTTTAAGAGATAAAATTGAAAAAGTTTAGTCAGAATAAAACTGCACATTTCAAAAATGAAAAGGCTAAAAAAACTGAAGCCAGGCAATAAGTTTTCCCTCCCTCTCAGTTGTGATGTTGGGTTCCAGATCTAAAATGTTAGTTTCTTTTCAGAGTTGTTGCCCAATTGAAAGTTTTCTAGATTTTCTAATTTGAGAGTTTGCTCAGATTGTCACAAACTGTTCAGAATTTAGCACCTTCAAATCCAGAAAAATTTGGAGTGAGGTGTATTTTGACACAAGCTGAAGTTGCCAGAATACAGCCCCACTGCAAAACAATGCCATCTGCTGAATGTGAAGTTACCCAAAGGTCTCAAAAATATATAATCCTACACTACATATTAGTGCAGTTGAATTAGATGGCCCAAGAAAAATTTGTTATCAAGGTCTAGTCTCAATCACAACTTGAATCCTCCAGGGGTCCCAAGTACTTTGAATATCACCAGTTTTCATCCATTTGGTTGCAAAGATACAATTGATACAGAACAGGCACAACTCAATTTTGCTCCCGCTTTAAAATATCAATAAAAGAGTTCATTTGAAACTTGCACCATGTTAGAGTAATATTTTAAACTTAAAACTTGCAATAGTCTCTTCATATTTTATCAGAATTCAAAATTATTTCACCCTACCTGTGGGATAGGAGATACATTTTTGGACAAAGGCAGTCCTTGGTAATGATTGTGAACATGAGTGGAAGTTTGGGCATAACCTATAAAAAGCAGAATGGGACACCTTTACCTTGCACATATTTTAAATGCAGTGCAAACAATTTTGACCACAACAGAACTTGGTCTGAAAGCTTGATTTTACTGTATCTGCAAGTACCTACATGCAGCCAAATCATAGCCCTACAATTCCTTTCCAGATAACCAAAAGCCATATTTGAAAGCTCATTTATTTCACAGCACAATGCTTTTTAGTTTTATCCCCCCACTCCACTTTAAATTGTGCCGCATTATTCTAACAAGCAACCTAGCTTATTAAGCATGTATTGGCCAAACCTTCACAAATATGAGCGAACATGCCACTTAAAGGAAATGCCTAACTTTCTATTTGTGGTTTTATGATATTACTCAATACTAGATGTGCTCACAAGAACAGCAGTTGAAAAATCAAAAATTTATTTAAAGATTTACTGCAATGAATAAGAACTGGCAAGCAGATTTGAGAATGTGGATGGCTCAAGTTTAAATTAATCTTACCAATAGGAGAGTGTACATGAATAGCAGCTCATCAGATTGCCATTTTAGTTATGCTGAAGGACAGCGGGTACTGAGCTACATCATGTCAAAATATTATAAACAGATCTTATGCTCACCAATTGGAGATTTGGCTCTGAAGAACTCTGGAGGTGGCTGCTGGAACGCTGGTACAGGGGATGAATGGCCTTGGTGATTTAGGACAGGGGTATGATGATTTTGATTGCCAAGCAGGTCACCTAATATATCTGGTGATGGGGGCCCCATTACAGGGGGTGGCAGAATTTCCTGTACAAAAATTCACAATTTGATCCAACACAAAATATTTAACATTAGGCCAAGGCCACAGAAATGGAGTACTTCATTTTCAAAAAACTTTGCCAGAATTCAGATCCTCAAATTAAACAAGTTTCTTTACAGCCAGTGGTATTAATTGCCAGTGATCAGGACATACCACACGTACACCAGGTTTCCCAAATAAACAGCCAAAGTGTTGCATTTTGGATAAAGTTGAAACTCTTAGAATTTGGTGTTCAAGTCACGCAGCAAATATCAAATTCTATTTAAATGCCTGTTGTTTCACTTGAGAAGCCCTGCATCAGAAAAATATTTGCACATTGATCAGTGGTGCCATGCACAAGACTAGAGATTGTATGCACAATGAATCATAAGTTTCCAAAACAAAGACTGAAAAACATGTACTTGCCTTTCCAAACTCTATTGTTGCTGATCAGACCTAGCACTGATTTTAAAGTCTTTTGATGGATATTTGCTGGTTTTAGTATCAATGGATTAATTTCCTCATATAGCCCAAACTTCCAGACAAACTTTTGAACACTCCATAAACTAGATTTTGGCCAGATTGCCACAACAAAATGCAAGGGAAGTATGTGTTCTCAATGAATATACTGCTCTTCTACAAATTCCAGTCTGAATTGAATCAAGAACACTGACCAACAATAAATAATCTCATTGTAAAATAATGAAAAAAAGTCAGGGCATAAAATGAAATCACAAAACAGGGGTGTGTGGAATGAGTATACTGCAATATTCAACATCCAAATCATATGTAATCCTATATCTGAGAATATAAAGTTTAATTTCAAACACAAGTCATTTCAAAAAGCTGGATTCACCAGCAAAAATCATATTTTCTTCTCTCTTCAGGTTGTGGCCAAATTATTTGCACAAATTAAAATAATATCAGCAAGTGGAACTTTCCCCCCTCTTAACAGTTAATTCTCCATGTTCACTGAAATGTAAAGAGGTTCTAAATGTGCAAAAAAATTAGCTACTAGGAGGAACAACTGCTAGCTAGTTTATAATGGATTTTGAGAGAAAGAACAGTTCTTTAAAATGTGGTTTGAGAGGGAGATGTGTCAGGGATTTGAGGATGGAAATTTCATAATGTAGCTGAAGGGACAGCTATCTATTGCAAGGAGGAAAATGAAATGCAGAAAAGTTTTTAAACAAAATGATTAGTTCCAATTAGTGCAGAAAGGTAGTTAACTGATGAAAGAAAAATGCAAGAGAAGCTGAGAGCAGAATACCGACAGAGAGGAACTGAAGTAGAACCAAGTAATAGAGGCAGGTAGTTAATGTTGGTTTCTGGAGATTCAAAATGCCCCTTCTGAAGTTATGAACATAAAAAAATGAACCAAGTCCCATTGACTGTGAAGGAACAGGTGAGATGCAGCAAGGCACAGGATTCTGCTGTGGACCTGATCAGAGCATCGGAAGATGTTCTGAAGTTTGGAATAGAGTCAAAAGCCCAAAAAGATATCAGCTGGAATCTGGAGGAAAAAAAATTGACAGGGGCAAGCAGTAAACAGAGTCTTTGAGGCAACAAAGATCACAAACAATCCAAAATTTTGGGATGACGTGTTATCTTCTACTATGCATGCATAGTCACTGGAGGCTGAAACAAATTACTTCAACACAGTGCAGTACCCCAACTTTGATTTTCAAGATCCTAATGGCTGCAGTGAATTCCAAATTGTAAAAAGCTCCCACCTCTATTGTTCTGAATTGACAAAATTTGTCAGTGATTGCACCAATAAAATGGCCACATAAAAATGTCCCAAAAAAAAAAACAAAGATCAATTTACCACGGACATGAGTAAATTCACTGAATATTTTTCCAAAATCTTCATGTGGAGTTTATGACAAGGAAAATAAGCCATACATCATGGAAACAGTCCCAAAAGCATCAACTCATTGACATTAGAAGTGAGTGATCCCTTTTACTTTCTATATTCCTATCCACTTCACCACAATAGGGGCAATTTACAGCAGCCAATTAATCCTTTGCCCACAAATCTTCAGGCAAAACAAATTCAAAACCTGGAAAATCAAAATAAAGGTCACCTATCTAAATTGGGACAAATACAGCTTTGGTTGCTCCAGAGTAGATACGAGCAAAAGATTCCAGAAGAAATCGTCATCAACAATGCAAACCTTTGTATTAGATGGACCATTTGAGAAGAAATCACAAGACCAGCAGTTTCCAAAGCAAGTTTGCACTTCCAGTTAGAAGATTTGAACATGATGCCAGTAGATAAAAGGATACTTGAGAATGTACTTGGTTAACATGGTGCTCAATTTGCACAACCCAAAGGAACAAATCGAATTTCAACAAGCCTCATTAGAATGCCAGGTTGAGACAAACAGGAACTTTGTAGCGATGACAAGTGTAATGATCAGGGTTTATATATTTAAGACAATGTCGTTATGCCCATCACTAAGCATGAACTACAAAACAAACCATTATGTCGAAGTATTCAAGTCTGACTTCAAATTTGATGGCAAATTTTACTTACAGGTGGTTTTGATTGTGAAGGCAGGGTTCCACTTGCCTTCATACTGCTAACCAGCTTATTGAAAGCAGTCATATCTGTGTCTTTTTTTTGTATTGGTTTGGGCCCAGATGATGCAGTTAAAGTCTGTTCCAGATGTTCCACCATGAATGGGGTGGCAAGCTTTCTCTCAGATTCCATTTTGAGACCTTTCAGTTCTGCTTCCACCTCTTCTACAGACAAAACCACTCCAGTCTGTGCTGCAAAACAAAAGAGAGATTATGCACTACATCTGGAAACAACCCAGTTACAAACTGAACACTTTATACACCTATTTTTAATGTTCCAACTTAAAACTACGATACCACTTTTGTAGTTACTGGTGATCATGCAGATAACCAAACAAAATGTCCCTAATGTCAAAAAAGCAGTGAAGATTTGCTGAAGTACAAATAATTACTTTAAGTTCAGCTCTGTGCATTTAGAGTAAAAACAGGAACAAAAAATCCCTTGCGCAGTTTTATTAAAACTTGCAGCAGCCAACACTTTCATGATTTCTTAAACTACTAACTGACAGGTAATAGTAGTTCCAACTACATCCTCAAGTCCAAGAAATGTTCTAATAATCAAAGAAATTGATGGAGGCCAATTAAGAGTAAAATCCCCAGTATCCAGAATTCAAGCAACCAACAAAGAAAAGTAATAACTAAACAAATAAAAATTAAAATAAATAATAAAAATGTAAATAAAATTTTAAAATTGCAAAAGTAAATGTTTTCCAAAGAAACAAATCCTTGAAGATGCAAGCAAATATTCAGCCAGTGGAACACACTAGTCTTGCCCCACCTACAGCAGATGTTTGAATAAAATGGCAGTGCCTCAGATGAAGAACCGGCTGATGTTGGTCGTCACTGGGGCGATTCTCCCAAAATATCTCCCTATCCCTGTCTAATATATTATTCAGTATGTTAGTAAGGCTTTTTCTGTAAACTTGGCAGGGTGGAAAGGAAGTTAATTATGGTGGTAAGGTTAATACAATGCTGTTACAGCACCATTTTGTAAATTACAGGAATTACCGGATTAAAGTGAATTTTATGTATTTAAGGACTACAGATTATTTTTTCCAAAAAATTTTACAGTTTACTCATCTTTTAAAGTTTATTCTTAATGCAGATATATTAGCTAGGCATTAGGTCTCAGGCAAATGGAAAATTCACATATCCTTTTGGACCCTTTATGTGGCCATTTTATCAGTGCAAATCACTGAAAATTTGTTAATTCAGAACAATGGAGGTGGGAGCTCTTTCACAATCCCTTTATGTGCCAGATATGTAGTTACTTGGTACCATGGGATGAGTCCAAACATAGCAACAGACTCTTTGGCTCATCAAATCTACACCAACCAGCCAGCACACATTTACATGAATTCTTTTATCCAAATTACATTTAAAATCCACCCCCACCACATTCTACAACTTGCCTACACCCACCCACCCACCCACCCACAGACGCAATTTGCAGTGGTTAAACTGCCAACCATTGAAACCAGAACATCACTGAACAGCAACCGTTGAACAAGTTTCCCAGACAAGATTAGTGTAAACTCAAATTCAATTCATTGAATATGCAGAAATAGACACATACAACTTTCTTTTAGCTTTTCCTTGTTGGCAGTGAGACTCGACAGCAATGGCTTCACATCTACATTTGCTTTTCGCAGTATTTCTAAAATATCAACTTTTTTATTAATATCCTTGTTATCTTCTCGTGATTGAATGGGAGCAAAATAGTTTCCAAACTGTGAAACAGGAGTTGGGATCCTCTGCTCCAGACCTGTGCCCATCAAAACAAAAATTAGATTTAATCAACTTGTACATTAACATCTTAAAATAATTTATAGTTAGCCTAATATAACTGGAGACATTGGATTAGCAAATGGAGACAGGCAGGAGCTGGAATATGGACACAAAATTGCTTCTGTCAACTGAGGAGCATTATCAATTGCATGGGAGCACTTCACATCTCTGAACTGATGAGTACAGATACTGACTTCTGGAGCAAAGAAATCTGGAGGAACTCAGATCAAGTAAGAGAAAGGTCAACAATCCAGGTTGCAACCCTTCAAAACATTGCTCAACCTGCAGAGTTCATCTTTGTTTGAAAGCTGTCGCAAATCAGTGCCATTGCAAAAGATACTCCTCATTGGTTCCAAAGGGACATTCTTTTATTCTGAGATTTTGCCCTCGGGTCAGAGTCTTTCCCTCAACTAAAAACAACGTCTTCATGTTCACTCTATACTGCCTAATTTATATTATTTGCTATTTGTAATCTGTCAAGACATTTCCCCTACCAATCTACCTGTCAATTCTGCATGTGCACCAATCTACCTGTCAATTCTGCACGTGTTGCACCCAATTCTAATGGGTTAAGAGGAAATCCTCTCAAATGGACCACAAACCAAAAAATCAAAAGCAGCATTCTGGAAATTTGAAATAAAAGCAGAAAATGCTGGAGAAATGCTCAGTGGATCTATGGAAAACCATAAAGATGTCTACTGATGAAGGGATATGGATAAACTATTGACTTTCAACAGATGCTGTCTGACCTTTGAAGCATCTTCAGAAGTTTTTTTTTAAAATAAAAAATACAGGAGTCCTGCTCAGCTGAGAAATTGTTCCAATTTAAATTCATATTCTAAGCCAAAGTTTCATGAATCAACTTAAAACAGTTTGCATCTTCCACGTTGAATTTGAGCTAATTCAGACCAAACCTGCAGCAGAAATTTACTTTCACAAATGTGAAACCAAATACCTGTTAAGACAATATATCACAACCATATAATCTTGGTTGATCAGCACAATTCAAGATTGGCTCTTGAAAGCGTGAACTTCAAAATCTCGTGAAAGCTCCTTAGAAAGTGGTAGGCTTAAGTACTTAGTTCACATAGAAACATCAACAGATTCACCAATATTTTGGAATGCATGAATGTAAAGGGCTCATCTTGAACTACCATCAGCATTCACTTGCTATGCACAAACCTTCCAGATTAATGTCAAATAAGCAATCTGACAAGCTGAGTGATTTTCAACAAATCATATTCAAGTATGGATCTTTTGTGCTTGACCTGAACACTTCTGCAAACTACTTGGCTACTATCTATTTCCAGAAATTTGACAAGTTCACCAGCAAAGGTCATAATTAGAAACCACTCAACTCTTGCATTTTTCCAATAGATATGAAAATTAAGATTATTCACTTTTGCTGTTGTTTATTTTTAGGCTACCCACAAGCAACATAATTTCCACTTTTGTAATATTAAATCTTCATGTGTACCTTACACATCTGTGCTTATTCCAATGGTAATCAAATTTAAACCAATTCTTTACAAATCAATATTACCCAAAATTTTAGAGTTCTGGTGCTCATCCCATTATACTAGGCCACAAACATATTTAGCCAATATTGGGAGGAAACTTGAACCACAGATAAAAACTATTTACCAGCAAGTCTTTCAAGTTCTTCATGTGGGGTAGATCGTAGGCTACTTGAATGACTACCTGGTCCACTCAAGCTACTCGAGAACCATTGACTGAACCGACTAGATGACACAGATCCTTCACCAAGCACCTCTTCGATCATCTGGTTAAAAGAAAATTAAAGTTAATGTCACAATCAAACTGAACATAAAGGAAGTGACATAAAAGAGAGTTTGGAACTTACGTCATCAAACATCCCTTTGGTGCTACATTTTGAACGATTTCCCAGCGACAAATGGGGTTGCTGACTGCATGTCCACCTTGCTGCTTGGTTGCTTTTCAATATTAGTACATATATATTTTTTAAAAAAAATCACCCTCCCAAATAACCATATCATTCAAGTTTAATTACACATGTATTCATTATTAGTGATGGGCATAAATTTTCATTCTTCATGGGCATTTTGAATTTATGGAAGTCATTTCAGCAATTAATACCCCAAATATTACTAAAGTGTTCCTGCTTGTTCAATAACATAAGCATGAATGCATTTGTGGCACTAACTCAGCTATACAGACTTTATCATCTCAAAAGAAATTAGTTTTTGGAATCAAAGCAATTACCCAAATCAATATCCATAGACTTTTTTTTCTCGAAACTTTCATTTTGTCATGTCAAAGCTAAAAGCACGTTTCCCCTTCTGAAAGCCCAACTTAGATTGTTTTTTATATAGAGTTACTCAAGATTTTGGTGTTTTAACAGCAGATTTCTATTTCACCTTTGAAGAATTTACATGCAACCTCTGCAGAAGTTACAAAGTTACAACATTAAGCACACACTTTAAATCAGTTGTTCTCAACCTTTTTCTTTCCACTTAAAAACCACTTCAAGTCATCCCTTACTAATCAGAGCACCTATGGCACAGGGAATACTTAAAGTGGTATGAGTGGAAAGGTTGAGAACCTCTGCTTAAAATGCTGCAATCAAGCTCCCAGATCATTACCCCAAAGCATCTTGAAAGCTACCAATTGTTCTGCAAACTCAACTCGCTAATGCAATGAATGGCCTCAACCACACCATCTCAATACCCAGCGCCAATTCAAAATTCTTTCCAAGTCACTAACTGCCAAATCTCCCCCAAACAACAATGTTCCGTTTAGACAATTCACCAAATGGCCAGTGGAGAAAAGTGGAAATTGGCAGAGATGTTCAGCACCTCTTCCAGAAATCACTTCCATTTTAACACATCATCCTGAAAGAGATATTTATGGCTTTTTTTTCCCCTTTTAATAACACATTCCCCAAAACCTTTCTATTCAAGAAAAGACAATCATCATCAAATTAACACCAATTTGAAGTTTCATCTCTGCTTTTGCAACCTCAAGATTTCCATCTACCCATTTGTAGAAGCCAAGACAGCCATTTAAACCTTTTGTATTAAAGTCACTCTTATACATTTAATTTCTCCCTCTTCAACTTAGGTAGTAGAAAACAAAATTATTGACTATGCTTTGGCCTCAATGTTTCTAATCTTGGTCTCAAAGTTTTCATTGCCCTTCACTTGGATTACTACTGATGGTCAAGCAAATTATTTCAGAACCTTAAGTATCCCACTTGCTCCCCAGCAGGTTTGCTTGACTTGACTTTTTTTGGTGCCGGGATGCCTCATTTTGTGAAATCAATAGATTGCTGAAGCAAAGTTAAAGGTGAAACTGAACGTCAACTTTACAGATGCTGCCTGATCCATGCAATTCCAGAACTTTATGATCAAACCTTTTGAAACAAATAGTGTTTTAATTTACATGGTGTGATTTTGTACCTTTCCCCAACCCAAGGCATGCATATTGTACAGACTTCATTCTCCAGAAACAACTCACTTGTTTCAAGATTTTCACGAACAGATACTTTGTAAGAATGAATGAATGGAATAAATTAATAGCTTGATGAGCTTTAAATGCAGAAAGAGCCTTTCAGTACAGACAGAATTCATACACACCAAGAACTTTAATAATCTTGCAGTCAAAAGGAGCATGATTTGGCAACATGAACGAACTGCAGACTAGACTGCAGTACACAAGTGGCCTAAACTAGTCCATTTAAAAAATCTTCCACCAAAGCAGTCACGCAACCTTACCTCAAGTGCCAGAACCAAGGTCAAGTTACTGATGGGTTGCTATTGGACAAGTTTATTCAAATTCATGCATAGAAGAGGAAATGTTTTATTGAAGCAGAGCACTTGAGAAAAAGTTAATTAAGTTGTACGTAGTATTTTACAAGCAACTGAAATGTAAAAATAGTTTTTGTTAAAAAAATTTAAGATGAAAGCCTGCAATATTCACACAGGGATCAAACAAAACAGTGGAATTTAGTATAAAGGGGTGTATTAATGTTTACTATTATTTTCACTTTGCAACATTATTCCAATGGTCAATGAAGGTGAATTATGAGTGACCACCACCACCTCAAGCTATTTTACATAGATTGGAGCAGACTCAATAAATATTTGGTCCAAAAGATTGAAATATTGCATAAAAAGTTATCAGAAACTATGCGCAAATTAGCATTCTTTTAGACAAGAGAGTAAATTTTAGAGATACTGAAAGGGCATGCTCAAAATTACAATTGGTACTCCGGATTGGCAGTGATGAACCACAAGAATACTCTGCTGTGATGATTTAAATGGGACAGAAAATCAGTGTGATAACAAGTAGCAAAATTCAGAAAATATGGAAACACAGGATACAACAATTGTTGGAATATGAAGCCAAGCATAACTGGTGGAGGAACAAAGCAGATCAAACAGCATTAGTTGGAGGAAATAAAACTCTTCATTTTTTGAGTTGCCTTGATGAATTTAGACTCAATATTTAATTCATTCTTTTTCTCCCACTGATGGTGCTTAATCCACTGAGTTCCTCTGGCAGATAGTGCTTGGCTTCAGAAAATATGGAAGCCAGATTTAGATTAAAGGGGCAAGCAGAATTTTTATGGACAGAATTCTGCATTTTAAATGGTTAAAAGTTTAAGCTGGAAAAGTGTTTCTTTTGGAAGAAGGGACAAGTCAGGTAGTAACATGCATTAGAAATTTTTTGTGGTAAAAATTGAAAATTAAGTCACTGCATGGTTGATCACCTCAAAGGCTGGTACTGTGCCTTTAGTTTAAAATCAGTGAGATCTTTTCATCTGCGCGGCTAACTGGCCAATTAGGTTACTCTTGGAGCCATTGAGCAGAGTCTTCTGCAAGATGAGATGCTCAGCTTTGGAGGCTAGCTGGTTAAAATATGGTACAAGCACAACAATCACCATTCAAATGAACAACAAAATCGTATAATATTACTTTTAAGGATGATTTTGATTGAAACCATTCTCTCAGCTTCCAATATTACCAAAGTTCCGATTGTTAATGTTTACAAAAATCCAAAATTTCCCAAACATTTGATTGTTTAGGCTCCAGTCATATTTTTAATAGCTTGTGTAGGGCCTCCAGGATGTCAAAGTGGTTCTGAAATTGCAGCCAACTGCCTGTATCAAAGTAGCCGCAATACAGTGCAGGCTTTTGTGCACGAGGAACCGGGGCTCCCAAGATCTCATGAGAACACAGGAAGGCAGCACAGCTGCAATTTCAAAACATGAACTGTATAAGGTGCTCTCCCACAAGCGTGTTTTAAATTAATGTGGTCAGTCTTTTTGCAACCAGAAGAACATTTGCAAACTGCAACTGTAACACTTTTAAAAAGCGGACTTGTTAATCACAGGTATTGAAGGATAATTGTTCAATTGCTAAACAGCAACAGGTCACTGGATCAGCTATTTTAATCAAAAGCACAGCGTGAACCAGATGCAAGCATCCTCCTGACCTACATGCAACCTTTTAAATGAGATCAAAGACAAATTGCATTGAGCAATTTCAAGTATCAAATTACTTTCCATTTCTTTCAAGAACATCAAAACCAAAATCCTCACTTTTAATGCTGCATACATTCTGTAAGGAATGGCAACAAAACATACAAAAGGGAAAGCTATTCTAAAAAATTGGAATTAATTTGATGGAAAGCCTGGAACCAAAAAAATGATTGCAAGAAAGCTGCTCAGAAAGCATTTGTGAATTGACAAGTATTACATTTGGGACTCTTTCCATTAGAACCCTTTTCACATGGATGTTGCCCAGCCTGCTTGGTGGTCACAATATTTGTAGTTCTTTGAAATTTTCAGATCCAATAACGCTGCAAAGATCGAGATTGGCAAAAGATTTCATTAAATGCACCACCAGAAAACCCGTGAGTCATCGTGTTCCCTTTGAATCCATAACAATCCAACGACAGCAATTAACTGCTGGTGGATCGTTACACTTTACCCCAACACCAAGAGTGCCAACTAACCGATGCAAGTCCAGGTACACTTTTCTCCATGTTGAAGAACTCATTGAAGTCAAAATCCCCCAATGAGGGTTCAGGTAGGACTGCTTCCTGTGGAACTTCTTGATCAGCTTCTGATGCAGAAACAGTCGATATCTCTGATGCTTGAACAGCACCATTACATTCAACACCTAGAAGGCAATAAACAAGGTTTTTAGAAGTTTTAGTCAATCCAGTATTCTTCCATACAATGAATAACCCAAGTGAAACCCAGCTACTACAATTCCACTGACTCCAAGACTTCCCAAAAATGATCCAGAGCAAGTTACAATCACAAAGCAGGTGGTTGCTCAGTACAGCCAAAAAGACTCAAAGTGGAAAGCAACATTCAAAAGAATTACATTCATATTGGAAAGGTTAATGTGTTCATTCCATATAAAATACCATTTAAACAGCAACTCTGCATTCTCAGCAACTGTGGACAGTTCATGGCTTTACATTTACCCAAAACTCTGTATAATAAACTCAAGAACCTTCATATAATTGCCTCTGTACTCAGTCAAAAATAACTTTTTTTGTAATTTCTTTAATTTATTGCACTATGAACCATATCAACCAAAATATGTACAAATGTTTCTCATTAAATATACAGACATTTTCCTTATTTTCTCCCCCTTCCCTCCCTCCAAAACCAATAAATATTAATCATATAAAATACAATAAAGAAACTTCTTCACACAATGGAAAAACAAAAAAGACTTTTACACATTAAATCTGATCATGTTTATCTTCTTATCACTTTAGGAGATGGAGGTCAGAGGCAGGCATTTTCTGTTATATTTCATGTATGTAGGTTCCCAAATTTGTTCAAACAATGTAATTTTGTCTTTTAAATTATGTAATTTTTTTCCAATGGAATACACTTATTCATTTCCATGCACCATTGTTGTATTTTCAGACTCTCTTCCACTTTCCAGATTGACATTATACTTTTTTTTGCTACTGCTAGGGCTATCATAATGAATCTTTTTTGGGCTCTATCCAGTTAGAGACCCTGTTCTTTACTTTTTATATTATTTAAAAGAAAAATTTCTGGATTTTTTTGGTATGTTGTTTTTTGTGATTTTATTTAATATCTGATTTAGCTCTTCACTTTTGTGAATCCCCAAATTGTGTGTATTGTTGTTCCAATTTCTTGATTACAGCAAAAGCATCTATCAGATTGTTGGGTCCCACTCTTTTGGATAAATGAAATAACTGAAGGTTTTATTTCACATAATTTAGTCGACCATATGGGCATCTTAAACATTGCCAATAACGATACCACAAAAGTTTTCAAGAATAACATGTCTTCACAGTCAAAGACATGGCCAACATGCCAAAGAATGGTGATAGGGTTGCAAAGGGAGGCGAGGACCTCGATAAAATAATTGTTACAAAAGAGTGATGAGCAAACTAATGAGACGGAAGCAGACAAATTCCCTGGTCCTGATGGGATGCATCCCAGGGTACTGAAGGAAATTCAGTAGTAGTCATTTACCAAAAATTCTCTAGATTCTGGACTGGTCCTGGCAGATTGGAAGACGGCAAATGTCGAGCCACTTTTTAAAAAAGGGATGTCAGCAGAAGATGGGTAACTATTGGCCAGTTAGCTTAATTTCTTTAGTTGGAAAAATGCTTGAAGCTGTTAAGGATGAAATAGAGAGACATTTAGAACGAAGGGGTTCCATCAGGCAGAAGCAGCATAGATTCAGAAAGGGCAGGTGTTGATAGAGAGGGAAATAAGTTGATGTTGTATATTTGGATTTCCAGAAGGCATTTGGTCAGGTGCCGTAAAAGAGATTTATCACTAAGATACAGATGAATGGAGTCAGGAGAAGTATATTGGCATGGATTGAAGATTGCTTAACTGACAGAAGGCAAAGAGTTGGGATAAGTGGGTGTTATTCTGATTGGCAGACAGTGGTAAGTAGGGTCCTGCAGGGGTTGGTGCTGGGTCCGCAGCTGTTCACCATCTACAATGATAATTTGGAAGAGGGGACAGAGGGTAGTGTGGCCAAGTTTGCAGATGATACCAAATTGAGTGGAAAAACAAATTGTACAGAGGTTGTGGAGAGGATGAAAAAGGATATTGTTAAGTTAGGTGTGTGAGCAAAGGTCTGGTAAATGGAGTACAACATTAGTAAAAATTAGGTCATCCACTTTAGTAGGGAAAAATAGAAGAGCAGATTATTATTTAAATGGTGAAAGACTGCAGCATGCTGTCTTGCAGAAGGACTTGGGAGGACTAGTACTGGAATCGCAAAAAGTTGGGTTGCAGGTACAACAGGTTCTTAAGAAGGCAAATGGAATGTCGGCCTTCATCGCTAAAGGAATTGAATTCAAGAGCAGGGAGGTCATGCTGCAACTGTACATGGTACTGGTGAGGCTGCACCTGGAGTACTGTGTACAGTTTTGGTCTTCATACTTGAGGAAGGAGACACAAGCCTTGGAGGCAATCCAGAGGGGGTTCACCAGGTTGATCCCAGAGATGAGGGGGTTGAGGAGAGACCAAATCCCCCTGTGATTTTACTCAAATTCAGAAGAATGAGAGATCTTCTAGAAAGATAAAATTATGAAAGGGATAGATAAGGTAGAGGCAGGATACACAAGACCATAACTAGGGGACACAGCTTCAAGATTCAGGGGAGTAGATTTAAGACACGAGGGAAAAACTGTTCCCCTCCCCCCCCACCAGAGTAGTGAACCTGTGGAATTCTCTGCCCAGGGAAGCAGTTGAGGCTACATCATTAAACATATTTAAGGTTCAGTTAGATAGATTATTTTTTAAAAAAAAACATTAAAAAATGATTCAAGGGATTATGGGGAATAGGCAGGTAGGTGGAATTGAGTCATTGATCAGATCAGTTATGATCTTTTTGAATGGTGGAGCATGCTCGACAGGCCAGATGGCCGACTCCTATTTCTTATATTCAAAATTTTCTTTGGAAGGGCAAAATGTCAAGAGTCTCTTTAGATAAACTTGACTTCTAAATTTGAGTTGAGAGGTTTGCAATTACCAAATTTTAGAAATTACGGCAAGGCTGCTCAACTGAAATTTTTAACTTTTCTTTAATGAGGAAGAACCAGCATGGATTTAAAAAATTGATACAATAGAAAAGACGAATTATCAATGGATAATCAAATTTTAAATATTTGGTTTTAGAAAGGAATTAAATATAGAGAAGATTGTTATGCAAGCAGAAATTTAATGACATTTGATCAATTAAAAAAATGTGGGATACCCTTTTGGTTATCAATTATGGGCTTATTTGAGAGATAAACTGGGTCCAACAATGACATTACCAAAGTACAGTGATGTAGAAAAATTGATAAGTAGTGGATATTAACAATTTACTTCGGCCATGTACACTTTATTACAGAAGGGAATTATTAATCGGGGATACACAAAGTTAAGAATGCTGGGAGACATGTTTAAAATGTTTATATTGATGAAGTAAATTGGTCAGAGTTGTGCCAGGACAATATTACAAATTTTATAAATGTTAGATTGTAATCGTACTAGCCATACAGTGGTCAAAATAACCATCGAGTCAAATGAGTTGAACCAACCGACTTTAATAGAACTCATGCATGCGCTCAGAACCCAATGATGCTTGTGATTCCCGGGATCTTCATGACATTAGCTGCTAGGCTGTGGGCTTGCCCTGCACCCCAAGCTCCGTCAGATCAGCCGCGACTCAGTCAGTTTGCCTGTTGCATGGGCGAGCCACCACAAGATACAGGCTAGTTCAATGTAATTTTTTTTTTTTTTAAAACATCAATTATATCTCACTCTGCAAGAGCAAAATAAACAGAAATCAGATTTATCTGACCAGGGTTTAAGATATGGTCAGGAGGTTGGTACTTTTTTTTTTAATATATATATGTATAAAACATTCACTTGGTCTTGCACCAAAGTGAGACACTTTTGGTCAAGTCTGCTGTTTTATTTATAACAGGTTATGGGAATCAATTTTCACAAACTCCAATGTTATTTTTACAAGGCAAAAAGAATGAAACTATCTACATATCAAAAACAATTTTTAAAGATTGCTTGAGCAGCAGCAAGAAAATGTACAGCAGTGTCATGGAAATCAGATACCCATCTGGGTATGGAACTTTGGAATGCAGAAATGTATAGTTTTGTTCCATTGGAGAAGATATATTTATAATTTGAGAAATATGTAGAATTGAGGGAATTAATACATAGATCCTTTCCTGGAAATATTACAAGGAATAAATGATTAATTTCAAGTGGAAACGGGAACTTGCAGCAACCAGGTTTCTATTCTAGTTTTTTTTAATAAAAACTTTTATTACAGTTTTACATTTTTCTTTTGTGGTTAGTTTAGTGGGAAGGGGGTTTATTTCAAGTAACAGATTGGATATTAATTTCATTGTTATAATTTGTACTTGGCTATTATTACATGTATGGAAAACTAATAAAATTTTCAAAAAACATATGACATCTCCGTAGATCAAGATCATGGTTGATTAGATCTAGAATTTAACTCCACATGGCCCATTTACCACAAGTTTCAACTCCTTGTTGGAACAATTTTGGAAGCTTTAATATTCAATGATTCAGCCTGAACTCTGAGGGGAAAAAAAACAAAATCAACACCTTGCCAAATTCATTATCCAATGATTAGCCCCAGATTGGTTTCTAAAATCACTTGCATCTCCAAAGATCAAACTGCTCAACAGTTCAAGGAAACCCCTCCAATCCCAGGAATTAACCAATTTCCTTCAATCTCCAAGTATATTCATCATTCAGACCAAAACCATGCAGTACTCTTGATAACCCTAACCCATCCCATGTAGTTCTGTCAAATGCCATTATTTTTAATTTTATCTTCCTGCTGTTTCAAACAGACTAAGCTTTAACATCCAACTCTACATTTGATTCAGCCACCAGTTATCTTTTATTCCTTCAAGTCAATAAGACAGAAGGTAGCTGATAAGAGAGAAAGCAAAGATCAAAAGGATCATTACAAAGATTGTTTCAAACTAATTGGTTATCTATTCTTTTAAAAGTAAAAGATTTTACATGCCCTTACCTGCACCCAAGTTTCAAGCGATCAAAATAAGAACCATCTTTGCTATATCTCTCTTCTTTGGTTTGGCAGACAAAGATTTATGGAGGGGTAAATGTCCACGTCAGCTGCAGGCTCATTTGTGGCTGACAAGTCCGATGCGGGACAGACAGACACGGTTGCAGGGGAAAATTGGTTGGTTGGGGTTGGGTGTTGGGTTTTTCCTCCTTTGTCTTTGTCTACATCTACCCTGTGAAGTACCCACAGGATTCAACTCCCAGCAGATAAAGAGCCAGTGGAACTTTTCCCAAGACAACAGCACCAAACATGACCCTCCACAACTCAATTATAGATCTCAGTTCAATAAACCTCCTCTGAAATGCTTCTAATGCACTAAAAATCACTCAAAGACATTTAGTTAACTCACTTATTTTCCAATCTACTACAATCTTGTAGAACGAAAAACGACGAATTCCCAGACAAACTTTAGCCCATACATTTCATGGATACCAGAAAGAAATCAAAATGAGGAATTAACACATTTATTATTAGTGTGCAAACTGTATACCCGTTTTCAAAGAAGAGATAAAAACTTGCCTTCTTTAAGTGTTTCTGATCGTTTCCTCCACCTCTTTGGCCTTCTTGGATCCTCCAACAGCACTTTATCATCAAAGCCAGTGAGCTCTATAGTTTCTGATTGACTAGTGGGGCCAGCAGAGAACCATTCTGGCTCCTCTTCAGTGTACGAGTCACATCGCCTTCGCTCACCAAAAATACGTTTGCCATCACCAAATTCTCTCTGCAGAAATGGAGTCAGCAAGTCTTAGCTTTGTTTCCCCAAATAAAGTGCATGCCACTTGCAGCTCAAGGAATAAAAACCAGTATGAAAGCCTTAATACTTCAGATTCTGATACTGATTACAATATGAAAGGTTGTTTGGAAGTTTGAAATTTCAGGATCCCAAGTTTGAATGAAGCTACACTCATTAGTTCAAAACAGGATCTTAACATGTTGCTTTTAGGTTGGGGGACAATTTCTCTTAACAAGGGATAAGCTTTGTTTAACAGCTCTCACACTTACAATTAAAAAGCTAACAGAAAAATATAATGCAATGTCACCAAGCTTAACAGTGCCACAGTAGCCTTAGTCAATGGTTACATTAACTACATGCCACTGACAACCTACCATGGATAAAAGCAGCTGTCATTTAACTCAATTTAACCCAACATGACAATCATGGATTGAATTAGTTTTAGTCTTCCTCCTTGCCCCAACAACCGTTGCACTTTTTTAAAAAAAAACCCGGTCGATCACATCTACATTCTTACCCATTGGCTCCATAATGTTCCATCTCAACTACAATGATGAATTTAGTGATCCAATGACAAGAAATTACACATGCTGGAATCTGGAGCAAAACCATCTGCTGGAGCAATTCAATTTTTTGGGAAGGGGTGGTGGGAGAAGTTACTCTTGACTTTTAGGTCAAAATCCTTAAAGAGTGATGGTGGCCAACATTTCCAGTCATGTTGTCACAATGGTGTACAAAACATAGGATCTGAAGCAAAACTAACCCGAAAGCGCTTTTCTTTATAGTCTCGATCCCTTCCTTCTCTACCATCTCTGTCACGCAAGTCTTTGTCTCTGCCATCCCGATCAAAAGTTCTTGATGTAATTATGCGCCCACTGCCAATTCTTCGTTGGCACCCCAACCCACGAATATTTTCATTCTCTTTATTTTCCAATGGGCTTCCGGATAGTCGACTGTTGGATGTACTGGTCACATGGCAGCCACCACCAAAGCTGCGACGCTGAGGACTGAGTACAACGTCAATATCTTCTTCCTTTATTCTCTCTCGTGGATCTAAAAGGACAGACATTTGATCAATGCATTTTCATGATTTGAAATTGATATCAAGGTGCAACTCCACCCAATACATTCAGTACCAAATTCCAGGCTTTGATTAGATCACCCATAGCTGGGCTACATTCCATGACAAACAGATTCTAAAATAAAAAGAATATGTTCAACCTTAAAACAACAAAATTGGAAACCATGGTTCCAGCTTAACAACAAATGACATTGGAACATGAGTTATCATCTCAAAGCATTGAACACTGGCACATGACTCGTGTACTGAATAAGCTTCCGTTTAGAAATTATCCAAGAATTTGAGGTTAAAACAACTTCTACAAGACAAGGTGACACATGTGGTACACATTGTTTAGCAAGATATTTGACAGGTCCTGGCTGATCCAGAAGGATACAAGGTGTTTCTGTCAACTGATTCAAAATTAGCTTGATGCTATGATTTATAGGGCTTTGGAGGTTAGGTTTTCAATCTGGAAGTTTGTGACCAGAAGCACACTTGAATAAACAATTTGGACAAGAACATTTGTTCTGTTCAGCAAATTTAATAACAAAATTTGAGTTTTAGGTGAAGAATAGTTGCCCAAGGATACAGATGGACATGGATCAAATGGAAAATTAGGCAGATCAGTATCAAGTGAAATTTAATCCAGACAATTGAAGCCATGCATTTTGAGCCATGCATTACTGGCTGGACTTGTTGAGTGGGAGGGACTGTTGGAACATTGATAAGACAGGGGGACCTTGGGGTGCAAATTCAGAGGCTCCTAAAAGGAGTGGATAGGGCAGTGAAGGTATTATTTAGCTTGCTTGACTTCATTGGCAGGGGGGAACAAGAGCTAAAATTCTGCAGTTGGACAGATTTGATTAGACCACAGTTAGAAATATTGTGCTGAGGGGCAGATACAATGAGATACATGGATATAAATCAAAGAGAGATGTGGGCCTAAAGCAAGAAAGTAGAATTAGAGTAGGCATCTGTCAGCCAAGACAAGCAAGGCCAACTGGACTGTCTCAATTACAATGGGTGACATCCAAGAATACTACCTCATTGGTTCTCCCTAATCTTGTCCACCAGTTACATTTTGTAAACAAAAGTTAATTGTCAATTTCTCTTTCATAAAAATCTGTGGGATTAGAAGTCAACATGGGTTCAAGCATCCATATCATTTACAATATGGCAGCAGTTTCCTCATCATCTGAGATTGGTCCAGTTGGTCTCTCGTAACCACTTTCATCTTAGATCTGTTGTTCCATTTGCAAGAACCATTATGATATTGGGAAGATAACCACTTGATCTATAAATTTTCATGACTACCATTTTGTATTTTGGAATGAATTATTTAGCAATTAGTACCATCAACTTCTCTTCCATTATTTTAAATAGGTCATTTCCATTAAACTCTTCCCAAGCACATTTGGGAGATTCATGCCTCTTGCGTCAAGACAAACAGTATTTAATCGCTCAGCCATTTTTATTCCTTATTAAGCACATTTTCAATTTTAGTTTGCTTAAAATCTTTGCAAGTTTTCTCTTCTTTAACACAAAATGTTGTTCACATTTGTTTGGGATTCTAAATTGCTCTTCATCTGGAAGCTCATAGCCGAAGGAAAAGAGCAAACTTCTAGAGTCCCAAGTTTCAATTCTAAAACAAATGCACAACTTATCAATGATAGCCAAAACAGAAGAGTTCACAAGGTCATGAAAAAAACAGGGGATTTTGGGCTTATTTCATCCATTCTTTTGGAAAACTATAGCATATTTGTTTCATAAAAGCGATGACAAAACTTGGGCTGCAAATTTGGTTGTTCATCCTTAATCCCACAACGAAATTTAATCTGCAGGGTCTTTAACTATCCAATGCATCACTTTGTACTTGACAATTAAATCCAATCACCAAATACGGTGGCCAACTTTCCAATAAGATACATGTTCTGCTCTAGCTTTACACAACTTTCATTACTCTGCACCACCAATTTTTAAGTCAAAGTTACTACTCATACTATATTCATGTCCAAGTTATTAAAATACAAACAAATATACCAGTGTAGTGTCCACTACAACAGCACTATGGAATAAAGAGGCATCCATTCAGTGCAAGGGTGAACTAGTCACTGACTTTGTTTGAATTCCTTGCACTGCGTGCAGAGAAACATCCACTTCCGGTGACGTGTGCACTGGCTTCCAGATATGATGTCAGCGCATCATGGCATCATTCCCTGACTGGTGGTGCACTATTCCAGAAGTGGTGATGTCCTCTGGGCAACATATTTCGTTAACCGTGGGCTTCTCCTCAGGAGTGAAAGGGGACCAGCACCATTTCGAGTCATATGATTGGGGCAGCAATTTGGCTCGTCTAACCGCGCTGATGCTTGACCTGCTACACCAGCACACTTTCCTGAAATACGCCCAAGTCAGACTTCCAATTATCAAGCTAACTCTGGATCTAATTAACCTGTTTGACTTGGAGTATATGCACTTAAACCTTCTGGAAGAGGCTACTATGTAGGACCTTGTCTAGGACCTTGCTCACATCCACATAGACACCATCTGTTGATCAATTTCCTTGTTCTCAGTTTCCTGCATCTCATCTGCAAGTGCAATTCACACAATAAATGGTTTACTGCCCAACATACAGTCTGCAATATTAAGACAAACACTTAAATTTGCACACTATCAAGAGGTTAAACTCCCCATTTTCAAATAATTGAAGAATGTACCAAATTACCACTGCTGCCAAGCAGGATCAAGGCAACCCCGAAACCCAATGTACTAAAAGGGCAGATAGGGAAATAATAGGCCACCTCAGACCAACATGGAAATCTCAGAGTATGGACACCAAATACAAGTGGGGTCATATTAATATTTGTTTATTATTCCCCAGGGAAAGGATGCAAAGTTCAAGGGATGCAATCCTGGAATATGTGCATTCAGATGGAAGAAAGTGTTCAGATATTAGTGCACAGAATACTATGGGAAGGGAGAAAATTAAGAGGGCTCAAGATTTTCACTTTGCTATCCCCCATGACGTACCTGAGGAGAGAAGGACAGCAAATGTTCTATGTTCAAAAAATACTTAAATTAATGAAAGTTGTACAGTAAAATTCCGAAAATCCAGACTGCTCAGGGATTGGGTTGGTCAGCATTTTCTAAAATATTTAAAAGGCAGTACTTTTCTCCTTAAATTTTAATATTAAAGAGAAGAACAGGTAAATTTTGATTGTATTTTGTATGAAAAAATGTTTAGTTAATAAACTAAGACAAAAATATTTATTCATTCATTTCCATGACTTCTGTGAATCTGTGGCACTTACACACATGAACACAAAAGCCTGGTAAATTTAATAAGTTTAAAAAGTCCAGATTCTCAGGTGGTCTGGATTTCTGGTATCTAGATTGTTAGACTTTTACTGCATCTACTAAGCCTTGCATCAAAGGAAATATGAATGAATTCCAAGCAACAGGATTTGTGTTCTCTTGTAATTGCAGGGACTGATTTGGTGGACTCTACATGGGTTTATCCATGGAAATTATGAAGTTTTGTTTGAGAAGGTCACTAAGATATTGATTAAGTTAGGGCAGTAAAGGTGACCTTGTTGAAAAGTCTTGCTAAAATCCTGCTTGGTAGGCTGGTCCAGAAAGTGAAAATATGTGGGATCAGGACAAGTCGATCTAAAAATGGACTTGTTAATATGGAGGCAGAGGGCAAGAGTTAATTTTCTGATTGCAAACTTGTATACCAATGATCATTACACAAATTACTTTGAACTGAATGCACGTGGCCTGATTCACAAGTTTACTGTGAAAAAAAAAAATTGATGAAGTTCTGTATTGTGAAAGTTGTATGCCCAAGGATTCAGAGGAACAGATGGAAAAGTTGGTAGATTAGTGGCAGATAGAATTTAAAGTGAGGGAAAGCACTTTGGGAGGTCCAATTCTGGTACAACAGAGTAAATGGCAGGAAACTTATAAATGTTGATATACAGAGACCTTCTGCTGCCTTAAAGTGGCAAGACAGGTAGATGGAGAAGGGAAAAAAGGCTTTTGGCATACACAACATGGCAGCTTGGGCCCTGTGGCAGAGTTAAAAAGGAATGCTGAAGTTGCTCAAAATAGATTAGACTGCAAAGAGCATTGTGTAACATCCTGATTGTCAAACCACAGGAAGGGAATATTCAAAAAAGTTCAAGAGGTTGTCTCGAATGAAGGTCTGTAGTTACAGACTGGGGTTATTACTGGAATAAATAAGATTGAAGGACAACCTTGTACATGGTTTATAAAATGAAGGGTAGAGATCAGCTACTCAACGGGGACATATGCCTTGTTGCAGCCCCTTCCCCTCCCAGGGGCCACGACATATTGAAAAGGGGCCAGACTGTAAATCAAACTATTTTGTTTTATATCGTCTGAGGGCGTGAAGTAGAGAAGAAACCATCTAAACTAGATGGCTTCACAGGGAAGGGGCCCATAATATTTGAGTGGAGTCTAAGGGAGACATAGGCAAAAATGGTCAAGAAGGGCTGGTAAAGATAAGCTAAACAGTCTACTCCTCCCCCCACCCCACCCCCAAAAGGATTGTGGGCATCGAGAACTCAGGTATAGGTTTAAAACAAGAAGATAAATTTAAGTTCTGAGGGGTAAGTTTATACCACAAAAGGTAGTGGTTATAGAGCAAAAGTTGTCAGGTGGTGGTACAGGTAGATACAATAACAATGTTCAAAAGGCACCTGGAAGGGTACAGAGATCGAAAAGATGCAGAACGATGTGGATCCCAAGTAGTTAAATGGGATTAGTATAGTTAGGCATAATAAACAATATAGATGTGATGGGCAGAAGCATTTGCATGCTGTAGTTTTGACTACCATCCATGATGAAGCAGAGCCAAATTGTCCCTTTAAGATTGGATATATACAAATTCACAGGAAAATATGGCAGTGAAATTTATCTTTGTACAAAAGGGACTCAAAGAATGCATGGATTAAATAGAATCTTGTAAACTGCTGGTAACCTTGACCACATGACAATGCTGTTTATCCCTGAAATCACATTTCTACCCAAATCAAATGGATGAATCATTCAGGCTTTTACCATATTAGTAAATCCTTTGAAGAAGACTGCAGAGCCCACCTCACTGACAAAAGGCAAAGGAGGAAAAACCCAACACCCAACCCCAACCAACCAATTTTCCCCTGCAACCGTGTCTGCCTGTCCCGCATCGGACTTGTCAGCCACAAACGAGCCTGCAGCTGACGTGGACTTTTTACCCCCTCCATAAATCTTCGTCCGCGAAGCCAAGCCAAAGAAAGAAAGAAATACACAATATTTTACATCTATCAAAATCCCCTTAAAGGGAGCACAATGCTTCTAGTCTGTCACACAAGTGCCTTGTTAGTTTGCTCCATTTTTCAGACAATTCTTATTCAAGTACAGTCAGGTGCCGCATAAAGTCCATTTGGGCAACGTCCAACCACATATGTCCGTGATCCCATTAAGATAACAGTTCAAAAATCTCAATCCAAGAACGTGATGTTGCAGGCGTAACCTGACATAGCAAAAACAACAGCTTCCCACAAGCAACATGCATATCTCGTCTCTTGTATACAAATCAATTACACTGCCGTGTGTATAATGGTACAAATCTAACAAGTCACCTCTTGATAGTCAAACACCTATGTTACTGTACTTTCAATCATTTTAATGTGAACTTTCCTGACTAACAAATTAAAAAGTTTAAAGTATTATACAGTATTAACTTACTTAACCCATACATTACCTTGCCAGATACAGTACTGTGTGTATTCGCTATTTAGTCAATACAGGTAACTACAGTATCCCATATAGCTTTGCTTAATATATTACATGGTGTTCATACAAAGTCCAAATCATAATTACCTATTTCACAGAACACATCATGGATGTTAAGCGATAAACGACTGCAATTTAAACCAACTGAACCAAGATAAAGGTGCACAAATTATGTCAAGTAATCTTTAATCACAAATTCAGGACTGAAGTGCTGCTTCCATTCAATGGAACACCCTCACATCTTCATACATTTGTCTTCCTTCACACTTGTCAGGGAAAACTAGCTTCAAATGTCATGCTGTTAAATAAGTACTCCAATTGCATTTTGATTCAAATGGAATCTCAACTTGAAGCTGCAACTTGCACAACTGCTCATTATTCAGTTGCAAAACAAATTATAAGTATTAGAAATTTTAAAAAAGATTACACTTGAATGTGCAGGACTTTGAAAAAATAATTGGCAGATTGAAATTACAACTCTTAAGGGGGAAACAATTAGCAGTTATTTTTTAAATTCTTGACATGAACATATTCTTGCATTTGATTATTGTACATTACATTTCAGATCAAGCAAAGCCCCAATTTAGAGAATATTGCTGTGGTGGATAAACTCTGAATGTAATTAATTCCAAACAAGTGGAAAATGAAAATGTAAACTAAACAAAATGGTAATCCATCTTGGTGAACTTTCCTTTATTTTGAGGCTGTATGCAAAGCTAGTTTGACAAGCAGATGATAAAATGAAAAAGGATCCCCAAGTTATATAAGGGTTCCATTCCTGACAGAAGTCTGCTGAAGTAATTCTAGTGTTTAGTCTTAAAGAATCAACTTGTCACAAGACCTAGAAATTGAGCACTGAATTGGAGCTCTAAATGTACTGAATATGAGTACCTGCTCACTGTTCTCTGGGTTGCTAAATTCAGTACTATTTACATCAATTTTAGAAGTGGCATTTTGTACATGGCTGTGTGGCATTTTGTACATGGCTTTGTACAAGAGTGAAAGGAGAAAAGTTTATGGGGAACATGAAGGGGGAACTTCTTCACACAGAGTGGTGGGAGTGTGGAACGAGCTGCCAACTGAAGAGGTGAAAGCGGGCTCAATTTTAACATTTAAGAAGAATTTGGACAGATACATGAATAGGAGAGTTATGAAGGGCTATGAGCTGGGTGCAGGCCAGTGGGTCTAGGAAAAAAATGGTTTGGCACAGACTAGAGGAGCCGAGGTGGTTTGTTTCTGTGCTGTAATTGTTCTATGTGCATCGATTAGTGGGACAAGACAAAATAAAAGGTTTGGCAGACTAGAAGGGCTGAAGGAGCCTGTTTCTGTACTGTAATGTTCTATGGTTCTAATTTAATTTTTATGCAAGCCAGAAGCAAAGTCGTTTCCGTTAGCCCCAAAAGACAAGATGCAACATTGCTGAAAGAAAGATTTGACAGCCTTGTTTGACAACAGTTCCATAAAAACTATTGAAGATCAACTCATCGAGTCTTGCATGAACATGAAGAAATTTCTGTGGGCAATGAATTTAAGGAGTACATTCTACCTATTAATAGAAATGATGGCTTTAGGAAGTCAACAAAGTCATGTGTAGTCCCTTTGAACTGTTAGAGTGGAGATTCTCTTGTGCCTCTGCTACTTCCACAATGGATTCAAAGAGTAGCTTTATGATCAATGGCAGCAGCCAAGGCAGCATCTGGCAATGGAGTTTTCTGTAGCAGGGAGACTCCTATCTAGTTAAATGATGGAATTGTCTCTTTGAATATGGTCACAAATTCTGCACAAGATGCTCTTGAATATCCTAGTCATTCCTGATGTTCAAATTTTTTCCACCATACCCCCCAAGCATATTGTCAAAAAAGGGAAGCACTGAAGGACCTGACCAAACAAGCTCTCCTCAGACAGCACTACAATTACGACAATTCCTTGCTTTCTGTTGTCACAAAGCCCATAGCTTACAGTCTGCCACAATTGACAAATGTGAATGGAAATTTTTCCCAGAAAAACAATTAACTTTACCTCTGTCATATATACTGGAAACAATCTATTCAAGGTAAATGAAACAGCAGATGGATGGTATATTCCCATCAACTTGCCTGCAGCGATGACATGTTCAGGTACTTAATTTACAAATCCAATGTTCACCTAAAGGCCTAACTCACACAACCAGGAACAGAGACAGGCATTACTTCAGAAGATTTGCTCAACCATAATAGCACTTCATTCCATTCTCTATCCCAGTAGCCTTGCTGCCATTCCTCTTGAGAAAGCCATAAACTGCTCAAACAGGGTTTTGCTGATAAATTCAAATTTCCATTTTTTATTTGTTGCATATGAAAACATTATGCACCAAATACACCTAAATAAAAAAGTTTTAATGACATGAAATATTTGCTTTGAATACAATAAATCCATAAATTTTTTCAAAAACTAGTAGCCAGAAGCATTAAAGTACATAATGACAAAAGAGGTGACAGCAATAGAAATTAGCAGTTTCCTTCAAATATTTTTGCTTTTGTTCTGCCTGCCATTTTAAACCAACTCAATAGTTCTTCCTGCAGGAAACACAGCAAGAGCCTTGCTAGCTGGATTCAACACCTAATCTGTTTAAAATACAAGGATTTTTGGATAATTAATTAGAATTCATATCATCAGCGTGAGTTGTCTGGAACCAAAGTTTAAAATAAGGCAGAAATAATCTCCAAAGCATACAACTGACAGGTCAAACGGTCCTTTTTTTTTGCACTTTGTATTCCACATGTGAAGGATCAAGATGACAAGGTTCATTACTCAATCAGCAAGCACATACATTCAAAATGTGACTGAGTTGCAAGCCAATTTGCAAACCATATCCTATGTTTTCTGCCATACTCGCCTGCAATTCTGCGCTTGAGAACTGCTCGCTCCAAATCTGAACCACAGTCCTTCTTAGTTCCATCCAATGGTGAGCTCCTGCCAGAATTGGGATACAAGGATGCATGCCACTTTTCTGGGTCCCAGATGCCTTCACTGGAGAAATGCAAGAAATTACTCAGTGCAGTGAAACTTGAAGTATGCAAACAAATTAAAACAAGTCACAATTTAAAAACTATACCCTCAAACAGGATTTGTGGGCATTTTGTTTTGAAGAGATCCCCTAGTTCCAGACTAACCTACAATTGAAAAACTCTCTCCACATATGCCTTGTCAATACCTCTCAGGAAACAATGCTGTTAAAATTAACATTCTTCCTCTAAACCAAAATTGGATAATCCTCCAGACACAATCTTAGCAATGCCCAGAAGTGAAACAAAACCATCTATTTTTCCCCATCAAGTTCACCTCATATTAAAACAGATTTCATTGGTTTTCCTTTTCCTTGCTGTAACTGTTTTACTAATCTTTTTCCTTCGGACACAGTTCTGTACAAGACATCTTTTTCTTGCCAAAGTGGGTAGTTTCACTTTTTCCAACATTAAATTTATCTGCCACCTATTTAGTTTGATCTATAAATTTTCTGTGTTCTCTTTACAACTCATTTTCTTGATGGATTTATCCTTTCAATATTTCAACAGAAGGATGTTTGGATGGCTGTAGACCTGAAGTATTCAGATGTTAAAAAAGACAAAAAATTTGGTTTTACATTCAATGTCTCCACATGAAGAGCAAATTAAAAAAAAAAGCAGTAGATATAACTAATTGTAATTTATGCACCTCTTGCTTCCATGCTTCAAATTATGTTCAAACTTGGCAAAAGAACAGTTAGCTCACTTTGGAACAAGCCCTTCAGCCCACCATGTTTATATCATTCTCCTATGTCTGTTCAGATGTCTAAATACCACTAGTACATTGCTTCCATCACCCCCCCACCCCCCCAGTCAGCAGGTTCCCAACATAACCATTCTTCCAAAACATGCCAAACACTAAAATTTCCCTGTAAACCTCTTCCCCCCCCATCTCCAACTTCAGTAATTGATTGAGCATGGCCTCAAGTAATTGAGATTCCCTTATAGGAAAAGAACTGTTGACTATATTCTATCTATTATTTTTTAATATTTCACCGCATTTCTGCACAAATGAAAAACTTGAAGTTCCAAATACAACTTTCTCATATATTTCTTTTTTTTTAAACCACAAGTCAAATCTATCAATTTTTAAACAAACTAGACAAGCCTTTACCTGTCATATTTTTCCAAAAGACATGCAGGTCTCTGCTTTGCATATGGATACTCTTTGATTTCTAACAGCTTTTCCTGGACCAAAAAAAGAAAAAAATATTAAAATAAAGTTGCTTTAAACACTTTGGCACATTAACAGACTATGCTGCTTCACTTCAACCTGTTCAAACAGTGTCATCAAGCCAGTTCCATATTTCAGTGTTCAACTGGGAAATGTATTCAGATTTTTAGATGTATTGTCAGAGTACATACATCACATACAACTCAGATTCTTTTTCCTGTAGGAAAGGCAGAATTACCACTTATTGGTAGCACAAAACTAATCAATTTACAGATGTAAACAAAAAATGTAAACAAACTATGCAATACAATGTTTGCATATCATCAATTGAAAGCTTATTTAAAGGACAAACTGGGAAGCAGTTTGAGACTACCAGAAGGAAGTAGCTATGAATATATAATTACAGACACAATGATGATTAAATTCATAACAAACGTACATTAAACTGCAATGTAAAGATGATGAAACAAGGTATAAACCCAAGCAAAGTTGGGAAAAGATTTATACAAAGATAAAGAATGAAACATGGGAAGAGCTATGTACAGGAACTATGAAGAACACAATAAATATAAGGCTACGCACGATACAATACAAATTGGTTACTCAGACTATATCACCCCTCAGATATTAAAAGAATGGGACCCAACAATGTCAGATCAATGCTTTCGCTGTACACAAGAAATTAGAACAATACACACAATTTGGGCATGTAAAAAAAGTGAATACTTTCTGGGAAGAACTAAGTCAGATATTAAGTAAAATCTCAAAGAATTACACACCAAAAAACTAGAAATGTTTCTCTTAAATAACATAAGAGGTAAAGAACTAGGTCTCAGATTAGATAGAACCCAAAAAAAGATGATAGCCCTAGCAGTAGCAAAAAAAAAAGCATAATGACAACCTGGAAAATAGAAGAGAATCTAAAAATACAACAATGGTATATGGAAATGAATAAGTGTATTCCATTAGAAAAAAATTACGTATAATTTAAAAAGACAAATACACATTGCTCGAACACATTTGGGAACCATACAAGAAATATGACTACTTTTTTTGTTTGTGTGAAGATGTTGTTTTCTTGTATTTTTTATGTTTTTATATTTATTGGTTTTAGAGGGGGGTGAGAAGGGAGAAATGTCACTGTGTATATTTAATGAAGAATATTTGTACATGTTGATACAGTTCATGGTGCAATAAATAAAAAATTACAATGCTGAAAAACTACACAATACAGAAAAAAGTAACAGTCCTGAAACAAGTCCCTGATTTGAGTTGGTTGTTGAAGACTGGTGGAAGGGTAGCAGCTGGCTCCTGAACCTGGTGGCACCTATACCTCTTCCTTGATTGTATTGTGAGAACACAGTGTATGTTAGGTAGTGTGGATCCTTGATTGCTGCTGTTCTGGTAACTGTGTTCCTTGTAGATGTTCTAGATGGTGGAGGAGGGTTTTGCCTGTCATCTCCTGGGGTGTGTTCACAACGTTTTATAGGACTTTATGCTCAGGGGTATTGGAGTCCCCATACCAAGCCATGATGCAGCAAGTCAGCACACTTTCCACCACATACCTTTAGTAATTTTCCAGAGTTGCCAATGTCATACCAAACCTTAGTGAACTCCTGAGGAAGTAGAAGTGCTGACGTGCTTTCTTCATGACATCATTAGTGTTGGGTCCAGGAAAGATCCTGAGATAGTGGGTACCAGGAACTTAAATGAGCTCACCTTCTCCACCTCTGATTCCCTTATGATCACTGGGTGGTACAACCCTGATTTTCCCTTCCTGAAGTCAATGAGCTCCTTGGTTTTATAATCATATAACCACTTACAGCACAGAACAGGCCAGTTTGGCCCTACTTGTCCATGCCGTAACAAATCCCCACCCTCCTAGTCCCACTGACCAGCATCCTGTCCATACCCCTCCAGTCCTCTCCTATCCATGTAACTATCCAGTCTTTCCTTAAATGTAACCAATGATCCTGCCTCGACCATGTCTGTCAGAAGCTCATTCCACATCCCTACCACCCTTTGCGTAAAGAAATTTCCCCTCATGTTCCCCTTATAATTTTCCCCCTTCAATCTTAAACCATGCCCTCTAGTTTGAATCTCCCCCACTCTTAATTGAAAAAGCCTATCCACGTTTACTCTGTCTGTCCCTTTTAAAATCTTAAACACCTCTATCAAGTCCCCTCTCAATCTTCTACGCTCCAGAGAAAATAGACCCAGTCTGCACAACCTTTCCCTGTAACTCAAACCTTGAAATCCTGTCAACATTCTCAAGAACCTTCTCTGCACTCTCTCTATTTTGTTTATATCTTTCCTATAATTTGGTGACCAAAACTGTACACAGTACTCCAAATTTAGCCTCACCAATGCCTTGTACAATTTCATCATAACCTCCCTACTCTTGAATTCAATACTCCGATTTATTAAGGCCAACATTCCAAATGCCTTCTTCACACCATCTACCCAAGTATCAGCCTCGAGGGTACTATTTACTACAACTCCTAAATCCCTTTGTTGCTCTGCACATCTCAATCTTCTTTCTTTGGCTTGGCTTCGCGGACGAAGATTTATGGAGGGGGTAAAAAGTCCACGTCAGCTGCAGGCTCGTTTGTGGCTGACAAGTCCGATGCGGGACAGGCAGACACGGATGCAGCGGTTGCAGGGGAAAATTGGTTGGTTGGGGTTGGGTGTTGGGTTTTTCCTCCTTTGCCTTTTGTCAGTGAGGTGGGCTCTGCGGTCTTCTTCAAAGGAGGTTGCTGCCCGCCAAACTGAGGCGCCAAGATGCACGGTTTGAGGCGTTATCAGCCCACTGCCGGTGGTCAATGTGGCAGGCACCAAGAGATTTCTTTAGGCAGTCCTTGTACCTTTTCTTTGGTGCACCTCTGTCACGGTGGCCAGTGGAGAGCTCGCCATATAACACGATCTTGGGAAGGCGATGGTCCTCCATTCTGGAGACGTGACCCATCCAGCGCAGCTAGATCTTCAGCAGCGTGGACTCGATGCTGTCGACCTCTGCCATCTCGAGTACTTCGACGTTAGGGATGAAAGCGCTCCAATGGATGTTGAGGATGGAGCGGAGACAACGCTGGTGGAAGCGTTCTAGGAGCCGTAGGTGGTGCCGGTAGAGGACCCATGATTCGGAGCCGAACAGGAGTGTGGGTATGACAACGGCTCTGTATACGCTTATCTTTGTGAGGTTTTTCAGTTGGTTGTTTTTCCAGACTCTTTTGTGTAGTCTTCCAAAGGCGCTATTTGCCTTGGCGAGTCTGTTGTCTATCTCATTGTCGATCCTTGCATCTGATGAAATGGTGCAGCCGAGATAGGTAAACTGGTTGACCGTTTTGAGTTTTGTGTGCCCAATGGAGATGTGGGGGGGCTGGTAGTCATGGTGGGGAGCTGGCTGATGGAGGACCTCAGTTTTCTTCAGGCTGACTTCCAGGCCAAACATTTTGGCAGTTTCCGCAAAGCAGGACGTCAAGCGCTGAAGAGCTGGCTCTGAATGGGCAACTAAAGCGGCATCGTCTGCAAAAAGTAGTTCACGGACAAGTTTCTCTTGTGTCTTGGTGTGAGCTTGCAGGCGCCTCAGATTGAAGAGACTGCCATCCGTGCAGTACCGGATGTAAACAGCGTCTTCATTGTTGGGGTCTTTCATGGCTTGGTTCAGCATCATGCTGAAGAAGATTGAAAAGAAGGTTGGTGCGAGAACACAGCCTTGCTTCACGCCATTGTTAATGGAGAAGGGTTCAGAGAGCTCATTGCTGTATCTGACCTGACCTTGTTGGTTTTCGTGCAGTTGGATAATCATGTTGAGGAACTTTGGGGGACATCCGATGCGCTCTAGTATTTGCCAAAAGCCTACCATTTAATGCATATGACCTATTTAGATTTGCCTTTCCAAAATGTAACACCTCACTTATCTGTATTAAATTCCATCAGCCATTTCTCAGCCCACACCTCCAGCCTTCCTAAATCACCTTTTAATCTACGGTAATCTTCATCACTGTCCACAACACCACCAATCTTTGTATCGTCCGCAAACTTGCTTACCCCATTCTCCACCCCTACTTCCAGATCGTTAACATATATAACAAACAATAGTGGACCCAGGTCCGATCCCTGAGGAACTCCACTAGTCACCGGCCTCCAATTGGACAAACAATTTTCTACCACTACTCTCTGACACCTCCCATCCAACCATTGCTGAATCCATTTCACTACCTCCTCATTTATACCTAATGCCTCCACCTTTTTTCCTAACCTCCTGTGGGGAACTTTGTCAAAAGCTTTACTAAAGTCTAAATAGACAACATCCACAGCTTTCACTTCATCAACCTTTTTTGTAACCCCCTCGAAAAACTCAAATCAGGTTTGTCAAGCATGATCTACCCCTGACAAAACCATGCTGATTACTCCCTGTACCTCCAAATATTTGTAAATAGCATCCCTCAGAACACTTTCCATCAACTTGCCCACCACAGACATCAGACTCACGGGCCTATAATTCCCAGGTTTACATTTAGACCCTTTCTTAAACAGCGGAACCACATGTGCCACCCTCCAATCCTTTGGCACTACCCCTGTGGCCAGTGACATCCTAAATATCTGTTAATGGCCCCACTATCTGTCCTCTAGCCTCCCTGAGTGTCCTTGGGAATATTTTGTCCGGTCCCGGAGATTTATCCACCTTTATCATTTTCAACACAGCCATCACTACCTCCTCGATTATCCTTGTATGCTTCATTACCTCCCCACTATTTTTCTTTGCCTCAACTGGTTCAATATTTTTTTCCCTAGTGAATACCAAGGCAAAGAAATCATTCAAAATTTCCCCCATTTCCTCAGACTTCTCACTCAGCCTACCCTCACTATCTACAAGGGGTCCAATTTTATCCTTCACTAATCTTTTACTTTTAATGTACTTATAGAAACCCTTTCGATTTATTTTTACTCTGTCTGCCAAAGCCTCTTCGTGCCTTTTTTTGGCCTTTCTAATTTCTTTCTTAAGAGTCCTCCTACAAATTGTCAGCTCCCTGTTCTTTATACCTTTTGTACACCTCACTTTTTCTCCTAACCAAATTTCCAATATTCCTCGAAAACCAAGCCTCCCTATGACTTCTAGCCTTTCCTTTGATCCTCACTAGGACACATAACTACTCTGTACCCTCAATTTCTTTTTTGAATATCTTCCATTTTTCATTTACACCCTTACCTGAAAATATCCTGTCCCAGTCAATACTCCCCAAATCCCTTCTTATTCCTTCAAAATTTGCTCTTCTCCAATCCAGAACCTCAACTTTAGGCCCCTCCTTGCTCTTCCCTAAAACTACCTTAAAACTAACAGAATTATGATCACTAGACCCAATTGGATCTCCAACATTAATGTCTGAAACCTGACCTAGCTCATTCCCCAACAGGAGATCCAGTATTACACTGTCCCGAGTCGGTTCTTCTACTAATTGGTAATATTGAATGCAAGGTTGTTGTTGTTGGTGCACCATTCATCCAAGTTTTCAATCTCCCTCTTGTACACTGACTCACCCTTTTTAAATACAACCCACTGCACACCACTATTATGAAAAGGTATTTGCTGCTTTGCTATAATTAAGTCTTGTTTAAGATTTTTTTTTCTCCCACCCCCAAAAGACAAATCCATGACAATGCCAGCAAGTATCCAATAATGCAACAGCCTCAACACTAGATCTACCTTTTAGGAACTACCTACCTTTTGTTCATGACACTCTGGTACTAAGAGTTGAGAGCTCAAAGTTGAATGACCACAGCCAATAACAGATGAATAAGATGGTGGCATTTCCATACATCTATTGCTCAGTCTTGATAAATCTAAGATTTTAATTAAGTAGCAAAGAACAACTCAGGCAAGCAACTATTTGCAGATTGTGTACACTACAGTCAGCTTGACAAGGGCAACTTCAACAGCATTTGCGTTCAGTACCATCCAAGTGAAACAGCCTTGTAAAATGCTCAGCACATTTGCAATTTTTTCAAGGAGTCTATGCAGGAAGCATTTGGATCACATGCAATGTTCTAAGACTGAAAACCAAATTTTCAAACATAAATCTCTTTGTGGAAGACACCACCATTTCAAATGTTTGCCACTTTGGCCCATTTACTGGTTTTGTCAGGGGTTCTTGATGAGAGTTGTCCTTGCCTCAATGAAAAAGACAGTCACTCTTACCTCACTAATTCAGTTCTTTTTAACCAAAATTAGAAAGCAACAAGGCCAGAGGTATTGATCACAAATCCAAACTGTGTGCCTTGAGGTGTAACTTAGTACCATCAATAACACCTATCAATTTGCTTGTGGCTCACAATACATTGGTTGTACATTACCCACATTGCAATTATCTTGCTTTTGGCTAAAGGAAATGTTTTAACAATTTTAACCTTCAAAATTTTACCTTTAAGTACAAAGTTATTCTAATTTTTCTTTTAAGATTGTGAAGAATCAATTTACATATATTAGTGTTGCAAGGAATTATAAACATCTTTAAGTAGAAAATTTTCCTTAATCAGGTGAAATTACTGCCATTAAGATGGTCACCTTGATCCATTTCCATGATTGGTTGCATCAATTCTAATAAAAAGAACATTTTTGCCTAAATTTTTGTATATTTTCTAATCTATATCAATTTTTGATTCACTTCTATCTTTCTACATATGGCAAGAAAAAATACTCCCACTTAAATAAAGCTCATCTTTAAAAAGCTGAAAGGAATGATGAATTAGAATTTCCTAATTTTAGATTTTATTATGTGGTGGTCAATATACACAAATTGCTCCTTTTGTTATACTTCAATAATCTATTTGACTGCTCTTCATGGATAGAAATTAAACTGAATTTTACTAAGTACTTTTATGTTGGCAATTTTAGAGTCTTTATCCTCTTTAAACAATAATTAGATATAGTTTGAGAATATGGGTACAAAATAGAAGATTTTTGGATTTTCAGAGCTTTTCTCTTGCCAGCCCAATTATGTCTAATCATCTTTTTCAACCTTCTTTGCAAGATACTGTCTTTCATGACTGGCACAGAATGGGTATTTAATGTTTTAAAGACCTTTTTATTTGCAATAATTTTGCTTCCTTTGAACAAGTAGTCGTAAAATTTAACCTACCAAACACTTTTAAAAAAAAAAATTTACAAGTTAGACATTTTGTTCAATCTCAGATCCCTTTCTGCAAATCCCCGAGGCATACATCCTTGATACACTTTTTGCTTTACAACTTTGTCATAAATGTTTAATGTCTCTTATTTATAATAATTTGCTTGATTTAAGAACAGCCTCATTACTTAAAATCAAGAATGGTTGGAAAAAGAATTTAAATCTTTCATTCTCGATAAGGTGTGAGATTCTATTTGTAATCTGATTAATACTACCTCCTTTTATGCATGACACTGTTGCAATTTAAAGTGATCCATAGAGTACACATCTAAAATTAAATTGCCTCATTTTTATTCAGATAAAAATCCTCTGTGGGAAATGTAGAATTAATGATGCTTCTTGCCAGAGTTTAGAAAACATTATCAGTGATTCGTATGATCAAAGTGGAATCTTGCCTTTAATTGCTCAATCCCGATCATTTTAGAATGATGTTTTACTGACCCCATCTCAAAACTGAATTTTATATTTTACTTCATTGATACCCAGACACACAATTTTGATTAAATGGAAAGACAATACTCCACCTACACTAAGGTTCATATTATATCTTGTTTAAGTTTAGAAAATCAAATCTCAACTTCTATAAGATGTGGGGCCCATTTATGGACTATTATCATAACCTAAAGAATTAGGGTTCTGAAGCTTTGGTACTGTGCTGTCCATCTCCAGGCTGTTGTCACTCAATTCCCGTGTTATATTTTAACCCTTGCTTAGTGGTTGGGGTTCAAGAAAATGAAAAGTAAAACCAACAAAAAAATTATCCTCATTCAGCTCTGCCATTTCTTGCTCTCACAGCCAGAGCCTTTGATTGTCATCAAGCAAAATAATCCACATGCCTAGACAAGGCAGCGAATGTTTTGTTTAAAAACTTGAACAGCCCTTCACTGTTAAGGGTTCGTTCAGGATCAAAATACAGTTATGCTGCTCCTGCCTGGTGCTAATTGATCTTTCTTTTCATTGTGATCTGTACTCCAATTGATGTTATATATATTGCTGTATTAACAACTTGTTGGTCTGTTCACAGAAGAACCCTTCTCACTGTTCTTGTTATTTTGCGACAAAACTGAAAGGCTCCAGAATTTTAAAGGACACTTGGCCTTTTATAACATTCTGGATCCCTGAATGTCTTCAGCATTTTTCTTCTTGCATGGAAGTTAAAATAACAATGAAAAACACAAGGAGGAGGCTCATCCAAATGAAGAGAATGTTATTTTGATTGCTAACTTTAAAGCTTCATCTCCAACTCCGTAGTATTCATTCTGATGGTAGAGTACAAATGCATGATGTTAGTTGAACCTTTTTGAAATGATTTATTGTTTATGGTATTTAAACTTTGCACTACAAATCTCAAATTTAACTGGTCAGATTTTCATGCAAATATTGAGAGTCAAAGGTTTTGGTAATGTGCCTACTGAACAAAATCAAATTTAATTGTCAATTTAGTTGCTGACAAAAGTAAAATCAATTCTTAATTCACTGGAAAATGGAAGATGAATTTTATAATTCTTCAGAGGATGGAGAACTTAAAGTATTAGTGAAGCACATGGAGGTGGCTTCAGTGTGTAAACAGCTAAATTCAAAGGACTGAAGAAATGCTGCAGAAAATTATAGACTCCAGTGTTTTGTTTTTTTTAAAAAAAAACAAACAGATTTTATCCTCATTTACAGACTGCTGAAGCTTTGAGAATACAATAGAGCATTTCCAATGGTTGAAAAGCTTTAGGCTTGGTAAAGTCTGAATCAGAACATTTCTAAACCCAAGCATAATTAACATTTTAACTTCTGTAAATGAATTTTTTTAAGTCATGAAGAATCAGTAAATAAAATTAAACAGGGCTCATTGATGTCATTATGGCATCAATGGAACAAATTCTCAAATACTGATCTCAACTCTTAATGATAACCCACATATGGCAGAATTTCACCCTCATCTCAAATCTAGGCCATCAAGTATTCAGATGCACAGATTAGTGGGCAAAATTTGAAACCAAATTCAGATATATTTCAAAGTTTGAACACATCAGTGTAAATGAAATCTAATGAAAATTTTACAAAGTTGAAGAGTGAGAAATGAAAAAAATTATAGCCTCAATCCACAAGCTTTTTGTTTTGCTTCATAAAAAGCAGAACCACACTGAACTCAGGATCACAAAGCACTTATAAAACAGAACATTTGTTGTCAAGCAGATCATTACTGAATTCAGTAAGATTGGAGACACAGGAGACTGCAGATGCGAGAATCTGAAATCAATCTGCTCAAGAACTTGGTGGGTCAAGCAGAAACAGAAGTAAAAGAGCAAATGACATTTTGAGCCAAGATATTTTATCTCAATACTGCAGACTGTGTTTGGATTTGACAAAAATACCCATTTTATGATCGTTTATTCACAAGTAAACAGGAAAACATGCCATTCCCAAACACAAAACTGCAATTTGACAAGCATAGCTGAAGGTACATGCAAGCACTTTAGGATTAAAAAGGTTGTATCTATCCAAAAACTCAAGATCTGTGACTAAATAATGGATTTGCTTTAGCTAATGAAGTTTCAAACATGTTTGCAGACAATGCATGATTAAGTGCCAAATACCAGTTTCAAAAACCAAAAATGTTTGAGAAATTACATGTGGTAAACTGATCAGTATATACAGTTCACTAAATATTACATCACCACAATGAAAATATCAAATCAACTTCAAGACACATGGTAAAAATCCAAGTCATTAATGCAGTTCAAACCAAGTTTTTAAAAATAAATGACACAAATACAATTAAAAACATTTGAAGCTTACAGCAGAGGCACAACATTTAGAATGATACTCATGCACCAATCCTGAGCATGTTACCAAGGATTTCTATCCTCACAGAATAAGGAGCTTTATTAGGATAAGGAACAAATGAGAAATTTGAAATTCAGAATGGAAAATTTGATCAGGTTTCCAAAAAGGATTGTTAAAGCATTTGGAAACAGCTGGCCCCACTGGGGAAAAAAATGACTTAACTGGATAGTATTTCAAGAAATTGGTCTAAAAACTAAAACAATAAATTCAAGAGTGGTTGAAGCTTAAATTAGGAACTGGTCAATTACTTGAAAAGCTAGTGGCACAGAATGAGAAACCCTTGTAAAAAGACCAGTGGAACAGACTAGGGTGAATCTTTGGATAATTACTTTACAGCCAAATAGTCCACTTCTGGATGTACGGTTAAAGAACAAGAAACAAAACAAGTCTCAACATATAATTTAAATTGAATAGGGATACAATTCATTTGAGATTAATTTTAAAAATAAATTCTAGTTTACAACTTATTTTTTAAATTTCCTCACTTCTCTCAACTTGAGAAATACTGCAAACATTTTCTAACCCTTGCCTATGTTGAATTTTCATTATTCCAACTTGACCAAGATAGCAGGTATCAATAAACCCGAGTACACCACAAGCTTATATGCATCTTTAAAGCACATCCAAAAAGGCACTCTTATAAACTGATTATTTTAGTACAAATTGTTTTGAGTGCCATCATCCTCCCACATCTCTTCTTCATTGGTCCCTCCTCTTCAATACTTTCTCATATGCATTGTGATATTAAATTGAATGCTTCAAAGAATATTTTGCACCACATTGTACAAGGTAAAGACACTGGCATTTAGCTGGTTACTGGAATTTTAGTGTTGCAATGCTTAATAAAACCTGGAAAACAATTAATTTCAGCATTACCACCCAACTTCACATTACATAGAATCATTATAATTACCTGCCTCCATTATCCAATCTTTCCATAAATGCATTTTTATGGGTAATTTGCAGTGTAACAAATTGTTCTAATTGAAAGGAGGAATTTAGAAAGTTCCAAGAAATGGAAATACCTTCCTTTGGTAAAAGATTTGGACAAACTTGACTTCCCTCTGCTAGAAATCAGTAAAGCAAAAGGAAACTCAAAACATACAAGATCCTTAAGAGTTCTTGACAGAGTGCCTATGGAGAGGAGGGTTCTTCTTGAAAAACATCTAGCAGGGAATGAATGTTGAAAATTATTTGGACAGAAGCAAATTCATCTCCCAGCTGTCCAAGAATTTGGAACTAGCCCTCAAAAGGTGGCAGGAATACTTGATATTTAGAGAGAGATGGACTCTTGGCAAATAAAAATGCAACAAGGTGTAACTAGGGTAGAAAATTGTTCAAAATGCATACAAACATTTGAACTTACCTTGGAATATGTGTATGGCTTCCTCATCCCACACATTTTTAATGTATTTAAATGAACTTTTTCTTCAATCCATTCTTTTTTCTCCATGCCTGCCAAGTTTAAAGACAACATTAAAAGACCTAAATTTTTGTTTAGTACAGACAAACTATTCAAATGTTACAATACAAAATGTAACTAGGCTCTCATTGACCAATGGATAATATTTCAATCAAAATTAAAACCTAAATTAAGGGCAACACAAATAGACGAAGCAGAACACCGGACTAACTATTCAGGTTAAAAATAGGAAAATGCATAAAGTCAAAGTGGCTTCAATTACAAAAACCCATTCCTTCTCCACAGTACTAAACCGAGACCACTTCCTACAAACAAGTACACGTACCTGAAAACAGTCTGGTTTATGAGGCGCTTGGTTGAGAGAAGGGAAATTAAAGGAAAGGGGAAAATAAAAAGTTTGCGCTTGGGGAAGAAAAGAGGGCACCGAACCGCTCCCCAGGTGACCCGGCAGCTTACTCAGCGGCCTCAGGCACCGGGGGCAGCCCGAGCCTACCACGCACCAAATGCCGACACAAAGAGAACACAAGTGGCCGAGAAAGCGATAACATTAACGACTACAAAAATCCAAACACGACACCCGCCCTCGTCGCCACAAACCCTCAGCAGCATCTGTCTCCACCGCTCCTCTATGAACCCCCGCAGCCGCGTCACGCGCCCGGATGTAAGGCAGCCCATCAGGCGCCTGCCCAACCTCAAGCAGAAAAAATGCAAAAGATTCCAACAAATAATTTTTTTGCATTAAAAATACACACAATGAATTCGTGTCATAAACAGGCATTACTTTTATGTACCTTTCATTTTGGGCTGATTGCTTTTAAATATATATAAAAAAATAAACAAAGGACCTTCAGGCGAATGAAATTGACTTCAAAACTTTGCTTCACTCAGCCAATTAGAAGGTAGAAACAAACACAATCTACTAGTGGACAAGAAAAGAATGGCAGATGTTTTGAGCGGACACTTTTGATTAAGGGTGCTCCTGTGTTTTGGTTCGAAACGTTGAGCATTCATTTTCTTTTCTTTTACTGATGCTGCTCGACAAGCTGAGTTGCTCTGGCAAGCTGCCTTAACGACGAGCAACCAGTTGCAGTGTTTTGAAAGACTGGTGATGAAGCGTATCAGCCTCTGTCTGAGAGGTGACAATGAAGACATTCTCTTTCATCTATTGCAGTAACCTATTGCCATCTCACTGACTCGACACAAAGACCTGGATCACCTGGACAGCAAAGATGCATCCATCAAGATGCTCTTTATCAACTACAGCTTGGCATTTAACACCATCATCCCCTCAAAACCGATCAGCAAACTCCAAGACTTGAGAGTTAATGTCCCTCTGTGTAATTGGATCATGGTTTTCCTCACCTCCTGACCACGATCAGTAAAAACTGGTAAGAACTTCTCCACAATTTCCATCAGTACTGGGGCACAACAGGGATGTGTTCTGAGCTCCCTGCTTTTCTCACTTGATACCTATGAATATGGCTCAGTATGACAATAGCATCATTTACAAATTTGCCAACGATACCACGGTAGTGGGTTGTATAAAGGAAGGGGATGAATGAGCATACAGGATGGAGGTTGAAAACTTGGCTGAATGGTGCACCAACAACAACCTTACACTCGATGTCACCAAAACTAAGGAGCTGATTGTTGACTTCAGGAAATGAAAGCCAATGCATACAATCTAGTTATCATTGGGGGATCAGAGGTAAAATCACAAAATGCTGGAGAAATTCAATAGGTCAAACAGTGTCCTTTATGTAGCAAAGGCAAAGATATGTAAGCTTGAGCCCTTCATCAAAGTATGAGAGAACGCCTGCAAGCATCTGAACAAAAGAGTAGGGGGAGGGTGACAAGGCAGGAGATTTTATGTGTCGAAAGGAGGGAGGGGACAGCAGCAATGAGGGGGAGGTGGAAATGGTAGGGCTTTGTGGGTGAAAGAACTGTAAGGTCAGGAAAAGGGGGAGGGGAAAAATGGAAGCAGCAAAGCAAAAAAGTCGATGTTTATGCCATGTGATTGAAGGGTGGGAGGATGTGGGGAATCAGATATGGAGAAGGTTCTTGGGAGTCACTATCTTAGAGGATCATTCCTGGACCCAACACACCAATGGGATCATGAAGAAAGCACGTCAGCGTCTCTACGTCCTCAGAAGGTTGCGGTGGTTTGGTATGATATCAGAAACCCTGGCAAATTTCTACTGAGGTGTTGTGGAAAATGTGCTGACCAGCATCACAGTCTGGTATGGAAACATCAATACCCCTGAACATAAAATCCTCTAAAAGGCAGTGGACACAGCCCAGGACATCACAGGCAAAACCTTGCCCACTACTGAGTGGGCACTACAGGGAATGCTGACATCGGAGAGCAGCAGCAATCATCAAGGATCCTCACCACCTAGGACATGCTCTGTTCCTGCTGTTGCCATCAAAAAAGAGGCATAGGTGCCACAAAACTCACACCATGAGGTTCAGAAACAATGGCTATCCCTCCATCATCAGACTCCTCAATGACAAACTCAACCAGAGACTCATTTAATGACTCTGACTTGTACACTTTATTGATTTTCATTTTGTTCTCTCTGTATTGCACAGTAAATTTGTTTACATTCATTATCCATTTGCAGTTCTTTTTTGTTTACATGTTTTATGCTGTGTAGTTTATTTTTTGAACTTCCAATTAGTGGTAATTCTGCTATGCCCACAGGGAAAAGGAATCTTATAGGGTTGTATGTGATGTTATGTATGTACTCTGACAATAAATCTGAATCCTGAGATTGTGTGTTGCTGCAGTCTCCAAAAGGAAGAAGGGACGTGATTGTCACATCCTGAGCACTGCTGTAAGCGGCAGTGTCTTTGGATGCCGGCTTATCTCCAGATTTGCTGCAGGTCTCTTTGCGGAGAAAGTCTTGCACTAGTGGCAATGGGATCTGCTAGGAGGATACCACTGTACATATTTCTGCACTTCCTGAGCTTGCAATTTCCGTGGTCCAAGTCCATGCTGCTGAGGTCTTTGTTTTCCTTATTATGGGTGATTGTACAAAATTGCCAAGAATTCCCCTTGCCCAAAGGCACAGTGGGGCCATTTTCACCACAGGGAATATAGTGGTTCATCACTGTCCTAGGAGGCAATTAGGGCTGTAACAAATGTTGGCCTTACTAGCAATGTTGAAGTCTTCAAATATTAATACATTTTGGCTGCATATGTTTATATTCCTCATCACTGGCCAACAAATGAGGATTTCAAAATTGCACAACTATATGTACTGAAGGAACAAGGAGGAGAGAGGATTGTTTACTTTGTCTCACCCTAAAGAGGGGTGGGATGTTCATGGTATCTGTGGAGAGTCGAATGGGCCACTCAAATTCTTCTGTCAATGGTGGATAACTAAGCCACTGATTCATGGGATGAAATTTTAACATAATTTATTTTAAAAAACACTATTTGCTTGTTAATCGTATTCTGCTGAAGGAACTCAATGGGTAAGCAGCATTAATGGGAGAAAAAAGTGGTCAGTGTTTTGAGCCAAAAAGATTTATTGAAACTGGGAAAGGTATAGGAGAAGTATAAGTAAAGTGGGAAGGATAGGATTCAGGTGGGATTCAAGAAACATGATGGCAAAAAATGTCTGTATGTATTTTGGTCAGTATGGTTTATAGTGTGAAAAATAAAAAATAAAAAAAAAAGAAACATGATGGCAGAAGCAATAGATTGGCGAATGCCAAACAAAGATCGAGCTTCAGATTTCAGCATCAGCTGTCTCCTGAGTATCTCCATCTGCTTGTTGACACTGCCAAATTGGAAATGCCTTTTTGGAATTTATTTGCATAAATTGCATTTCCTGAGTTGAACTGGTTCAAGAACATGAATCCTTTACACAAAAGTGAATAATTGAGTTAATTTAATACACAAAATTGCTGGAGAAACTCAGCAGGTCATGCAGCATTCACAGGAAGCAAAGATACATGAACGTTTCAGGCCTGAGCCTTTCATCAAGGTATGCAGAAGTAAGCAGGTGTTTGAATAAAAAAGTGGAGTACAGGCCACCAGGCTTGGATATTGGGCATGAGAAAAAAACTGAGAAATGATGGCAGAAATGGAGAGAAAAGGGGGTGGGGAGCTAGAGAAAAGGCAGAGGGACAGGGAAAGAGAGAAAGGGAGAACCCCAATGGAAACCAAGTAAGTCGATATTAATGCATCTGATTGGAGAATGCCCAGATGCAATGCTTTTCCTTGAATTAGCAGGTAGCCTTGGTTTGGCAGTGCATGAGGACATGGACAGACATGTCAATTGGCTACTGGGAGGTCTCCACTATTGTAGTGGACAGAGAGAAGGTCCTCAATTAAATTATTTTCCAGTATATGTCCAGTCTCTCTGATGTATAGCACATAACGGGAGCACTAGATGCACTAGAAGACCCTGCAGATTCACAAGTGAAGTGTGTTGCTTCACTTCGAAGGACTGATCATTCGAGATATCCTCCTTCAAAAAAATCATGGCTGCTGCTTTCCTACCATGAATTCTGTCCTTACCCACACTTCCTGCACATATGCCCTGGTAATCTCCGACCCTAGGTGCAACAAGGTCAGTATTCCTCTTATCCTCAACTACCAATCACCAGCCTCTGAATCCAACGTAATTTCTGCCACCTACATCATGATCCCATCACCAGATACTCCTTCCCCTCTCCACCTTCTGTGGGTATGCTCCCTCCTTAATTTGCTTGTCCACTCATCCCTTCTCACCGATTGCCCCCTTGGTACCTACCCATGACTGCAGGTACAACACATAATATTCCATTTGGGCATTTTTCAACCAGATGGCATTAACATCAACTTCTCTGATTTCCATTAGGCTTATCCTCGCTCCCTTTTACCCTCTCCCTCTCTCCTTTCCTCCAGCTCTGCAGACTCCCTTCCCTCTCCCTATCATTTCTCAGCATTCTTCTCTTCTGTCCTCCTACCCATCTCCAAATATGACCTCCTCCTACTTGTTGGCCTGTGCTCCTTCTTCCCTCCTCCCCAACCTTTTTATTCAGGTATCTGTCTACTTTTTGCTCATACCTTGATGAAGGGCTCAAGCCCAAAATATTGGCTGTATGTATATCTTTTCTTCCAATGAATGCTGCGTGAACTGCCGAGTTTCTCCAATACTTTTGTGTATAATGCTACAATCACAACATCAACAGATTTTCTTGTTTAATTAATAAGTTAATCATTATTCCTCTACTATTTTTACCCAATAATAAATCGATTTATTGCCAAATAGGCCTATTTTATTTGCGCTAAAATGATAGCAATGAGTTCATATATTCCTTGATTTAGTTTAGTTGATCTTTTCAGTCCATGAATGAGCCCATTCCTACTAATACAGTTACCTATTGCCTCTCCCAGGTACTGACCTCATTGCAGGTTGTGACATCAGCCTCCCCCAAAAACACTCAACTCCTGTGGCTTTGCATGCTCCAACCTCATCAATGGACTGTGCACCTATCACAATCTATGCCTATCTTTTCCTGAACTCTGGTAATCAGCCAATCAGGTTTGTACCTCTTTTATGGGGCTTGTAGACATTGATTAATGATTGAGGAAGACCTGAAGGAAAGTCACAACCTTTCCCCAATCATTGGCTGATGGATCACAATATCTTTCTCTGATACTTTTCCACATATCTTTTTTTCTGGTTGACTAACCCAAAGACCTCAACAGAAAACAGGTGTAGCTATACAGACACAAGATTGATGAACTGTATTCACTACAGCCTGTGGAGATTCATGAATTACTGGAAAATATGTGTAAAATCCAAAACATTTGCAGATATGCAATGTTCCAGCTAGTGAGATGTTGTTCAGTATATTTTTTATCTATCCATCTGCAGCAAAATTATTCAACCCTGCTTTTTCCTAATATCTTCCCATTCTATGCACTTTCCATCCCTTTGTAGCATTATTGAAATTTAGACATACAGCACAGAAACAGGTCCTTTCAGCCCAAGAGACTGTACCGCCCAATTACACCAATTGACCTACCACTCCCAGTACATTTTGAAGGGTGGGAGGAAACTGGAGCACCCAGAGGAAACCCATGCAGATGCGGGGAGAATATACAATCTCCTCACAGGCAGCGTGGGATTCAAACCCCAGTCCCGATCACTGGAGCGCCAACTGCTACGCTAACTGTGCCACCCACTAGCGCAGTTAACCTCATCTTCATTAAACCACTGCACATCTCTGATTCAGATTTCAGATTTAGTGCCAGATTACATACATGAGATCACATACAACCCTGAGATTCTTGTTTCTGTGGGCAAGAAAAATTATCACTTATTGGTAGTACAAAAAAAACCTGACTCAACCTACACATCTAAACTAATAAAGAAATGTAAAAAAACATACAGAGATAATCAATAAAATTTAGAGTCCTTAAACAACCCCTTAAACAAGCCCCTGATTGAGTTTGTTGTTGACAAGTCTGATGGTTGAGGGGTAGAAGCTGTTCCTGAACCTGGTGGTGCGAGTCTTGTGGCACCTGTACCTCTTTCTTGATAGTAGCAGTGAGAACAGAGCGCTTACTGGGTGGTGTGGATCCTTGATGAATGCTCTCCAATGGCAGCATTCCCTGCAGATGAACTCAGTAGTGTGGAGGGTTTTGCCTGTGTTGTCCTGGGCTTTTGCAGGGATTTACGCTCAGGGGTATTGGTGTCCTCATACCAGACCATGATGTAGCCGGTCAGCACACTTTCCATCACACACCTGTAGAAATTTTCAAGGATTTCCGATGTCATACCAAAGCTCTGAAAATTGAAGATATAGAGGTGCTGATGTACTTTCTTCACGATCCCATTTGTATGTTTGGTCCAGGATAGATTGTCTGAGATAGTGACTCCCAAGATCTAAATTTGATAACCCTCTCCACCTCTGATCCACCAATCATCTCTGGATTGTGCACCTCTGGTTTTCCCTTCCTGAAGTAAAAAATCAGCTCCTTGGTTTTGGTGATATTGAGAGCAAAGTTGTGGTTGGTGCACCAAATTTTCAATCTACCTCCTGTATGCTGACTGAATTACCCTTTTTATAGTATCCACTCAGTGGTATCATCAGAGAATTTGTGGATGATATTGTGGTTGTACCAAAGCATACAGACATAGTTGTAGAGCAGGTGCTAAGAATTGCAGCCCTGTGGTGCTCTGATACTAATGGAGATTGTGAGATGTTCTTACCAATCCTCATTGATTGTGGCCTGGAGGTGAGGAAATCCAGGATCCAATCACACAGTGGGGGTGTTGAGTCTCAAATCTTGGAGTTTGCTAATCATTGTTGAGGGGATGATTGTATTAAATGTCGAACTGTAGTCAATAAAGAGTAGAGAATCTAAGGCTTTGTGTACAGCCGGTGAAATGGCATCTACTGTAGACCTGTTGCTACGATTGGCAAAATGGAATGGATCCATGTCGCCACTCATACAAGAACTTTATGCTTCAACACCAGCCTTTGAAAACACTTCAACACTGAGCATATGAATGCCACTGATCGATAGTCATATCGGCAGGTTATCAGATTCTTAGACTGTTATGATTGATGCCTGTTTGAAACAGGTGGGTACCACAGTTACGGAGTCCAGAGGACCCCAAAAACCAGCAGCAATAGATATGCACTACAACCCAGGGTTACTTAAACAAAAGTAGTTTTTAATTATATTTGAACAAGAAAATAGAATTAAACTTTAACTTATTACTTAACCTACCTAACTACTTAATCCCCCCTCTAACACTAAGCGCAGGTGTGTGTAATGTATATTTAAGATTTAAAAAGTTCTTTGGGTCACAGTCCAATCTCACTGGTTGCAGGCAATTCTTGTACTGTGCACAGAAGTTAGCATTAACAAAGTTCACCAGGCTTTGGTGTTTAACAGGCAAATGGTTACCACTTAGGAGGGTTCTTGCTGGTTTTCAGAGAGAGATTCCATTTCCAGGATATCTGCAACTGATTCCTTCTCAATCAGTCTTGCTGATTAAACTTGCCCCCTTCAGGGTTCTCCAGATGATTGTCTTTCTTTCAGGTCACCTTTCACACCGCTAGTCTTTTCCTTTGACCAGGCACCCTTCCCAAGTTTGCCAGCTTGTCCCTCTGGAATGGATTTCTGTTTCTCTCCTCTCTGTTTCACACCCTCCCCCTCTGAGAGCAAAACTCTTCTCCTTTCTGCCTGCAAAGATCACATGCTCTCTCAGGCAAGCTGCTGTCAATATTTTGTTGCCTCGTGCAAAAGTCCTGCAAATATTCTATGTTTTAAAATGTGTGTGTGCAAGTTGCTCTAACAATTCCTCCCAAACCACCTCTAAATACTCTGTCACACCATGCCCTTTCGGAGTGAGATGTTGAAGATATCCATGAATACTTGGCAAGTTAACAAAAAAACTGCATTTACCAAAAACATATATAAAAGAATTGACAAGGTAATTTGTTTTTGTATTGATGGCAGCTGAGAACTAAAGATTGGTATGGACATCTTAAATCATTTATTTCCCTGCTATAGTTGGACATTATGCCAAGGAATATTTGCCTCGGAGTGGTTAGATGAGTCCTTAGCTAAAATCTAATTGAAAATACAATCCCTCCAGTCATGTAGCATCCTCTTACTACATCACTCGAGTACTCACATCTCTAGAGTTGGACTTGAATCAACTATTTCAATCAAACCAGAGCGGAGTCAAAAAAATAATGCTTGCCTATACATGATGTACCAACATTGCCCACATGATTTTTTTTTTGCTTTTTAAAATATGTATGTGCAAACATTCAGATCTCAATGTATTTATAGCTTCACTTTGGTAACAAGGAGAAACTAGACAGCAAAATAACCCCAGAACATAATAGCAAAATGCACTACAAACATCAACGGACAGTAATAATTTTGTTGCACAGTTTAAAACTTTTGACTATTTCTCAATGCTCCATTTATTACGATGGAATTAAATCTCTGTCAAGCTTGATCACCACAAATAAAATGTTCTGTTCTCAATGGCACAGATAATGAATATAGAAGAAGGCTGTCGAAGTAGTTTGGAATAAGGGAAGTTAAGCTTTGACATACAGCTCAAGATTGAAGATGAAAAACAAAAGTAAAATGATTTCTGTTCTTTAATTGTTTAAACAGATATGTGGAGTTTACAGAGTCTCCAATCTTCATCAGTCTAAAATAAATGGTTGGTGTCCTGATGCAAACTTGTATCACAAATGAGTTGTGGAGTATTCATAGAAGATTAATAATGGAGGTTAGTTCATTCAAACTATTTCAAGTGGAGAGATCAATTTCTGAAAGATTGGGGAATTGAGGGGATATGGAACAGAGAGGGAGTTCAGGTCACCTTTATTTATCATTCATATCATGCTTGCACAGTAAAGACAAAATAGTGTTTCTCCAGGACCACAGAGGATATATACATAAATGTAAGTTAGAAGTTAAACACGTTAAAATATTAAGACATATACAGTAACAGTCGATGGCCCCTTATCCACAAATGTTCTGGGAGTTCAGGAGCCTGATGGGATGAGGGAAAAGCTGTTGCCCAATCTGGATGCAAGGCCTTGAGGGCTGCAGTACCTTCTCCCAAATGGCAGAAGGGAGAACAGTTTATATGTGGGGTGTGTGGAATCCTTTCACAATGTTTATTGCCTTTTGCCTGCATCGAGTGTTGTAGATGTCCTTCATGATAGGAAGAGAGTCCCCAATGATCTTTTCTGCTGACTTGACTTTCCCCTGCTGGGTCTTGCGGTCTGAGGAGGTACAGCTTCTAAACTAGGTGGTGATGCAGTTGCACAGGATGCTTTCAATACATCCTCTGTCGAATGTAGTGAGGGTGGAGGGTGGGAGATGAACTTTCCTCAGCCCTCGCAGGAAGTAGAGGCGCTGCTGGGCTTTCTTGGCTATGCGCTGGTGCTAAGGAACCAGGTGAGATTCTCCACCAAATGCACTCCAAGGAACTTGATATTCTTGATGAACTCAACGGTGGAGCATGCTGACTTGTCATTCTTACTGATCAGGCCCACCATGTTGTCAGTGAACGTGATGATGTGGTTCGAGCTGTGTTTAGCTGCACTGTCATGGGTCAGCAGAGTGAACAGCAGTGGACAAAGCACTCAGCCCTGCGGGGCCCCTGTGCTCAGTGTGATGTCTAGGAGGTGCTGTTACTGATCTGGACTGCCTGAGGTCTCTGACAGGAAGTCAAGAATCCAATTGCAGAGGAAGGTGTTTAAACCCAGCAGACTCCACTTCCTTTTTAGGTACTGTATTATGATTGTGTTGAATGCCGAAATTAAGTCAATAAACAGCATTCGAGCATATGAGTCCTTGTTTTCTAGGTGGATGAGGGCTAGATGGAGAGCAGTGGTGATGGAATCGTCCGTAGAACAGAGGGGTTTACATGTGAATGGCAGGAGGTCTAATGATGGGGGCAGCAGGAGCTTGATGTGCCCCATGACAAGCCTCTCAAAGCACTTCATGATGATGGACATGAGTGCAACAGAGTGGTAGTCATTGAGGCAGGTCACAGATGACTTCTTTGGCACAGGGACAATGGTGGCGGCTTTGAAGCACATTGGGACCATGGCGCTTCTCAGGGGGATGTTAAAGATGTCAATGAGAACATCTGCTAGCTGAGCCACACATCCCCTGAGCACTCTTCCAGGAATGTAATCTCATCCAGCAGCTTTCCATGGGTTGACCTTTCCTAGCTCTCTCTTCACATCAGCCACTGCAAGTCACAGCACTTTGTCATTTGAGGAGAGGCAGTCTTCTTCGCTGCAACAATGGTTTTTTTTTGCCTCAAAGCACATAAAGAAGTTCAGTGCATCTGGGAGGGAGGCATCACCACCACAGGGAGATGGTGTAGTCTTGTGGTTGGTGATGTCTTGGATCCCTTTCCACATGCATCGTGTGTCCTTGCTGTTCATGAAGTGACTGTGAATGTGCTGGGCATGCACATGCTTTGCTTTGCTTCTCTAATGGCATTTTACAGCTTGGCTCTTGCAATAGGTAGGACTACCTTGTCGTGTGCTCTGAAGGCAGTGTCTCGGTTCTTGAGCAGCACGTGCACCTCCGCTGTCATCCATGGTTTCTAATTAGAGTGAATTATGATGGTCTTGAGCACGGTAACGTTGTCAGAACACTTACTGATGTAGCTGGTCACTGATACTGAAAACTCCTCCAGATTGATGCAGTTACCACCAGTTGCTGCTTCTTGAACATGTTTTGACCTCTTCTGAACTGATCTGGAGCATCTGACGAGCGGTCTGTCTGCTGGAATTAGCATTACAGAGATGTGGTCTGAAGATCTGAAGTGGGGGCCCAATATGAGTTGGAAATGTTCATATACACAAGGTACAACGTGTTTGCCCCTCTCGTAGAAAAGTCCAAATACTGATGGAACTTAGGTAGCGCTGGTTGAAATCCCCAGTGATAATGATCAGTTCGTCAGGGTGTGCAGTCTGCAGTTCATTTATAGCCTCATACAGCCCAGATTAACTCATGAACGTTAGTGCCAGGAGGGCATGGGGGGTGGGGAGGGGAGGGATGTACTGTAACTATGAGGACCATGGTGAATTCCCACGATTGATATAATGAAGACTGAGGTAAACCAGCCATTATATTGAATGGTGGAGAGGGCTTGAAGGTATAGGTGACCTACTTTTGTTCCCATTTTCTTGTGATTCCAGGATTTATGAGTCTTTTTATTTGAAGTGCAAATCTGTTATTTTTATGTGTTAAGAAAATGTAATATTGTAGAAAATTAGGGCTAACTTGGATTGTGCAGAAATAGTGCTGGTATAAGCAAACATTTGGACAATTTAAAAACGATCAAGGAAAATTCTTCACAAAAATAAATAATATGTTTAAGACTTTATTCAAAGTTTGTTGCTGACGACAAACTACCTGAAAGGAGCTCACTGAACTTAACTGAGAATGGAAATTAAGATAGTGAATCATATTAAAATTTACAACCATGGCCAAGAATCAGTAGATTCCAACATTTCTGAGGAAATCAAGATCAACTGTGATTAAAAAGTGCAAAAGCAAAATAATTGAAATGCTGAAAATCTAAAATAAAAGTATAAAATGTTGGAAATGGTCAGCATCACAGTCAGATTAACAATCTTTCATCAAACATTCCACTAAAGAGCTGAGATGTTAGTATTGCCAGCATTTTCTGTTTTTATTATGGATAAGTGACAAGAACAGGAAAAAGCAAATTTAAACATTTACCTCTTTTGTTTGATTATCTGGACACAGTAAATCCTGTCGAACGAGGTTTGAAAGATGGAATGCCTCGTTGCATAATATTTCAAAAGACAGGTATACAATCCTGTTTATTTCCGAATCTAAAATTCGGAAAGTTCCAAAAACTGGCAAGTGGGGAGAGAGACAGCAGCGCGAGTAAGGCAGGAGAGGGGGAGAGAGACCGACAGCACAAGTCGGGCGGGTGAGACTAGCAACAAGAGTCGGGTGGGCGGGGGAGGGGGAAAGAGACCAGGAGTGCAAGTCGGGCGGGCAAGGGTGGGGGGGGGGGGAGATGGCAGCATGATTGGAAGGGGGTGGGGGTGGATACGGCAGTACAATTCAGGTGGGCTTAAATCTGGCTTTCCAAAATCCGGAAAAATCCGAAATTCAGAACACACTGTCCCCTAAGGGTTCCAGATAAAGGATAGAAATCTGGCTGTGCTGATAGATAATACTTCTTAAAATCTGGGAGTCGAAGTCCTCCCAATTTATAATCTCATTAACTTTTCCAGTGCAATTCTTGGTACTTTGTTATTCTATAGGAATTGTATTACACAATCATGCAATCATTTTAAAGAAATTTTTAGTTAGTGCAATAGTCATTAACTTGAAAGAGATACATAGTCTTGCATTACCTTCATTTTTAGACAAAGGAACATTCCTATTAATGTAATTGACAAATCTTTCCATTTCTGTAAATCTTTGTTTATTTTTGGAATAAAGGGGTATAATTAAGTTTGTGTGACAGTGCTCATCTGTAACGCCAGGGGAACTGGTTCCATGTGTTACAGTCACGACAGCAGAGCAGCCGTGTCAAGATGGTGCCACCAGGATTGTCTTTTCTGCCGACTGGATCAGGTCCGCATTTGCGTGGGACAACATCTTAACAAGGTTTCTGGCGCGAGGGCGGGACTTACCCGCAACCTTATCAGGCACAGTGCGGGAAGTTTTTAATAAACAACTGGAGTGCAGATGAGCCTACTGAGTACTGGTCTCATTCTTTTGACTCTGTTTCGCTACTGCTACATTGGTGACCCCGATGGGTCCAGATGCCTCTGGACTCAACATTATGCAGCAGTCAGTGCAGTTGCCCATAAATTCCCCACTTTCTGGACGCTTCGACCACGCACTTGGTTTGAACAGGCAGAAGCACAGTTCCAGATAACGCAGATTACTTCAGACTCCAACAAGTACCATGTCGTCACCTCCCTGGACCAAGAAACCGCAGCCAGAGTTGATGACCTCACATAGAACCCACCAGAGGAAGGTAATTACTCTGCTTTGAAGGCGGTCCTCATCATCACCAATGGGCTCTCTAAGTGCCAGAGAGCGGCCAGGCTTATGCACCTGGACGGCCTTGGGGACAGAATGCCATCTGCCCTATAAAAAAAAAATGCTCACGCTGGCAGAGGGCCACAAGCCCTGCCTCATATTTGAGCAGGCATTCTTTGAGCAAATGCCCGATGACATCTAGCTGCTGCTAGCGGCTGTGGATTTCAGCAACCACCGCAAGGTCGCAGTGAAGGCGGACATTCTCTGGTCCACCAATAGAGAGAACGAATCCACCACGAATAAGCTGACATATTCCCAGGCATAGCAGCAGCCCAAAACCCAAACAAGCAGCGAACAGCTACGCCCTCACAGACCAAGAGAAGCACCAGAGGCACGGTGGTATTTTTACCATTAGCGTTGGGGGCAGAAGCTCACAAACAGCCCTGCTCGTTCCCGGGAAATGCCCAGACCAGCCGCCGCTAACAGCTATGGCAAATGACCACACTAACAGCCTACTACATGTCTCGGACAAAACCATGGGCCGGTGTTTCCTCATCTATCCAGGAGCAGAGCTCAGCATCATCCTTTAGACACCCAAATATGCCCATGAGGGCCAACCCTGTGGGCAGCCAGCAACACTGCCATTAAGACCTTTGGCGCGTACTGATATGGCTTGGCAACGAGATCCACTGGGATTTCACACTTGCCACGGTAGAGAAGTCACTCCTCGGCACAGATTTTTCCCAAGCCCACAGCCTGCTAGTGGACCTCAAAGTGAAATGCCTGGTGCACGCCCAAAAAAGCCAGCTTGCGGCCACCAGTGCTCAGGACCAAAAAATGGCCACTGTTACCATTTCCACTGATAGGTACAGCCATATTCTCAGGCCCCAGTTCATGTCCACCACGTGCAACACCACATTCTGTGGCCCACTCCTCCATGTGAAGCCTAGACGACTTCCCCAGATAAGCTGCATCTAGCCAAGGAGGAATTCAAACAGTTGGAAGAGTTGGAAATCATTTGTAGGTCTGACAGCCCATGGGCTTACCCTCTCCACATGATACCCAAGGCCACAAGGGGCTGGTGACCTTGTGGAGACTACCGGAGCCTCAGTGATTCAACCACCCTAGACTTAACAGCCAACCTGCATGGTGCAACTGTTTTCTCCAAGGTTGATTTTGTGCGAGGCTACCACCAAATCCCCATCCACCCTCTTTTTATTCTATAATATTCTATATTTTTCTTGTGTTCCTGATATCTGATATTCTTTTTTCCAGTTTTGTTATATCCATCTCTAAACTTTCCAAGTCTCTTAAATATTCTCTCTTAAGATTTTTAGAATAAGAAATAATTTGTCCCCTCAGATAAGCTTAAATGTGTCCCATATTAGGAAACTATTATCGTGGAAGAAAGAAATATTTTGTAAAAACAATCTATCTGTCTCTTAATAAACTCACAAAAGTCCTTCCTCTTTAATAATGTAGTGTTAAGGTGCCATCTATACATACTTTCTTACTTTTCCATTTCAGTAATAGTTAAAGTTAATGGCAAATGGTCTATTAAGAGTCTTGTCAAGTACTCTGTTTTTCCACTCTGTAGCTGGGTTGACATTAAAAATAAGTCAATCCTCCTATTTGAATCATGCACCCTTGATTAGAACGAGCAGTCTCTTCCTTAAGGATTGAGCTGCCTCCATATTAATTAAATTTAAATCCTTCATCAATGATTGTGTTGTTTTTTCTGTTGTTACTGTTTTCGCTGATTTGTCCAATATTGGATTGAAACAAAAATTGAAATCTCCTGCAACCAATTTGTTTTGTCTTCCCCATGCAGTTTTTTAAAAAGATATCTTTCATAAAGACTTCATCATTATAATTTTGGGTGCAAATATTCATAAATGTCCACGATTCTGCATAAATTTTCGTGTGCCATTACAAATCTTCCAACTTGATCGGTTAAAGTCTCTTCTATTATTATTGGTATATTTTTATTAATTAAAATCACTATGCCTCTTGGTTTTGGTCCAAATGATGACGATATCACTTGCTCCATCCAAAATCTTTTAAATTTTGCATGTTCCAATTTGGTAAGGTCTGTTTCTTGTAAAAAGACTATATCTGCCTTTAATTTTTTTAGGTATGCCAAGACCTGTTTTATCTTCACCATTCTGTTAATTCCATTAACATTAAAACTAATAAATTTTCATGTTCTATCCATAATCTTTTTCAAAACAATATTTTTTTTTTGCAGTAAAATCTCTTTGGATCTTTAAATAATAGTGATCCTTCCCCTTTAAGAAAAACACACAATGTCCCTGCCCCGACAGTGACGTATATATAGAGCCTAGGAAGCCCACGACAAAAGCCCGTAGAGGGAATGCCACGTGATGACATGGGACTAGACTTGGAATCCCTTCTCTCTCCGAAAACATTTCAAAAAAAGTCAAAAAGGCTGAAATGATTAAAAGAAAATAGAAAGAAAAGCTGTCACAAGGCCTACAGAACAACACAGAATGCCACCGAAGAAGGATAAAACAACTATTACCTTTCAAGAACTTGGACAAGAAAAGGAAGCAGATAAAGAAGAGAGGCCTACCTTGAAGAAGGATCCTGGAGCTCTCCGGAAGGTAGGAGCCCGTGGAGACAAGCCTGGAGCTGGGGAGACCTTGGACATTGCTGTGCAGGGTCTCCTCCGACAATGGCCTCCTGCCACGGGAAAAGAAATGACCACGTGCTTGCACAGAACACAAAAAAAAGTGACAATTTTAAAAAAGGCTCAAGAAGCCTCCAGCTCCAGCGATCAAGAAGAACAGGAAGTAAAAGAAGAAGTGTATGTAGAACAAAAGTCTTCACTAAAAAACAGGAGAAAATAAGAGACTTACATATCTACACGTGATAGTACAGATCTATCACCAATGTATATAGTGTATATAGTTACAGTATCTAGACTGTGCTTACAGCGATTGGCTGAGAGCTTAGCCACGCCTACTGTCTGGGCCTTAAAGGGTTGTGTCCCTAGCCAGGTCGGATCATTCGGGACTGGTCGGCCACCTGTGAAGAGCTCCTGTCTTTTGCTAATAAAAGCTTTGGTTTGGATCAACAAGTCTTTGATTCTTTCGACGAGCTCTACACTACAACAGAAATTAAGAAATGTATGGATACTTTTCACCAATCTTTGGTGCAGTTGACAATGGAAGTTAAAAGATGTAATGAGAGTATAGTTGAAAATAAGAGCTTTACAAAAAAGGTGGAAAGAATGATGTCACAAATGGATAAAAAATTTGAAGTTGTGGAAGAAAAAAATTAAAGGAAATGAATTTGAAATCCAAAACTTTAAAGAACAAATTAAAAAAAAACTCAAGCTGAAGCGGCCACAACAAAAGATCAATTAACTCAAAAGATTGATATGTTAGAACATTTCAGTGGAAGAAATAATATAAAAATTGTTGGACTTAAAGAAGGTAATGAAGGACAAGATAGGAAGAGATTTTTGCAACGTGGCATTCCGCAAACTTTGGGGGTAACTGGATTTCAAGGAGATATGGAAATTGAAAGAGCTCAAAGAGCATTACAACAAAAATCACAACCAGATCAAAAACCACGTTCGATACTGGTCAAGTTACTTTGTTATGAAGTGAGGGAAAAGATCTTGGAACTGGTGGAAAAACAAGTGAAAGAGAGACAATCACCATTAATTGATAATGGAAATAAGATCTTCTTTTACCTTGACATAAGTTCTGATTTGTTGAAAAAAAGAAAAGAATTCAATGCTGTTAAAAATGTGTTGTGGAAAAAAGGTTATACTTTTGTTTTAAGGTATCCGGCAGTATTGAAAATTTTTGTTCGCGAAGGAAAAAATAGATTTTTTTATGGAACCCAATGAAGCAAAAATGTTTGTAGATTCATTGCCTGATAAAGAGAGACGAGAACTGGGTGATGCCCGAAGTGAGAGAGGACGCAGAAAGATTACAGCTGAGGATATAAAGAATAAAAAGATATAAGTTTCAAGAGAGAGAATATTAGGGAGGAAAATTCTTACCCGGTAAATCTATGAAAAAATTGAAATTGGTAATTGGTTTGAGACTGAATTGATTGGAGGCAATAAGAGACAGTAAAATATTTCGGGGGAGTTAGTTGGGAGTATGAGCCTGGCCTCTGTGGAGTCATGTGAGCGGGTGAGATTTTCATCACAACTCCTACAGATCAGGGGTGTAAGAATGTATCATTAATAATGTACGCTTTTGGTGGGGGGGGGGAGGTTCTATCTTTTTCTGCATTTCTTTTCTTTTTCTTTATTAATACACTTAAATAGAATAATTATATTATGAAATATCTTGTTATCGTTATAAATGAGAGAGAAGTGGAGCTGAAAAGATGGACGGTTAGTAGATTTTGTGGAAAATTAGGTGGCTGATAAATTGAATTTTATTAGTATTATTAACAGGATACAAAATCAAATAAAACAGAAAAAAATTATTAATATACATGAAAAAAATTAAAGCAGACATCGCTTTTTTACAAGAAACACATTTGACAGAAAAGGAATATGAAAAATTAAAGAGACTGGGTTGGGACTGTAGTAGCATCATTATTAAATTCTAAGGTGAGAGATACAGTAATATTGATAAATAAAAAATTACCAGCTAAATTACTGGATACTAGTATAGATGTTGCTGGAAGATATGTTATGGTAATTTGTCAGATCTATTCAGAACAACGGACCCTAATGAATGTATATGCACCAAATGAAGATGACAGTAAACTTTTTATGCATTTATCAAATGCTAACGTGAAAGTTATTCTCGGGGGAGATTTTAATTTTGCTTTAGACTCTAAATTAGATAGGTCGGGAGATAAAGTGACAAAAAATAAAGTAGAAAAAATGGTAATAGATTTAATGAAAGATATGGACCAAGTGGATATTTGGAGAAAAAATTTACATATGTTTCTAATTTCTGCACAATTTCAACATAGAGTACAAAAGGTGGAATATCAAGCACGAGTTTTATCGGATCATTCACCTTTAATTTTGTCAATTTTGTTGGAAGAAGAGCAAAAGATTGGCTATAGAAAGAGGTTAAATACAACTATATTGAAGAAAAAAGAATTTTGTGATTATATGAGGCAATATATAAAACTTTTTTCTTGAAACCAATAAAGATTCAGCTACGAGTAAGTTTACATTATTGGACTCAATGAAAGCATATTTAAGAGGTCAAATAATAAGCTATACTTCAAAAGGAAACAAAGAATATATGAAAGAAGTAGATCAGCTAGATAAAGAAATAATGAAATTGGAGAAGGAATTTCAAGGGCAAAAAGATGAGAAGAAGATTGCTAGAGTCAAAGAAATTAAGATTTAATACAATACAGACTTAAAGAGTGGAGTGAGATCTAATGAGATTGAGACAAAAATATGAGTTGGGTGAAAGGGCTCATAAAGGTTTAGCAAGGCAATTAAAAACAACAAATTTCTAGAACAATAACTGCAACTAAGAAACCTGCAGGTCAGATTACTTATAAAACACAGGAAATAAATGATAATTTTAAGGAATTTTATGCTAAACTTTATCATTCAGAATCCATGAAAGATAATAAAATAAAAGATTATTTGAGACAAGTTAAACTACCTGTGCTAAAGGAAATGAAAAGTTAAGGTTGTCTGAGAATTTTTCTGAAATAGAAGTTGATGAGACCCAAATGCCTTTACAGATAATAAGGCAATGGATGAAGATGGTTTTCCATCAGAATTTTATAAAGAGTTTCAGGAGTTATTAATGCCTGTATTAAAGGAGGTAAGATACCAAATGAAAAAGGTACATGATCTGCCAGAATCATTTAAAACAGCGTTAATAACAGTGATTCTGAAGAAAGGGAAAGATTGTTTACAATCTTCTCCATATAGACCTATATCATTATTAAATACAGATTATAAAATTGTATCAAATTACTAGCTAATATGTTAGTTTAATTTTTGCCAAAATTAATAAATATGTATCAAACTAATTTTATTGAAAATAGAAGAGCAGCAGACAATATTGTTAAATTTTTATGTTTGATAAATATAGCAGAAAATAGAAAGATCCCAGCAATGGCAGTAGCATTAGATGCAAAGAAAGCATTTGATAGATTGGAATGGGAATTTTTATTTGAAACATTTAATGCTTTTGGGTTTCCAAATTTTTTTATAAATTGGATAAAGGCATTACATGATTAGACAAAAGCAAAAGTGATAATGAATAAACAAATGTCAAAACCCTCTTTGTTAGAAAGGTCTTCTAGACAAGGCTGTCCATTATCACCTCTTACATTTGCAATCGAGCCATTAGCAGAAATAATTAGAACTGATAAAGAAATTAAAGAATTTCAAGTAGGTAATAAATATTATAAAATTAGTATATTTAATGAGACCAGAAATATCATTAATTAAGTTGAGAGATTAAAAGAATATGGACTAGTATTGGGTATAAAATCAATGTTAATAATAGTGAAGTGATGCCTATGTGGATATGTATTACTCTCAGTGTAAAAGATTGACAAAATTTAAATGGCAAAATGATGCAATTAAATATTTAGGAATAAAAATTAATAGAAATATAAATAATTTGTTTAAGTTAAATTATTTGCCATTATTAAAAAAGCTGTGAGGATTTGATAACAGAAAGATTTCCCAATAACATGAATAGGATGAATGAATTGTATTAAAATTAGTATTTTTCCAAGAATACAATATTTATTTCAATCGTTACCCATTCAAGTACCAGAATCATTTTTTCAAAGCTTTGAATAAAATAATACGAGAGTTTATTTGAAAAGGTAAGATGCAAGAATTGGTTTGGAAAAATTAACATGGAGATTTTAAGAATCATTTTAAAGCAGCTCAATTGAGATTTTTGTCCTGTTATCAAAGGGGCGAAAAAGCAGCTTGGGTTCAGATTGAAATGAATCAAATTGGTGAATTTATCCCAGAGCAAATTTTGTATAAATGTAATAGTGAGTTGTTCAAAGAAACTAAGGAGACATTAGTTTTAAAACATTTATTAAAAATATGGAATGGAATTCATATAGAGAGGAATTAAAAATTATCAATGACCAAAAATGTTGTTAAAACAAAATCCACTTCTTCCTTTTCCATTGAATAATTCTTTATTTGATAATTGGTATAGTAAAGGAATACAGAGGATAAAAGATTGTTTTTTATAGATTAAAAAAAACTTTTGACCAATTAAAATATAAATACAGTATATATAATAATACAATTTTTGCATATTATCAATGAAAATTGCATTTAAAAAAGAAATTGGGAACAGATTTGAGACTTCCAAAACAAAGTCAATTTGAAGATATAATAACATACATTCATGGTCAAGAAATTTATTACTAACATGCATATAAAATTACAAGAAACCACAAAGAAAAAAGATTTATATAAATCAAAAATGCGATGCGAGAAAGATTTAAACATACAAATTCAAGAGGAAATATGGTCAAAATTGTGTCAAGAAAGTGTTACGAATACAGTTAATGCTAGATACCAAATGGTTCAATATAATTTTCTCCATCAATTATATTATACTCCACATAAATTAAATGGACTTAATTCTAATTATTCAAATAAGTGTTTTCGATATACAAAAGAAATAGTGACTTTTTTTTTACATTCAGTGTGGTCTTGTGAAAAAGTAGAAAGGTTTTGGAATGATTTGAGTCTGTTATTAGGACAAATTATGAAGATAAAGATACAAAAGGATCCAATATTTTTTTTTTAAACTTGGGGATATGTATGAAATGGATACAAAATTGAAATTAGATAAATGCCAAGAAAATTTTTTAAGGATAGCAAAGAAATTTACAGCGTTAACATGGAAAGCTGATAATGAAGTATTATTAAGTAGATAGCATAGTGAAATGCAAAACTGTATACTTTTAGAAAAAAAATCACATATAGTTTAAGAAATAGAGTTGAAATTTTTTTTAGCATTTGAAAACCATATGTGGATGTTATGAATACATTTCCGTCCAAATCTTCCACCTTATCCACTCCTCTCAATTTGAGATTATAATAATTAATGAATATATATATATATATATATATATATACACACACACACACACACACACACACACACACATATATATATATATTATACATATATATAGATGTTTCTTTTTTTCTTACTTTTGGGGGAGAGGGGTTTGGGAAAAATCTAAAAGTTTTTTTTTTTGTTTCACTATGTATAATCAAACAATTATTTTAAATTCATTGAATTTTTTTGTCTGTATTGATAAAAATGATAAATAAAATTTAAAAAGCCCATTGAATCTCTCAAGGAAGAAGAACCCCTCCCTTTGGCATCATCTTTTTTTGTTACTCCTTTCCAGGCACCTTTCTCCCCTTGATACTACTTTTTCCAGATTTTTTCCCCTTTTACTGAGCTCTCCGTTAGCATTTCTAAATGCTTTCGGTTCAGATACAGCAATGAGCTCTCTGAACCCTTCTCCATTAACAATGGCGTGAAGCAAGGCTGTGTTCTCGCACCAACCCTCTTTTCAATCTTCTTCAGCATGATGCTGAACCAAGCCATGAAAGACCCCAACAACGAAGACGCTGTTTACATCCGGTACCGCATGGATGGCAGTCTCTTCAATCTGAGGCGCCTGCAAGCTCACACCAAGACACAAGAGAAACTTGTCCGTGAACTACTCTTTGCAGACGATGCCGCTTTAGTTGCCCATTCAGAGCCAGCTCTTCAGCGCTTGACGTCCTGCTTTGCGGAAACTGCCAAAATGTTTGGCCTGGAAGTCAGCCTGAAGAAAACTGAGGTCCTCCATCAGCCAGCTCCCCACCATGACTACCAGCCCCCCCACATCTCCATCGGGCACACAAAACTCAAAACGGTCAACCAGTTTACCTATCTCGGCTGCACCATTTCATCAGATGCAAGGATCAACAATGAGATAGACAACAGACTCGCCAAGGCAAATAGCGCCTTTGGAAGACTACACAAAAGAGTCTGGAAAAACAACCAACTGAAAAACCTCACAAAGATAAGCGTATACAGAGCCGTTGTCATACCCACACTCCTGTTCGGCTCCGAATCATGGGTCCTCTACCCGCATCACCTACAGCTCCTAGAACGCTTCCACCAGCGTTGTCTCCGCTCCATCCTCAACATCCATTGGAGCGCTTTCATCCCTAACGTCGAAGTACTCGAGATGGCAGAGGTCGACAGCATCGAGTCCACGCTGCTGAAGATCCAGCTGCGCTGGGTGGGTCACGTCTCCAGAATGGAGGACCATCGCCTTCCCAAGATCGTGTTATATGGCGAGCTCTCCACTGGCCACCGTGACAGAGGTGCACCAAAGAAAAGGTACAAGGACTGCCTAAAGAAATCTCTTGGTGCCTGCCACATTGACCACCGCCAATGGGCTGATATCGCCTCAAACCGTGCATCTTGGCGCCTCACAGTTTGGCGGGCAGCAACCTCCTTTGAAGAAGACTGCAGAGCCCACCTCACTGACAAAAGGCAAAGGAGGAAAAACCCAACACCAACCAACCAATTTTCCCCTGCAACCGCTGCAACTGTGTCTGCCTGTCCCGCATCGGACTTGTCAGCCACAAACGAGCCTGCAGCTGACGTGGACTTTTACCCCCTCCATAAATCTTCGTCCGCGAAGCCAAGCCAAAGAACTTTGGAACAATACAAGACGGTTTTGTAAAAATAAAAAAAATACAACCTTTACTACTTTTACTTAGTCCCATTAAAAATATTTTGACAACCTTCTCCCTCGGCAACCTTGATCATTTTTCTCATTTCTATACTTCATAGAAAATCTTTCACCTTGTTCTTGAAAAATCACCAGATCCCTTCCCCTACATCGACCCTCAATTTCACAGGATATATCTCTGAGTTCTTCAAGTTTTTAAACACGCAGTTGTCTTTTAACGTCTTCAAATTCTTTTCTTTGTTTAATTAAGGTCAGGCTAAAATCTTGAAAAAGTAGTACCTTTTCATGAAAAACCTTGGGCAGGACATTATTCTGGTTAGAGTAATCATATGCTGCTCCCAGAATTGTCTCCTATTCTTGGAAGCTTAAAAGTCACACCAGAAATGGTCTTGGTCACTGATCACTGGCTTTTCTGGGTGCAAGTGTTTGGTGAGCTCTCTTGATATGTAGTTTTTCTCCAAATTTGTCTTCTCCCAGCATTTGTGGGATCCATTTTCAATTCTAATAATTTGAACACTGTTTCATCGTCTTTTGTTCTCCATATGAACACTTTTGTCAAGCAATCCTTGTTTATCAGACTCCCATTCTTTGGCTTTTTTCCCCAAAAGCTTTGAGTATCTCATGTGACTGTGAATTCAGACTGCTCAACAATCTCTTTTATTTCGATCATTTTCTGCGTTTCAACATTTATGAATTGGTTGCTCAAATTCTCCATTTTTTCCAGGAAGATGCTCAGCTTTTGACCTGACTTCCCAGTTTTACCTGGTTCAGCTGGTCCTGTTGCCATTTTTGCACCACTCCCTTTCTGACTTCCATCCAATGTTCCCAGTTGAGTAGGAACTTCTTCAGTCTTTGTTCTCAGCAGCTTTGGTTTCTTCATGCTAGTTTTATCCATTTTTGATGAAATAAATCTTGATTTTTAAGTTGTGACCGTCTATTTAATATTCTTCATGGAGAGCTCAACCAAAACAAGTGTCTCGGTTCTTCACATGCACATGCCCCCAGTGAAATGCTTTCAAAATGTAGGCAGATGTTTAATTTAGGAAACATGCCAATTAATTTGATCAGCTGGTACCCACAAGCAGCATGAGAAACTAATCAGATAATTACCTAAAAATTGGATGAAATCTTTTTTTTTTGGTGCACCAAAACATTGCTGCATGTTACACATCACCAAACTGAATCTCTCTCTCTCTCAAGAAGATTGAAAAATAGGTTGCAAACGAGTTTGCGACAGCATGGTTTCCATCCCAAAGTACGTATTGTTATGAGCTGAAAGGACCCAAAACCCAGCAGCAATAGACATTCACCAAGACAAGTAGTTACTTACACAAAAGTTGTTTTTAATCATCTTTAAACATGAAAACAGAATCAAACTTAAACTTATCTCTATTAAATTTAACCCAACTTAACCCCCTTTTAATTCTAAGCGCATGTGTATGTAATGTGTGTGTAAATTTAAGAAAAGTTCTTTGGTTCACAGTTCAATCTCACTTCTCATTCTTCTAAGTTCACTGGTTGCAGGCAATTATTATACTGTACACAGAATTTAACAAGTATAAAGTTCACCAGGCTTTGGTGCTCGAAAGGTAAATGTTTATCACTCAGGAAGGTTCTTTGTAGGTTTGCAGATAGAGATTTCTTGTTCCAGGATTTCCACAACTGAGGTACCACCATTAGTCACCTCAATGTCTTGCTGATGAAACTTGCCCCATCAGGGTTCTCCAGATGATAACCTCTTTCTTTCAGGCTATCAGAGAGTTCCTTTCTATTCCACTTATTCCAAGAGAAACATCAGACAGATTGCACTTCCAGCCATCCGCCACTCTGGAGTTTTTAAGTTCCAACCAGTATCTCCTGCCTGTTTCAGCTGTGACTGTTCGGTCTCTCTCTCTCTCTCTCTCTCTCTCACTTGCCAAACCCCCCCCCCCCCCACTCCTTCTCCAGCAAACAATAGGAGTCAGTCTTCTGCTCCCATCTGTTGTTTTTAGGTAAACAAGAACCCAGGAGTGAACTTTGATGAGCACTTTGCAGAAAAGTCAAAAGTCTTGTAAAAATGTTCCACACAGATGACTTGTCTCCAATCTATTCATTTCATGACATCATTTCAATTAGCACCTACTTGTAAAATGTGCATAGCATTCTCCATAGTTTATGTAAAGTTACTGAATAAGAATTCTTCAGTATTTCAAATGAGATCTGTTTTAAAATGTGTGTATGTATATAACCTACTCTAATTTTACCAATTTATCTCCCAAATATATCTACAAGTATTACATCACAGAATTAACATGTGGCTTGTGCCATGGGTGGTCTTGATTTAATGCAATGATTAGAGAAAGACAAGAACCCTTCAAACCATATTCCCTATGGCAGCAAGACAGTATGGAAAATATACCTATGTGTGATTCATTATGTATTCATTAATCCATTAACAGGCTAACAGTTTACTATGTACTTCAACTACACTGTTTATGGAAAATATTAATGTAATTAAGTAACAGCCACAGTATGTAGAAAAGTTGGCTGATTATAGTGTGTGTAGAATTTGCTGATCCAAATCCTGCTAACTTTAAAACATAAAGAGGAAAAATATCTTCATCCCCAAGGTTACACAAAACTGCTAACTTTAAAACACTTGTCCAGAGAGAAAACATCAAGGTCATAAATTCAAATATAAAGAAATAATAGTGGTTACAGACACCAGGAGAATAAGCATTCAAACAGGATGAGATCAGATGAGTAACAGAAGATCAGATAGGAGAAGTTAGACAGGACAAGGTAGGAGAACCATCATGGCGAAACAGGCCAGTTACAAGAAGATAAGTGTAGCACAAGGAGAAGTGATAAGAGTTCCCTGACCGAGAAATGAACTCAGATTGAGCTAATTGGTACAAAACATCACTAAAGTCGAACATTGATAAGTAACTGAAAATATGTATAAAAAAAGGGCAGTGTCTCATAGCAACAGGCATTTCAGAGTCCAGGCTTTGATTTGTCTCAGCTTTTGTTTGCAAATAAAGGCTTAAACTTTTCTGAAGAATTCTCTGCATTTCCTGACTCATTTTTGGACATCAAAAAACCACAACTACAGCAGCAACACACCCAGGTCCATTTAAAATGGAGGGAAGAGCACTCCAGTTATTTGACGTCATTAACAGGCCGGTAAATGAGATAACACATTAGAAAAAAAAAAGAACCATGTAAAATGGAACTTTGTTGGAAAAATATAACCGAATCATTGGATAATCAAGAATATCATTTACTGCTTTTTAATGGTATTTCCTCTCCTTCATATCACCCTTCCCAATTCCAATAATTATCCTCTTTCTAACATGAGTAGGTCATTCATCCTATTCTGTCATCAATTTACACAGTGATCTGCACCTCTTCACCAATTAATCTTGACCCAAGTTAATGTCGACAATCCTGAAAATTTAACTGTCCCGATTTCACCTTTGAAAAAGATAATTCAATATTTGCAGTAGCCTTTGTGTTAAAAAAAATCCTTCCAGGTTCCATATAAATGGCCAAGTTCCAATTGAAAGATATCACTTTATTACTCTGGATACCATCATAGAGAAAATAATTGTCCAATATCCATAAAGCAAATCCATTTATATTATCATCTCTTCATCTTCTAAACGTCTGGTTATAAAAGTTAATGTGGATAATTTAATTGTAAAAGCACACAGAAATGCTGGAGGAACTCAGCTGGTCTTACAGCATCCATTGGACATAAAGTTATATGACTGATGTTTCAGGCCTGAGCTTTTGCAGTAGAGTAATTGAATGGAGTGAGACAAGGAAGTCTGCAAACACTATGATTGAAGTAAGCTCTGACTTAAAATGTCAGTCATAGATCATTACCTCCCATAAATGCTGCAAGACCTGCTGAGTTCCTCCAGCATTTTTGTGTGTTTTTATGACAATCATAGCATATGCAGACTTCCATATTTCACTCAATGTGTATCATTTAACCACCTGGGTGCAGATTAGTGGGACTAGGCAAAATAAAATGGTTCAGCACATACTAGAAGAGCTGAAAGGGCCTGTTTCTATGGTTTAATGTTCTATGGTTCTATTTACTCCCTGTTTTTGTCCTGGTGATAATACATCATGCCTTCATGATCACATCAATGAAGAATATATAATTCCTGAGGTGCAATATCATTAATTAAACTCAGTGTTCTTGTCAAGCACTATTAGGAAATGAGTTTGGGGGCGGGGAGGTGGTGGAGGAATGGAAAAGGTGAAGAGAGAACCCTGCTGGATGGGATGGCTATCTTCTCTTTTCATTCCCAATCTGATTTCATCTATCCATCAATCCTGGTTTATCGAGTTCCACCTGTCTCCTATCTGCCTCTATTTCAACATTACCCCCCCTCCTCCCCCACCTGGCTTCATCTACCCACAATGCCCCATCTCAACTGATTCCATCTCTCACCCACCAGCCTTTGTCTCATCCCTCCCTCTCAGCAGTGCACAGGCTATTTTCTTTCTATACTTTTAGACCTAATGCAGTTTTTAAAAATTTACATTGTAGAAAGTAATTCCAGCTATTGAAACCCATGCTGCCCAAATTAAGCAAAAGATCCAACCAATCCCATACCTTTTTGGAGGGTGACACTTGGGGAAAATCTACGCAGGTCACAGGAGAACGGACAAACTCCTTACAGTCAGTGCCAGATTTGAATCCAGGTCAATGGTGCTGTAATAGCATTGTGTTAGCCACTATACCTTAACTCACTAATATTTTGACCCAAAATATTGACCATCCCTTCACCATCGCAGATGGTGCTTGATCCACTGAGTCCTTCCAGCAGTTTGTTTCCTGCTGCAGATTATCACAGTTATCTGCATCTTCTTTCTATCTACTAACTGGTGTCTCATCAGCCTTAAGACCAGTTTGTGCTGAGCTGAGAAATATTAATTTCATCAGTTCAAATGCACATTCTCCCACTCTGGATTCCAAGCTGCTTAGACCTTTGCATTTATGATATTGTTTGGAATATAATTGTTCTATGACATCACATAGGAAATGGAAGTAGGAATGAGAATTTGACTCATTGCAACTTCTTCAAAATTCAACATGCAACTGTGATCTTGGCAATGCTCTCTGCACTCAACCCATTACAACTGATATCTTAATATCTCCCTTTTTTCCAAAGATTAACCAACAGTAACGAAGTATCTCAATGGAAGAACCTCCCTGATCTTAAATTCAATCCCTCGCACACTAAAGGCAAACATTCCATTTGTGTTGTTGATGACCCATTGCTCCTGTAAACCAACATTTTTCAATTCATGCAGAAGCACTCTCGTTCTTCCAAACATGCACCATTTAAACAATAATTTGATCCACTAACTTTTTTCTTCCCACATTGCACTCCATCTACCAGATCCTTGCCGAATGGTCTGTTACTGTGCTGAATGTCTAAATTTAAAATATACTTAAATTAAAATAAATCTAACACATGGCCTTCAACCATTTGATTATTGTTTTCCCCATCAATCTACTTTAAGGATCAATTTACAGTAACCAATGAACCTACCATCAGGTATTTGTGTTGCAGAGTACCTGGCAGCACCGAAAGACAGAATTGAACCTGGGGTCCCAGTGGATCTTTTCCTTTCTCCATTTCTTTGGAAGCTCTTAGTTTCTTCCGTGTCATAATCCTACCTTCCCTTTGTTCTTCTTTTTGCTGAACTTTGAAATTTTCTCAACCCAACTAATATTTGCTTTTTGGACAAACATTAAAATCTTTTCCTTTGACTCAATGTTATTAAGTTCTCGTGAGTCACAGCAGCATTATTTTGTTTTTCTGTTGTGTGGAGAACATGGGACAAACTTCTGTGGTGAATATGTTGCGACTTGGGAGTCATTTGCTATCCCCACACAGATCATCAAACATCAGTGCTTGCTTTCTTACTCTTTCTCTGCAGATCATTTTGTTTAGCATTGTTAGATTAACTCAAGTAAAGAAAACTCAGCAGGTTAGGCCGCATCTGTGAAAATAGAAAGAGAACCAACATTTCGGGTGGGAGACCGTTCGTCAGAATTGAAAATGAAACAAATGAAGCATTTTTCTGTCTTCAAATTTCCCAAATCCACAGATTTTGTTTGCCTTTCACTGTTTAACTTACTGGGTTCTTCGTTAATATGAAGGAAAGCTTCCACCCAATCCCGGAGCTTCCCTTTCGTCCAGTCCGCTCCTCACCTCTCTGAAACATGCCTAGTCTTTCACTTCTCTGTATTTTCCACTAGTGATGAAAGTTCAACGTTGGACTATGTAGATCTGCCCGACCTCTGAATTTTTCCAGCATTTTCTGATTTGGTTTCAATGCTCTCTTTCATGTTTTCACTGTCCAGTTTGAGGGGTGTGAATGTCGCCGGCTCCGCAGAAAAGGCCGCGCCGCGGTTGCCGTGGTGATGCGGGCGAGTGATGCAGGCTGGGAGCTCCGCGGGCAGGCGGGAGGAATGGCGTAGCCCACTGTCGTCCAGAAGTAAGTCAACCCCCGGGCTGCTGATAAAGAGACGACTGCACAATGACCAATTCAGTCCGTGTTGTTTGTTAGACGGGTTTGTGCTTATTCCGGCCGGTGCTCAGCGGGGTGAAAGCTGCAGCTTGTTGTTTTCTGTCCGGCCTGCGGTGACCTGAGCAGGCCAGTCTCTCCTTGGGACCTGGATGGCCGGTATCGGCGAGAGCAGGCGTGACAGGTACTTTGAAGTTAAGAAGAAGTCAATAATCCGACTGAGGTGTTACAGTCCAAGTCAGAGTGTGCGAAGTGCATTTCGTGCTCTGCTGATTCTTGTTCTCGACTTCCAATTTTTTTTTATTTTTCACACTATGAACCATATTAACCAAAATGCACACAAACATTTCCCTCTTGAATTTTCTCCCCTTTCTCCCCCCTCCTTCCCACTCCCCACCCACTAAACGTTCAACATATACAATACAATAAACCCATTAAACAATGTCATCACACACTGAAAATAAACAAGAAAATTGTGTCATCTACTTTTACACACTGGGTCAGTTCATTTCGTCTTCTCATTCTGTCATTTTAGGGGGTGGAGGTCTGCTGGAGGCCCTCTCTGTTGTGTTCTGTGTACGGTTCCCAAATTTGTTCAAATACTGTGACGTTATTTCTTAAATTATATGTTATTTTTTTCCAATGGAATACATTTATTCATTTCAATGTACCATTGCTGTACTCTCAGGCTCTCTTCTGATTTCCAGGTTGACATTATCCATTTTTAATAAATCTTTTTTGTGCTTCATCCAAATCAAGGCTTAGTTCTTTACTTCTTGAATTACTTAGAAGAAAGGTCTCTGGATTTTTTGCTATGTTGCTTTTTGTGATTTTATTTAATACCTGATTTAGATCTTCCCAAAACTTTTTCACTTTCCAAATTGCATCTACTGTTGTTCCCGTTTCCTTCTTACAGCGAAAACATCTATCTGATACTGTTGGGTCCCATTTATTTAACTTTTGGGGCGTGGTGTATAGCCTGTGTAACCAATTATATTGTATCATGTATGACCTCGTGTTTATTTTATTTCTTATAGTTCCGGAGCATAGCTTTCCCCATTTTAAGATTCTCATAGAAAGGAAAAAAAACAAATTGCCAACTACCAAAATTATTATTGATGCAAAATCAACTAATCCTTTTCACAATAGATAATCTTCCCTTTAGAGAATGGGAGAGAAAAGGTATCAAAAGAACAGAAAATTGTTTTTTGGGAAATAATTTATTATCTTTTGAACAAATGAAGTACAAATATGGTATAACTCACGGTACAATGTTTGCATACCACCAACTGAAAACCTACTTGAAGGACAAATTGGGAAGCGGGTTGAGATTATCAGAAGGAAGCAGCTTTGAATATGTAATTACAGACACAATGATAATTAAAAGATTTATAACCAACATGTACATCAAGCTGCTAGAGAAAGAGAACGATGAAATAAGCTGTAAACCCAAATAAAAGTGGGAACAAGATCTAGACTTCCAATTTGATGTTTAAATTGTAGCTTGTCAACCAACAACAGAATCGGAATTTATGGGAAAGAAGTGTCGCTTGTATTATGCTTTGGGCCATAGTAAAATAGAGATGGTAACTTTTTGTTTAATATCTGTATTGCCAGGGCCTGAAGATTATTGCCAGAGTAATGTTGTATCCTTGAGGAAAAATGTAAATGTATTTCCTTCAAAAAATATTTTATTCGGAATACTTCCTGCAATGTCAAATTATGAGCACAAGTATTACTATAGTTTGAATATTTACAACTTATTAACGTGACACTAATTTTTCTGTTACATCAATTAATTTCATGAGCAAACAGATTCCAGAGTCACAGCCGGCAATAAGGAAGTGTACAGGGGTGAGATAGATCACCTAGTTGAGTGATGTCACAACAACAGCCTTCTACTCAATGTCAGCAAAACTCAGGAACTGATTGTGGTCTTCAGGAGGGGGAAATCAGAGAGTGCATACCAGAGTAAAACCAGAAGGTCTATAGAGACTGTGATTGAATTAAAAACAATGCTGGAGAAGTTGAGCAAGTCAAACATTTAGCAAATATAAAGATACATAACCAATGTTTCAGGAATGATATTTCAATAAAGGGCTCAAGACCAAAATGTTGGTTCTGTATCTTTATCTCAGCTAATATAAAATGCATTATTTGACCTGCTGAGTTTCTCCAGCACTCTGTTTTCACTTTTAGAGCACAAACCAGTCCTCATCTCATTCACCTCCATTTCCATGCCTATCACTCTGTCTTCCACTTCATCACTTCGCTTTCTCATTTCTGCCACAGCATTCTCCATTCTCTCTATTTTTACATACGTCTCTTGCCTGGTTTTTTTTAAAAATAGTACTGAACTCAGCCATTATTGTTTCCATTAGAATCTTTATTTGACTGTCGAAGTATTCCTTATCTATCATCTGGGTCTGTTTTTTTTACCTTGTATTTTTTCTTGTATGCCTTTTTCTTTCTCTTGCTTCATTTCTCGGCTCCACGTGAATCCTGCTTCTATCGGTGTCATCTCTGTGGCTTCTCCCATTACTGAGTCAGCGTCTTGCTGTTGGCGTCTGTTCCCATCGGTGTCCTCTTTAGAATGCGTACCGCGCATGTGCGAGAGCGCTGACATTTCTTTTTCAGGCTCTGTAAGCCAATGCTCCAGAACGTACCGGGGATGTCACTGCCCGCTTACCGATTTCGCCGCTCGGGCCATCCTCTTTGGGAGAGCTCCCTGCTCACAGATTCCAATAAGGGCTTCCTCTTTTTTCTCTGGTGATTTCTTTATCTCTTCTTTACTTGTCATTGTAGTCTTTTCCTTCTTCGGAGCCATCCTCAAATTCTTATTTTTTTTAATCTTGTGACTTTTTATATATTTCTTCTCTGCCTTGTTTTTCTACCTTTTTTCCCCAACTTTCTCTGTGGAGAGCTGGTTTTCCCTAACCGGCCACTGCTCCATCACATGACCACCTCCGAGAAGCCTGCTTCGAGGATTGTGAACCATACTGGTACGTTACAGGTACACAATCCTTTATCTGGACATCTAAAATCCGGAAAGCTCCAAAATCCGGAAAGTGGGGAGAGAAACGGCAGCGTGAGCCGGGCGGGTGAGGGCAAGAGACCGGCAGTGAGAGTTGTGTGGGTGAGAGACAGGCAGCGAGAGTCGGGCGGATAAGGAATGGGGGTGGAGAAAAAAACAGCTTCTTCCCCTTTGCTCTGAGATTTCAGAACAGACAATGAACCACAAACACAACATCACTTTCTCTTTTGCACTAAAATATTTATTTAAAAAATGTAATTTATAGGAATATTTGCATGTAATGTTGCTGCAAAACAATGAATTTCATGACATGTTCATGACAATAAATTATGATTCAGTTTTTTAATTGGTTCTTGTGTTCAGTGGCATTAGAGCTTTTAACTGGCCCTTCCCCATGTGTCCTTGTGCAGCTGTTCCAAGGCTTCTGCATGTCCTGCATCATTGAGTTCAGGGCCTTGGAATATACCAGTGAGGAGCATTCTGTTGTGAACATCTTTTTATTTTGAAAGACAATGCAGTTTTGTAGAGGCCGAAGGGCCTTTGATTGCACTACTCAGTAGTTGATACAATTAATTTGCAGAGCAGTAGTATTCAATTGCAGCTCCCTTCCCACACAATTTTGGAAAGCACTTCATTCTGTATGTGTCCAGTAGACTATCAAAGGTGTTGATTTGAATCACACTGACCAAATGAGCATCCAGGTGCCTGACCCACATGTAGGTGTTCAAATCCTTGTTTGGAACAAGGTGAGAAGAGAATTTTATATTGGACATCATGCAGGTGTAATTCTTATGAATAGTCATCAACAGAGTAGGCTGAAATAAATTAGCTCTGACCTGTGACACAATTTTCCAATTCCCATTAAATGGAGATATTGTAAACTTATGGACATAAGCCATAAACTATCCAAATTCGAAATTCAATTCATATTAGTACCTTTGTCCATAGAAAAAAATAATGTAGAGAATAACCTGGAAGCTTGACGCCCATTCCTTCTCATTCGGTGGACTACAGAGATTCATAGCTGTATTCCCATGGAAAAAAAAATCACGTATGATCTTGGAAACTGATACAGTACCTTGGTTAGAATATGACAATCATCTTTGACGCACATGGGAGTGTAACTGTAATGCACCCCAACGGAAATGCCAATAGGTGGATGAATAAAAGAAATTATATAAGAGGGTGACACCACTGATTCTCTGGATGTCAATTAGAAGCACCAATGCCACACCTAGTTTTTTTTATGGAGAGAGGGAGAGGGTGAACATCACAAGTTTGTAATTGGTGGATATTTGTATATATTGAAGAAATATGTGATTTATTTTTGAAAAAATAAAATATTCAAAAAAATGGAGATATTGTGACACACTACAGTTGTGTGCACAAGAATTCCTTTGTGACTGTCACAAGGAGTCGGTGCATATTTGTTTTCTGTGGATGGATCTTCCTTAATGTTAACTTCTGTTACAACTTTTATTTAGGAAATACACGACGCTTTTAACCATTTTATTTTTTTTTGCTTTACACAGGTGCCAAGTGAGCTTCATTGACAATTCTGTGTAAATTGCAACAATTAATTACTGACCTGAACATGTACACGTGTTTCATCTCTGAGAATTCAAGCCCATTGACCCTGCCAGTTATCTATCAATGGTGCATCGTTAACACAGGTTCTTTGAGATGATTTTTTTTTAATGATCGCATAATCCCTTGAGGCTGAGAGAGCTGCTGCCTGAATCAGTTTGTGTTGGAGTTGAACAAAAAATCTTTAGAAATCTCATCCCAGAACATTTGGTGCTCAGCTTCAGTGCTAATTTCACTATCAATTTCAAATGGATCTAAAATCAAATAGAACTGCTTTGAATCCTACAAAATATCCGGTTACAAAGGACAACATGCAGATGAGGAAATCCGGTTTCTCAAAGAAAGCTCATCAGAGGTAAATGTAGAAAAAAAAAATGAGACTTCCTGATTTTTTTAATCGTTCAGCAAGTTTTTGTATTAGCCCATATTTTTTTTTAAATTTCTTTTTTAAGGAGAGCCATAAAAAAGAAAAAAGAAAGAATATTAAAAAAAAGTTAAATATACATTTTAAAATCAATATAAATTGAAATGTAAATATTCTGAGTATAACAGCCACTTATTAATTAAAAAAATATAATTATCATGCGAAACATACGTAAATTTTTCCATTATTAAACAATATTTCATCTAATTATGCCATCTATTAATATCAATCATATTTGTATCTTTCCACGTACGAGCAATACATTTTTTTGCTACGGATAAAGCTAAATATACAAAAGCAAACTGGAATTTATCTAATCCCAAACCTTTCAGAGGTTGAAAACTACCCAATAAAAATACTGTTGGATCTAAAACTATTTAAATCTTATACAGATATTCTAAAAACAATTGAATTTTCTTCCAAAAAGATTGTATATGTATACATGACCAAACAGCATGAAAAAAAGTTCCAACCATAAAACACATCTAAAACACAAATCTGATTCATTAAAACCATATTTTTAAAAATTTTCAGGTGTCAAATATAATTGATGTAAAAAATTGTAATTAATCATTGCATAACGTGCATTTATCAATCTAGTTAAACTATCATAACAGATATCTAACCAATCCTCTTCAGAAAAAATAAAACCAATATCCGCTTCTCATTTACTTTTAGATCTATCCCAACCCTTTTTATCCATACCATCCTGTAATATTTGATACATAAATGAAATATAACCCTTCTCTGGTACCTTCATCAGAAAAGTCTCAAATTTAGTCATTTTAGGTAAAATCCTATCTCTACCAAGCATACATTTTACCAAAGATCGAATTTGGTAATAAAGAAATGAAGAATTCTTATCAATACCAAAATCTTCCCTCCTCTGATTAAAAGACAAAAACTTATCCTCTTTAAAACAATCTCCCAAATTTTTCACACCTTTAAATCTCCAATGCAATAAACTTTGATTATGTATTGAAAAAGAAATAAGTTGATTATTATACAACGAGTCAAACCAATAATTTACCCCTAGAGCCTATCATTTTATTTTTCTTTATCCATAACTTCACTAAATGTTTTAGTATAGGCACATTATATTGTTGTAACAAATTTATATTCCACCTAAACAAAAATTAATGTATTTCAAATTCAGAAATACTTACCATCTCAATTTTAGCCCAACTAGGAGGCCATACCAAATCCATCAATGAACTAATAAATTTAAGTTGGGCTGCCTCATAATAATTTTGAAAATGTGGTAAACGTAGTCCCCCTAACTCATATTTCCAAGTTAATTTATTCAAAGCTACTCTTGAAAATTTAACCCTCCATAAAAACTCCATAACCATTTTATTTAAAACTAGAAAAAATTTTTTATCAAGTAAATACAGAATAGATTGAAACAAATATTGTATACGCAGAAAGATATTCATCTTAATTGTAGTTATCCTTCCCATTAAATTAATAGGTAAATCCATTTAATCAAATCAATTTTAATTTTTTTTCATTAATGGAGCATAATTTAATTTATATAAAGATTGATAAGTAACATTCAAAATTATTCACAGATATGTAATTCGATCAGTCCACTTCAAATTAATAGTATTCTTATAAACTGAATAATCTCCTTCACTTACCGGTAATATTTCACTTTTTTCTAATTAACTTTAAATCCGGAAAGACATCCATATTGTATTAAACATTCCTTCAAATACAAAAATGACTGAGCTGGGTTTGTTAAATACACCAATACGTCATCAGCAAATAAATTAATTTTATATTCCTCATCTAAAACTTTTATACCTTGTATCTATGTATTTTGTCTTATCAACTGTGCTAAAGGTTCAATCACTAACGCAAACAAAGCTGGTGATAAAGGACAACCTTGACGAGTTGATCGAGTTAACTTAAAAGATTCCGAAATTAAACCATTCATCAATACTCTAGCTACCGGTTTGCTATATAGAGCCCTAATCCAACCAATAAAAGTAGGACCAAACTTAAATTTCTCCAAAATTTTAAACAAAAAATTCCATTCAACTCTATCAAATGCTTTTCCTGCATCTAAGGATATCACCATCGGGTGATCTAAAGATTGTTGAAATCTATTAAACTAATCACGCACAAAATGTTATCTGAAGCATATCTATTCTTTATAAAACCTGTTTGATCATTATGAATTAACTTTGGTAAAAATTTAGCCAATCTATTCGATAATATTATTTTATAATCTACATTTAACAATGTAGATACTTTATGAAGATACTTTCAAAGGAACTCTATCTTTTTTAGGAATTACTGTAATTAAAGAACTAGAACAAGACTCAGGTAATTCATAATGTTCTCCAACTTGACGTAATACATCCCCAAAGTATTAGGACATATTGAGAGATATGCTAGGGTTGTAAAAGCTTGGTCATTAATAATGTTTTCAATTGTTATCTTGAAAAAGAGATTAACTCTAATTAAGGGAGACACGCAGCAGACTGCAGATACTGGAATCTGAAGCAGAACACAATCTGCTGGAGTAACTCAGCATGTTGAGCCACTGAGTTCACCACTCGAGCAACAACAATGTTCACAGGAGATGCTTAAAATGAATGTGAAAAATTATTGGGTATTTCAAAGGGCTAACCAAATCAGTGCTGCCCACCAGATTGATCACTGGACATGTGAGACAAATTGGGAATGCCGCTGTGTCCAATTGTGTTTCTGAGTCTTGGATAATGGTAGTAACGAGCACCATTGATTGTGGGTGACTCCTGAGTTCATTCGCACAGTTGGTGGACTTGTCCTTTCATCTGATATGCATTTGTTGTTAAAATGCTGTACTGCTTTGATTACTGAAGAGTGGTAGATCTTAATTAAATATAAACATGTTCAATATATTTATCTATGATTTATGAGTGTGTGCAAGTAATTAGTAGAAAATAGTGTTGCCAAATAACCGCACCTGTGGTTCATCAGTAATTTCTAGTGGACCACTCTGAATTAAATTTTGGCTGTTCTCTTGATTGATGTTAAGTGATGGGCATGGGCAAATCACAATTTTATACACATTTCTGCTCTGCATCATGAAGAGAGCCTCTGCTTCCTCAGGAATTTGCGGAGGAGCTAGTGGAGTTGTTCAAGTGAACCGGTACGGACTTGAAGGGCCCACATGGCCTGTTTCTGTGCTGTAAACGGTTATATGGTTATCTGATTGTGTTTGTACTCTAATTAAATATTGGGATGATCAAAAGCCATTTATTTTTCAGCCTCTCAAAACCTTATTCCTTCACATTAACATTGAACGTGTCCCTAATTTGGTGCCATTATATAATCAGGAATAGACACCAAATTTAGAATTAGAATTATATCACCAAATGATGAATGAAAAAAGGATCTGGGATATTGGTGTTTTGTATACTAAGCCACTTTATGATTTGGTAATTATCTGGAAAAATAGTTGAAATTTGTGATGAAAATAATTGGAACAAGGACTCATTCAATCTGTCATGTTCCTAATGATAATGTAGGATGGCTTTCTTTGTGAGTAATAATTTTAAGTGATGTTGGTGCAAGTGAAAGATTATTTCACATTACAGGCATTCAGCGAGAGAATGATGGGATGTAAAAATCATTGTTGTGTTTCTTGTTCATTGATCAATGCTCTGGGAATTATGGATGTTAAAGTAGATATTCATCTGTTTTTTCCACCTTCTTCCTCCCCCAACCCCAGCAAGGTGATGGCAGTGCAGCTACAGCTTCCTGCGAGTGTGTCTCAGGAACAGTCCATAAAACATGACAGGTGTAATGAAAAAAGGCGCTTTATTCCGTATAGAGTGAATTATACTTGGAACAGAGGTGGACGATTGAAAGAACTTCGTATCAGGTAAATTTGCTGGATTGTGCACTAATGAGCAGCCACTCACAGAATCCATTTGGGATTCAGCCTGAGTTGATGATAAAAGTAAGGGTTGAAAGTGAGGATTTGCTTGTAATATTTCTTGTCCATGAGCATGATACCAGAGGACGTTGTGGGGGGGGGGAGGGGGGGGGAAACATCAAGATTGGGCTGTGCAGAAAAAGATTTGTTATGATAGCCCTAGCTGTAGCAAAAAAATGTATTATGTCAACCTGGAATTAGAAGACAACTTGAGAATACAACAATGGATTATAGAAATGAATAAAAGTATTCCATTAGAAAAAAATAACATATAATTTAAGAAATAACATTACAATATTCGAACAAATATGGGAGCCATACATGAAACACAATAGAGAAATCCTACCGTGGACTTCCACCACCTAAAATGACAGAAGGAGAAGAAAACGAAAAGAACTGACTCATTAAAATTTCTTGTTTATTTTTAATTAAGTGACAACATTGTTTAACGGGTTTAATGTATCTTATAGATTGAACTTCAAATAAATGGGAAAGGGAGTGAGGGAGGGAGGGAAGGGAGGGGGGGAAAAACGGGGAGAAAATGACACTATATATTTAAGAAGAAAAATGTCTGTATGTATCTTGGTCAATATGGTTTATAGTGTGAAAAATAAAAAATTTTAAAAAAAGATTGGGCTGTGCAGGAGAGCTGCAGGTAGTGCAGCTGTCTCATATCTCGAATAACCAATTTGGGTTTGATTCCAACCTGATGTACAGTCTTTTTGCAGTTTTTGCCTTGTCTCTGTGACCATGTGTTTCTAGGGTGCTCTTGTGTCTTCCCACATCCAAAAGAGATGCTGTTTGTTAGGTTATCCATGTTGCCTTTAAACACATCGGGGCTCTGTTTCCTGTGTCGTCTTTAAAATCACCTGGCTCTTCCCGATGAAATAATGTTTCTCAGGAGCACAGTGCACACATAATTTTCACAAATTCAGCACATAATAATCACTTACATACATAATTATTTTATATTATGTTTTTATGTATATATAAATTCTCTCAGTTTAATTTATGAGAGACCCCAGGTTACAAGATACCATTCATCCATCTCACAGCCTGTGAGAACAAACTATTTCCCAGCCTGGCCATCCTGATTTTGATGCTACTGTACCTCCTTCCTGAGAGTAGTAGGTCATACATGAGGGATGGTAGGGATCTTCACTAATTTCTTGAGCACTATTTAAGCAATGCTCCCAGTGAATGTTGTCAATGGAGGAAAGGAGACCCAGTCATATTATTAGCCTTTTTTAATGATCCTTTGTTTTGACTGGAGTTTAGCCCCATTTCCCATGCTCCCTTTAAACTCCCATTCTCTTGAAACACACTGTGGAGTGAACTGGTCGGGTGTTGTGCTGATGGCTGATTCCGCTTCCCAGCTCCACCCTTCTCCGTTCACATATAACCCTGGTTTCCCGCCTAAACCGAGAACACTTCTGAAGACTACTGTGAGATCCTATCCTTAGTTATAAGCTAATAAAAACATTTGTTCTCCCTCCAGTCGTGAGAGCTTTTATTTACACGGCACACTGGGAGTCTGTTTTTTGCATTCCCTTTAAACTTGTCTCATCACTGGCAAATTTATGATACTATCTTGTAACAACTTTAAAACAAAGAGTGAATTGATAGTGTGCCACGTATTAATGGAGTGAAATACAAAAGTCTGCAGATGCTGTTATTGTAGTAAAAAAACAGAAATGCTGGAGGAACTCAGCCAGTCTCGCAGCACCCAGAGGAGATAAAGATATATTATTAACATTTCAGGCCTGAGCCCTTCTTCAAGGAATAAGCAAAGAACAGAAAGGTATCAGAATAAAGATGTCTGGCAGAAGGAGGGCTCCAGGCAAACAAAAGATGTTGATTTAATGTGAGAAGAGATGAGAATTGATTTTGGCTCTGTAATTGGAGACAGAGGGAAAAGGTGAGAAAGAGCTCAGGGGAAGAAGAAGGGGGCAGGGTTTAATGGAAACCGGAGAAGTCAATGTTAATGCCATTCGGCTGCTTGGTGCCCATACAGAAGATGAGGGTTCCTCTATTTTGCGGGTGGTCTCAGTCTGCCAATTTATGAGTCCATGGACAGACATCTCAGCAAGGGAATGTGACTGGGAATTGAAATAGGTGGCCATTGGGGGAGCTACGGTATTGCAGCGGACAGAACCAAGGTGCTCAACAAAGTTATCTTTCAGTCTGTGTCCAGTCCCTCTAATGGGAGCATTGGATGCAATAAATAACCCCTACAGATTTACAAGTGAAATGTTGCTTCATGAAGAAGAACTGTTTGGGCCTTGAATGGTGGTGAGGGAGGACATGTGGGCGTAAGTGGAGTAGCTATTATTGTTAATGGGGTAGTAATGGAGATATCATCAAATACTCTTGAAAATTTGTTAGTCCAGCAATATCCATGACCCATCTGTGATGAATTCACAGAGTTTTACTGAACTGTTCAAGAAAAATCTTGCATAAGTTGACACTTGTTTTTAAAAAAAAAATAAAAAATCTGGAGTTGATTAGGAGAATATTGTAAATGTGGACAGAGTGCCAAATAAAAAGCTTGTCTGACAATTGAAGTTCATTAAAAAAAGCAATATCAATATCCAACTGTTTAGGATCAGGCAACTGAATTGTGGTTACTCTTTGTTTTAGAAACTGGAGGATAGTAGCTTTTGGTATTCTGCAACCACCAGTTGTTCCATTGGTTTTATAGATACATACGATTATTGATTTGTATGTATGGAGAACAATATCAGCATTTGCAGATGATGTAAATGTTGTAAGAATGGTTTTAGAAAGCAGAGAGAGTAGAATCACGGAGTGATTATGATTCAGAAGGAGGCTATTCGCACCATTGAGTCTTGACTGGCTCTTGAGCAAATCTGTCCATTCAATTTCCTTGCTGTTTGAAGCAGCTATGCAAATTATTTACATTTCCACTTTGAGTCTCACCTTGGTACATGTCCAGGTTGCGTGCACAAAGCTTCTTGTCTCAAAGCCACATCTGAAGCATTGGTCTGATAATTCTGGTTTAGATCTGTTCAATTGTTGCGGCGTAAGGTACAGCTGGTGTAGAAAGTTATATTTTACCAGCTGTCACGTTGGTCTGACACACGTCGGACCAGTACCACTCATCAGTCATTATTCCTAGGTCTGACTTCCACCTCTGCCTTGATTTGTGGAGGCCTGGTTTAGGTCCTTCCCCTTGGAACAAGAAATATATTACTGAGATTAACTTCTGTGTGTTCCCCCTTTGAATCATGGCTTCTATGTCACTACATGTTGGTAGGGCCAAGTTGGACCTAATATGTCCTGCAGAAAAGATCTTACCTGAAGGTGGCAGTGGAACATTTTTGGTAAATCAGACTTATGCCTGAGTTGTTCAAACGACATTAGCTGTCCCTGCTCGTAACAGACCTTGACACACCTGAAGCCATTATGACGCTAGGTGTGTGGATCTTGCTTGGTATTAATTTATTTGGAGTCAGATGTGTTTTGGGGATAGCCCCACTTTGATTCCTAGATGGTGGTTAATTTTCTTCCAAATGAGGATAATTTGTTTTAATATTGGGCTGCCTGTTTTTCCAGATAACAAATTTAGCATCCCATTTATAAATGAAGTCCTCTGCTACTTTCTCACCTACCATGCATAGGTCAATTTGTGTCCAGGATAGTGCACCTCCCCCTTCAAAGAGTGAGGCAAAGAATCTTTACTGGGCTGTCCAATAGTAGAAGTCTGGCATTCGTAATGTACCCAGACTGTAATCCCAGGTCAATTTTTACATTGAAACCATAGGAATGTCCTTATTCATGAGAGCCAATTTTGAAAGAATCTGCAGGGCAATGCCACAGGCAGTGTCTGGAAAAAGTTCTGAAGTTTCAGCAACACATTAATTTTAACACAGTTGACTCTGCCCACTAAAGTTTTGGGGAGGAATATCCACCTGTTTAAGTCCTCCTCAATTCTCCCAAACAAGTGGGAATAATTTAGTTCATATAAATTATTCAGGTTATTGTCTTTTCTAATTGCTAGATATTTGATCTCGTTTTGTGGCCACTTGAAATAACTTTTCTTGATATTGTTTATAATCCCCCTTAGTAAGTGGTATGGTTTCACTGTTGTCCCAGTTAACATTATACCCAGAGATCTCCCCATAGTCCTCCAGAGTAGACTGCAGCTTGGACAGTGTGTTTGCTTGGTCTGTCAGATGTATCAGAACATCATCAGCAAATAAATTGATTTTATGTTTTTCCTGGCTTGCTCTTAAACCCTTGATGTCTGGATCCTGACGAATGGCTTCGGCCAGCGGTTCCATGGTCAGTATGAATAGGGCTGGAGATAGTGGGCACCTTTGTTTACTTGAGAAAATTGTGTATTGGTCACAACTTTAGCTTTGGGTGCATGGTACAATGCCCTTACCCAATTTATAACATTTGGCCCGAACTCCAACCTTTCCAGCACTTTAAATAAAAAAATCCCACTCCAATCTATCAAAAGCCTTTTCTGCATCCAGGGCCAGCTTTCTGGTTTGTGCCAGATGGATTATACTCAACAGTCTGCCAATGTTATCTGATGCTTGTCTTTTTTTGTTGCACAAAGCCCGCTTGATCTTTATTTATTAGTTTCGGCAAATGTTTCGCCAATCTATTGCCAGGGCTTTGGTGAATATCTTATAATCTGTGTTTAACATTGAAATGAGTCGATAAGATGATGGCATTAGCAGATCTTTGTATTTTTTAAGTATTGTCGTAATGATTGCTGTTGAAAACAAATCCCGAGAGGATATGGGTCTCCATTGCCTGGTCTACCACCTCCATATAAAGAGGCATTAGAAAATCTTTAAATTCCTTTTTTTTTACACATCAGGTCAAGTTTATATTCATCTGATTTTACAAGTACAACCCAACAAAACAGCACATGTAAACAAATAAAGAAATGGAAACAACATGACTGCAATACAGAGAGAGAGGAAAAATAAAAGCGCAAAAGTAAGAGTCCTTAAATTAATCCCTGATTGAATTTGTTGTTGAGGAGTCTGATGGTGGAGGGGTAGCAGCTGTTCCTGAACCTGGTGGTGTGAGTCATGTGGCACTTGTACCTTTTCCCCGATGGTCACAGTGAGAACAGAGCGTGCACTGGGTGGTGTGGATCCTTGATGATTACTGCTGGTCTCTGATGGCAGTATTCCCTGTAAGTACTCTAGATGGTAGGGAGGATTTTACCTGCGATGTCCTAGGCTGTATACGCTATCTTTTGCAGGGCTTTACGCTCAGGGGTACTGGTGTCCACATACCAGACCATGATGCAGCCGGTCAACACACTTTCCTTGGCAGAAATATGCCAGGGTTTATGGTGTCATATTAAACCTCCACAAACTCATGAGGAAGTAGAGGTACTGACATGCTTTCTTCATGATGCCATTTTTGGAAAGATCCTCTGAAATAGTGACTCCCAAGAACTTAAATAAGCTCACCCTCTCCACCCCTTATCCCCCAATGATCACTGGATTGTATACCTCTGGTTTTCTCTTCCTGAAGTCAACAATCTGCTCCTTAGTTTTTGTGGCATTGAGTTTAAGGTTACTGTTGGTGCACCATTCAGCCAAGTTTTCAATCTCCCTCCTGTATGTTGACTATTTCCCTTCCTTTTTTTTTCACAACTTTATTCATTCAACAAAGTTATTGCATACAGTAAAAAAATACATATTGTGAACAATAAAAATTAACAAAAAATAAAAGAGAGAAAGCCCCCCTCCCCCTCTCAGCCAGCTCTCTCTAGGAGAGCCAAAGAGAAAAAAATACTAAAATATAAACTGAAATATATTTACTAAAATCTTATCAAAGTAAATTTAAATGTAAATATTCTGAATATAAAGACCACTTATTAAGAAAAAAAGAATAATTACCATGTAAAACATACGTGATTTTTTCCATTACCAAACAAGTTTTCATCTCATTATGCCATCTATTAATATCAAATCACATTAGCATTTTTCCATGTACTTTCTATACATTTTTTTTGCTATAGATAAAGCTAAATATACAAAAGCAATCTAAAATTTGTCTAATCCCAAATCTTTCAAAGGCTTCAATTTACCCAACAAAAGTATTGTCAGGTCTAGAAGTATTTTAATCTTATACAATTGTTCCAAAAACAATTGAATTGCTTCCAAAAAGATTGTACATGTACACATAACCAAACAGCATGAAAAAAAGTTCCAACCAAATTACCACATCTAAAACAAGAGTCTGATTCACCAAAACCATATTTTTAAAAACTTTTCAGGTGTTAAATACAATTGATGTAAAAAAAATTGTAATTAACCATTGCATAACGAACATTTATCAATCTAGTAACACTATCATGACAAATATCTAACCAGTCATCCTCGGAAAAAGTAAAGTTGATATCCTCTTCCCATTTAATCTTTGATCTATCCCATCCCTTTTTTCCACACTCTCCTGTAATATTTGGTACATCAATGAAATATATCCCTTCTTTGGTACAATCACAAGAAAAGATTCAAATTTAGTCAATTTAGGTAAAGTCATATCTCTACCAAATATTTGTTGTACTAAGGATCAAAGTTGATAATAAACAGATAAAGAATTCTCATTAATACCAAAATCTTCCCTCATTTGATTAAAGGATAAAAATTTACCTTCTTTAAAACAATCCCCCAAATTTTTTATACCTTTAGATTTCCAATGTAATAAACATTGATTATGCATTGAAAAAGGAATAAGTTGATTGTTATATAATGGTGTTAAAGTCAATAATTTACCCTTAGAACCTATCATTCTATTTTTCCTCATCCATAACTTTATTAAATGTTTTTGTATAGGCACATTATGTTGTTGTAATAAATTTAAATTCCACCGAAACAAAAATTGATGTATTTCAAATACAAAAATATTTGCTATCTCAATTTTAGCTCAACAAGGGGGTCGTTCCAAATCCATTAAAGAACTAATCAATTTAAATTGAGCTGCCTCATAATAATTTTGAAAATGTGGTAAACGTAATCCCCCTAATGCATATTTCCAAGCTACTCTCGGAAATTTACCCTTCCATAAAAATTCCCTAACCATTTTATTTAAATCTCGGAAAAAATTCTTATTAAGTTAACATGGAATTGACTGAAACAAATATTGTATATGTGGAAAGATATTCATTTTAATTGTATTTATTCTTCCAATTAAATTTATAGGAAGATCCTTCCACTTAATCAAATCAGCTTTGATCTTTTTCATTAACGGTACATAATTTAATTTGTATAAAGATTGATAATAAACATCCACATTTATACCCAAATATTTAATTCGATCAGTCCACTTCAAATTAATAATATTCTTATAAACTGAATAATCTCTTTCACCTATCGGTAAAATTTTCACTTTTTTCCAGTTAATTTTATATCCAGACAAAGATCCATATTGTGTTAAACACTCTTTCAAGTGTAAAAGTGACTGAGCTGGGTTTGTAAAATACACCCGTACATGGTCAGCAAATAGATTAATTTTATACTCCTCATCTAAAACTCTCATACCTTGTATTTTGTCGTATCAGCTGTGCTAAAGGTTCAATTACTAATGCAAACAAAGCTGGAGACAAAGGACAACCTCGTCGAGTTGAACGAGTTAATTTAAAAGGTTCCGAGATCTGACCATTTGTCAATACCCTGGCTATTGGTTTATTATATAAAGCTTTAATCCAACCAATAAAAGAAGGACCAAACTTAAATTTCTCTAAAACATGAAATAAAAAGTTCCACTCAACTCTATCAAAAGCCTTTTCTGCATCGAGAGATAACACCATCGGATGGTCAGGGCACTGTCGATATTTATTAATCAAACTAATCATTCGTGCAAGCATATCTATTCTTTATAAAACCTGTTTGATCAACATGTATCAACTTAGGTAAAAATTTAGCCAATCGATTTGCTAATACTTTAGCTATTATTTTATAGTCTACATTTAACAAAGAAATTGGTCTATATGAAGACACATTCAACAGATCTCTATCCTTCTTAGGAATTAGAGTAATTAAGGCACGAGAGCGTGATTCAGGTAAATCATAATGTTCATTAATCTGTCGTAACACATCTCCAAACACTGTAGATAAATCATCATAAAATATCTTATAAAATTCAACCGAAAACCCATCATCACCAGGTGATTTTCCATTCAGCATTTCCAACATAGCCAATTTAATTTCTAAATCAGTAAAAGGAGCCTCCAGCTCCAATATATCTTCTAATACCGGTAATTTCAACATCGATAAAAAAGAGTCAATTGAACCGCTCTCCTGTTTTACCTCAGAAGTATATAATTTCTTATAAAATGAATAAAACTCATCATTATTCTCACGAGGTTTGTAAGTAACAGTCAAATTTCGTCTGACTGCATTAATAACCCTTGAGACCTGTTCCTTCTTTAACTACCTTGTAAGTACCTTATGCGCTTTCTCACCCCATTCATAATACCGTTGTTTAGATCTATTAATCAAGGATTCAAATTGATAAGATTGCAATGTATTGTATTTCAATTTCAATCTAGACAACTCAATCTTCTGATTTTCTGTCACATCTCTCTGAAATTCCTTTTCTAATTCATCAATCTGTTTTTCTAATTCAAGGCTCTTGGTCGAATAATTCTTTTTAACTTTAGAGGTATAACTAATTATTTGACCTCTTAAGTAAGCTTTCATAGCATCTCCCAGTATAAATTTACTCTGAACGGAGTTAACATTTTCTTTCAAAAAGAAATTGATTTGCTTTTAAAAAATTCAATAAATTCCGCTTTTTTAACAACATCGTATTGAATCTCCAACTTTTTCAGAACTCTCATAAGTAAAATACAACAAAGGATGATCTGAAATTACCCTACTTTTATATTCTGCTTGCAATATTTTCCACTTTAAATGTGCCGATGCTAAAAAAAATCAATTCTAGAAAAAGATTCATGTCTAAATGAATAAAAAGAGAAATCCTTCTCTGTTGGGTTGAGACGTTGCCAAATGTCCACTAAATTAAAATCTTTCAACAAAGCTTGAATTTGAATTGCCATTTTGGATTTTTTAACATTTTTTGGAGATTTATCTAATGAAGGTTCCAAAACACAGTTAAATCTCCTCCAACAAGAACATTTTCATTAGCTTATCCCAGAAGCAGAAATGCATCCGAAATAAATGGTTCATCATCCACATTTGGTCCATAAATGTTGAGTAAAGTCCAAAATTTAAAAAAACAACTTTATTTATTCATTCAAAAAACAAATAATATATGACACATACAGCAATTAAACATGAACATAAAAATTTTTTATACGTATAGAAAAAAAAGAAAAGAAACCCCCTCCTTCAGCCAACTCTCCGAAGGAGAGCCATAAAAAAGAATATTAAAGAAAAAGTTAAATATACATATTAAAATCTAATCATTATAAATTGAAATGTAAATATTCTGAGTATAACAGCTACTTATTAATTTAAAAATTATAATTATTATGCAAAACAGACATAATTTTTCCATTATTAAACAATATTTCATCTCATGCCATCTATTAATATCAATCATATTTGTATCTTTCCACATACGAGCAATACATTTTTTCGCTATGGATAAAGCTAAATATACAAAAGCAAACTGGAATTTATCTAATCACAAACCTATCAGAGGTTGGAAACTACCCAATAAAAATACTGTTGGATCTAAAACTATTTTAATCTTATACATGTATTCTAAAAACGATTGAATTTTCTTCCAAAACGATTGTATATGTACACATAACCAAACAGCATGAAAAAAAGTTCCAACCGTATCACCACATCTAAAACACAAATCTGATTCATTAAAACCATATTTTTTAAAATTTTCAGGTGTCAAATATAATTGATGTAAAAAATTGTAATTAATCATTGCATAACGTGCATTTATCAATCTAGTTAAACGATCATAACAGATATCTAACCAATCCTCTTCAGAAAAAATAAAACCAATATCCGCTTCCCATTTACTTTTAGATCTATCCCAACCTTTTTATCCATACCATCCTGTAATATTTGATACATAAATGAAATATAACCCTTCTCTGGTACCTTCATAAGAAAAGTCTCAAATTTAGTCATTTTAGGTAAAATCCTATCTCTACCAAGCATACATTTTACCAAAGATCGAATTTGGTAATAAAGAAATGAAGAATTCTTATCAATACCAAAATCTTCCCTCCTCTGATTAAAAGACAAAAACTTACCCTCTTTAAAACAATCTCCCAAATTTTTCACACCTTTAAATCTCCAATGCAATAAACTTTGATTATGTATTGAAAAAGAAATAAGTTGATTATTATACAATGAGTCAAACCAATAATTTATCCCTAGAGCCTATCATTTTATTTTTCTTTATCCATAACTTCACTAAATGTTTTAGTATAGGCACATTATATTGTTGTAACAAATTTATATTCCACCTAAACAAAAATTAATGTATTTCAAATTCAGAAATACTTACCATCTCAATTTTAACCCAACTAGGAGGCCATACCAAATCCATCAATGAACTAATAAATTTAAGTTGGGCTGCCTCATAATAATTTTGAAAATGTGGTAAACATAGTCCCCCAAACTCATATTTCCAACTTAATTTATTCAAAGCTACTCTTGAAAATTTACCCCTCCATAAAAGCTCCCTAACCATTTTATTCAAATCTCAAAAAAAAATTAATCAAGTAAATATGGAATAGATTGAAACAAATATTGTATACGCGGAAAGATATCTTAATTCTATTTATCCTTCCCATTAAATTAATAGGTAAATCTTTCCATTTAATCAAATCAGTTTTTTTTTCATTAACTGAGCATAATTTAATTTATATAAAGATTGATAATTAACATTCAAAATTATACCCAGATATTTAATTCGATCAGTCCACTTCAAATTAATAATATTCTTATAAACTGAATAATCTCCTTCACTTACCGGTAATATTTCACTTTTTTTCCAATTAACTTTATATCCAGAAAGACATCCATATTGTATTAAACATTCCTTCAAATACAAAAGTGACTGAGCTGGGTTTATTAAATACACCAATATGTCATCAACAAATAAATTAATTTTATACTCCTCATCTTAAACTTTCATACCTTGTATCTGTGTATTTTGTCTTATCAACTGTACTAAAGGTTCAATCACTAATGCAAACAAAGCTGGTGATAAAGGACAACCTTGACGAGTTGATCGAGTTAGCTTAAAAGATTCCAAAATCAAACCATTCATCAATACTCTAGCTACCGGTTTGCTATATAGAGCCCTAATCCAACCAATAAAAGAAGGACCAAACTTAAATTTCTCCAAAACTTTAAACAAGAAATCCCATTCAACTCAATCAAATGCTTTTTCTGCATCTAAGGATATCACCATCGGGTGATCTAAAGATTTTCAAAATCTATTAATCAAACTAATCATGTGCAAAATGTTATCTGAAGCATATCTATTGATAAAACCTGTTTGATCAATATGAATCAACTTTGGTAAAAATTTAGCCAATCTATTCGCTAATATTTTGGCTATTATTTTATAATCTACATTTAACAATGTAGATACTTAATGAAGATACTTTCAAAGGAACTCTATCTTTTTTAGGAATTACTGTAATTAAAGTACTAGAACAAGACTCAGGTAATTCATAATGTTTTCCAACTTGACGGAATACATCCCCAAACACTGTAGATAAATCATCATAAAAATTTTTATAAAATTCAACCGAAAATCCATCATCACCAGCCGATTTACAGTTCGGCATTTCCAGCATAGCCATTTTAATTTCCGAATCAGTAAATGGTTTTTCTAACTCCTGTATATCTGCATCCTCTTATATCGGTAAATTCAACTGTGATTTAAAAAAAAGATTAATTGATCCAGTTTCTTGTTTTCCTTCAGATGTATATAACTTTATATAAAATGAATAAAATTCATTATTAATCTCACGAGGTTTATAAATAATAAGAGAATTCCGTCTAACAGCATTAATAGTCCTCGATATCTGTTTTTTCTTTAATTGCCACGCCAATACCCTATGTGCTTTCTCTCCCCACTCGTAATACCGTTGTTTAGTCGTATTAATCACACATTCAAATTGATAAGATTATAAAGCATTATATTTCAATTTCAGCCTAGATAATTCTATTTTCTGACCTTCTGTAGCATTTTTCTGAAATTTCTTTTCTAACTCATCGATCTTTTTCTCAAATTCAAGACTCTGATTTAATCGATTCTTTTTAATTTTTTTTTAAATTTAAAAAAAAACTTTATTTAAGATTTTATAACATGAATAACATATAGGATTACATTTAAAAAATTAAGAATAAAATAATAAAATTACAATACAGTATCAGTAATCTAAATAAACTATACCCTCCCCAATAATTATTACACATTAATAACCCAACTCAAATTAGTCCAACCCCCCCTTTCCCCCCAAAATAAAGAGTGAAGAATTAATAAAGTTAATAATATATGTGAGAAAAAAAACCCACTTACAAAAAAAAAACAAAAACATAACCGATTAAAATACTAACAAAAAGAGAAGTAATTAATACTAAGATATCAGGCTTAAAAAACATTTAAATCAAACTTAAATGCATATATTTAACAGAGTTAAAATGAAACATATATTTAACTCAAACTTAATATAAAAAATTAGTAAAGTTAGTAACATTGTCTATCAAAAATTCTTAAACAATAATCAATTCTTTAAAAAAAATTGTAGGATGAGAAAAAAAAGATGAAAAAAAACTTTCTCTATAGAGATAAACCTTCACCAAATATCAACTAACTTCACATCTATCATCATATTAGTCACATAAACCACCATCTTAAAACAAAATTCAAACCTCATTAAGCATTGTACAATTCAATTTTAGTACTCTTCCACCATTTTTCCCTTTTACTCTTGAATAATTAACAATAAAAGCTTCAATACCACATTTAAATATCCCCAATCATTACGTTAAAATTCAGATATCCAAATAATAAAACACATCTACAATGAAATCTATATCTTCAACAAATGGAGTAGAAACCACAAACAAAATTCAAGCCTCATTAAGAATTGTACAATTCAATTTATAACTTTCACCATTATTCCCTTCGTTCTATAACTAAAATATCAAAATAATATACACCAGAATTACCACTCCTTTCACCTTAAAGTTAAAGAAAAAATATTAAAAAAAACTTATCCATCCCATTCACATTTAAATTTCAAATATTCCTTATCTATTGAATAAACTCTACAAAAAAAATCACATCAATTTTTAGTTTTTTAAACAATCAAATACTTTGTTATGCTTTTTTTTGTAAACACAAAAAAAAACCCTTCACTCTTTAATCTAATAATACAAAAAAAAGGGAAAAAAAATGGGTAGGAGGTTAAAAATACTCCCTCCCATCTAAACCGCGCAATGCGGTAACTCCCAAAAACAAAATGGGTGTGAGATAACTCACACGTAGCAGATGACTTTCAGGAAATAGTGCCTATCCAGTTCTCTCCCCCAACTCTCACTTCATCTTAAACTAACATCATCATTATTTAATATTCCTTTTTTTTAAACAAAAACATTAGAAAAAAAAAAGAACAACTCTTCTTTTAATCAACTCCAACTGCTGAGTCACCATTACAACCATTCCTTCTTGGAGCACGGCTCTTTTCTTCCATCTCTTGTCTCCTTAGAGATCGCGGTGGACTACGTCTCTGTTGAAACTGAGTAATTGGCAGCTCTTGAGCAAATGCTATAGCTTCCTTTGGAGAATCAAAGAACTTTGGTTGGTAACCATCTTGAAAAACCTTCAAAACAGCTGGATATCTAAAGGTTGCCTTATAACCTTTCTTCCACAACAACTCTTTAGCAGAGTTGAATTCCCATCGTTGGAACATAACTTCTTGACTCAAATCCGCATAGAAGAAAACTCTATTATTTTGAATCATCAAGGGTGATTTTCTCTGTTGTGCATTTCTAATAGCCACTCGTAAAATTATTTCTCTGTCGTAATAATTCAAGCAACGAACCAAAACAGGTCTTGGACTTTGACCTGAAATAGGTCTTCTACGCAAGGCTCTGAGAGCACGTTCCAGTATTATACCTTCCGGGAAATGTTCTTGACCCAGCACCTGTGGAATCCATTCAGTAAGAAATTTTCTTGGGTCTGGTCCCTCCATTCCTTCCGGCAAACCAATAATCTTTATATTGTTCCGTCTGGATTGGTTTTCCAAATAATCAATCTTTTTCACCAAATTTTTATTTTGAGTTTGTAAATCTTCGACCATTTTGGTCATATCTGAAACTTGATCTCGTATTTCGTCTATATCTTCTTCACACGAATTAAATTTATCTCTCATTTCAAGCTTAAAAGCTCCAAACTCAGCCATCTGTTGAGAATTTATTTCCATCAGAGTATTGAACCTAGTACCAAGTTCAGTCATAATCTTAGATAATCCCTGCATTGTATAAGATAATTTAGATTCAAGATTCACAAGAATCTTTTCAATTGGAAGAGATTCTGGCTCAACAGATTCCTGCTTCTTCTGCATAACCAAAGGGTCTTCTGTTGCTTCCTTCATTCTGGTTGCCTTCCTTGTAGTATAGCTGCGTGTGGAAACCCCAGCCACAGCCTTTCCAGCAGTGACTGGAGGACGCTGGCTGGGATTTTCCCCAGTCCATAATGTATTAATTTCTCCCAGTACATCAAGTTGTATAGGTTCTTTTATCTCAAGAGGTGCAGTTTGCAGTGCCACCGCTACAGCTGACAAATGCCTTTCCCCAGCCGGTACTTCAACTGATGTTACTACAAGTGGTTTATTCATAACATTGCCGTCAGATGCTACTGCACATGTGCGAACCTGAGTAACTCTTTGTTCTAAAGGCTGTTTGGCGCCCTCTTTAGAGGGCTCTACCGATGTAACATTGATCTCTACATCCGAAAGCTGTACCTCTCTCCTGGGATCCATTTCACGCTGAGTCCCGGTTGGTGTCTTTCCTGTAGGTAGGCTCCAAAACTTGAACTTTTGGAAAATGTAGTTTTTTGATGATCTGTTGTCGTTTTATTTTGCTCTTTTCCACCAATTGTACCATCATAAGTTAAATTAACAGCACTGAAGTTATCTAAACTTTTAAAGAATTTTAACGGGCATTTCTAGACAAAACAATAAGATAGAGTCAGGAGAGGACTGGAAGGCACGTCTGATCCTTACGCCATCTTGCCACGCCCCCCGATTCTTTTTTATTTTCGAAGTATAACTAATTATTTGTCCTCTCAAATAGGCTTTCATAGCATCCCATAATACAAACTTACTTTGAACAGAATTAGAATTTTCTTTAAAAAAATTAATTTGTTTTTTCAAAAAATCAATTAATTCCATATTTTTAACAACATTGTATTAAATCTCCTACAATAAGCTATTTGAATTTTCTCACAAGTTTCATATGTAAAATAAAACTAATTTGGCAGGGTGGTGGGAACCTGTATGATAGGGCAAAGGACAGAAAAGATAAAACAGGAAAAGTTAGGTTAAGCAGCGAAAGTAAAAATTCAGAAAGAGCAAGGAGGGTGAAAAAAGCAAATCTGAAGGCTTTATATCTTAATGCAAGAAGCATTCGGAACAAGGTAGATGAATTAGCTGTGGAAATTGAGATAAACAAATATGATTTGATTGGGATTACAGAAACATGGCTGCAGGGTGGGCAAGCCTGGGAACTTAACATCCCGGGGTATACGAAATTTAGGAGGGATCGGCAAGAAAGAAAAGAGGGTGGGGTAGTATTGATGGTGAGAGAAGGGACCGACACGATTGACAGGAAGGATATTAACTCAGAAGATGCGGAATCTATATGGGTAGAACTGAGGAATAGTAAGGGGCGGAAAACGTTAGTGGGGGTGGTATATAGGCCTCCAAATAGTAGTGTAGAGGTGAGGGAAGGCATTAAAAGAGAAATTAGAAAAGTGTGCAATAAGGGAACAGCTGTCATCATGGGAGACTTTAATTTGCATATAGATTGGACTAGTCAAATTGGTAAAAATACAGAGGAGGAGGAATTCCTTGAATGTTTACGGGACGGTTATCTAGACCAATATGTCGAGGAACCAACTCGGGAGCAGGCCATTTTAGATTGGGTATTATGCAATGATAAGGGGCTAATCAGCAATCTTGTTGTGCGAGGCCCTTTGGGTAGGAGCGATCACAATATGATCGAATTCTCACTCGACATGGAGAGTGATGAAATTGAAACCGAGACTAAGGTCCTGAATTTAAATAAAGGGAATTATGATGGTATGAGACGGGAGTTGAGTAAGATTGATTGGGTGGTATTTATGGGGGAGTTGACTGTGGATAGACAATGGAAAGCATTCACAGATCTAATGGAGAAATTGCAAAAATCGTTTATACCGGTTTGGCATAAAAATAAACCAAAAAAGGTGACTCAACCGTGGATAACAAGGGAAATTAGAGACAGCATTGGGTCCAAAAAGAGAGCATATCAATTGGCCAAAAAAAGTACCGCAACCGAAGACTGGGAGCAGTTCAAGATGCAGCAAAGGAGGACAAAGGGATTAATCAAGAAAGCAAAAATAAATTACGAAAGTAAGCTTGCGGCAAATATAAAAACCGACTGCAAAAGCTTTTATAAATATGTCAAGAGGAAAAGATTGGTGAAATCCAGAGTAGGTCCTTTGCAGACGGAATCAGGGGAATATATAATGGGGAATAAGGAAATGGCAGACCAATTAAATTCTTACTTTAGTTCTGTTTTTACAAGAGAGGATACAAATAACCTCCCAAGGATGTTGGGAAACAGAGACTAATGCAAGGGAGGAACTAAAATAAATCAGTATCTGTAAGGACATGGTCTTGGGGAAATTGATGGGATTGAAGGCAGATAAATCCCAAGGGCCTGATAATCTACATCCTAGGGTACTCAAGGAAGTGGCCATTCAGATAGCAGATGCTTTAAGAATTATTTTCCAGAACTCGATAGACTCAGGATCAGTACCCATGGATTGGAGGGTAGCTAATGTTACCCCACTATTTAAAAAGGGGGGTAGAGAAAAAGCGGGGAATTATCGGCCTGTGAGCCTTACATCAGTAGTGGGCAAAATGATGGAATCCATTATTAAGGATGTAATAGCAGAGCATATGACTAGCAGAGAAGAGATCGGATGGAGTCAACATGGATTTACAAAAGGTAAATCGTGCTTGACAAATCTATTGGAATTCTTTGAGATGGTGACAGATAAAATAGATGGGGGAGAGCCAGTGGATGTGGTGTACCTGGACTTCCAAAAGGCCTTCGATAAGGTCTCGCATAAACGACTGGCTTCCAAAATCAAGGCTCATGGGATTGGGGGCAAAGTATTGATGTGGATTGAGAACTGGCTGGCAGGTAGAAGACAGAGAGTTGGGAAAAATGGCTCGTTTTCTGAGTGGCAGGCGGTGACCAGTGGGATGCCACAGGGATCTGTACTGGGACCCCAGCTGTTCACAATTTACATTAATGATCTGGATAAGGGGATTGGATGTAATATCTCCAAATTTGCAGATGACACTAAGCTAGGAGGGGTTGTGAGCACGGAAGAGGGGGGTCAGGAAGCTCCAGTGTGATTTGGATAAATTGAGGGACTGGGCAGATACATGGCAAATGCACTACAATGTGGATAATGTGAGGTTATCCACTTTGGTAATACAAACCGGAGGGCAGACTACTATTTGAATGACAATAGATTAAGAGATGGGGAAGTGCAGAGAGACCTAGGGGTACTTGTTCATCAGTCTCTGAAGGCGAGCATGCAGGTACAGCAGGCGGTTAAAAAGGCAAATGGTATGTTGGCCTTCATATCAAGAGGGTTTGAGTATAGGAACAAGGATACCTTACTGCAGCTGTACAGGGCCTTGGTGAGACCACACCTGGAGTATTGTGTGCAATTTTGGTCACCTTAGATCTAAGGAAGGATGTTCTTGCAATGGAGGGAGTGCAGAGGCGATTCACTAGGCTGATACCTGGAATGGCAGGAATGACTTATGAGGAAAGATTGCGCAAATTGGGATTGTACTCGCTGGAGTTTAGAAGATTGAGAGGGGATGTCATAGAGACATATAAAATTCTGGCAGGACTGGACAGAGTGGATGCGGATGGGATGTTTCCAATGATGGGAAAATCCTGAACCCGGGGCCATGGTTTGAGGATAATCGGCAAACCATTTAGGACCGAGATGAGGAGGAATTTCTATACCCAGAGGGTGGTGAATCTGTGGAATTCATTGCCACAGAGGGCAGTGGAGGCAGGTTCATTAAATATATTTAAGAGGGAATTAGATATATTTCTTCAGTATAAGGGTATTAAAGGTTACGGAGAGAAGGCGGGGACGGGGTACTGAACTTTAAGATCAGCCATGATCTCGTTGAATGGCGGAGCAGGCTCGAAGGGTCGAATGACCTACTCCTGCTCCTATCTTCTATGTTTCTATAACAGAGAATGATCTGAAATCACCCTACTTTTATATTCCGCTTGTTGTATTTTCCCTTGAAAATGTGCCGATACTAAAAAGAATTCAATCCTTGAAAACGATTCATGTCTAGATGAATAAAAAGAAAAATCTTTCTCTGTCGGATTAAGATGTCTCCAAATATCTACTAAATTAAGATCTTTCATCAACGCTTGGACCTGAATTGCCATCTTGGATTTTTTAACTTTCTTTGGAGACTTATCTAATAAAGGTTCCAAACCCAATTAAAATCACCACTAACTAAAATATTATCATTAGCCTGACCCAGACATAAAAATGCATCTGAAATAAATATTTCATCATCTGCATTTGGGGCATAAATATTAAGTAAAGTCCAAAATTCACTAACAATTCAATTTAAGAATACATCCTGCCTTTTCCTCCATTGATTGTAATTCAAAAGATAAATTTTTATGTATCAAAATTGCTACACCTTGAGCTTCAGAATTAAAAGAAGAATATACATGCCCAACCCAGTGCCTTTTTAATTTCATGCTTTCCTTTACATTCAAATGTGTTTCTTGTAAAAAGGCAATATCAATTTTCATTTTCTTAATATATGCCAAGACTCACTTACGCTTAATCGGATTATTTAATCCTCGAACATTAAAAGTAGCAAACCTCAACTTTGACATATCACTATTATTACTAAATACCAATAGTATCTTTATATAAAAACTCAAACCAAGGTATATAGGCCCACCGATTTAAAAAAAAATCACAAATTAAAAACTAAAAAAAAAATAAAGAAAAACTACCAGAAGGTAGTAATCCCCTAAACAAAAATTGGGTGTGGGTCACCCACCAGTGGCTGATGACTAGTAAAGAACTTAGAGCAAATCTCTCCCTCCCCAGCCAAACAATCAATAACATCAAAATATCATAATCACAAAAGAAAAAACAGAATAAGAAAATTCTTCTTTTCATCCAGAAGATTCCAATCTCGAAGATCACATTTCAGAAGAGGTACACACTTTCCATTCCCATTTTTCCCATTTCTGCCATTTCTTCCATTTCCAGAGCAACCAGATTTTTCTTTAGGAGATAATGATAGACTACGTCTTTGTTCTCTTATATCTGGCAATGAATCAGCAAAAATCATTGCTTCATCATCAGTTTCAAAAAACCAAAATTGATAGTCTGTATAAAACACCTTCAACACTGCAGGGTAATGAAAAGTAGACTTATAACCTTTACGCACAAAACTTCTTTAACTGGATTGAATCGACGTTGAATGACCTCTTGACTCAAATCAGGATTAAAAAAAAGACTCCGCTATTCTGAATCAATAATGGGGTTTGTCGTTGTCTCGCATTTTGTACTGCAACTCGAAGTATTGCTTCTCTGTCCAAATAACTTAAACATAGAATTATTACCAGTCTCGGTGGTTGATCAGCTGAGGGTGTTCTTCTTAAAGCTTTATGGGCTCTTTCCAATACCAATCCCCCAGAGAAAAATTCTTTCCCTAATATTTGCAGAATCCAGTCTTTAAAGAAACGAAAAGGATCTTGTCCTTCCATACCTTCTGGCAAACCAACAATTTTCACATTATTCCTTCTGCTTTGATTCTCCAAATAATCTAATTTTCTTTCTAGCTCCTTCTCACGTTCTCCTAATTCTATGATTGATTTTTCCACCTTCAACACTTTTTCTGTGTTAGAAGTCACTTGTTGTTTCCAGTCCAAAAAAGCAGTCTGAAATTTTTTAAATTCATCATAAGATGCATCCACACGTGTCTTCACCATATTTAATTCTGAACTTCTGCCAGCATTCATTTGAGCCATTTCATTCATTTGAGATGTCAACAAAGGTTTTATAACAGCTTGAATAACTTCATTTAATTGCATACACTGTGATTCAGTAAAGCTCAGCTGTGCTCTCTCTTACATAGTGACAGAACAAGGTAACTGCAGCTCCTGCTGCAACTCAACAGAAGGCATTTTAAAAGTTTTACTGCGGGTCTGGATTCCCAGTGACGGCACTCCGACTTCCTCAGGGAGTCGCCGCTGGTTTCCCCCCTTATCTCATTTTTTCATCAACTCACGAAGAAAAACGATTTCTTCAGATTGAAATGCTACCTGATGCATTTCCAACAATGGAGTCGTCTTCCTGTGTGCTCCCTCCATTGAAATCGAAAGGCTTTCCAAATTGGAGTCCACTTAAAGTCCAAAATTCATTAAAAATCTTACAATTTAAGAATACATCCTGCTTTAATTTCCATTGATTGTAATTCAAAAGATAAATTTTTATGCATCAAAATTGTGACTCCCTTAGGTTTAGAGTTAAATTAAGAAAAAAAAACCTGTCCAACCCAGTCCCTCTTCAATTTCATACTTTCTTTTTCATTCAAATGTGTCTCCTGTAAAAAAGCAATATCAATTTTCATCATTTTGATATATGCCAAAACTCTCACGCTTGATCGGGTTGTTTAATCCCTGAACATTAAAAGTAGCAAATTTCAAATTTGACATATCTAATACAATTACTAAATACCAAAAATAATCACAAAATTAATAATAACAAAGAAAGAAAAAAAAGATTTTTATTTATAGGACCCCCAAATTAAAATATATAGGCCCTCCAAATAAAAATAATATTTGTTAATAAGAAAAAAAGCAAAAAAATCTACCAAAGGTAGTAACTCCTTAAAAAAACTGGGTGTGGATTACCCACTTGTGACTGATGACTAAGAAAGAAATTAGTGCAATCCCCTCCTCCCCACCCAGCCAATCAAAAATATTAACATGTGACAAAAAAAAAATCAGCCTTGAGATTCCAGTCCAGATGGTGAACTCATTTCAAGAGTAGGTGAACTCTTTCCATTCCCGTTCTTTCCACTTCTGCCATTTTTCCCATTTCCAAGACCGTCAATTTTTCTTTTAGGAGATAATGGTGGACTTCTTCTTTGTCCTCTGACATCTGGTCATGAATTAGCAAAAACCATTGCCTCTTGCTCACTCTCAAAGAATTGAGACTGATAGTTTCCATAAAACACTTTCAACACAGCAGGGTATCGAAAAGCAAATTTATAACCATTACGCCATAAAACATCTTTAACTGGATTAAATTCTCGTCGGTGTCTGATGACATCTTGACTCAAACCAGGGTAGAAGAAAACTTTACTATTCTGAACCATCATTGGAGCTTGCCTTTGTCTTGCATTTTGAACTGGAAGTCGAAGAATTGTCTCTCTATCCAAACAGTTCAAACAACGAACTATCACAGCTCTTGAGTTTGACCAGGTAAGGGTGTTCTTCTTAAAGCTCTATGTGCTCTTTCCAATTCCAATCCATCAGTAAAAGACTCTTCCCCTAACATCTGGGGAATCCAATTTTTAAAAAAATTAACAGGATCTTGACCTTCTATATCTTCTGGCAAACCCACAATTTTCACATTATTTCTTCTGCTTTGATTTTCCAAATAGTCTATTTTTTTTGTTAATTCTCTTTCCCGGGCTCCTAAATCTTTAACTGACTTTTCCATCTTTATTATTGTTTCTGTATTGGATTGTTCCTGTTGTTTACATTCAGAAAAGGAAGTTTCAAATTTTTTTAAGTTTTCCCAATTTTCTTTTGCTTCTGCCTTAACCACAGTTAGGTCTGAACTCATATCAGTATTCATTTGAACCAGCTGGTTCAATTGACCAGTAATGACATCCAAATAAGAGGCAATACCTTCAAACATCATATGAACAGGCTGAGATGCAATTTGAAATGCAGAGTCCGGTTCCGTAATTTGTAACTCACTTTCTTCCAGCTCTTCCATTTCCTGTGCAGCGGTAGAGTAAGGTAATCCTCTTCTAGTTGTACTTCAAAAGGCAGCTTTCTAGTCGTTTTGCTGCGAGTTTGGACACCCAACGATGATCTCCCCCCCCCCCCCCGACTTCCTCAGGGGGTCATTGCTGCCCTCCCCCCGCAGACCATTTTTTAATAAAATTACGGAATCCTCCGTAATTAGCAGCGCTACTCAAGCCCACAGTCACTATAGACTGTGTGTCTACCATCACAGTCCTCTTCCTCCGTGCTCCCATCTCTTCCAACGGACTTATTCTTTGTAACTAGCCTCCAGGCTCGTGCCCAACTTCTTGGGAGCGCGCTCCTTCCTCTGCAAAACGGGTTGAACCAGAGCTATCTTGAAACTGGTGTGTAGCTGATACCTTAACTTTTGTCCCCACCGGTGATTGTTGAGGCTTTGGGATCGCTGAAATCAAGTCCGAGGCTGTTTCAAGTTGTTTAGGCCCCAATTCTTCTGCACTTCGAAACTGTATTTTCTTTTGTAACTGAGACTTAGTTTTTTTTTACAATAGCAGCCATAATGGCTCACCAAAATATCAAACAAAAAAATTAAAATTTTTAAATTAAAAATAAAGGGTTAAAAGACAGGTACTTAAAAGTCTGACCAGAGAGGACAGGGATTACACATCTAGCCTCTACGCCATCTCACCATGCCCCCAGAAAATCTTTAAATTCCTTATAAAACTCAAGTGGAAACCCATCCTCCCCCTGGACACTTGTTAGTCTGCATTGAATTCCATGTTTTCCCTATGTCTTCCGTGAAGGGAATATCTAGGCCTTCCTGTCTTTTGGGTCTAAATTTGGTTGCTCTAATTTAGACAGGAACTCACTGGCTTTATCGGACCCCCCTGTCAATTCTGATTTATATAAACCCTCATAGTCCTGAAGGACTCATTAATCTCTTTTGGTTTATGCATGATCCTGTCTTTCCCAGTTTGTATCGCATTGATCATCCTTGAGGCCTGTTCTGTCCTCAAATGCCAAGAAAGGACTTTGTGGGCTCTCTCTTCCAATTCATAGTACTTTTGTTTTGACCGCATTGTGGCCTTTTCCATACTATTTGTTTGGAGTGTATTGTATTTCAATTTTTTATTTGTTAGAGCCCTGTAATGGTCCTCAGAACCGGATTCTTTTAGAAAATTCCTTAATAGATGAGTAATTTCCTGTCCTAATTCATCCACCTTTTTTTTTTACTGTTTTGGTGTATCCAATTATTTGACCTTTCAAATATGCTTTGAGGGTATCCCATAGGAGAAATTTATTTGGAGTAGAGCTACAGTTGGCCTCACAGAACATGTCTGTGCTTTGATAAAACTACAAAACTCCTGCTTCTTTAGCAGCAACGTATTAAGATGCCATCTGTTTGCTGTATCCTGCTTATCTGGCATTCCAATTGTTAATGTCAAGAGTGAACGATCTGAGATAAGTCTTGCTGTGTACTCAGCCTCCATGATCCTACCGTCTACATGGACTGATGCCAAAAAAATCTTCAAATAGGAGTCATGTTGTTTGAGTAGAAGGAATAATCCCTCTCCCTCAGATGTTTCCGCCTCCACTCGTCTTATCAGGTTCAGGTCCTTCATACAGTCAGTGGTAGCCTTTGCCACCTTTGTTTTAGTTATTTTCTTTGTTGACTTGTCTAAGACAGGATCCAGACAGAAATTAAAATCTCCCCCAGCCGTAATGTTCTCCTTTCCCTCTGCCAATTGTTACGAGCCCAGAGGACCTCAAAACCCAGCAGCAATAGAGATTCACCAAGACAAATGGTTACTTAAACAAAAGTTGCTTTTAATTATCTTTAAACATGAAAACAGAATCACACTTTAACTTATCACTCTAAACTAACCTAACTTAACTCCCTTCTAATTCTAAGCGCACGTGTATGTAATGTATGTGTATCTTTTCTGTTGCTCTCTATTATTTGTAACTGGATCCTGCAGTGTAAAATGAAGTGTTTGAAAATAACTCCCACACATTCTTGGAAGTGTAATTTTTGATCTAAATCCATTTGTATGTCACTGATGAATTATAAATGATATAGTTTGTGATTTGCTTTCACTGCCTATCATCAGTTGATGAAATCAGAAGGTTACATGAGGCTTGCTTCAAATGTGAGTGTGTTCCTACTTTCATAGGATAACTCCATAAAATATGGTCAGAAATTGCTTTTACAACTGCAGTTTCAACTATGAGAATTAGAAGAAATTGTCGTCTTTCCTGTAACGATGAAACCTACTTATTTAATCATTGAGATTCAACATCATGGTGGTTTTCAAGAGATAATTATTGTTATTTTGTCAAAAACCTTATGCTTGCAGAATTTGATGTTTATCACCTTATATAAAAAAAACTACTCCAAATAATAAGTTATCCTGTCATTCTAGGCACTTGGCAAGGAAGTTTCTACACTTGTGGATGGGCCAGACATTTGGCAGAGTCCTTCCATCGAAAGCTAGGTAAGAGTCTTCTATTAGGTTTCCTTTAAATTATTCAGAAGGAAGATGAAAAGATGACAGAAGAACTTCGTCTTTCTCTGCTGGTTTGGTAAACATTGCATGGTTAACCATCAGGCAATGGGGCTGACTAACTCATTTATGTGCCTGATACCACTGAACTAAACACCAAAAGTATGGGAATCTGATTAAATTCTGGGATCCATCAGCTTGATTTTTGAAATCTGTTTGATGTTATAATTGATCTCCAGTGGTGTCCTTGAGTTGTACAAATTCAGTTAGTTTGAAGGGATATATGTCTTGTAGTTATCCTCAGTGGAAGGGATGCTGCATGCTAATATAAAGGCAGCAGTAAAAGAGATTGTACATTTGCAAGTCACCAAATCACATTATAAGAAGTATGGTTGGTGTCGAGGTTAGCACAACACTGTAACAGGACCAGCGATTGGGATTGGGGTATAAATTCCACGCTGTCTGTAATGAATTTGTATGTTCTTCCTGTGTCTGTGTGGGTTTTCCCCATGGGCTCCGGTTTCATCCCACCCTTCAAAACATACCTGGGTGTAGATTAATTGGGTGTAATTGGTCAGCACAGGCTCGTGGGCCGGAAGGGCCTGTTACTGTCCTTAATGTATTTAAAAAAAAATCTTTTGTAATTCTCTGTAACCCACTCTATTAGCCTGAGTTCCTCTGCAGACTTGTATCTTCTCCATAGCTCATTTTCACAACTGAGCTTTGTATTGTTAGCAACTTAGAAGAAAAGGGTGTATACCAGTATTATCAGACATTACCTCCTTTTAAAAAGCCCATACTGTTCATCCCCAAAGCCACCTCCAGACAGTGCAGTATGAAAGCGATAAAAGTCCAAACATTTTCAAGGTTATTGAGGCTAATTTATGGAAATGCTGCATTGGAGAGTCATCCTGCTCTGTAAATATTTCAGAAGAGCCCAATAATTTGCTAAGTTTTGACCATTGAAGAAAACCTTGGAGTGCTTGAGAAAGGTATCAGTCAAATAAATACCTGTGACTGACTTAATTAATTTTTAAAAATAAGCACTGCCTTACTATGTATTATCCTTTGTATTATCCATAAAGGTGCTCCCTCCCTTTACTTTGAATCATTGAAAGTTGACTGTATCTTGTATTGATAGTCTCAAGTTTTGCTCTTCACATAAGTACAAGCAAGTATTCTCACCATACCCCATCAAAGTCTTTGATAATTTTTAAGAACTTGATTCAGTCACCTCTTAGCAATCTTTCCTCAAGTAAAGAAAGATTCAGATATTTCATCTTTTCCTGTTATGCATATCCTTTCATTTGTCTAACCAATGTTCAAAATTCAGACATTTACAAAATACATGATTTTGCAAACAACTCTGAGATTCTTTTTCTTGTGGGCGAGGCAGAATGACCACTTCAAAGTTGTGCAAAAAAACAGTACTCAAAGTTATGTAAACAAATAAAGAAGTATAAACACACTGTGTGAAATACACAGAGGAAAAAAAAATCAATGAAGTACAAAACTAAGAGTGTGTAGTGGGCTGAGTGGGCGCACAGTGCGATATTGCGAAACGTCGCCAGTGCGGTTCTTCGGTGGGCGCGCAGAGCCATAGGACAGACAGCTGGGTACTCACCCATTTCATGGACCACACGCGCGCACTGTGCTGCGTGCCGAGAATCGCCAAATTGGTTTGCCGAGTCTCCTGCTGGAAGGCGCGGGATTCATTGCGCTTAATTTAAACCTGCCAGTCCTGTGGATCGGCAGCAAACTCATAATTATGTCCCACCCTGTCCCGTGGAGCCCAGGACATGAGTTAGATAAAAGAAGCCTGTAAAGTCGAAATAAATCAGTCTTATGTTGCCTCACCTGGTGTATATGCATTGCTTTAGTAGCTCTACCAAAGTAGCAGCTACAAGTCCTTAAATGAGCCTCTGATTGAGTTTGTGATTGAGGAGTCGGATGGTGGAGGAGTAGCTGCTGTTTCTGAACCTGCTGGAGGGGTTCAATGTTCAACAGAGGTTTAGTAGAGATTCCCTCGTGTTAAAATTTATACCTTCAAAAATACATCTGACAGCTTTGCTCACCTGTGGTGCAAGTTTTTCTGATCAGACATCTCTTGTATCTTTGCTCCATGATATAACACTCAATAAGGGACAAATGTCTTTCTGCATTTATTTATGTTAACTTCCAGTTATTTGCGCAATCTGTTTTTATTAACCTTCTCTTGTAATTTGTAATTTTTTTCCTAAGAACTTGTTCATAAAATAACATAATGTTATTTTATCTGAAAATTTTGAATTTATTTTGATTCGAGAATATAAATTGACGAAAATTTATGATTCTACCACTACCTATCTTTTTGCATTTGGCATCTGACTTTAATCACACTTACTTATTGAGGGAGAAGTTTAGAAACCGAAGCAGCAAAAGGCCATTTGCTATTTAGTCAGATCAAAGTTCATATATATTTGTCAGGTACACACTGTATATATTCTTGCAAAAGTCGACCCCCAGCCCACTTTTGTTTGACCCAAAAATCACATGTTTTCTGTTTGATCCATGTAAGAGTTGACCCCCCCCCCCCCTTATTTTTGGCTCGGATTGATTGCCCATCCGAGCTCATAGCACTCCGAATGTGGATCCTCGCCTGGCTTCCCGCCCACTGGAGCTCGCGATGCCCCAACTGCAGCTCCTTGCCTTGGCTTCACGCCCATCTGAACTCCCGTCAGCCCAACTGATGACCTTCGCCCTAGCCATGTCCACCAGAGCTCCAGGTGCCCCGGCTGCCCACTCATCTGAGGTCCCGAAGCCCTGACCTCCCGGCTGCCCATTCATCTGAGCTCCTGAAGCCCTGACCTCTCCCGCCTGCCTACAAGAGATCCCGTCACCCTGACTGTGGATCCTTGCCTCAATCGCCTGCCCGCTGGAGATCCTGATGCTCCAACTGCAGATCCTCGCCTCGATCACTCGCCCATCTGAGCTCTTGATGCTTTGAACAATGCAGGTACTCAATACAGTCAAAAGTAAGATCTGAGTAAAACTCAACCCTCCTCAAATTTGACCTGAAAAATTGGTTCCAAAACACTTGACTATTATAGAAGTATACATGGTGAATGACACCACAAACAACCCTGAGAATTTTTTTCTGTGGACCATGTAGAATTTCTATTTGTTGGAAGTGCAAAAAATTTTATTAAAGAAAAGATGCATACACAAAAGAGAAATTTAAACAAAAAAGGAAGTGCAAACAAACTGACTGCAATACAGAAAATAAATATTCAATAATAAATAATATGCAAAGTAAGATTCCTTAAATGAGTCCGATTCGGTTTGCTGTTAAGAGTCTGATGATGGAGGGGAAGCAACTGTTCCTGAACCTGGTGGTGTGAGTCTTGTGGCATCTGTACCTCTTTCTTACTTCATTGCTACATCTCTGCAGTAATTTCACATCTCTTGATTCCTTCAAGGTCTGGAAATATATTAGTCTCTGCCTTCAGTATGAGGAGGTGTCTGATAAAATGTGAGATATATTCAGGGAAAAGTGATTGATAGGTAGAATAGTTTTTAAACAATGAAATACAACTTTTTTTATCATAGCAAGAATTCTGGAATGCAGGTTCTTGAGAAATAAAAATGTGCAGATGTTGTAAACAATTATTGCCAGGGGTTGAAATCGAAATAAAAGAAAGGTTGATGAAATTGTTGGATATTAATAGATTTTATTAATTAAGATAAAAGATTACAGGGAAATAAATGAGGGAATGAATTTGCTGAGATTGCTCTGAGACCCAGCATTGAGTGCCAGATGCGGGGTCCCTGGGAGACTGCAAGCCTCCCTGATGCCCACTTCTGCACCAGGTGCACCGAGATGCAGCTCTTAAGAGACCATGTTAGGGAACTGGAGCTGCAGTTTGATGACTTTTTGCTCCTTCGGGAGAGTGAAGTGTGATTGGCAGGAGCGAGAGAGGTTTGTAGAGAACACCTCTGTAGCAGTCCCCTCAGCTACATTCTGGATAGAATTGGGGAAGATGACCTGATAGAGGATGACAATGATGACTGGGTTTCTGGCACTGAGCGAAGAAGGTGAAAAAGCATTCAATAGCGATAGGAGATTCAATAGTGGGGAAAACAATTAAGAGATTCTCTGACTCTGATAAAGACGTCCAGATGGTGTGTTGCCTCTCAGTTGCCAGGGTACTGGATGTCTCCAATCAGATCCAGAGCATTCTGAGGGGAGAGGGTGAACAGCCAGAAGTCTTGGTACATGTTAATGTCATAAACATACAGTGCCATCCATGATGTTTGAAACAAAGAGACTTTTATCCCTTTATTTGCCCCTGTTCTCCACAGTTTTATATTTTTAATAAAGCAATTCACATTAAATTAAAGTGCACATTCCAAATTTTATTCAAGGTTATTTATGTACATTTGGTTTGACCATGTTAAAATTACAGCACTTTTTATACATTGGCCCCTTATTTCAGGGCACCATAATGTTTGGGACATTTGGCTTCACAGGTGTTTGTGAATACTCAGGTATGTTTAATTGCTTAATTGGTGGAGGTATAAGAGAGTGAGATTTGTTTCTAAGCTATTGATCACCTTTGGAGTCGAGTCTTTTTTCAACACCAGGACCAGAGTTGTGTTAATGAATGTCAAAGAAGCCATTAGAAGGCTAAAAAAACAAGAATAAAACAGTAAGAGACATCATCCAAACCTTCGGATTACCAAAATCAACTTTTTAGAACATCATTAAGAAGTAAGAGTGTACTGGTGAGCTCAGTAATTGAAAAGGGTCTGGTATTCCAAGGAAGATCTCCACTGCTGATGACGGAAGCATTCTCATCATAATGAAGAAAAATCCCCAAATGCCTGTCCAACAGATCAGAAACATTCTTCAGGAGGCTGTTATGGATATGCACAAATGACCACTGTCCACAGATGATTTCGTGAACAAAAATACAGAGGCAAGATGCAAGCCATGGGAAAGGTGGTATGCTTTGGGCAATTCCTTCAATCCCCACAATTTGGCTTCTACCATCATTCTGATACAGGTTAAACTTGGTCTCAACTGTTCACAAGACTTTTTTTCCAGAATTCTGTGAGCTCTTTTAAATACTTAGCAAACTGTAATCTGGCCATCCTGTTTTTGTAGCTAACTTATGGTTTGCATCTTGCAGTATATCTATCTATCAGAAGAATTGACAGATGGTGTAGAGTTGTTTATGCTCGTTGGAGAGTGGAAATAGTGAAATGGGTTGGCGATTTAAGATTGAAATAAGATGTCCTTCATATGTGAAAAGGATTGTAATTCTTTTGAATATTTCCCAGTGGGTTTGCATGCTTAATGAATGAGCTCATTAAAATCTGAGATTAATGGACTTTTGGAAATTGGAGGAAGTTCAGGGCGCAACTGATGGAACTCCTGTCCCACAACTCCTGACTTCTGGTGGTGTCTATGGAATTTGCATGTTCTCCCTGTGTTTGTGTGTGAAATCAGGTGCTCTAGTTTCTACCCACACTCCAAAGGCATGAATTGGCAGGTCAATTTAAAACTGTAAATTACCCCATATGGGAATTGATTGGAATCAATAATAAAATTAGTCCTTGAAGGCCAGTGGAGACTTGGACAGAAGAGCTTGCTTCCATGCTGTACAATTTTATAATTATGAACGAGGACTTGAGAAAGTGAAGAAAAAAGTGGATAAATTGGTTGATGGCTGCTATTTCTTGTGTTATAATGTTCCCTTCTAGTAAATGCTATATAGCTGGATTTTCAAAAAGACTTTGAAAAGGGAAGCCAAATTGATTCTTGATAAATGTGGAGTTGGGACAAATATCAGATTGGTAGCATCCTTCCTGTAATGCAGAGACCAGTGGGTGGCATGGTTAGCGTAGTGGTCAGAGCAGTGCCATTGCAGCGCCAGCAATTGGGTCTGGATTTAAATCCTATGCTGTCTGTAAGGAGTTTGTATGCACTCATTGTGCCTGAGTGGGTTTTACCCTGGGGTTCCGGTTTCCTCCCACTGTTCAAAACATATGGGGGTTGTAGGTTAATTGGATATAATTAGGTGGCACAGACTTGTGGGATGAAAAGGGCAGTAACAGTGCTGTATGTCTGAAATAAATATTAAAATAAATATGTTCATGATTAGGAAGAAAAGGGTTTTGGAGAGAAGGCAGGAGAATTGAGTTGAAAAGGATGGTCAATTAGCCATATTGGAATGGTGGGACAGACTCAGGCAGAATAGCTTTATTTCGCTCCTTTGTCTTTGGGGCAGCACGGTTTGCGTAGTGGTGAGTGCAATGCCATTACAATGCCAGTGATCAAGAGCAGGATTCAAACCCCTCTTTAAGGAGTTTGTATGTTCTTCCCGTGTCTGCGTCGGTTTCCTCCAGGTGCTTCAGTTTCCTCCCACCATTCAAAACATACCAGGAGTTGTAGGTGAATTGGGTAGCATGGCCTTGTGGGCCGAAATGGCCTGTTACTGTGTTGTATGTCTAAAAAATTTAAAACTTGGAGTTCAAATGGAACTAAGGCCAAGGTTTGGTGCTAACAGGACTGCTATCTGTATTTTGCATAAACTCAGTGGACTAAATAGTTTCAAAGGTAAATTTTGGGACATTTCAAGGAATGACAAATACTCAAAAGGCTGACAGAATATTGATAAACAACAAAAATTTGTAAATGACGAGTCACTTTAAAGCTACACAAATTATAAAATAGTGAATAAATAGCTCTAATGGGCTGAATTGTGCCTGGCTATAAAACCCATAATTAGCCATTAATGAAGATTTTTGGAATGAAATTGCAATCAATTGTTGTGATGCTGTCTTTCATTTTGCTAGATCCCATTACTGTCATGCATTGTTGAATAAAGTATTTGATGAATGGAAAGAGCAGTGGTGGTGCACGCATGTGGAATGGAAGCTGATGGTTCGAGCAGATTGTCACTATAGGTAAGAGTTTTCTCTTCTTTGTGCTGCACTTGTCCACAGGGTGCAGTCTTAAATGTCCTTGTTATATTTGATCCAGAAAATTGCATGCAATATAACCAGTCCTCAAAGGTTCCAGTTATTGTTATGTAATAATACACTAAAAATGTAATATACATGATACACTTCAACTTTTGTCAGCTGTAAGGCAAGCAAAATGTTGCCATGCGCATTGGCAAACAATAAGAGGAAGAGAAGCAAAAGAGAGTCCCTTCAGAAATGCCGTGTCCATCTCCAGCACCTTCTGCAGCCACAGAGACTAACGCTCAAATCATCAGTAACCTGAGTTCCAGATCCAAACCTCCAATACAGTCAGGAAGCCCTTTAGCGCTTGAGACCCTTCTTGCCCTCAGCACCCTCTCGAATCCTGGTTCTGATACCTTTTCTCATGAGTCTTTCTTCAGCAGTCTGCAGCCTGTGCGAGTCCTTCCACTGCAAGTCGCTAGCAACTCATAACCTATCCGAGTCCTTCAAATAGAACTTGTCAGCAGCCTGTGTGGGTCCTTCATCCACTGAGCCCCTTACTTCAAATGGTTGCATTACCGAATAGAATTGAAGCTAATCTCAAATCTCTGAGATTGCCTAAATATGGGCATAGCTATGTACAAAATAACTGATGATTGAAAATTACTGCTTCATCCAAGTAGCTCTTTTCTTGGCAAATTTTTTTGTTTCTGTCCAAAGATGCAGTTTCACATAACACCATTGTCTTTGGTGACTTCTTCCGGATGTTGCTATCCCATTTGTAAGCCCAATTAAAGACCTTCCAAATTATTTGGATTGTGGAGGGTTCACAATCTTGTCTCATGTGACAATGTAATCTCGACATGTACACCTTTCTCGGAGCATTTCCTGGCTGTTGATCAGAAATTGAAGTCCTACATTATGCTCCTGGGTCTTCTGGAGTTATTGAGATTACCCAGCACAAATTCTCTCACAGTCAACTTAACAGACACAGGAGGGTAGGAATACATAAACCATGTCAAATTGGGAAGCTTTTAATTAGTGAGGATCTTTGCCCTCGAGTCAGTCAAAAGTATAGTGGTTTGCTCCTAGCCCCATTGTTTCATTCTCTGGAAATTACCTGGAAACACATCTCACTCAATCTGTATTCCTACCCTCTTTAACCTAACGTACAATGGTTCGATTAACATATTTTGTTTTTAAAGGTACAATACGTACAGTCGGTTATGGAGAGCCTGGCAGCTGCACAATCTTCAACAGCAGAAGAAGAAATCAAAATTCAGGATTGCAACTTCACATGGTATGTGTTGGAGATGCTGACAATCGATTGATTAACTTTTTTCAGAGACAATATAATGCTAGATTATTTTGATTGGAATTTGAGCAGCCTTCCAGTCTGTGAATACAAAAGCAAAAATGGAGATTTCTGATACTTTAACAAAAATAGAAAATTTGGGAAATGCGTAGCAAGTCAAACAATAGGTCTTGACAGAAACAGTGTTTGCAACTATTTATGTTCTTATTTCAATCCACAACAATTCCAAGGTAGGCAACCATTTATATATATATAAAAATAAAATTCTTATCAACTCTTGATAATCTTTGTTATGTTTGCTTGTGTTAGTTGGTAGCCAAGTCAAGAGTATAACTTTTAAAATAATTTTTAATGGAAGAATATACTCTAATTTTCTATTTTTTGAAATAATGATGAATCCGATGTCCCACTGTCAATTCTGCTCAAAGAGTACATCAGCAGCAATCTTTCCAAGTTGCCTTGCTCTGCAGTTAACTGAGCAAGAACAGATTAGAAAGCACTGAATGGCACTAAAGTAGATTGACATGGGAAATAACTGCTAACCTTTTAGAAAAAGTTGAAATTTACTTAATTCCAGGTACCTTTCACAGATACACTGTACATAGGTTAATTTCTGTCAGTCATCCACTTTCAATTTGTGGAAGGTAATGGATTAATAACATAAAAAAGCAGGGGAAAGCAGTAACAAACAAAAAAGGAGAGACAGTGATGAGATCTTAAGGTGAAGATAAAACAAGATTAACAGTAATTTCACTGGAAAAATAAAGTCAATAAATTATTACTGGGATTTTTTTTTTACAAAGCCATTATTTTGACTGTTTACAACAGCCGAAAGATTAGCTGCCGTCATCAGCCCTTCACCATCCCCTTTCAATTAACATCAATTTGCGTCATATTTTATTTTGTCCTCTGCTCTTTCACAAACATTAACCCATTCTCCTAATTTCCTGCTCCCTTGTAACATTCTTTGTTCAAATGAAAATCATCAAGCTGAAACTCTCTTGCTTGCAGATTTTGCCTAATCTGCTGAATATTTTAAGGATTTATTTTGGTTATTACTTCTTTATTTTTGTCATTTAAATTCTACCAATGAGTTTGTGTTCTTTGAGAAGAAAATCCATTCAAACTGAGGTTGCTTGCCTTGGTCATGCAATCACCGTCATATACTGATGGCTCCTCTTAAATGATGTGAGTATCACTTACAGATACTTAAGTAATGCTTGTATCATGTTAGCTGTAATTATCAGGGTTAAATTTGATACCATGTTTTGATATTCCTTTTTGTTTCTTTCAGCTCGTTTACAGATGCTGCATAAGATCTGGATCCAGTGGTCTTTGTACATAAAAATGCGCAAAGTCAAACATTTTATGCAGGTTGAGGCACAAATGTTCCATATAAAAACTCTTTCTCGGTGAGAATGAACTATAAGTTTATTTTAATTAATTTTATTCTGGATGAAGTGCTAATGATGAAAAACAATACTATTTACTTTGCCCACACATGTCAAAATGATCAGGCACCTGAGGCCAGGTCAGATACCTCCACATCTGTTGCTGGAACCAAGTCACTAACAATAGTCAGTTTGTAGTTTGTACTGTAACTGAACAATCTTTTGTAGTATCAGTTTCAGAGTACAACATTAACTGCGTTGTTGCATTGGGCAGGAATTTCTGTGTCTGTTCATTTTGAGTGTTGAGTTTAAACATTGCTTGTACTGCTTTCATTGCAGTCTGTTTTGTAAATTCCCCTTCATTTTTGTGGATTTGCCTTTTTCAGTTGAACAGTTTTAAAAATTGTTTTCCTTGATAATTTCTGCAAACAAATCTAGTTCTTTTGGGATTATTGGTACCTTATTATTTTCAACATTTGTATGTGTCATTGGTGTAGTAAAATATTCTAAGATGTTAGTAGAGCATAATCAGGTGTTACGAGCCCAGAGGACCCCAAAACCCAGCAGCAATAGAGATACACCGAGACAAATGGTTACTTAAACAAAAGTTGTTTTTAATTGTCTAAGCATGAAAATAGTATCAAACTTTAACTTATCACTATTAACTTACTTAACCCCCTTCTAATTCTAAGCGAACGTGTATTGTGTGTGTAAGTTCAGAAAAGTTCAATGCTTCACAGTCTAATCTCACTTCTCATTCCTCAAAGTTCACTGGTTGGAGGAAATTCTTATATTGTGCACAGAATTTAACATTTATAAAGTTCACCAGGCTTTGGTGCTTGAAAGATTACCACTCAGCAAGGTTCTTGTCGGTTTAGAGAGAGAGATTTGTTATTCCAGGACATCCACAACTGATGTACTTCCATCAGCCACTCCATTGTCTTGCTGACAAAACTTGCCCCTTCAGGGTTCTCCAGATGATAACCTCTTTCTTTCAGGTCACCACAGAGTTCCTTTTTGTTTCATTTATTCCAAGTGAAACATTAGACAGCCAGTCCTCTCCTCTTGCATAAACCACAAGGGCTTTGACCAAGCCATCTTCTAAATGGGCTGTCCACAAGCTTGCCAGCTTGTCCTGTTCCTATCACAGCTGCTTTTGCTGCTCTCTCTCTCTCTCTCTCTCTCTCTCTCTCTCTCTCTCTCTTTCTCTCTCTCTCTCTCTCGCTCTCGCTCGCAAAACCACATGACTCTCTTAGGACAGCAACTTCTCCTTCAGACTGTCTGAGGCTCCGACAAGATCTTTCATCTGTTGCCTTTTGTAAACAACAATCTATTAGTGAAGTCTCTTGAGCAATCTTCAAGGCTCTTCAAAAGCTCTGAGGCCCCGATATGTCTAGCATGGGGCAGAACTCCAGTATTTTAAATAAGATCTGTTTTAGAATGTATTTGATCTACACTAAGAAAGCTTTCCCAATTTATCTTACAAAAACATTTCTACATACTCTGTTGCACAGGCAAAAACTGACTGAAAGATGGTGACACAAAGAACCAAAACCTTGTCAAAATTGTAGGTTTGATGTTGTGACCTTAACAGGAAAAAGGCTGAGGGAGGTAATTTCAGAGATATGGGATTGAGGGAATTGATGGCACAGTTGTCAAATGTAAACTGAAGTTGCAAATGTACATGGGCAGAGTTGGAGTTATGAAAGATTTTTGGAGGGAATGAGGTTAGGAACCAACAGAGTAAGGAGGACATAGTTGCTGAGTGTGAACATTTTTATTTTGGGTCCTTGATTTTCTGATGGCTGGTATATATCATTGAGCACCTGCATTTGGATGAGTGGAATTTGATGGGAGTTATGATGCATAAAATTTATCAGATTTGGGAAAGTTTAAGTTAAACTCTTCAATGACTTGAAGGTTTAAGAAAAACAGTTTGAAAAATTAATTTGATTGTCAGAATAAGTAGCATGAACCAAAACCTCACCTTTGGTTGTGGTTGGGTGGTGTCCCGTTGGTCCCCACGGGCGTCGGTGATGTCCCGAAGATGAGTAGACTGTGCTCAGCCATGCTGACTGCTGGGTGCAGGTGCCAGCAGGTGCATACGCGAAAACAGGCACTGTTGCAGTGCCAGAGGAGCATGGCAGCTCGTGTGGTTGGCAGAGATCAGTATAGCGAGGGCCAGCATGTCCTTCAATAAGTGTGCACACTTGACTCTGTGCCTGCAGGTAGCAGTTGGAGCCGGCAGCCAGCATCTTCAAATGAGCATGCGTGGTTGTTTTGGGCATTTGGAAACTGGAGTAGGATAAGTTAGGGCCGCAATTTCTGTTGACCATTTAAGGGTCATTAAAGTATCATTTCAGCATTGCTTTAGGCCTCATTAACTTTAAAATTAAAGTTTTGGTATAGCCCACCTCACTGACAAAAGACAAAGGAGGAAAAACCCAACACCCAACCCCAACCAACCAATTTTCCCTTGCAACCGCCTGTCCCGCATCGGACTTGTCAGCCACAAACGAGCCTGCAGCTGACGTGGACATTACCCCTCCATTAATCTTTGTCCGCGAAGCCAAGCCAAAGAAGAAAGAAAGAAGTATATACTATACTTCTATCAAGAAAGAAGGTTACAAATTCTGCATGTTAACAACAAAGGATTTAAATACAACTGAACTTGCAGTGGAAATGATTGAAAATGTGTCGCAGACAAACCCCTAACTTAGCCTACAAGCAACTATATAGGTGAATAGGAAAGAATTCGCGACATTAAGTCAACAGAACTTTGTTGTAATAAATTTACCAAAATTTATGAATCGCAAAAAGTTAGGTTGGAGGTGCAGCAAGTCATTAAGAAGGCAAATGGAATGTTGGCCTTCATCACTAGAGGAATTGAATTTAGGAGTAGGGAGGTAATGTTGTAACTGTATGAGGTACTGGTGAGACCGCACCTGGAGTACTGTGTCCAGTTCTGGTCTCCATATTTGAGGAAGGATATACTGGCTTTGGAGATGGTCCAGAGGAGGTTTACTAGGTTGATCCCTGGGATGAAGGGGTTGACATATGATGAAAGATTAAATCGTCTAGGATTGTATTCGCTCGAGTTCAGAAGAATGAGAGGAGATCTTATAGAAACATATAGGATTATGAAGGGTATAGGTAGGATAGATGTAGGAAGGTTTTTTGAGCTGGCCAGGGAAACTAAAATGAGAGGATACAGTCTCAAGATTCGGGGGAGTAGATTTAGGACAGATGAAGAAAAATAGTTTTTCCCAGAGAGTAGTGAATGTTTGGAATTTTCTAACCAGCGAAGTGGTTGAGGCTGCTTCATTAAACATATTTAAAATTCGGTTAGATAAATTTTTACATGATAGAGGAATTAGGGGATATGGGGAGAAGGCAGGTAGGTGGAGTTAGGTCATAAATTAGATCAGCAATGATCGTATTGAATGGCGGAGCAGGCTCGATGGGCCATTTTTGGCCTACTCCTGTTCCTACTTCCTATGTTCCTATGAAATGAAATCAACAGAAATTGCTGTATGAAGTTGACAGAAATTAAATGAACAGAAACTGTTGTCTTTAGTCAACGAAGAATTATTTTTGGAAACCAGAAGGAGGAAAATAGAAGATTAGAAGGTTGAAAATAATATGGTGGCCATCTTGGAAATTCCTCAAGCTTGGCACAGTTTATAATCCACATCCATCTGCCCTGAGTAATGGACAGAAAGGGGTTCAGAGCTTCTAATCTAATACCAAAGTGTCTTTTCAACACATTGGTGAAACTATTTTTTGAAAATCAGCGTTGTTATTGATGGATGCTGCAGTGGAAACTCGTTTGTTAATAACAGCACATTACAGCCATCAGAAGTTGTAGCCATATGCCTGTGGACCCCTTCTGTGTACTTGTAACAAGTTTGAACACAGTTTGCATTTTGCTGCCATAAGTCCGTTGGGGACTGTTGATTTGGCTTATGTTGTGGTTGCTTGATGGACGGTGGAACAAGACGAGTTAAAATGGCTGCAGCTGCTGACTTAGCTGTTGAGGATCAATGTATCCAAGAGATTGAAGTTGTGGATCTCAGAGAAAAACTGAGGCGATGGGAATGCGATACAAGTGTTGTTAAAAATGTTCTTGTCGATAGACTGAGGCTGGGAATTAAAGAAAAGAGCCAGCTTTAGCTGATGAGAATAAAGACTCTGGAAGTTACTGCAGATGTCGGCAAAGAGGATGAAAAGGAATAAAACGTACAATTCAAATCTGAAACAGAATCAGACTTCTGGGCAACAATAATGTCCCAGAAGTAAGTCCAGAAGACAGTGTGTCAATGCTGGATATAGAAGCTGCCAAAAAGGTGGGTTGTGGGGCTTTCTATGCTTCAAGTACTTCATCCCAACGTATAAAGGCTCAGGCTGAGTTGATCCTTCCAAGCCCCTGAATTTGCCACATCCTGTAACCTCCATGATGCGCTTGAGGAGAAATGCCCGGAAGAGGACCAGCAAATGAAGCAGCAATTGGAGCTCAGAAAAAAAAAACCAATAGCATCTGAAATCAAGATTTGTTGATAAAAAGGCTGAAGAGAAGGGACTGACCAGTTCAAAAGGATATGTTGTTCGAAGCGATCTATCCACGAGGTCTGATGGTGGGCAGTCAAGTGAAATGAGAGCTAAGGCAGAACCTTTTGTACCATGGGTGTTGCCAGGGCTCAATTACCATTGATCACCATCTTAGAGATATGAGAGGATTTCAGTCTATCCAGCCAGCGTTCCATTCAATACTATTACGTCATAACAATCCGGGTGAACAAAGACGTGATATCGAAATCTACAGAACAGGCTTTAAGCCACAGTGAGCAATCATGGCAAAAGAAAATGAAATTACCCCAGTGGTCCTCAGCCTTTTTCTTTCCACTCACATGCCACTTTAAGTATTCCTTTTTTTATTGTGAAAATTTTATTTAACTTTTCAAATTATACAAAGAAGATAAATATAAAGAAAAATAATTATATACCCTCCCCCCCGTAACAAAAACCCCACTAAAAATTTTTAAAAAACTCCCCCACCCCCCCAAAAACTTACAACCAAAACCAATATTCCCTGATTGGTGTGCCAAACTTATTACTCTTATTTAATTTCTATAGCCACATGTTTCAAATATAATCCCCACATATCAATAAAAAAAGAGTAATAATTTCTCACATTATATATTAATTTTTCTAAATATAAACAAGACTTCAATTCATTATGCCATCTTCGCAAGTTTAGTTGTACATCATTCTTCCATGTGATAGCTATATATTTTCTTGCTACTACTAATGCTAACTTTAAAAAGGCTAAATATGATTTGGGCAATCTTGAATCAACCAAAGGGACTTTATCATAACCCAATAAACACAACCTTGGATCCAATCTAATATCCATTTTAAACAAATCTCTCAAAAATTTTATAACTTCCTCCCAAAAATATTTAAATTTTTTACACGTCCAAATGTTCAAAAGTACCTTTCTGCTCTCTACATCTAAAACATAAATCTGTTATACCAAATTCATATATTTTCAATTTCTCAGGGGTTAAATATAATTGATGTTAAAAATTATAATTAACCATATTATATCTCAAATTTATTAATTTTGTAACACTATCAACACACATTTGTGACCATTCCTTCCCTGCCAAAACAATATTTTTAATCTTTTTCCCATTTCTCTTTAACCTTTTTCCATTTTTTCCTGCAACAATCTATACATATCAGAAATAAAACCTTTATCATTTTTATCCTCAATCGATAGTTCAAATTTCGTTTGAACTGGCAAATTTATTTCCTTACCATAACTCTTCTTTAAAAAATCTCAAAATTGATAATAAACAAAGAAAGAATTTAATGTTATACCATATTTCTCTTCTAATCTATTAAATGAACAAAACTTCCCTGCTTCAAAACAGTCTATAACATTAACTATTCTTTTATTTTTCCAGTCCTTTAAATGAGGGTTATTCAATGAGAAAGGAATTAATTTATTCTGATATATTGGTGATTTTATCAAAATTATCCCTTTAGACCCTATAATTAAATTACAATTATACCAGATATTCATTATATGTCACGAAATAGGTAATTCAAATTTTTGTAACAGTAAAGGATTCCATTTATAGATAAAATGCTTAATGTTATCTTCCAAAATCTGATCCATCTCTATCTTTGCCCACTTAGGAGATTGCTCAATATCAAATATTCTATTAATAAATTTCAATTGCGCTGATTCATAATAATTATAAAATCAAGGTAATTGCAAACCACTCTATTCATAACTCCAAGTCAGTTTTTGTAGAGAAGCTCTTGATAATTTACCCTTCTATAAAAATATCCTTATTTATTTCCTTAAAAATCTTTTTTGGTACCATACATTCAATAGATTGAAAAAGATACTGTACTCGGGGATAAATATTCATCTTTATACAATTCACTCTTCCAATTAACGTCAATGGTAAATCTCTCCATTTATCTAAATCATTTTTAATCTCATTCAATAAAGGTACATAATTTAAATTAAATAATTCATGATAATTTTTATTTACAATTTACTCCTAAAAATTTTATTTGATCATCTTAACTTAGTAATTTGTCTACAATCTATATAGTCTTCCTTTGCAATTGACAAAATGACACTCTTTTCCCAATTTACCTTATATCCCGATAATTTACCATATTTATTCAATAAATCCTGTAATGACTTTAGTGAAACCTTTGGATTAGTTAAATATATCAGAACATCATCTGCAAATAAACTAATTTTATATTCATTTTCCTTCACTCTAATTACCCTAATACCTAAATCTTGTCGAACGGCCTAAGCTAAAGGTTCAATCACTAAAGCAGATAAAGCAGGTGAGAGAGGGCAGCCTTTTCTTGTAGAATGAGATAAATAAATAAAAAATGATGTCTGACTGTCTGACCATTTGTTAACACCCTAGCTATAGGTCCTGCATATAAAACCTTAACCCAACTTCTAAAAAATAGACCAAAATTAAATTTTTCTAATATTCTAAACAAAAGTTTTCACTTAACCTGATCAAACGCCTTCTCAGCATCCAAAGATACAACCATTAGTTGATTATTTTGTTGTTTTGTCACATTAAAATTAATGAAATCAGCTTAACTATATCATCTGCTGAATACCTACCTTTAACGAAACCTACCTGATCAATATGAACTATTGGCCAAAACTTTCGCCACCAATTGATAGTCAACATTTAATAATGATATCAGTCTATACGATGATACTTTTAAAGGATCTCTATCTTTTTTGGGTATAACTGTAATCTTGAGGAAGATTCTGGAAATGCACTTATTTCAGTTGCTGTTCAAAACATCTTTATTTCACGGAAATAGTAAATCATTAAACTTTTTATAAAACTCCGTCGTAAAGCCATCCTCTCCAGGAGATTTCCCATTAGGCATCGATTGTAAGGCTTCCTTCAATTCTAATACAGTAAAAAAAATCTAAATTCTTTACCTCTTCTTCATTCAATGTTGGTAAATTTAAATTATCTAAAAATAAATCAATTTGATCAATATCTTGGTTACCATCTGATGTATATAAATTTTTATAAAATTTGTAAAATTCATCATTAGTATCTTTTCATTTATGTAATTTCTCCATTCTTCCTAATGGCATTAATTGTCCTTGACACTTGCTCATTTTTAAGTTGCCATGCCAAAATCTTGTGCTCTTTCTCCCAATTCATAATGTTGTTTAGATCTCAATGTCATTTTCTCATACTTGTATATTTGTAAATTATTATAACGCAAATTCAATTTAGATAATTGTATCTTATCATCCTCTGTACATTTTTTCTGTAACTTTTTCTCCAAACCTTCAATTTCTTCAAGTTTGAGCTTTCTAATTGATACTGTTTTTTTAAAATCTTTGTTGTATAACTAATAATTAATCCTCTCAAAAATGCTTTTAAAGCATCCCACAAAACAAACTTACTTTGAACTGAATCTTGATTCATTTGTAAATAAAATTAAATTTGATCTCTTATATGTTTAACAAAATCTGTTCTCTTCAATAACATTTCATTAAACCTCCATCGATAAGCTGTCTCAATCAATTCAGTACCTAAACATCTAACTAACAATAATGAATGATCTGAACATAATCTACTTTTAAATTCTGCAAAGTTAAATCTTCCTTGTAAATGTGCAGAAATCAAAATAGATCTATTCTAGAAAAAGAATTATGTTGAGCTGAATAAAATGAATAATTTTTTTTCTGTTGGATTTAATTTCTTCCAAATTTACACTAAATTCAAATCCTTCATTTCATGCAATCTTTTTGCCATCTTAGACCTTCTGACAATTTTTGGAGATTTGTTCCACAGTGGATCCAAACAACAATTGAAATCCCCTCCTACCTATTGATTTCCATTTTACTGATACAAATTTAAAAATGCCTCTGAAATAAAAACTTCATCGTCTTCATTTGGTGCATAAACATTCATTAAAGTCCAACTTTCAGAAAAAAATTATAAGTAAGAATTAACACTCTTCCCGCATTTGCAAAAAAAAGAAACTACCAAAAAATATATTTTCTTATTAACTAAAATAGCCACGCCCCCTAGCTTTAGAATGAAATGAAGACGAAATTACATGTCCAACCCAATTTCTTTTTAACTTTAAATGCTCTTTTTCTGTTAATTGAGTTTCTTGCAAAAATGCTATATCTACTTTTAATTTCTTAATATAATCTAAAACATGTTTTCTCTTTATCGGATGATTTAACCCCTTAACATTAAAAGTTGCAAAACTTAGTCTACTCATTACAATCTATATAATGGCACCCAATCTTTCACAACTCACTAAGAAAAAAGCCCCTCTTAAACAAAAAAAACACTTTAACCCCCCCCCCCCCAAAAAAACTGCAAAGCAGTAACTCCCTTATTAACCGAGTGTGGTTAATACCAACAATGGCTGATGACTTTGGATTTAGCTGGGATAGCATCTTCTCCCCAGCCAGAGAGCAAAGAAACCCTTAATTTACTGAATGCTTCTGGAATTTTTTGGAAATCCATCAATGGTTCAACTTCCAGTTTTTTCTCAACTTTCCCATTTCCAGCTTTATCCAACACCACCAACAGTTTCAACGCAAATTCCTGTGTCAACTTAGAATCTGGTAAAGAGTTAGCAAAAGTTAAAGCTGCCTGTGGATCTTCAAAAAACTGAGATTGGTATTGCCCATAAAATATTTTTAAAATTGCTGGATATCTAAAAGTAGATCTATAGCCTTTTTTCCATAAGACAACTTTAGCAAGATTAAATTCTTTCCGTTTCATAACTACCGCCTGACTCAAATTCACATGGAAAAAAACTTTACTATTTTGAATTACCTTTGGACCATTCATACGTGCCTGTAAAACCGCTGCACGTAAAATCATTTCATGATCTTGATACTTCAAACACCTCACCAAAACAGCTCTAGGTGGTTGCCCTAGCAATGGTTTTTTTCTTAACGCACGATGAGCTCTCTCTATCTCCAAACCCTCCAGAAAGTATTCTGGAGCAATTATTTCAACAATTCATTCTTTTAAAAATTTTGTAGGATTTACTCCTTCAAAACCTTCTGGCAACCCCACTATTTTTATATTATTCCACTGACTTTGATTTTCTAAGGAATCCATCTTCTGTAAAAAATTCTTCTCAATCTGCCATCCGGCAACCGCTCCTTCCACTTGATCCACTCAATCTTCCACATTTTTAATTTTATTTCAACTTTATCCACTGTTGTCAAACATTTACTAACGCCCACTTTCATTAAAGCAATTTCACCAGACATATCAGTGAAACATAATCCATCAGACTCTCATTTTGTTTTGTTATAGTTTCCAACATCATCATTACATTAGAAAGGGGGCATAGGATTCATAGTGCTGGGAGACTTATATGGTGAAGGTAATTTCAAAGATGTTGAGGTAACTTCCACTTTTGCTGCAGCTAGCAATAGTTGATTATCTTCTGCTTCCAAATAATGTTCTAATTCTTCTTCCATCTCTTGTTGCAGCTCCGCTTCCTGGACTTCTGCAGGCCTGTTCCTCACTCAGCGTTGAGCTGAGCTCCTCAGCCCGACACTGAGCGGCAGCCCCGCAGCTCTCACCCATTTGAGAGTCTTGTGCATGCGCACCACTGTCCGTGTCCCTGCAACGACCGCTTAGCACTGGTAGGCTGTTCCTGGCACGTCTCTCGCATACTGCGCTAAAGATGCAGTCGCAAGTGATGTGTCGCACCACCCCACGCTCAGCCGTGCTACTCGACGTGCCCAACGCGGCTGATCCACGCACGTTGCGGGACTCCCGTAGCGTCGTCAATGACGGGGCAGTGGCAGCGCCATCTTGCATCACTCTGCGCGTAGAGGATGCCATCGCTGCATCTCCACTTGAGTTCAAGGTTCCAAATCTTCATTAAGGCCCATTATTTCCAACTTCTTAAAATGTAATTTTTTCGAATGTTGAACTATGTGCAAGTTCTCATAACTCCAAAGGAAATGGGCCAATGACAATTTTTCTCAAGCAAAATATTTCAGTAACCATTGGATCTAGAGCAGTGATTCTCAACTTTCCCTTCTCACTCACATCCCATCTTAAACAATCCTTACTAATCACAGAGGACTGATGACATAGTGATTACTTAAAGTGGTGTGTGAGTAGAAAGAAAAAGGTTGAGAACCACTGAATTATTGCTTTATTAATGCAGCCACAGGGCTCCATTCCTTACCCAAGAAGGAGATTCAAATTTTTTACAGAAATCCACTTCAGCATCAATTATTTATTAGATCTTTCGAATATAATATTGAAAGTAAGAATAAAATGCCAGAGATCATCTTTATTACCTAAAACAATACACTGGAAAACAGCCAAAGGAATTGGTGAAGAGTTGCCTGCACATGGACCCAGAAAGGAGTTTCACAAAGGCAAAGGCATTACTGCAATATCATTTTGGCAATGAGCATAAAATGGCCAATAAAGATAAGGTTATTTCATGGTCATCAATTACATCGGAGGATGCAAAGGCTTCTTAAGAGGTTGCTGTAATGCCATGGAATATATTGGCTGCATAAGTTGAGGAGCCAATAAATGAAGAAATCGAAAGCTGTGTAGTTAACCAGGAATCATGGCTTTTATCAGTAGAAACTCAATTCTCTTCTCTTTGGCTTGGCTTCGCGGACGAAGATTAATGGAGGGGTAATGTCCACGTCAGGTGCAGGCTCAATTGTGGCTGACAAGTCCGATGCGGGACAGGCAGACACGGTTGCAGCGATTGCAAGGGAAAATTGGTTGGTTGGGGTTGGGTGTTGGGTTTTTTCTCCTTTGTCTTTTGTCAGTGAGGTGGGCTCTGCGTTCTTCTTCAAAGGAGGTTGCTGCCCACCAAGATGCACGGTTTGAGGCGATATCAGCCCACTGGCGGTGGTCAATGTGGCAGGCACCAAGAGATTTCTTTAGGCAGTCCTTGTACCTCTTCTTTGGTGCACCTCTGTCTCGGTGGCCAGTGGAGAGCTCGCCATATAACATGATCTTGGGAAGGCGATGGTCCTCTATTCTGGAGACATGACCTACCCAGCGCAGTTGGATCTTCAGCAGCGTGGATTCGATGCTGTCGGCCTCTGCCATCTCGAGTATTTCGATGTTGGTGATGAAGTCGCTCCAATGAATGTTGAGGATGGAGCGGAGACAACGCTGGTGGAAGCGTGCTAGGAGCTCAATAGTACAATAATAAATGATAATAGGTGCATACACAGTTATAGCCGATGGGAGTTTCTTTAGTGGTACAGATAATACACTTCCAATGTCAGTAGGGCAGTCTAAGCACAGTGAAAGACTAACAGCATGACACAGATTCATCACATGTGTGATCTTAAATTAGCCTCTAATATGTTAAGCATCACAAGCAAATTGGCTTTTTTCAGTGAATGATTTGTGGAGCACAAGAGTTTGCAAACTTATGACAAAATATGAAAAGGAAGCTCCCTTTGACAATATTGTCGAGTTCGTTGAATGGCACGTGCGGATTGCAACTGTACCAGTATTTGAGAATATCAAGGGTACTTCCAACAGTGAGTGAAGACATAAAGAAGTTCAAGCCAAAGCCTTGTCTGAAATTGAGAAAGATTACCTTTGCCACTAATTTGTCAGTTGCAAATAAGGAAAAGGACAAAGTAACTAAAGAAAATGGAAGTTTGCCTGCTGAGAAAAATTTCTGTAAAGAATACCATACTTTGGAAAAGTGTGCACCGATAGAAAAGAAGTTGCGTGATGAAAAAAATTGCTTTTCAAGAAGAAAATGTGTTTTAGCTGTCTGTGGAGGACACATCAGTAAAAACTGGAGGAAGTGACTTGACTGTGATATATGCAATCGGAAGCATCCTAGAAGCTGCATATTCACCAGAAGAACAAGGAATTGGAAAGTGAGCAAAAAGAAACAGAAAAAGCAGCAAGCCACAGTGTTATAGTCTCATTTCAAACAGTGGTTTTACTGGGGCTGTTAAAGACAACTGGAAATTCTCAATAGTGCCTGTTCAAGTCAAGGCCAAGAATGGGTATGCAACGGTATGTACACATGCATTTCTTGACCCAGGCAGTACCTGTACTGCATCTTTTTGCATGGTGGGACTAATGAACAAACTTGATCTTCAAGGAAAAAAGTTGAAGATTATGTTGAACACCATGGGTCAAGAAAAGGTAATTGAAACCACCATTGTTTTAGGCTTAGAGATTGCTGGATTGGATGACAAAGAATTTTGTGATCTTCTAATTTTATACACTCAGAGGACTTGAAGTGTGCATGAAGGAAATATCTCACATAATAATGCTATCTATCAGTTTTCTTACCTGTGGAACGTTTATATACCTGAAGTTGATTCTGAGGGAGAGAGGCTGATTAATTCAGATGGAACCACTAGAAGTTATACGAAGTAGGGAAGATGGACCTTGTGCTGTTTAAACTAAGCTTGGATGGACAGTTAATGGGCCTTTAGGAGGAAATAATTTTATTGCTAAGAAACAGTTAGAGATGAGGGTCAACAGGATTTTTGATTGTGACATTTTGAGTTGTGGGAACAGCAAAAGACTATAAATAAGAAATTCACTTCTGAAGAAAAAACAGATCAATGTGAAAACAAATCCGAGGTAATGAAACCAATTTTGAAGGAATTATTTTCATCAACAATAAATGAAAATGAAGTGTCAGAAGATGTTTAAAATACTGCTTGAGATTATTCCTGTGTCATTGAATCTGAGGCAGGACTAAAGAAAAGACTGAGAACAAATTTGGAAGTAACTTTTGTAGCTCAGATTACATCAGACAAAATCAATGAAAAAAACCCATTCAAATTTATTTTCGATAGTGAACACAGGTTTATTTGAAAAAGTCAATTTTCATAAAGCAAGTATTCGTAAAGCAGGGTATACCTGTACTTGGGAAACTGTAGTGATATGTTAAACAGTAGGGAGTTGGAGTTGCTGATCTGTAAAAGCTTGATTTCAAAGGTTGTGAGCGAATTGAAAATGGAAGGAGAAGTTGCCATGGAGGACTTGGATACAGTGGAGGGTGTAATTATAAAGGATGCTTGAGGGTTTGCTATTTGAAGGTCACTTGTCCAATTTATTGTTGGCAAACACAGTTGAACACAGCCTTCAAATCCCTCCATGTGTCTGCTAAAGCTAGCCTTATCCCAAGCTACTTATGGATAATTTATCTTCTTTACCCCTTTACTCCATCACTCCTTTTACTCCATAGATCTCTGACATTTCAATAGGTTCCATTTGATTCAAGAATCTTTCATTGTCATGTAATAAAACAGATGTAATATTGCACAAAATTGCCTTTAGTCAAGATTCGCCCTCAGCAGAAATTGCCTGGTGCCCCTTAGAGTCAGAGAAAGAGAAGCAAAAGAGACTCCCTTCAGAATCTCTGAGTGTCTGTGGATTCACCTCCAGTGTTCACATAGCCTCTGTGGTCACACAGACTACAGTTCAAACTCTGTCTTTTTCAACATTTGATGTCACTTTTAATGAAGGAATTCTTGTTGATCATCACTGTTTCTTGCCAGGAATGTGTGGTTCATTTGGACCAAACAGTTGGTGAGGAAGGGAAGAAATCGTGCAATGGATGACTTAGCAATGCAGTATTGGGCCGAAACCTTGCAACACAAGGTAGGTAGGAGGACATATATTTCAGGTTTTGCTGTTTTATATACTGTGACATCAAGAAAGTTTGTGGTCTTCATGTTGTCTATGTGATTTCTTTCTTTGAATGCACTATACATGCAAATTGCTTAATTCTGACATTTGTACGATAACGATTATTTCTACATTATTCTCAATTTCTTAGAATGATAGTTCCAAAGTTGCTTTGAGATCTTAGTCAATGCTTATAAAATAAGCCTGGACAATAAGTGTCAGCAGAGAGATATATCATGGTGCATGTCATCCTGTTTTGGGCTGTTGCCCATTTAAAAACACTTCACTTGGAAGACAGGTGTTTTTATGCCAGACCTCTGCTTTGAGTCTGCCTTCAAAATTTATACACTGCTACTAATTTTCACCCTGACCTCAAATTAATTTGGTCCATCTCCGGCGATACTTTCCTCATTCTTGATCTCTGTATCCATCTCAGGAGACAAACTTTCTACAGACATTTTTCACAAACCTACCAACTAACTCGACAACACTTTTTCACATCCAGTCCCCTGTAAGGATTCTATTCTTTTTTCTCAATTCCACTGACTCATCGTATCTGCTCTCAGGATGAGGTCTTTAAAACACTTGGCTTCCTCTCTCCCACCATCGACTCAGCCCTTACCTGCATCTCCTCCATGTCTTGCATATATGCCCTGGCTCTCTCTGCCCCGAGACACAACAAAAGCAGGATACCTCTTGTCCTCACCCAACCCACTCCAGCCTCTGCATCCAACATCCTATTTTCTGAAATTTCCATCACCTACAACGTGATCCCACCGCATCTTCTCCTTCCTCCACTCTCCGCTTTCCCTTAGGACCTCCATGATCCCCTTGTCCACTCATCACTTCCCCGTGTCCCCCTTTGGCACTTAGGGGAAAGTAGCCCACACCTCCTCCCTCACCACCATTTGAGGCTCCAAACAGTCCTTCCAAGTGAAGCATCATTTCACTTGTGAATCTGCAGAGTCATCTGTTGCATCCATTGTGGCCTCTACATCAGAGAGACTGGACGCAGACTGGGAGATCCCTTCGCTGAGCACGTTCGCTCTGTCCGCATGAACGACAGGGACCTTCCAGTGGTTAACCACTTCAATTCTGTGGTCCGCTTCCATGCTGACATGTCTGTCCACGGCTTCAGTGCCAAACTAAGGAAGCTCGTAAATTGGAGGAGCAACACTGAATATTCTGTCTGGGCATTCTCCAACCAGATGACATTAACATTGATTGATCTGGTTTATGCCAGGCCACTCCTTGTACTCCCCATCCCTCTGTCTCTTTTCCTCCAGCTCTCCACCCCTTCCCTCTCCATTAACAGAGCCATTCCCCTCATGCTTTTTGCTGCTGTGCCCTTGTTCCCTCATCCATCTATGACTTCTTGCCTATGCGCCTGCCTGCATTTAGCTCATTTCTTGATGAAGGGCTCAAGCCTGAAATGTTGTTTACGTATCTTTCTTTGCAGGTTAAAATATGCTGTTTGACGTGCTGAGTTTCTCCAGCATTGTTTTTAAATTTTCAATTATTTTCCAGCTTTGTACAGAAATTACGTCTTTTACAGTGACCAAATGTCATTTCATTTTTTTTCAGCAATTTTCAAGCTTTCTGTTCATGCAGTTGAATGATTGAGATGTTTAACTTTGCACACTCTGTGTTAATGTCACAGTGACCAACCATTGGCAGCCTTGTTTGTAACACAAACTTCTGTTATTTAGAATTCACAAAACAACTTGACAACCATTGATGAAACTAGCCATTCCCCACCCCACCTCATTCCCATGCCGACATCTCTGTCCATGGTCTCATTCACTGCCAGACTGAGACCACATGTAAATTGGAGAAACAACATCCCCTATTCTGTCTGGACATCCTCCAACCAGATGGCATTAACATTGACTTGTTTCTGTTGGTCTAGTCCACCTCCCCCATCTCTCTCTTTCCCTGTCCCTATGTCTCCTTTCCTTGAGCTCGCTATCACTCTCTCTCCCTTTCCCTCCAACTCTGCATTCCCAGAACCACATCCTTCCCTGATCAATTCTTACCTTTCCTCTGCAATCTTCCTATCTATATCCAATTATTGCCTTTTTCCTGAGCTCTTCCTCCCTAGTCTCCATGTTCTTCCTCCCATTCCTTGAGGAAGGGCTCAGGCCATAAAAGTTGATTATATATCCTTACCTCCTGTGGATGCTGGAAGACCTGCTAAGTTCCACCATTTTTGTGTTTGACTCAACTGATGTATATTCACTGATATGGAACATTTAAGGAGCCTTGAATGAGACAAGGTTGCTTTCTTTTGTGCTAACTGCTTGGGTTTATTTGTATTTTTTTTACACACCAGCCTCTTTACTGGCTTCCCCTTTCTATTTTATGATCTGTTGCTTTTGTAATGGCGATGGAATCATGCAGAAAAGTGGCATTGAATTTAAAAAAAAAAACCAGCTGTGTTCTCATTGAATGATGGCAGAAACATGAGTAGCCCACACCTTCCAGTTCTGCCTGAGATAGCATGGTCTGGACAATATAATTAGAAGAATTTGAACTAAGATGCCAAAATAAAACAGACTTTCGTTTACAAGTAATGAATTTTGTATTCTTATGCGTTTACCGTTGCAGTTTTACGATTTAAATTTTCTTTTAAACAGTAGCACAGTTTAATATCTTTAATAGGGGTGAATATTTTGAATACTGCAAGAATTTATTGAGGGTTGTGTGCACGGTTAGTTAACTAGTAACATTTCTGCTTTGTGTGTAGGCTTTGCTTCAGTGGAATGCAATGCTCCATCAGTTGATTAAAGCCCAACAGACATATTGGCATCAGAGTCTGCGCCGTTCATTCCTGGCTTGGCTGCTTTATGTCCAGGTTCGTCGGGAGAAGAAATGTCAACGTGGTAAGTTTCTAGAATGAAGGCTTAAAATCTATGTGCTTGTTCATTTCTTGAACCCATGTTCACATAGATTGCCTTCTGAGGAACTGAGTTAAAATTTGATTTCTTATCAAGCTGATAAATTCACAAATAATGGTGTCAATTGCACTGGACAACAAAATTTTTCAAAAAGTTTGCTTCCTGAAAATTTGAAATTATGATAGACAACATCCATATGAATGTGACATAATTTTAGATTTGGAGTATCATCTTGGAAGTTGAAGAAACATTAAATCAACTTTTATTGAATTTAGTATGTCTGATCACAGAATGATGCTGACATATTTTGTTCAATTGAACTAAAAATGTTTTGCTGCTGATTTTCATTTGTACTGAGCTTCTGGTGCCTCTCATGTAAGTGTCCAACAATAGTTGGCCAGCATTGATGGATTCCAGTTGCCCTGACACTGCTTTTTCCTGGTTCCAAGTCCTGGTGAAGCCTTTCACCATGTTCATCCCTGATTGCATCAAGATCATCAAGATAGAAGTCCAAGTGCGAAGGCAGGAAATGAATTTTCCTGTTTTGTATGCTTGAAGTAGACAGAAAATGTGCCTGGAAATCACAAAAATGGGTTGTATCTCAAAAAACAGTGCATGATAGGAAAGTTTAAGGTGATTTTTGTGATGAGCAGCCCAAAATCCGTAAAAAACACCAAAAGTGTTGAGGAAGCAAAATCTTCATTGTAATTAATTGGGTTCTTCAATTTTAGTGCACTAACTGGAAGTGAGGCAGAATGGACTCTGTCTTGCAGCTAGTTTTAAATACGATGAACACTCTGAATCACCATCCCCCATGAATTCTGATCTCTGAAGACCACTTTTTTCTCATGCCCCACTCGTCTTGGATCGACATAGATCAATGTACACAATAGACGAACATGTTTCAGTGTCTTGTAGGGAGTGTTGGCATGAATATTGTGTGCAAACAGCAAGAGTTTGAGTTTCATTTGGACATCATGTCCAAAACAGACATTGTGGGTTGAAGGGGCTGTCCTATAAATAAATTAAACTTAAATGATCAAATTATACCTTGCGTAGTGAAAATTGAATTCCTTTCTGTGCAAAGCTTGGTTGGATGGGCTTTTTTTGGATTTTAAAAAGGTAATTTACTGTACTTTTTGTTCAACGAAGAGAATGTCAGAGAAGAGGACCAAGAAGGCTGAAGGCATGAATTTTATTGGAGGCAAAAAGTGGTGGCATGCATGGAAGACTGGAATTAGAGGAACAGATAATTCTGGAGTAAGACAGGAGCAACAAGAGCTGTGAAAATGTTTTGGAGCACGATATGAGGGATTTTAATTGTTGGGACTAGGAAAGGGAGATAATGTTGAACAAGAAGAATTTGATGCAGCAATGAACTAATAAGCTATAGTTTCTCTAGGATAGGGGAACCGACAAAAACCGACAAAAAAGTGTAAGTGTGACAGGTTATGTTGTGTTTGTATTGTATATAGATATGATTTTGGGAGATAAAGTTAGCAGCAAAGGGGATGAAGTCAATGAGCTCATCATGGGTACATGAGGCAGCACCAAACTAGTCATTGATGTAGTGAAGGAAGAGTTGAGGGGTCTTGCCTGTGTAAGCCTGTAGCATGGATTGCTCCACGTAGTCAACTAAATAACAGGGTAACATGTAGATACCTGTGGCTACCCCTTTAACCTGTAGAAAGTGTGATGAGTCAAAGGAGAAATTATTGAGGTGAGGATAAGTTCTGCCAGCCGGAGGAGGGGGTGGTGGAAGGGGACTGTTGATTCTATCGTCCAGAAAGAAACAAATGGCTTTGAGGCCCCATTATGGGGAATGGAGGTGTATAGTGATTGGTTATTGATGGTACATATGAGGTGATCAAGTTCAGGGAAGTGGAAGTTGTTAGTATGGAGGGCGTGTGAAATGCCCCAGATGTAAGTGGAGAAGGACTGGACCAGGGGGACAAAACAGAGTCAAGGTAAGCGGAGATCAATTTGGTTGGGCAGGAGCATGCAGACACAATGGGTCTTCCAGGACAATTGGATTTGTGGATCTTGAGTAGGAGGTAGAACAGGCAGTGTAAGGTGAGGAAACAATAAGGTTAGAGTTCATGCTAAGGACCGAATGAGTTCAGAGATGGTATGTGATACAGTGGTTTGATGAGTTTTTGTGGGATCCTGTGGAGGGGTAAGTAAGAGGAGGTGTCTGAGAATTGTTGTCTGGCTTCGGCCAGATAGAGGTCAATGTGCCAGACAACAAAAGCACCACCTTTTTTTATTTTGAAATTTAATTTTTTTGTTTTCCATCAATAAACATGGAGATAACATCTGAAACCCATCTCTGGCATCTCTGATTTTGCCTTGTGAATCTTTTGTGGTGTGAGGTAGAGCTGGTGTAGAAAGTTGTCTTGAACCAGTCTGTATCTAGAATTGATCACTGTTATCACACTGTCTCTACACCAGTCTGACCAGCATCTCTTGTCAATTGTGATGCCTAGGCCTGACTCCCATCCTTCTCCTGATCTGTGTAGCCCTTGCTTGGGGCTTTCACCTTGGAGTTCATTCTTGAAATAAATTTGGGTGCGTTTCCCAGTTGAAGCATCCCTTCAACCTTGCTAGGTGTAGGTAGGGTAATTGCAGGGCCCCACCTATCCCTTAGAAATGATCTTAATTGGAGAAAACAATGAAAGGTCGCATAAGACATCATATTTATCTTTTAGCTGCTTGAAGGATGTAAGCTGCCTCCCTTTGTTGCAGTCTTCAATCTATCGGATCCCCTGGCAATGCCAAATCTCCAGGATATTATTACCCATCTTCATGGGTATCAATTCGTTGTGACTCAGTGATGCCTTTGGCAATACCTGCACTTTCTTTCCAATACACTAATTGATCTCGTGCCAGATTTTAATCTGATGTTTCAGTATGGGGTTATCTGTTTTTTTCCCCCCTATTCATTTGGTATCCCATTTGTGTATGAAATCTTTCACCATTTTCTCCCCCATTGCATGCAAACCTTTTTGCACCCAAGTAGGTGGTTCCCCCTCCTCAAGAAGGATGCAAGGAACCTCAACTGAGTTGCTAGGTAGTAGACTTTCTTAAAATCAAGTAACCTTAAGCCCCCCCCCCACAAACTGTAGTCCTATGTCACTTTCTTTAAGGCTATCCTGGGTACTTTAACAGCGCCACTCTTGTCTGTAGGTTTGTTAGTGAGGTTTGGATTGGTGCGGAGAGATTGGAGAGAATTCTGAGGGTAGTAGTGAAGCCGATACGGTTGATGTCACAGTGACAGTTGGAAATATAAAGGTCCAGAGGAGGAAGACGTTCTATAGTGGGAGAAAGGATCTGTAGTAGGGGGTTGAGAATCATGGTTGTGGAAGTAAGCATGGAAACAGTGCTGATGGAAGAAGAGTTAAGCATCAAGGATGCATGGAACTTGTTAATGCAGTGGTTCTTCACCTTTTTCTTTCCACTCATGTACCATTTTAAGTAATTCCTTTGCCATAGGTGCTCTGATTAGTAAGGGATTGCTTAAGGTGGTATGAGGGTGGAAAGAAAATGGTTGAAAACCACTGTTGACTAATTGATCGTTATGTGCACGATTTCCTAACTCCAAAGGAAATGAGCCAATGACATTTTTTCTCAAACAAAATATTTCAGTATCAATTGCATTTAGAGCAGTGATTCTCAACCTTCCCTTCCTACTCACATCCCACCTTAAGCAATGCCTTACTAATCATAGAGCACTGACGGCATAGGGATTGCTTAAAATGGGATGTGAGTGGAAAGAAAAAAGTTGAGAACCACTGCATTAAGGTGTGGGTGAAGGGGATGAAAGTGAGATCTCTACTGAGGACAGAGCATTCAATCTCCTTGAGGGGAAGGCCAGAGGGGATGGTAAAGACGAGGCAGAGGTTAGGGGGAGGTTCAATGGGGTGGAGGGTGTCAAGGAGGAGGATGGGTTAGATCAGTAGGTGGAGGGTAGGAAGGATCCATGGGGAGGGTTGGGAAAGTCAGAGGGTGGAGAGAGATGCTCATGTGCTCCTGGAGCCAGGGTGGGAGTTTGCGATGAAGGATTGGTCTTGTAGGTCAAAGGGGCCAAGGTGGAAACCCGTGTCTGAAGTTCAGTTCTGTCAGTTGCTGAGTTCAAGTTGAAAATTAATCCCCCTTCGATATAGCTACCATATAATTGAATTATAGAAGAGCTTGAAAAGCTGAAGGGGCCCCTCTGAGCAACTAACCATGTTTCATCAAGGTGATATTTTATTTTTGTCATCCATCATGTTCACATTCCAATTCATAATTCTCCAATGAAGTGCCCTCCAAGTTGTGGCTAAGCAGTCAGGGGTCTGGTTATGAACCATCTGTGACTTGATTGGGTGTTGTAACCTAGACATGAAACAGGCTGTCCCAGCCTGGCTGCATCTTCTGACTATGCCTGTATCCCTGTGTAACCTCCCTATCCCAATTGCTGCTAGCTGTCTCCGCAGAGGAAACATTTTTTTTACCTTGACAGAATTTTTCTTGCTTTATTAAGATACACATTTTCTTTGTAGTCACATCCTTCTCAAATCTCTCTTCACAAGGCAAACATCTTTTTCGAGAGATCAGTCCAGTGAACCTCCTTTCTACTGTAAGGCAAATACATTTTTTTTTCCTTGAATAAGGAGACCAAAATTGTTTTCTGAATGTAACTTCAGCAGAACTCAGTTTAATGGAAGTAAAATGTCCCTATTCCTGCACTCCCACCCTCCATCCTCACTACATTCTCAGAGGATGTATTGAGAGTATTCTGAGCAATTGCATTAGTGCCTGGTTTCAAAGCCATACCACCTCAGACCGTAATATCCTGCAGAGGATAGTGAAGTCAGCAGAAAAGATTATTGGGGACTCTCTTTCAACCATGATGGACATCTATAACATACAATGCATGTGGAAAGCAATGAACATTGTTTGGGATTTCACACACCCCTCATGTAAAATTTTCTCTCTTTTGCCAACTGGTAGGAGATACCACTGCACTCGGGCCCTTGCATCCAGATTGGGCAACAGTTTTCTCCCTCAAACCATCAGGCTCCTGAATTTACAGAACCTATGCAGATAATGTACCGTGAACTTGTATATGTTTTAATATTTTAACTTTTGGTCCATAGTCCTTGAGAAACGCTATCTCGTCTTTACCATGCATTGCATGGTATGAACAACAAGTAAAGGTGACTACTTGATTTGAACCCCTTTCCAATAAAAGTCATCATTCCATTTAACTTTGCTATTACTTGCTGTAACTTTCTGTGTCTCTTGAAAAAGGACAGACACCTAGATCTCTTTCATTTAGTGTCACGGTTCCACACGATTTAAATATAATTCTACTTCTCTGTACTTCTAAAATTAATAACCTCTAATTTCTCTGTAATATTTTCCACCTACCATCTTTTGCCCAGTTGCTTAACATGTCTATCCCATTGTAGAGGCTAAAATTATATAGTTTCTGTATTAGTATATTTATGGTACTGCTTGTTTAGAATTTTTACCAATTCTGTGGTTAGTGTTGTCTGGGTTTTTAAGAATGTGAGGGATGAGAATCAGTTTGTCACTATGAATCAAGCAAGAATCAATGTTCTTGCTTGATTGATGGTCAGCAAGAACATTTCTATAATGTTTGTTGACCTCAACCTCAAGCTACGGTATTTCAAATATCTCAAACTATCTTAACTATTTCAAGTTATCAAGTTATTTCAAAGAATTGTAATTATTAACAATGTTTCTACAACTGAAGAAATCATATTATCAAATATGAAATGCAATGAAATAGTGTTTATATCAATAAACAACATTAAACTGAACTTAATGTTGGATTACGTTATGGAACAGAGAAAGAGATGAGTGTCAACAATCTAAGTTAAACATACCAAAGTTCAGATGAGAATAGGTCTCTACACCCCGGTTTCCCCCACAAGACTTAGTTTGCTATTTGAATTTACAGCAAACTTTAGACCAGTGGTATTCAAACTCACATTCCACCTTGAGTAATCCCTTTGCCATGTGCTCTGTGAGGATTGCTTAAGGTGGTATGTGAGTGGGAAGGGAAGGTTGAGAATCACTGCTCTTGACCCAATTGTTACTGAAATATTTTGCTTGAGAAAAATTGTCATTGGCCCATTCCCTTTGAAGTTATGAAACTGTGCACAGAACAAGTCAATGATCATGGGTACGATTAAAACCATGGTTTTCAAACCTTTTTCTTTCCATTCGTATGCCACCTTTCACAATCCCTTTTTTTTTAAAAAAAATTGAGTTTAACAGATACACTTACACAAAAAATTTGAAGAAAAAAACCACATAAGTCATCTCATATAGATACAAATACACAAAAAAGGGGATGGAACTACATTAAACAGTTCCTTAGTCCAGGTATGAAACAAGTTATTGAATTAATCTATGATAACTATGTTAAACTCATATTTACTAAATTAATCGAGATAAAAAATTGATGAAAAGAAAAAAAGAAAACAAGCAAAAAAAACTTAAAAACTAAACTGAATCTAATCTACCCTCTCTCTCCAATCAAGGTAACCTTATCAAAGAAAAGGGAACTTATGGAACAGATAATGACCTCCAGATATCAGACAGAGAATCTCTGGAACATTCAAAATTCTTAATGCTTCCAATCATGATAATGTTCTATGAATGGGCCCCACATCTTTACAAATTGAAACTTTCTATCTCTAATGTTGTATCTATTTTTTTTTCCAAGCTTAAAAAGGACATTAAATAGGAGAAGAGTCATCTTTCCATTTCAATAAAATTGCTCGTCTGGCAATCATTGCAGTAAAGGCTAAAACTTTCTCCTGATTTGCAGACAGAAGTGTATCTGGTTCATGTGAAAAACCAAACAAAGCAATTGCAGACAAGGTTCTATTTTAATCTTAAAAATCGATGATAAAGTTTGGAAAATGTCTCTCCAAAATCTCTCTAAATTTGGGAACTCCCAAAATATATGGATCAGTAAAGCTTCAAAAATTTTACACTTCTCACATTGTGGATCAATGTCTGCATAAAAATGAGATAATTTAAGTTTAGACGTTGTTGTTGTTGTTCATCCTTCGTAGTCAAAGATGACCATGACTTCAAAATCAAATGGGAGATTGGTGGCTGAAGGTCTGGAAGTGCGGCCAATCCTGGTCCTGAAGGCTCGCCCACATGTGGGACACATGTGCTGTCGTGGCAGTGGATGCTGCTCAGGCCTTGCGCACAGCACACTTTCGTTGCACCTCATTGATGCACCTGACTTTAGCTGCACAGGCTCTTGTGGTAATCTTGCTACACCAAACTGGATGGTTGAGGGCAAGCGTCTCCCACGTGTTGATGTCGACACCCAGGCCTTTGAAGGACGCTTTGAGGTTTAGACATACGTGATCGATATACCACTTTCAATTGTCATAAGCAATGCCTTGCACAAAATGAAGAATCATGAATCAAACTGAGAGTAGAATACTAATCTTCATCTGAAAATGTTATGTTCACATTTAATTCCCAATCATCACCCCAAAGCCACCAAGGGAAAATCAAGTCCCACGTCACCCAGACTCCCATTTTAATTCAAGCCCACCATTCCTAGTGCATCCTCATTAATCTTTCCTGCACCTTTTCCAGTGTTCAAAATGCTGTGTGAACAGAACTAAGCAATATTCCAAGAATGTTCTGTACACTTGCAGCATGACATCTCAACTCCTGTATGCAGTGATGAGAACCACATTAACTTTCTTCAGTGTATTAGGTTCATTGGCCACTTTTGGCTCACTAATCTCATAGCTGTGATCAGAAAAATACATCTTTCTAAAGACTTAGCAGCTTTGTCTTACTATTCTTTCACTGCAAGACTTATCGATTTTATTTTTGAAGTGTACTTTTAAAACCATTGTGTTAAATCCCTTAAGGTGTTATGTGAGTGGGAAGAAAAAGTTTGAAAACCACTGTTTTAATTGCACCTAATTGACTCGTTATGTGTATGGTTTCATAACTCCAAAGGAAATGGGCCAATGACAATTTTTCTCAAGCAAAATATTTCAGTAACAATTGGGTCTAGAGCAGTGGTTCTCAACCTTCTGTTCCCACTCACATACCTCCTTAAGCAATCCCTTAGTAATCACAGAGGACTTATAGCATAGGGATTGCTTAAGGTGGAATGTGAGTTTAGGGGGCAGTTTGAAAACCACTGCTTTAGACACATCACATTTATCTAAGTCATTGTAATGAGCTGGGGCACCAGCAATGATCCCAGTGGAATCTAACTGTTCAAACTTCAGTCAGGTCTCAATCTGAAATGTTCACTGACCATTTCTACTAATGGAATCTGCCTGACTGCTGAGTTCCTCCAGCTTCTCACTGTTAGCTTAAAATGACTATTTATTGTAGATTGACTTTCAGTCTAATAGCCAACACTCCATGTGTGCTAGTCTATTTCCCTGAACATTTTGAAGCATTGTCTGGTGCAGTAAGTTTTATTTACATTACTTTGAAAAATAGACAACCTCCATTGGTGTCTTTATATTGCATCTGAGGCGCCTGCAAGCTCACACCAAGACACAAGAGCAACTTGTCCGTGAACTACTCTTTGCAGACGATGCCGCTTTAGTTGCCCATTCAGAGCCAGCTCTTCAGCGCTTGACGTCCTGTTTTGCGGAAACTGCCAAAATGTTTGGCCTGGAAGTCAGCCTGAAGAAAGCTGAGGTCCTCCATCAGCCAGCTCCCCACCATGACTACCAGCCCCCCCACATCTCCATCGGGCATACAAAACTCAAAATGGTCAACCAGTTTACCTATCTCGGCTGCACCATTTCATCGGATGCAAGGATTGACAACAAGATAGACAACAGACTCGCCAAGGCAAATAGCGCCTTTGGAAGACTACACAAAAGAGTCTGGAAAAACAACCAACTGAAAAACCTCACAAAGATTAGTGTATACAGAGCCGTTGTCATACCTACACTCCTGTTCGGCTCCGAATCATGGGTCCTCTACCGGCATCACCTACGGCTCCTAGAACGCTTCCATCAGCGTTGTCTCCGCTCCATCCTCAACATTCATTGGAGCGACTTCATCCCTAACATTGAAGTACTCGAGATGGCAGAGGCCGACAGCATCGAATCCACGCTGCTGAAGATCCAACTGCGCTAGGTAGGTCACGTCTCCAGAATGGAGGTCCATCGCCTTCCCAAGATTGTGTTATATGGCGAGCTCTCCACTGGCCACCGTGACAGAGGTGCAACAAAGTGGTACAAGGACTGCCTAAAGAAATCTCTTGGTGCCTGCCACATTGACTACCGCCAGTGGGCTGATATCGCCTCAAACCGTGCATCTTGGCGCCTCACAGTTTGGCGGGCAGCAACCTCCTTTGAAGAAGACCACAGAGACCACCTCACTGACAAAAGACAAAGGAGGAAAAACCCAACACCCAACCCCAACCAACCAATTTTCCCCTGCAACCGCTGCAACTGTGTCTGCCTGTCCCGCATCGGACTTGTCAGCCACAATCGAGCCTGCAGCTGACGTGGACATTACCCCTCCATAAATCTTCGTCCGCGAAGCCAAGCCAAAGAAAAAAGAAAGAAGTCATCCTGAAAATATTAATTCTTCCATCTTCAGAAATGGGTACTTTTTCCCTTCCTTGTAAAAGTGAATGGACTGTTACATTTATTATACTTGAAATAAAGCTTTATGACATTGCGATAAACTCTTTGCAATGTTCCTCTATTATTATTGTTCTTACTTTCTCTTTGTACAGATGTAGCTGAGCAGAGATACACAAATAATATTGTGTCACAATACTTTTCCTCATGGAACTTGAACTGGCATCTTCAAAAGAGCATCCATGCCCGTGAGACACACATCAGTGAAATGAACAGGAGGTGCAAGCTGCGAAGGATCTTTCAACATTGGAATCACTGTATCCTTTAAACTCTTGACCTGAATCTGTTTAGGTTGCAGCCTTAAAACGACTACTTCAGGTGATTAAGAAATTTAGTATCACTAAAAAGATGTTCAAAATATACATTAAATCCGTAGTTAAACAACATTACTTTCAAAGAAAATCTGCAATTATAGTTCATACATCATGATCCAAAGATTTATCCAAATCATTGTTCAGTTGCACTGACTGATGATATAAATTTAGATTTAGACATGCAGCACGGTAACAGACCATTTCAGCCCATGAGTCTATGCCGCCCAATTTACACCCCATTAACCTACACCCCTAGTAAGGTTTGGATGGTGGGAGGAAACCAGAGACCCCAGAATAAACCCACACAGACGTGGGGAGAACGTAGCAACTCCTTACAGACATTGTAGGATTCGAACCCCAGTCCTGATCACTACTGCTATCAATGCTTTGCTCTAACTGTTACACTAACCGAGCCGTCTGCTGCAAACTAGTTGCTTGTCAGTGTAAAACCTTGGTTGGATCATGTTTGGATTATTGTGTGTAGTTCTGGTTGCCCTATTACAGCAAGAATCTGGAGGCTTTGGAGAGGGTGCAGAAGAGATTCACCGTGATATTTCCTGGACTGGAGGGTATGAGCTTCAAAGAATATTTGGATAAATGGATTATTTTCTTTGGAGTGTTGGAGGCTGAGAGGCGACTTTACCTTTCTGATCTGTCTTAACGCACCAATGTAAATGCCTCTCAAATGATACGATTGTATCGGCTTCCACCACTTATCCAGCAGCATGCTCCTGTGTATATAAAAAAAAACACAAAATAACCTTGCCATACAAATTTCTTTTGAAACTTTTGGCCTCTCTCCTTCACCCCTTGGACTCTGGCCATCTTTCATAATATATACTCTGGCTTGGGTCTATGGGTAAACTACAGTACAAACACCAGCAGGAACCAGCTGGTGGTTGGGTATAAAACTGGTCCCGGAAAATAGAATTTATGTGCTTGTTGGTAGTCCCTGAAAAAAGGGACTCGGAATCCAAAGGGTTAAAGCTACACCCTCTTGAAGTTGACATGACAACCCTGGGAAAACATTCTGACTGGTCATCAAATTATGAGAGGCAGAGATAGTGTGGACAGAATAGCACCTTGTTCTCTGCCTAGGTAGTTTTATCGTCCAATTGAATATTGAATTTTCCAGGTAACCCACACTGTGTGTACTCCTTTCTCCCTCCTTCTGTTTCTTCTCTATCACCCTGTTTTACTCCCCACTGCCCCTTCCTTATTCCTCCTGTATCTGGCTCTACTTGCCATTTTCTTTATTTTGCAACTTGTATTTTCTCTTATCGTCTTTCAGTCTCTACCACGACTCTCACCCACCTGGCTCCATCTGATCCCTCTTAATGGACTAGTCCCCTCCTACATTACCGATCTCTTAATGCCTTACTCCGCTTCAAGTCCCCTCAGGTTGCCAATTTAGGGCTCTTGGTTGTTTCGCGCTCAAATTGCAAACTAAGGGGAGATTGCACCTTCGCTAGTGCAGCCCTCGAACTGTGGTACAACATTCCTCTATCCATCAAATCAGCCCCTTCCTTTAACTCGTTTAAATCAGGCTGAAGCTGTATTTTTTCTTGCACGCGTTTTGAAGTGATTATTGATTGTTACCATGTTGTAGGTACAATTCCAAACCTTGGGTACCCGTTTTATACTGTGCTTTAAATAGCTGCTTAAATTAGCATGCAATTTATGATCTGTACAGCATTTTGGTCAACGTGAGTAGTTTTTAATGTGATATAGAAATAAGCTAAACAAAACTTTTTAAAAACTTTTTCTCCTTGTATGTATCTACCATTCACCTACCAGCCCTGTCTCTCCCTCATCACCTGGTTCCACCCATCATCTGTCAGCCTCTGCCTCATTGGCGGTGCTGCTGGACTTCCTGTAATGACCATGCTGCCGCTGGTGTGAACACAAGGGAGTTAAGACACAGCTATGTTCTGCAGGGTCTGACTGCTGGGTTGTTATGCTAATGACTTCATACAGGTTTTAAACAACATGTGACAGGAGCTGACATTTTTTTTAAATAATATTCTGTAATCATGGAGATCTTTGCCCAAAATGCTGGTGCCAGTAGTTGGGCTTGAAGAGTTCAGGGGAGCAGTGGGAGAAGACCCCCATTTGGGAAGCAGAAGGCTGGGAGACAACCCTACAGGAAGATGCCCATGGCAGTGAACCAGCAATGGGCTCAGTGGCTGAAGGACTCACACAGGCTGCAGGGTGTTGGTGTCTTACTTTTGAAGGATTCACTCGGGCTGCTGGCAGCTTATGATTAAAGGACTCACACCAGGCTCTGTGGGCCACTAGAATTGGCTCATGGGAACCAGGTTTCGGAACTGGGATTCAAGAGGGCACTGAGGGCATGAAGGGCATGAATCTTGATCCCTCCCCCCTCACCTTCCTGGACAGGCGGTCTCCCCTTTGCAATCTTAGTCCTTTAAGATGGTGCTTGGTCCTTCAAGGTGATTCCACAGCAAGGCGATATTTTGTGAGCTGCACCTGGGAGATCTTCTCTTCACACCTTGAACAATCACTTTATTCTCTTATCCTTTCACTCTGACACTTCTAAGACCCCCTCTCTGTCACTCTACCCTCTGCTGTTTATTCTGTACTATTTATGGGTTGACTAACTGATCTGCTCGTCACTGTACCTTTGGTATACTTGACAATAACTTGAACTTGATGCAAGATCTCAATTTGAAGCATTGACTATCTTTTTGTCTCTGTAGATGCTGCTTGACCCATTGAGTTCCTCTTGCAGTTTGTTTTTTTTTTGCAAAGAAATGTTCCAGCTATTTCTGTTGGTTAAAAATGATTGCAGTGGAGCTGATCTGACACAGATAATTGGTGGTTTCACTTCCCAGACTTTGAACAAGTATTGCTTGACAAGGACAAGAATATAAACAATAACAGATGCTCAACAGCAAAGTCTGCAGACATTGAGAATTGAGTGCAATGCATAAATGTGCTGGAGAAATTCAACAGGTCATGGAGCATCCAGAAATAAAGGGTACAAACGTTTTGGACATGAGCCTTTGTCAAAGTATGAGCAAAAAAACAGTTGCTTGAATAAAAAGTTGGAGTGGAGAGGGAAGAGGGGAGGGAGGGAGGAAGGGACAGGCGAGGAGTACAGGCTAAAGAATTGAGGATATGAAGATTCAGTTCCTGTGCTGTTTTATGTTTATTTTACATTTGACTTTGAGTTTTCCTCTGATAAAGGGCTTCACATTTTCTTGTTTCTACTGACTGTCATTGTTAGGTGAATTGTATATCAGCTGGTTGTGCCATTAACTTTAATGCAGACATTGTTCTGAGGACTAAAAAGACTGAACTGTGCAAATTAGCAGATCATTATTACCGCCGGTACCTGCTGGTAAGATTTAACCTTAGCTCACTCCCACAAAATATCTTTACTGCCTTGTTGCTAAATTTAGCTCTTGCTGAAATGTGTATTGCTTTATTCAATTAATGACACTTTCTATGAGTTTTTTTGTATTCAATATCTGACTTATTTTTTGACATCATTGCAGCTCAGTTATATTAAGGTTAGATTTCAAGAACATTGATCCACAGAATTCAAATACTGCTGTGACTGCTGGGAAATTTAAATTAAAAAAAAATGAAATGAATGTGGAATTTTTTTTTCAAAAAGTGTTAATATTGGTAATGGTAAGCAGAAAGTTACTGGAATGTACCCACCCAATTTGTTAATGGCCTTCAGGCAAGGAAACCTGCTATCTTTACACAGTCTGCTGTGTATGTCGAAGTAAAAAAAAAAGTCTGCAGACACCATGGTTGAAGTAAAACTACAATGCTGGAGAAACTCAGCAGGTCAAACAGTGACCTTCATGTAGCAAAGATAAAGATATATAACCAATGTTTTGGACAAGCCCTTTATACCTTGATGAAGGTGTCAAGCCTGAAACGTTGGTTATGCATCTTTATTTTTGCTGTTTAAAGTACACTGTTTAACCTCAATATCTCAATGTTTTGATAAAGGTTCCCAACCTGAAATTTAAATTTTTTTTTAAAAAGCTCTTGTCTTGGGTAAACTTATACCTCTCATTTTGTTCGTTTTAGATTGGTCACAGTGTTTGAGCTACCGAAAGAAAATAGACACACACACCGAGAGCAGTTCAGTTTATACAAATGTCTATTACAAATTCAAAAGCTGATTTCACACTACAATATGCAAGCCCTTCCCAACTATACTTATCAATGCTTGGACTGGTCCCAACTGCCGAAGCGAGACAACGACTGCACTCTTGTAGTTGGTTGTCAGGGCGCCGGTAGCAACTTCTCCACCTCCCCTGACCGGGACGTTGGCTGGACTCCAGAAGTTCTTCTTCTTGCTGAGAGATGTTGCCACCTCTCGGAGAGTCTCAAACTTCAGCAGTGGGACCATGGCTTATATTACCCAAAAACTGCTTACCCAAGCACCTATTCCCAGCGCAGCAAGAAAGATAAGGAAGCAAGCTAGCATGCTAGGCTTCTAACGAATAACATAATTTTCAGCTTATCACTTTGAATACAATGGTTTATTTTGCATCAAGGCTAGGCCTCTGACAGTCTGTGACCAAAACAAGCAGGAAGATTAAATGTTCTTGGGACACAGATGTCCTTTCTTCAGATAACTGCATCTCTGGCCCCTCGGTGGAATTTAGCTTATGTCTGCTGATTCTAAAACACAAGCAGGTTCTCAGCCTTGCAGAACCCAGAGCTGCAAGTTTAAAAAAACAGGTTAGAATCTTCCATTACATTCCACCCCTTGGTCATAGGCTGTCAGACACGAGACTTGACAAGCATAAGAGTACAAAAAGAGCGTAAGAGAGAAATTAAAACTACAATAATCACAAAAACAAGCAATAAAGCGAACAACCAACGGAGAATATTGTGGCCCAATCCCCCAAATGTACCAGCTAACCATGAAAAAGGATTCCAACCAAGGCTCACATTATCCTTGTTGGCCACAATACCCAGACACTGGAGCTCACGAACAGATTTTGAAACATGCTGAACAATAACATTTATATAAGCTGCACTTGAGGCGGGTGACCGAGGACTTCCTTAATGTAATGCACCAGACCGTGTCTCCCATGGACAACTCCCTCGGAACGTCCCCATTATTACAAATTCAATTGTTGGCACCAAAGCAGCTGTTAAACCAGATCACCAGGAGCGTAAAACGGAGAACCTGGAACAAAGAAGCCTGACACATGTCACTCACGATACCGTAAGCGTTCAGTGTTTAAACAGACTAAATCATCCTGTCCCTCAATAGCTACCCCTCGAGTGTTACCCTGGGCAGGTGTCACTATTTCTCCTTTGACAGGAGGGCCACTACCTGGTGGTGCCACCCATACCTTTTGTCCGGCATTCTCTGGCTCGGGAATGGAGGGCAATGACTGTTTTTCCTCTGGAATAGGCTGTAGTTCAGAGGCGTGAAGAAGTCGGTGGAAAGGTGTACCTCCTTTTAAGGGGCGATGATTTAAATTGTCGACTGCTTGCTGCAGCACATGACACCACCCCTTCAGGGTTCCCAGTGGTGTTAACAAACAAATTTGTTCCTTTAGTAAGCCATTCATTCGTTCAACCAACCCAGCAGCCTGCGGGTAATAAGGAATATGGTGAACCCATAAGATACTGTTGTCATTTGCCCATATTGCCTTCCCGGAGAAGTGCGAGCCATTATCAGTCTGAATCTCCTTTGGAACATCATAATGAGAAATTAAATGATTTAGTCCTTGGATAGTACTAACTTGGTCAGCCGTCTTGGTGGGAAAGGCAAAAACCAGGCCCGAAAAGGTGTCAACCATTACCAGGACGTAACGTTTACCCATACAGTCTGGCATGGGGCCTATGTAATCAATTTGCCAAACCGCAGCTGGGCGAGTACCCCATTTTATTCGGCCATGCAGACCAGGAGGAACGACACGGGACTTCACAAGTTGACATTCTGGGCATGTACGCACAACCATGCGGACATCATCCTGATGGATGGGTAAAGCATGTGTACGGGCCCACATAGCTGATCCCTTCTCCCCCAAAATGACCACTCTGTTCATGTGCCCATTGAGCCAGGGAGACCGTATCAGTGCGGCTGATAGTGGCAAGCTGATCTGCTACTGCATTATGTCGTGCCATGTTAGTTGCCACATTGGTATGGGCATCAACGTGATACACGGTTATCTCACGGTGGTGGGAAGCATCCCACAACAGCTGCCACAACTGTTTGCCCCACACTGGGCGGTCATGTATCATTCAGTCATTCTTTTGCCAATCAGGCATCCATACCACAAGTCCATTAGCCACAGCCCAGGAATCAGTAAACAGGCGAAGTGGGTGATCATGGGGATCTAGTGGTAAAGTGACTGCCTTTCACTCAGCATACTGACTGGAGCCACCATCCCCCTCCTCTGATAAGTGAGTTCCTGACTTGGGATGGTAAGCCACTGCCTTCCACTTTTGCTTTCCTAGCACCCCCTGGCTGCTACCATCAGTAAACCAGGCATCCTCTTGTTCTGCTGGAGTGAGCAAATCATATGGTTTACCCCACTGAACTGGTGAAGGGGGTAAAGGAGGGGGCAAGGCTGGTTCAATGTCCTCATGACGAGACGGAAGATCAGCCACCTGTTCGTGTATGCGGCCCACCCCTTCAGGCCCTCTGGTCGCACGACTCTGAATATACCACTTCCATTTAACAATGGAAGACTGCTGAGCCCACCCGATCTTTAGATTAGCATTATTAGCCAGGACCCAATTCATTATTGGAAGTGCAGGTCGTAATTGAACATCTGCATCGCCTGTCATTCTTTCAGTCTCCAGCAGGGCCCAGTAACAGGCTAATAACTGTTGTTCAAAAGCAGAATAACGAGTGGCAGCCTCGGGCATGGTACGTGACCAGAATCCCAGCGGGACTCGGTGACCCTCTTGTTTCTGCCAGAGGCTCCAGCAGGCCACATCATCAGTAACGGAGACCTGTAGTTCGTAGGGGGTATCTGGGATGTGGGGAGCAATGGGCAGGGCCTGAAGAATAGCCTGCTTGGCGGACTGGAACGCACTTTCCTGATCGTCACCTCATACAAAGTCTGTTTTCTTTAGGGTAACCTTATACAGAGGACGTAAAAGCATTGCCAAGTATGGAATATGGCATCGCCAGTATCCCAATAACCCCAGGAAACGCTGGGTCTCTTTTTTGTTAGTAGGAGTGGCCAAGTCTGCGATTTTATTGCGAACTTTATCGGGAACCACTTGTTCTCCAGCATGCCACTGAATTCCAAGGAAAATAACTGTCTGGGACGGGCCCTGTACCTTGGTGGGGTTAATGGCCCACCCTCTTTGCATCAGGGTATCTTGGACACTCTCCAAACCTTCCTGTACCATCTCTTCTGTGGCCTCTTGGATCATCACATCATCAATATAATGGTGAACTGAGAGGGAAGGCGATACTGGCACCGTCTCCAAATCACGGGCAATTAGGTTGTGGCAAATAGTGGGAGAGTGTACATAACCCTGAGGGAGGTGAGTGAAGGTATACTGGTGCCCCTTCCAAGTAAAGGCGAACTGATCCTGTGAATCCTCAGCTATAAGAATACTAAGGAAGGCGTTAGCGAGATCAATGACAGCATACCATGTTCCTGAGTTCCCAGTAGCAATGTTTTCAATAAGGGTAACAATGTCCGGAACTGCTGAAGCAAGTGGTGGGGCATGTTTGTTCAAAAAGCGATAATCAACTGTCATTCTCCAGGAGCCGTCCGGTTTCTGGACCAGCCAAACAGGGCTATTAAAGGGCGACGTTGCGGGCCTCGCTACCCCTTCTTCTTGCAAAGCATCGATGGTGGCACTAATCTCTTCTTGCCCTCCAGGGAGGCGATATTGTGGAATGCACACTGGTTTCATGGGGGGTGGCACCATCGCAGGATCCCACTTAGCCTGACCCACTACTAGTTTTTCTGTAATAGTCTAAATTCCAAATGCAAATCCCCCTTGGCTAGTATTAAGGGCCGTACCGGCCAACATATTAATACCCAGGATACACTCGTCAGTAGCAGCCACCAGGGCATGTAACCAGATAGGGGAAGGGCTATCACCCACCGTGGCATGGACTTTTATTTCCTTTTCCAGGGTGACCGCTCCTCCCAACCCCTCTATTCGAAAGGTCGGTCCAGTCCAGAGGTTGGGGTTACCAGGAATCACCGAGTGCTCTGCACCGGTATCGACCAAGGCCAAATATTGGCGGTCATTACCCCCACCCCAATGGATTGTTAACGGTATGTAGGGCCGTGGGTCCCCATGTATCCGCCGTATCTCAATGGAGTAGATACGGGAGCCCTGCCCACACCTTCATGCTTTAGTAGGTTTCAGGGGCTTCCAGGCCCACATGCCACTATTATCCATAAGAGCCTTGTTAACCATTTGTTGTATCTCATCACGGGTAACTGGAGCAGGAGAAGCCTGCTCGATAGAAGCAGCAGGGGGAGCAGAGGGCACAGCTGGGCCAGGAGGACTCAGCAGCTGGGGATGATGTTCCCCTGCTTTTCTCTTATAAAGGGCATAAAGGACTGCAGTAGGTTTCCCATCAATATCACTTTTAGGTACGTCTAACTTTAACAAGGTTAGAAAAAGGTCTTTTCTTGTCGGTCCGTTATTAGCAGCCCCCTCTCTTTTCATCCTGCTTGTCTGATTTAACCTGGGTTGTACGTGAGTGGATTTTACCACCCAACTCTAATTCTCGAAACCCAGATAAGGTGTTCACCACCTCAAACACAGGGTGCCCAATTAATGGACTAGTTACGGACATAACCAGCCCCCGTGTAGTGGGTTTGGCAGAACGAACCAATCTGGTATGCATTCCGGCTGTGAATATCTCTTCATCAGGGCTCCCCCCATGTACCCATATCCTCAAACGCCCTGCATACAAGGCAGAGGCCAGGGTCTGTTGACAAATTACTGCTATACCCTCCTCTGGGGTTCTCCAATTGTTCTGCAAATGTAAATCCCAATCTACTGGTGATGGGTATACTCGTAGCAGGGCATCCCCTAGAGTAGTAAGTAATCCATCTCTCTCCCTCTACCCCGCAGCTCAGCAGTGACCCTGATATCAGTAGGTAATGTTCCTAATCCCAACAATTCCTCAGGGGTTAAATATACATTACCCCCTCCTTGTTCCCAGACACGCAGGAGCCAGGCTGCCAGAGTTTCTCCTGCCTTTTGCCTAAATCGATCTCCAATGGCAGCCAGCTCTTTTACAGAGAAGTCACGGATCATTGACTGTTTCCGACCCCTGTTCCCACTTTGGCCCGCAGAGCCCTCCACCCAGTCTAGGGGAGGAGGTCGAGGCCATCCCATAGAGGGAGTAGGCCATAGAGCATAAGCAGGGGTTTGGGTATTTTCCACTGGGTCCATGTGGGAGACCGGGGTATCTATCCCTTCAATCTCTACCCTTACATCATCCCCCCTTCCGTCTGTTTTGGAAGTCTGCTGCCTTATAGGGCGGGCGTGAACAGCAGGTGGAGAGGGTAGTATGTTAGACACATGCTGAGGAGTATCTGCATTATTACCATTGTCATCATTCCAGATATTCCCATCCCAGTCCTCAATTACATCAGGATCGGGTTCTACTCCTTGCCTTTCCTTATCTGCACAGAGCAGCTGCCGGAGTTTAATATTACGGCAGATTGTTTGGACATGCTTATCTTCCCATTCTTTGGCTCTGTCCTGACTGGTGCGAACAATTTCGCTCATCATGGAACAGCATTGTTGCATGGCTTCCAGCTCCTCCTCTAATTGCTTTCTCTTGGGCTGAGATTCTACTTCTCTTTGAACTGATTCTGCTTCACGCTGAACGGAGTGGCATAAGGCTGTGGCCAGCAACCAAAAACCATCCGTCAGCGTCCCCTTTTTATCAGGAAATTTTCTTTCTCGAAGGAGAATGACAACCCGCTCTCCCAGTGGTGCACTTGATGAATCTAACTTCTCATCCCAACTAATGGGTGGTCCCAACAAAGACAGGGTATTGGCCAACATGCCAAACCTATCATCTTTGGAAGTCCATCCTGGAATCAAGAACTGCTCAGGGCTCACCTCTTTCTTTCGGCAAAACATCTTGAGACCAGCCCTGCTCGCTGTGCCAATTGTCTTGGGTAAACTTATACCTCTCATTTTGTTCGTTTTAGATTGGTCACAGTGTTTGAGCTACCGAAAAAAAATAGACACACACACCGAGAGCAGTTCAGTTTATACAAATGTCTATTACAAATTCAAAAGCTGATTTCACACTACAATATGCAAGCCCTTCCCAACTATACTTATCAATGCTTGGACTGGTCCCAACTGCCGAAGCGAGGCAACGACTGCACACTTGTAGTTGGTTGTCAGGGCGCCGGTAGCAACTTCTCCACCTCCCCTGACCGGGACGTTGGCTGGACTCCAGAAGTTCTTCTTCTTGCTGAGAGATGTTGCCACCTCTCGGAGAGTCTCAAACTTCAGCAGTGGGACCATGGCTTATATTACCCAAAAACTGCTTACCCAAGCACCTATTCCCAGCGCAGCAAGAAAGATAAGGAAGCAAGCTAGCATGCTAGGCTTCTAACGAATAACATAATTTTCAGCTTATCACTTTGAATACAATGGTTTATTTTGCATCAAGGCTAGGCCTCTGACAGTCTGTGACCAAAACAAGCAGGAAGATTAAATGTTCTTGGGACACAGATGTCCTTTCTTCAGATAACTGCATCTCTGGCCCCTCGGTAGAATTTAGCTTATGTCTGCTGATTCTAAAACACAAGCAGGTTCTCAGCCTTGCAGAACCCAGAGCTGCAAGTTTAAAAAAACAGGTTAGAATCTTCCATTACAGCTCTGTAACTGGACGGTAACAGGCCCTTCCAGCCCACGAGCACGTGCCATCTAAATACCCCAATTAACCTGCAACCATTGCATGTTTTGAAATATTGACTGACCACTTCAATCCATGGATCTCATCACATTCTGCTGGAGGAACTCAGTGGGTCAGGCAGCATCAGATGGAGAAAAGAATGGTTGACATTTTGAGGTAAAGCCTTTCATCAAGACCTGCAACTGTAATGGAATATTTGGAGATGTATTTGGGAGATAAATTGGTAAAATTAGAGTAGGTTACATACATACACACATTAAAGCTGATCTTATTTGAAATACTGAAGAATTCATATTCAGTGATTTTACAGAAGCTATAGAGAATGCTATGCACATTTCATAAGTACGTGCGAATTGAAATGATGTCATGAAATGAATGGACTGGAGTCAGGTCATCTGTGTTGGACATTTTTGCAAGGCTTCTGACTTCTCTGCAAAGTGCTCACTTAAAGGACATTGAGAGATTTGTTTACCTAAAACAACAGATGGGAGCAGAAGACTGACTCCTATTGTTTGCTGGAGGAAGTAGGGGGGTTTTGCAAGTGAGAGAGGGAAGGACATGTCGCTGGCAGTTTGAATCTTGGATGGAGAGAGGGACTGAACAGTGTCAGCCAGGAGAAGCTTGTTGGAACTGAATCAGAAATTCCAGAGTGGTGGATGGCTGGAAGCACTATCTATCTGTTGTTTCTCTTGGAATAAGTGGAACAGAAAGGAACTCTGTGATAGCCTGAAAGAAAGAGGTTATCATCTGGAGAACCCTGATGGGGCAAGTTTCATCAACAAGACATTGAGGTGACTAATGGTGGTACCTCAGTTTTGGAAATCCTGGAACAACATATCTCTCTCTGAAAACCTACAAGAACCTTTCTGAGTGGTAAACATTTACCTTCCGAGCACCAAAGCCTGGTGAACTTTATATGATTTGCCTGCAACCAGTGAACTTGGAAGAATGAGAAGTGAGATTGAACTGTGAATCAAATAACTTTTCTTAAATTTATACACACACATTACATATATGTGCGCTTAGAATTAGAAGGGGGTTAAGTTGAGTTAGTTATGTTAATAGAGATAAGTTAAAGTTTGATTCTGTTTTCATGTTTAAAGATAATTAAGAACAACTTTTTAAGTAACCATTTGTCATGATGAATATCTATTACTCTGGGTTTTGGGGTCCTTTGGGCTCGTAACTCAACAAGCTTCAGCTCAAAACGATGACTATTCTCTTTCTTCCACTGATGTTGTTTGACCTGCTGAGTTTCTTATGCAAAGCATGTTTGCTTCAGATTCCAGTATCCACAGTTTCCTGTGTGTCTATCCTTGGATGCTGCCTGACCCACCTGAGTTGATCCCACTTCTTGTTGTTTCTTCAATGTGGTTGACTGCTAACAGTCCTCATTTTTGGAGCATCCATGAAAGGACAGTGGACACCAATGTTACTATAGAGACATCTACATCCTGTGCATAATTTTTTTAAAAAGATAATTTTTGTGTACTCCATAATTGAATGCATGTTTGAAATTGTTCATGTGTTTAAGGTTGTTTGATGGAATCAGTGGAACTAAACTATTTTAGGTAAACAGGAGAGTGCAGATACTGGAAAACTGAAGAAACCCAAAAAATGCTTGAGGAGCTCAACAGGTCAGTGTTTGCTCATATCGAGCTTGTTACATTAACTATTACCTTCCATCGACGATGCCTGACCTGCTGAGTTCCTCTCACTTTTTGTATGAATTGTTTAGGAATTTCAGAACTTAGAATCAAAGAATCACACATTTAAAGCACTGAATTTTGTGTCTATGCCAGCCAAATATTCAATCTTTAAAGTTCAGATAATCAGAGTACATACACAACATCACATACACGGCATCACATATAAGCCTGAGATTCTTTTTCCTGTGGGCCAGGCAGAATTTCTATTTAATGGTAGGGCAAAAAACTGTACTCAAGAAATAGAACATTCGGAGTCACATGATGGAGTAGTGGCCAGTAGGGTAATACCAGCCCTCTCCAGAAAAGAAGAAAAAAAGTGAATAAAATGCAAAGTTCAATAAATACGAAATATAAGAAATAAAAGATAAAGTTGTAGAGAAAAGAAAGAAAATGACACCCAAGAAGGAAAAAGTCAAAATAACGGGAAAAAATGAAGAAAATACGCCGGAAAAGAAAGGAGAAGGCCTTACCTGCACGAAGAAACAGGGAACCATGGTGGAGAAGAGTGCCCGATCAACGAAGTTGGTGATGACCCTGCGGAGTCGCTATCCCCCGACTCCTGGACTACAAAATCTGCTCTTTGAGCCAAACAAAAGTGCGTAGTGCGCAAACTAAGGAGAAGGAAAACACCAACGGGAGGGGGGCTCAGCTGAGGAGATGGCAACCACAGCGCGACCAGCTGAGGGATGCCCGATACCAGGGCTCTCAGCTGGAAGAAGAGGAAAGCAGCAGGAGAGGGAGTGAAAGGAAAGAAGAGCAGCAGCAGGAGGATCAACAGATGAGCAGCTCAGAAGAAGAGGACCAACAACAAGAGGCCAAGGAAGAAGAGGCCCGACAAAGTGAGACAAGCAACTCATCAGGAAAGTCAGAAGAGATACAGATACAAAGAAGAAAAGAAGAAGACACAAACACAGGTACAGACACAAAAGAAGAGGAGGAAGAAGACCAAGATCTGCACAGAGAAATAGAAGTTAAAACAGATGGACAGAATATAGATAAAGCTGTATTGGCATCAAGGAAAAAGTACAAACAAATTACATATAATCCAATAGAGATTAATGAAAACTTTAAGGAATTTTATAAACAAATACCAAACTGAGAATGAGGGGAAATATGATAAAATAGAGATATTTTTAGCTAAAATTGAACTGCCGAAATTGCAAGAAGAGGAACAAAACAAACTGATAAAACCATTTGAAATAGAGGAAGTACAGGCTATATTAAAAAAGCTGCCGAACAATAAAATGCCTGGAGAGGATGGATTCCCAATAGAATTCTATAAAACATATAAAGAGTTATTAATTCCTCCTCTTCTGGAAGTAATGAACCAGATAGAAGGAACACAAAACTTGCCAGATTCATGTAAGACAGCAATAATTACAGTAATACCAAAGAAGGGGAAGGATCCACTAATACCAGCATCATATAGACCAATATCTCTACTTAATTCAGATTATAAGATAATAGTAAAATTATTAGCAAACAGATTGGCCGATTGTGTACTAAAAATAGTAAAACAAGATCAAACTGGATTTATTAAGAAAAGACGAACAGCAGATAATGTCTATAAATTTATTAATTTAATTCATGCAGTTCAAGGAAATAAGATGCCAACAGTGACTGTTGCTTTAGACGCAGAAAAAGCCTTTGACAGAATAGAATGGAATTACTTATTCAAAGTAGCAGAATCTACCAGAAAAATATATTAATTGGATTAAAGCATTGGAGCATTAAAAGAATGGTTGTCATTAGAATTTAGTGCAATTAAAAGAAAAATGAAAAGAACAGAAGATAAAGTGCAAAGATTAGAACTAATCATGACAGAAATAGGGAAAAGAATAGAAAATGTGGAAGAACGAGAAACGGTTGTAGAAATGGAAATAAATGATTTAAGAGGGAAATTGGAAGAAAGTGATTAAAAAAAAATTAAAAGTCACAAGAGCTGGACCATTGGCGAAGGTAACAGTAAATGGATATGTATTGAACCAATTTAAATTAAGTAGGTCAACTAGACAGGGATGTCCATTATTCCCCCTCACTGTTCACTTTAGCAATAGAACCATTGGCAGAACTGATAAGGTCCTGAATTTAAATAAAGGGAATTATGATGATATGAGACAGGAGTTGAGTAAGATTGATTGGGTGGTGTTTATGGGGGAGGGGGGGTTGACAGTGGATAGACAATGGAAAGCATTCAAAGATATAATGGAAGAATTGCAGAAATATGGGCAGATATATGGCAAATGCACTACAATGTGGATAAATGTGAGGTTATCCATTTTGGTAATACAAACCGGAGGGCAGATTACTATTTGAATGGCAATAGATTGGGAGATGGGGAAGTGCAGAGAGAGCTCAGGGTTTTTGTGCACCTGTCACTGAAGGTGAGCATGCAGGTACAGTAGGCAGTTAAAAAGGTAAATGGTATGTTGGCCTTCATATCAAGAGGGTTTGAGTATAGGAATAAGGATACCTTACTGCAGCTGTACAGAGCCTTGGTGAGACCACACCTGGAGCATTGTGTGCAGTTTTGGTTGCCTTATCTGAGGAAGTATGTTCTTGCAATGGAGGGAGTGCAAAGGTGATTCACCAGGCTGATACCTGGAATGGCAGGAATAACTTGTGAGGAAAGATTGCGCAATTTGGGATTGTACTCGCTGGAGTTTAGAAGATTGAGAGGGGATCTCATAGAGACGTATAAAATTCTGGCAGGACTGGACAGAATGGATGCGGAAGGGATGTTTCCAATGGTGGGGGAGACCAGAATCCGGGGCCATGGTTCGAGGATAATAGGCAAACCATTTAGAACCGAGATGAGGAGGAATTTCTTTACCCAGAGGGTGGTGAATCTGTGGAATTCATTGCCACAGAGAGCAGTAGAGGCAGGTTCATTGAATATATTTAAGAGGGAATTAAGGGTTACGGAGAGAAGGCGGGGACGGGGTACTGAACTTTAAGATGAGCCATGATCTCATTGAATGGCGGAGCAGGTTCGAGGGGCCGAATGACCTACTGCTGCTCCTATCTTCTATGTTTTTATGAATAGAAAATAAAATAAAAGGGATTAAAATAAAGGAGGAGTATAAAATCAGTTTATTTGCTGATGACATCATAGTATACCTAACAGAACCAGAAATATCAATAACAGAATTACATAAGAAATTGAAGGAGCATGGAGAAATATCGGGGTACAAGATCAATGCAAATAAAAGTGAAGTGATGCCAATGAGTGACGCGGATAATACAGAATTTAAAAAAGAATCACCATTTAAATGGCAAATACAAGCAATCCGATACCTAGGTATTAGGTTAGATAATAACTTAAGCCACCTGTACAAATTAAATTATCAGCCACTAATAAAGAAATTTATTAGAACATTAGAACATTGGAAAGAATTCCCGCTAACGTTGATAGGGAGCGTAAATTGCATGAAAATGAATGTCTTCCCAGGGATACAATACTTATTTCAATCATAACCAATTCCCTTAACAGAGAAATTCTTTAATGAATAATAAGGAAATTCTTGTGGAAAGGGGGGAAACCGAGGATAGCGTTAGACAAATTAACAGAGAGGTACAGCCAAGTGGTTTGCAGTTACAAAACTGTAAAAATTATTATAGAGCAGCACAATTAAGGTATTTATCAGATTACTACCAGACAAGGGAAAAACCAGACTGGACTAAGATAGAACTAGATAAAATAGGGGAGAAGGTACTGGAACATGTACTTTATAAGTGGGTTGAAAAGCTGGTAGAATATAAAAGCTCACCAGTACTGCATCATTTACTCAATATATGGAAGAAGATTCACTTAGAAAGGAAAAAGCGAATCACCAAATACCAAAATTACTATTGACGCAAAATCAGCTAATCCCTTTTACAATAAATAACCTTTCCTTTAGAGAATGGGAGAGAAAAGGAATTAAAAGAATATAAAATTCTTTTTTGGGAAATAATTTATTAACATTTGAAGTACAAATATGGAATAACTCATGGAACAATGTTTGCATATCATCAACTGAAAGCTTATTTAAAGGATAAATTGGGGAGCAGACTGAGATTACCAGAAGGAAGCAGCTTTGAATATGTGATTACAACACAATGATAATTAAAAGATTTATAACGAACATGTACATTAAGCTGCAAGATAAGGAAAATGATGAAATAAGGTATAAACCCAAACAAAAGTGGGAAAAGGATTTAAACATAAAGATAAAAAATGAAACATGGGAAAAGTTATGTTATGAAACTATGAAGTATATAATAAACACGAGGTTAGGCATGATACCATATAATTGGTTACACAGGTTATATATCACGCCCCAAAAGTTAAAAACAATGGGATCCAACGTTATCAGATAGATGTTTTCTCTGTAAGAAAGAAATGGGAACAACAATACATGCAATTTGGGCAGGTGAGAAAGTGAAAATGTTTTGGGAAGATCTAAATCAGATATTAAATAAAATCACAAAAAAATAACATACCAAAAAATCCTCTTCTAAGTAATATGAGAAGTAAGGAATTAGGCCTCAAATTGGATAAAGTGCAAAAAAGATTTATTATGATAGCCTTAGCAGTAGCAAAAAAATGTATAATGTCAACTTGGAAAATGGAAGAGAGCATGAGAATACAGCAATGGTACATGGAAATGAATAAATGTATTCCATTGGAAAAAAAAACATATAATTTAATAAATAAAGTCACATTATTTGAACAAATTTGCGGACCATACCTGGAACATAACGGAGAGGACTTGCTGTGGACCTCCACCCCCTAAAATGATAAGACAAAACAACTTGATCCAGTGTGTAACAAATAGATGACGCATTTTTCTTGTTTATTTTTCGTTGTGTGATGACATTGTTTAATGGTTTTATCATATTGTATATGTTGAATATTTATTGGTTTTGGAGGGGGGTGGGTGGGGGGAGGGAAAGTAAGGGGGAAGAAAAGGAGAAAATGCCACTGTGTATATTTAATGAGAAATGTTTGTATATATTTGGTTGATATGATTCACAGTGTGAAAAATTTTAAAAATAAATAGAACATTCAAACTCAGCAGGCTGGTGTGTCTCAAGTAATTTTCCTCTGATTATTTCTGCCTTCCACTGACATCTTTTCAGATTCAGAGGGCCATAATTTGGAGTTAAGAAGTCTCGTTAAAAAGGACCTAATTTAAAACGAATTTATTCCCTTTCACTAGCAATTGAGCTTTGTTGCTTTGAAACGTAACGTGGGAAACGTTCGTCTGAAACAAATGCAGAACAATTTGGCATACCAGCAATCAATCATGTGGGTAAGAATTTTATTTTTATTTACCTCTTCTGGACACTGAAAGATATAAGAAAGCTAGTGCAAAAAATTAGATGACTAACCCCATTGTTCTACAGATGATGTCGTGGTTTGTATCTTCAGGAAATCTCACCCCTGCACTGTGATCAAGACCCTAAAATGATTGTGCAGGCCATTCTGTGGTTTCTGGTCAGGATTAGTTTGGTTGTATAATCTGACCAAAAGAAACTTGCAGAAAGGAAAGGAACCAAAGAACACCTTGGAGCTTTTGGATTCAAAATGTAAAATAACTATTTTTTTAAATTAGACTTGTTTAGATTCAAAATGCCTGGGGGAAGGAGCCAATTACAACTAGGTAGCAGTGAAACCTTGAGCCTTGTTTATGCAGTTAAGAAAAATCACTATTTTTGAAGAAATGTATTTCTCTTTTGTGCATTTTGTTCAGTTCCAAGGCTGCATTGTCCAAATGACTTTTTTATTCATGTAGCAGTGATAGACTATTTCCATATTGGAGAATCCAGAACTGAATATGCACATCTGGAATGAGTAAAAGGATTGTAGTTGAAGCATTTCTGGTTGTGAGGCTACTTTAACTGTTTAACCTGCATGGCTCATACATTCCATGAGTTCAAAGAAGAGTAGTTGTTCCAGTATGAGTAACATATTAATAATCTAAATGATATGATTACAAAGCTAAAAACAATATGATGTAAAACTCAGTGGGCAAAGCAGCATCAGTGGGAGAAATAAAATGGTCAACATTATTTCTGCCTTCCTTTACTATGGTTCCTTTACTAACTCCACCTCCCAACCCCCATCCTGATGAGTTTCAGCTTGAAACATCTATTCTTCTCCCACTGATGCTGCTTGACCTGCTGAGTTCTCCCAGATTGTGTTTGGCCTCAGGTTCCAGCATCCGCAGTGTTCTGTGTGTCTCCTGATGTGATTCCAACAGGTCTAAAGAGACCTTGGATCTTGGGTGAGACAGAAAAGTAGTTTATTTGCTGTGTGAAACATTTGTGGTCTTAAGCTTATTTCTTGACATTGCAGTAAATTTAATAAACATCTGAAGTACAGATTGTGATTTTAATGTTTCCAGATTTATGTCGTGTGTATAAAATGTTCCTTTGTTATTTCTCTTGTAAAATTTCACATCCAAATAGATGCAAAAAATTATTTTGAAACAACCCAAGGGAGTGGAAAGGTGGGTGAGGAGGGAAAAGTGGACCTAGGAGTCTCAGGAGACTTACTGCTGAGAAAAGTGGACCAGGGTGAAGAGTGAAAGATGTGGCTGGTAGTGGAATTCTGCCGAAACTGCCTTTATTTACATAATATCAACCATTCATTCTTGTCTTGATAAAGGGTACATTGAGAAACTGAATGTTAGTTTCTGGTCCAAGTATCTGTGAAAGTGGGCAGTGGTGAAGAATGCAAACTGAATTCTTCCCATCATTCTCAGGAGTTTAGTATAAAAAAGCAGGAAAATTATAGTACAACTTAAGAAATGTTGGATTGGCATCTGTTGGAGTTTTGAATCCAATTTTGACCTCTCAAAAACTATGTGCCCAAAGAGATGTGGTTATATGTTGCTTGAGATGCAGTGTTTCAGTTATGAGGAGAGACTGGATAGGCTCAGTATGTTTTCCCTGGATGAGAAGAAAATGATGCAGGACCTAAATGAATATGTAATGTTATGAGGGCACAGATAGGGTGGGGCGGCACAGTTAACATAACGGATAATCCAATGCTATTACAGTGCCAGAGACCCAGGTTTGAATCCGGCACTGTCTCTGAGGAGTTTGTATGTTCACCATGTGTCTGCATGGGTTTTCCCAGGGTGCTTCAGTTTCCTCCCACACTTGAAAACTTATGGGAATTGTAGGTTAACTGGGTGTATTTGGATGGTGTAGGCTCATGGAAGGGCCTGTTCCCATGCTCTATGTCTAAATTAAAAATTAAATATCTGAGGTGACTGAAACTAGAGGGCATAGATATAAAGTGTAAGATGGTTTGAGGAGATCCAAGGAATTCTTTTCACAGTTAGAGAATGATTGGAATCCAGAACCCACTGCACGAGGAGTGTGGGTATTAAGAAGAATCTGAATGAACCATTGAATCACAAAGGCATAAAAGACTGTGGACCAAGAGGTGGTAAATAGGATTAGTAATGTTATGGGCCCAGAGGACCCCAAAAACTAGCAGCAATAGAAATTCATCAAGACAAATGGTTACTTAAACAAAGGTTGCTTTTAATTATTTTTAAACATGAAAACAGAATCAAACTCTGTAACTTGTTACGATTAACTTAACCCCCTTCTAATTTTAAGCAAATGCATATGTAATACATGTATAAGTTCAGAAAACTTCTTTGATTCACAGTTCAATCTCACTTCTCACTCCTCCAAGTTCACCAGCATCAAGCAATACTTATACTGTGCACAGAATTTAACATTTATGGATCTTCTCCAGGCTTTGATGCTTGAAAAGTAAATGGTTATCATTCAGGAAGAACCTTATTGGTTTTCAGAGAGAGATTTGTTGCTCATTCCTTCTGATCAGCCACTTCAGTGTCTTGCCGAAGTAAATTGCCCCATCAGGGTTTTCCAGATGATAACCTCTTTCTTTCTGGTCACCACAGAGTTCCTTTTCTGTTTCTCTTATTTCAAGTGAAACATTAGGCAGCCAGTCTTCTCCTCTTGTATGGACCACAAGGGCTTTGACCAGGCTGAACTACGAACTCACAACCCATCTTCAACATGGGTTTTTTCCACAAGCTTGCCAGCTTGTCCTGTTCCAGTCCCAGCTGCTGAACTGTAGAACTAAATTCTCTCTCTCTCTCTCTCTCTCTCTCTCTCTCTCTCTCTCTCTCTCTCAGAGAAAACCACATGAACCTCTTAGAACAGCAAACTGTTCTCAGACTGCGGCACCGGACCCAATCTTCGGAGTTTGTTCATCTGTTGCTTTCCAAAACAATAATCCGTTACTTCACAGCATGTCCAATTAACATCTACTTGTGAAGTCTTTGTAGGCATTCTTCAAAGTTTTTGCAAAGGCACCCAGAGACTGGACTATCTGGGTTGAGCAGAGCTCCAGCATTTTAAATGAGATCTGTTTTGAAGTGTTTGTGACCTAAACTAAAAAAAACTGCCACAATTTATCTCCTTTAAAATATATCTATATACAATATAAAATATAGCATAATCTGTCGCAGTATAGATGGGCATTTGATGATAGGTGGGCAGAAGAATCTGTTTCCATGCTTTGTGACTCTGTCACTCTGGTCTTCCACGTTGCTAACATTGAACTGATCCTTCTCTGCTGTTTCTGAGGAATGTGTGGAGTAATTGCATGTGGCTTCCCAAGAAGGCAGTGCCCATCTTTGGCAACCCAGATCTTGGATTGTGGACAGCAGATCAGCACATAGCACCAGAGCAGAAAAACTGGTGCCCTGTGCCAATCTTCTGCTTCCCCACCTTCCCCCTCCCCCCTCCCCTCCTCTCAACCCCTGTTGAGAAGGAGAAGCCTGGTACAGGCATGGTAGGGGTGTATAGCAGTGCATCACCATGGGGCTTGACTGCTGAAGAACTTATGCTGGGCTGCTGGCGACTGGTTTGTGGGGACCATGTATCAGGACTAGGATTCATGAGGGTGCTGATGGAAACCAGGGGCTAAGAAGAATAACTTGAAGGACTTCAGCCTTGATTCACTGCTAGACGGATCAGGAGGCTGTGTGACAATGGAGGTGACCACATCGGTGGAGGGATCCATGGAGATTCCTTCTCTGAAAGGGCTCTCATTTGTTTCTCTTTCTTGTCTTGATGGCAGTGCATCTTTGTGTCTTTGAAACATTAAACAAAGGAAAAACTTTTATGTACATAACAAAAACCTGAATCTTGGAAAACTGTCCCTTTCTGTATTAAATAATGTTGTCTTTCTACAAATTTAAATGAAATACAGGTTAACCAATAATCTAAAGAAAAAAATATAACTGTTGCCTAAGACACGAATTACATACTTCATCCAGATTTTGAAACATTATTTGAACATAGGCTGGAATTCTGCCTGTCCCTTTGATTTGTTAAAAGATCTTATTTCTTAAAAAGGGGGGGAAGCAGAACTATTCAGTATTTGGCCTTGTGTAAGAGAAGTTGTAGCTTTTTTTGTCCATTGAAGATCTGCAACCAAAATTTCTCTTCAGTTCCTAAATTAAGTGAGAGTTTTTACTTTTGTGCAAATGAACAGCGGCCAGGAATGAGTACAGAAAGCACTGGAAAATGGATTTGTGTGAACCTGTGATTAAAACAAGTTGATGAATGTGTTTGTGACTAAATTATTATGTGACATGCCAACCCATTTAACAGACCAGTTCTATAAATACAGTTGCTTTGGGATCTGAGTCTATTTCTGCTCTCAATTTGCCTTGTTTGAACAGATGCTGCAAAGGTGCTGGAATCAGTGGAAAATAAATTTGGAGAAGCAAGAAGAGCTTCAGATTCAGACAAAATCTGGAGAAGCCCAAAATCACTTCAGGTATTCTTCATTCTTTTTTCATGCTTTAATTTTCATGCTAAAACAATATTCAGATATTAGAAGGTGAAAATGTCCTTTATATTCTGAAACCTTTGTACTTCTCTTGAACACACATCCTTTACCAAAATCTTCATAAAGCTACTTTAACATTTTATCGACATATGGTTCTCAGGTGATTACTAATGAGAACTAAAATTCACACACAGGAAAATTGTTCATCATATTTCAAACCATGTGAAATGATGTCATTAATGAAGAAGTTGAATGAATTTCAGAATGTGGGTGCAGTTAATTTCTTTTGTGACTATGAGGAGAGTCGGGATAACTACTTTGTGAATGTTATTGACAAGAGGACATTGGGCTTTTACACCCAGATCTCTTCCATCCTGATTGGCAAGGGCTACATCTTTGACCACTTTATATTGAGCACCACCACTCAGGAAAGAGATTTTATAACCTGGCTTTGATCCTGAAGATCATTTCTTCATTGAGCATCTTGCACTGCAAATTTAATTTCTCAGATATCAAAAGTTGGTCAGCTGAATTATTTTTATCAGGATGTTTAGACCTGTGATTTACCCTCACCAGATACTTCAAAGTAAGAAGACTGTGGTCTCCTTCTATTTAATCTAGGTTAGTGTTGTCCATTCTCTAGGATTTTTATGGCACATCAGGAATTGAAGATGAGTTCCCATTCATGGCCTTAACCAGTGTAGGAGATTTTCTGAAAATCTGTTGACTTATGCATGGAGCCATAAACTTAAATTTGGGTTTAGATTCTACTGAGATGATGACCAAATCCAGTCACATGGTGCAGGGCTGAGGCATTCTCTTTCATTTCCTTCCTTTCCACAATCATTGTTAGTTATTCATATGGGCCCATCAAGTTCCTTGTTGAAGTGTACACCAACCAGTGATTTCCAGGAGGTGTAATGCATATGCTTCCACCTGGTCCCATCTCATGCAAATGAACATCAGAGTGTATGAAGCATAAACCTAGAATTTTGATCAGTTGAAGGCATGAATTTTAAGCAATCATGTTTAATGATAATTTAACCTGGATTGGATCATGTTAGGGCAGCACAATTAGCAATGTATTACAGCACCAGCAATTGGGACTGGTGTTTGAATCCTGAACTGTCTGTAAGGAGTTGGTATGTTCTTCCTGTGTGTGTGTGTGTGTGTGTGTGTGTGTGTGTGTGTGGGTTTCCTCTGAGTGCTATTGCTTCCGTCCACCCTTCAAAACGTATGGGGGTTGTAGTTCAATTGGGTGCAATTGGACAGTATGGACTTGTGGATAGAAAGGGCTTGTTACCATACTGTATATCTGTATGTAAGTATGTCATTTTTGAAATTATTTGATCTTCTTACTTTCATCTGATTAGTTATTGCCTGCTGCTGAACCTTGGATTTTATAATTGTACATTGCCAGTTAAAACATTGGTCGATGTCAACAATTTTGAATTCCAGCCTCAGATTAATTTCTTGCCAGGACTTTGATGAGGGCATAAATTCAGGAGGACTGTGGAACAGATTGCCATGATAGCCAAAATTTTGACAGCTTTTCATTGCTAAGGCTGGATCTGTTTTCCACATGATCTGTGGTATGCAGTGGATCGGTCTGGCCTTAGTTTTGTCATCTGGCTATTCGTCTCACCCAGATTACATGCCACCAGGTGGCAAGAGAGAATATATAATGTGATGCACAAAACATTATATTTTTGTGGGATGGCCTTGGTGAGCAGGTAGTCATATCCTGTCAGTATGTTTGGTTTATTTTCTGACTGATTGGATCAATAGATTGATTGTTGTGGTTTGTGATCTGTGTTGTTTTCTGGGCTATTGTATGCTGGATGTCTCTGCGAAGTGTTTACCATTTGCAGCTGATAAGTGCACCCATATTTAAACAAAGCACCTCTTTTCTGTTCAAATGTAATGACATGAACCAGCCTGGTGACACTGCAATTTTATTGCACAGGAAAATTATAATTTAGAATTTAACATTTATCAAACCTCACAATTAAGTTGAATCATTAAAAAAAAGAACATTTCTGTGTGATCAGCCATCCCATCATGTATCTTTTTAAAAAGAAATTCTCCAAAAATATTGATGTACTTGTACCTATAAGCCTCCCTCATAATAATGATTTTACTGAAAGAATTCAATCTCCCTTTTCTAGGAAGGTATTGTTGAAGAAATCACTGCATTATTGGATGAAATGCATTCAAGAGAGAAAGTGGTATCAGGTGAGGAATTAGGATGTGATTGTGTACAAGAATATTGAGAGTAAGTCTGTCCAGTTGTTCCAGAGCTCTCACAGACTGAAGCACTGCACTGTCTGGTTTTGAGCCTATTACATCATAAAGATCCCAGGTTTTACTCCAGCTCTCAATTAATTTTCAGCTTTGAAATATAATACAGGTACTTTTACTTGTTTTTGATGTGAGGATTTAAACAAATTAAAGTATTTCAAAAGTGAACTATTTTCCTGAGCATGGATCTACTTCTGCCCTACACTGGGCTGGGCTGTGCTCTGCTTCTGTCAGATTCCTTGTTGCCTGATATGAATGTTTTTTGGTATTGTGTCTCCTACTTACATATTCCCCTTCGCCCCATTTTTTTTATTTTAGCCATGTTTTGGGCAGCTGTAAACTTGTTTAGACTGAAGCTTTTGGCCCATGCCCATCAACCTCTGTTTTAAATATAGCCAATGACTTGGACTCCACGGCTGTCCGCAGCGTCGATTTCCATAGATTCACCACCCTTATGGAAAAGTAATTGCTGCTTGTCTGTTCTGAATGGATGTTTTTGTATTTTGAAGCTGTGACCTCTGATCCCAGATTCTTCCACCGTAGTGAATATCCAAAGCCCAGTGATTAAAGCCCTGGAGCCATCAAACACCCCTCTTGTTATAATCCTTTCATTCTGGGGATCGTTCTCATGAACATCCTTTGGACCCTCTCCAATGTCAGCATATCTTTCCTTTCATGAGGAGCCCAAACCTGCTCACAACCTCCGTGCAGCCTGGCCACACTTTGTAAAAGCTTCATTATATCCCTGCTTTTATATTCTATCCCTCTCGAAATTAATATTAGTATGTTTGAATTGGAGAGTCATACATTCTCAGTTCTCAGAGTCCACACTTATTTTACACCAATCACACAGTGATCTCATTTTATTCTCTTTGTGTTCCATGAACTGCCCTCGCTTCTACCACTCATCCATGTGAAATTTACAGTGGCCAGTTAACTTGCCAACCTTCATGCTTACGTGTTGTGAGAGAAAAATGCAATCACAGCGAGAATGTGCAAATACCCCACCAACAACATCAGAGGTTGGGATTGAATCCAGGTCACTGGAGCTGTCGGAGCAGCTCATTTAGTTATGTGTAACTCGTGTATCATATTATACTTTTACCAACATTTAAATTTCAAGTTACACCAAACTAAAAATTGACGAATAGCTTCGAGAGGTGAGGTGACCAAAGGCATGATCAGAAGGAGGTTTCATGGGTCATCTTCAAGGATGAGAGACTATTTTAAAATGTTGCTCATGATGAAATATCATTGACCTGAAAGATTAACTCAGATTCACTGTTCACAGGTGTTGCCTGAAACACTGAGTGTTTTTTTTTCCTGATAATATTTTCAATTTTTATTTCTGATTTCTGGTATCTAGGTTTTGTTTTTCGATTAGAAATGAGGAGCTGGAAGGAATTCTTGAGCTTTGGGTCTTTGAACTGAAGGCATAGACACTTCTTTTTTTTCTTCTTTGGCTTGGCTTCGTGGACGAAGATTTATGGAGGGGTAATGTCCACGTTAGGTGCAGGCTCGTTTGTGGCTGACAAGTCTGATGCGGGACAGGCAGACACGGTTGCAGCGGTTGCAAGGGAAAATTGGTTGGTTGGGGTTGGGTGTTGGGTTTTTCCTCCTTTGTCTTTTGTCAGTGAGGTGGGCTCTGCGGTCTTCTTCAAAGGAGGTTGCTGCCCGCCGAACTGTGAGGCGCCAAGATGCATGGTTGGAGGCGATATCAGCCCACTGGCGGTGGTCAATGTGGCAGGCACCTGCCGCATAGACACTAATAGCGCAGTTAATGTTAGGACTGATCAGGAGACTTGACATAGAGGAGTGTCATTATAATTAGGATCTTCAGAGCATGGGGAGGGGCAAGACCATGAGGGCAAAGAATTTTAAAATCAAAATGTTGCTTAACTGAAAGTCATTATCAGTTAGGAAACACATTAAGGAATGAAATGTACTTTGTGTGAACTAGTTTAATATGATTGAGGATGACATCAGGCTTATGGAGAATAGGATGAGGGAGATTGGAAATGTTTTGGAATAATCAAGTCCGAGGTAGCAAGTGTTCGAAATGGACCATTTTAGTGCACAACTGTTACTGTTCGTGAGTGCAATTTGACAAAATGTCAAGTTACAAGGAAACTTGTGAAAAGTAATTAATTTTCAGCTTGTGAAAGAGTCCCAACTGAATTTTGCTGCAAATGTTTCTAGATACATAGATCCGTGCAATTATGTAAAATTACTCCAGAGGTTTCTAATTGCCTGATTAGGTTTCTCATCTCATGATTTGAATGACTTGCCTTTGTTTCACTTGTCCAAAAATGGGTAATAAAGAAAAATAGGTCTCAGGAGACTTCCTTCCCATGTGCTTCACAACGTAGCTGTGGTTCCTACCTTATCTTTAACTTGAACTGTGGTCTGCCTACTTCAAACTGCTTTGGACCTCCACTGGATGGGACAACCAAGGTCCTACTACCTGGCCATCCCCCCACTAGCCCCATACATGTTTAAGCTACCTGTAAATTGGGGCTTGAGGCAGTTTTATATATCAAACTCCCACAGAGGCCTGTGGCCAAGATGGCACCCATGCACCCCAGCCCAGGCCAAAAGAATTATGAGCTCCATGGAAGCAGTGGACTGGCACAGGGCACTCCCTTGCTGAGAAAGAGGAGTCTGGGAAAAAGCCTAACAATGTAGAGGATCACAACAGCAGTTCCAGCTGTGTGGGTGTTATGGGTAATGAAGGCGGACATTGCTCCCACATTGAAGCATCGCCAGCTGCCACTGTGAGTGAACTCCGGCCTCGGCAACACTGCACCCCTGTTGCTGCGTCAAGAGTTAGATGAGATGGAGTGTTAGGTGTGAGAAGGGGAGCGTCAGGAGTTAGATGGGGGAAGGCAACCAACAACGGCGGCTGGAGGCAGTGGGAGGGGGCAATTGAAGGATGGCGGGAGGCGACCGAAGGACAGCCGATGGATGGCTGGAGGTGGGGGATGGGGGGTCGGCAGACATCTGGGGGTGGGGGAGTGACCGATGGGGGGCCGGGGGGCTGGGGGGGTTGACTGATAGATGACCAGAGTGGGCGGGGGGGGGCAAGGGGGACAGATGGACAGTGGGGCTAGGAGTGGGCTGTCGGGCGTTTTCATTACCGAAAAAGTACCTGTTTTTGGAGTTGCCAGTGTTTGGAATCCTGGATAAACAACATTATTTAAGAATATAACATGCATGAAATTCTTTAACTTTTGTCAACCAAAAGGCAGACAGAGTCGCCACTTTGTCCATTTACAGTTAAAATGTCTCACAAGGCACTGACATATGATCAGATTTACTTCAAAGCTGCAGCCTTAATAACATGGAGAGCCTTTAAACATAAATTATTTATTCCGAGTACAGTATGTGCAGAGTTGCAGATGAAGTCTCCAAATAAGTTTGCAGTTGCAGTCGCCATGAAATTATGCATCAGTAGTTCATCAGAAGCAGAAAAAAAATGAATGCATATTCTTTAGTTTACCAAAAACACTTCACAATCTATTTGCTATTTTTGACATTTTCCCACCATTGCTACATAAGGCAGCCGGAGAGCCAGGATATCAACAGTTTGAGGAACAGCAAAGGGGTAAATTGGTGATTAATGTGTTTTTCTTACTTGGGGAGTGCCTGTTAATTAGGAAAGAGTCCTTCTCTGCTCTTCCAGTCAGCTTGTGGGACCTTTCAAGTTAACCAGATTGATTAACATTTTTTCCAAAAATATGGTATTTATTGCAATTAAATATTTGCTTGGTGTGCTAAAATGTTAGCTTGGATTACATTTTCAGATTACAGGAAGGTACTTGATTGACGCTTGTAGAAGATGTTAAAGGAAAATAAAGTTAATTGTCCAACACAAAATAGATTTGTTTCAGAAAATAGATATTTTTCAATGTCATTGGAGATTTGACATTTGCTAAGTGGAGCTTTCTTTGGAGGGGTAAAAGGTTAGTTTGCAGATGCCACAGGTAATCAAGAAACCAAATAGCTTCATTGCAAGAGGGATTGAATGTAAGAGCAGGAAGGTTCTGTGGCGATGTCGCACCTCAAATGTTGCTTGCAGTTCTGGTCTTCTAACTTGAGAAAGGATGTGTGTATTGGCTTTGGAGGCAGTTCACTAGATTGATTCTGGAGATAAAGGGATTAGCCAATGAGGCGAGATTGAGTCACCTGAAATGATACTGGAATTCAGAAGAATGGGAGAGGATATCATGGAATCATATAAAATTATGAAAGTGGTGGATAAGATAGAGGCAGGAATATTTTTTCCACTGGGAGGTGGAAATTACCAAGATATGGAGAGTGGATTTAGGATGGAGACAAGGAGAACCTGTTTTTTCCAAATAGTAGTGAATCTGTGGAATTCTTTGTCCAAGGAAGCAATAGAGGCTACCTCAGTAAATATATTGAAGATGCAGACTTTTTTTCCCCTGAATAGAGGGCTCTGAGCTGAGGCCATGACCAGATTAGCTATGAATGGGAGAGCAGGCTTGACTGGGCAGATGGCCTGCTCTTGCCTATATTTCTGATGTACTCATAAAATGACCAACTTCCTTTGCATATTTAACTTTGTTTTTTGGTCATTCTTTGCAGCATGAAGAAGTCATTGGGTCTGTAATGACTTCTTTATTTTTATTTTTTGGTCTGAATATCAATGGGTCTAATGGACCATCCTTCATTTACATTCCTTTTAAAGGATATATTGACTTTATTTGAATTTACTTCAATCTACCTAATATGTGTACATTGCAGAAAATCCTTGTGTACAAACAAAATAATTTCCTGCTTTGAATTCCCATGAATTAATCAAACTCATCTCTTGTGGGACCTGCTCTCCTACTGGTGGAAATGCTTTCTTTCTGTCCATTTAAAAACTTCTCTTACCTAAAGACTAATTCCTGGTTTTCTAAATCTTTCTTCCAGTTTCATCCCTGGCACAATTCTGGCCATATCTGTAGCATCCATTCTTGTTGGGGGCTATAGCACATATAAGTAAAAAAGCCTTGTTTTCTTTTCACCTCATGCAATAGATTTTTAAAATGCTTTTTATGTCGTCAGTAGGTGAGAAGAAAGCAAAACGTGACTCTTCATAGGGAAGGGGGCCCATAACATTTCTGCAGAATCCAAGGGATGGAGCAAAGCCAAAAAAAAGGTTGAGAATGGTTGATCTGCATTGTGTGCCCAGAATAGGACAGTATATTCTGTTTGAGTTCTAGACCGTAATTTATTTATTTGCCTTTGTACTCTTAGAAGCCAAGGAACATGTGCATTTTTAACAGCTTTATGAACATTACAATCTGGAGATATTTCCATATACGAACCATGAAGTCAGAGATTTGTGAGTGAGATAGAAACCATTTAGTCCATTGTCTGTAAACCTCACTAAAGTTGATTAATCTTGTGTCCCGGTTCTTGATCCTTAGCTATTTCAGTTGTTGGATCTTATTAAGTATACTGAAGGATTTTATCTTTACCATCTGTGATATCCATACCCCCCTTTGCTTCTATTAATCAACTTGAGCCCTTGGAACTTAATTATTGACCCCTCTGCTAAGGGGTCAGATAATTTTATTCTCAGACAATGATGTCTTTCATCTCTTCAAATCTATGATGCCTTTTAGACCAATCCCATGAAACCCAATATCCCAGTTTTATATACCTCTTAAATCTCTCCTCATGCTCCTTTAAAATTCTGGACAGCCTCTTCTTTTCACAATAATTCTCTAGCCTTGAGGAAGTCTTTCTCCCATCCAACCATTGTTGACTCCAGTATCCAAAATGGTATATTGAGGGGACAGCCATAGGGGTGCCCTGCACTGCTTGCCTTTTCCCTCTCCTGACTGTCACCCATCTACCCTCCTCCTGCCTCCTAGGTGTGATAGTGATCTTGCAACTCCTGTCTATTACCCCCTCTGCCTCCTGAATGATCTGGAGTTCATCCAACTCCAGCTCCAATTCCTTAACTTGGTTTGTCAGGAGCTGCAGCTGGATGCACTTCTTGCAGATGAAGTCATCAGGGATACTGCTGACTTCCCTGATGACGCACATTTTGTGAGAGGAGCATTCCCCTGCCTTGGCTGCCATTCCCACTGTCTATGACTAGATGAACAAAATATATGATATCTAAAAACCTGCCCTTATCTTTTCCCACCTGATGAATCCTTTTTATTCCTCGAATAGGGTGGTCCTTTCTGACTTCAACCCTGACTATTCCTTGCCCCTTGCCTGTTTTCGCCGAAGCTTGTTGAGCCAAAGCCTTACCATTCTTGCTCAACTCACTCTGACGATGACTGGTTCCTCAATGACCACTCCATTACACAGTTTCTCACGTTGATAGGAATACTGAACATCTTCCTCCAGTGACAGTTTCAAGAGGTAGACAATTTAAGACAGGGATAAAGACAAGTTTTTGTATTTAGAGAGTGGTGAACTTTTGGAATGTTTAACCCTTGAGGACTGTGGAGGCTCAACTCATGGAGTTCCTTCTAAACAGATCCACTAATCACTCCTTTGGTACCTTCCCCTGTGACCATAGTTAGTGCTGTACTTAACACTCACTTTTCCTCCTTCACCTCCTTCGGGGCCCCTTACAGTCCTTAGAAGTAAAGCATCACTTCCCTTGTGAATCTGCAGGGTCATCTACTGTATCTAGTGCTCCCATTATGGTTTTCTTTACATCGGAGCGACTGGACAAGGACTGGGAGACTGTTTTGCTGAGCACTTTAGCATTGTCTGGGGCAATGGTGGAGATCTCTTAGCGCCAACCATTTCAATTCTACCCCCCATTCCTGCACTGACATGTCTATCCATGCCCTTTCTGCTCTGCCAAACCAAAAGCCACCCGTAAACTGGAGGAGCAACACCTAATATTCTGTCTGAGCATGCTCCAAAATTAACATAGACTTCTCTGGTTTCTGTTAGACCATACCCCTGTCTCCCTTTCATCTCTATCCCTCTGGCTCCTTTCCTCCAGCTCTCTGCCCCCTTCCCTCTCCATTTAGAGAGCTGTCTCCTGCCCTTATCTCTTAGATTTTTTTCTGATTCTCTTCCGCCCTATAATCTCTTGCCTGTGGGACTGTGCTTCTCCAGTCCTTAACCCCACCATTTTATTCATGCATCTGCCTGCTTTTGGCTCATACCCTGATGAAGTTTTCAACCCCAAAGCATTGGTTGTACATCTTTATCTTGGTTACAGAACGCTGCGTGACTTGCTGAGTTTCTCCAGCATTTTGTGTTAACTAAGATCACAGCATCTTCAGATATTCTTGTTTAACCTAAAGACAGATCCACAAGTTTCCTGATTTTTGAGGTTAAGCAATGAGGATGGTGCAGAAAATAGAGCTGTCATTGAAGTCATTATTTTGATGAATGATAGAGCAGACACAAAGGACTGGGTTGCAAATTCTTGCTGCTAATTTTAGTTTTAATATGTCTGCTTCTCAGTTCTTATTTTAAAATGTGACATTTTTGATGGGTCGTGGACTATATTTGGTACTTGCCATTATTAGACATCTGATCCTTTTTGATTCTCAGCTCCTTTAATATTGTCTCTATTGATGTGCGTACCAAGTTACCCCTGAGCTAAGATTTCAATTTGAGCTGTAATCTTGGGTTTTTTTTTGTGCAGTGGATCATTTTCACAAAAAACTGATTTGTACCTTGGACCTTTCCTTATGCTGTTTTAATGATGGAGAATGGAGGTTTCCTACACATGTGCTTCATTAAAAGATGAGGAATGTCTTCATGGTGAAATTTAATTCATGTTCTGTAATTTTCAGTTGATACTTGCTTTAAAGCCAATGATGTTCAAATGGAGGTGAAGGAGGTGGATTGATAAATGAGTTTATTGGTATGCATATTGTGCAATATGCGTAGGTGTCGTGGGCTGAGCTGAATCGCTGCCCCAGTCACCTGGCACAAAATTACATGGGCCCCCCTGCCCTTCCGAGGAGAAGCCCGCAGTTGATGACACGCGTGGCCTGGGGGATGGCGCCGCTTCTGCGTTGCGTGCTTCTGGATGGGGAATGATGCCGCAATGCGCCAATGTCATTTCCTAGACCAGGAAGTGGGCAGTCTCCTTGAGCAGTGCGAATAGCTCCAATTAGGTTCAGTTACTGATTCACCTCGTGCTGTGTTGATGTCTCTCATTTCAGTAATGCTGCCGTTAGCAGATGCTATAGTGGTGACCCTGATGATTCCAACGTTTTTGGAACCCACTTCGAACACGACAAAATGCAGGATGCAACTACCGCTACGCTCACAATGGCTGCAACCATCGGCGTGGGTATGCATTATCCGCCCTTCTGGGCAAATCATCCCTGGAATTGGTTACAACCAGCTGAGTAATAGTTCCAGGTCAGAGGCATTTTCTCAGAGGATACCAAGTTCTGGTACATTGTCAGTGCCCTGGATGCCACTACTGTAGTAAAAGTAAGCTCCTTCATGGAAAATCTTTCTCTGGAGTGCAAGTACGAACAATTCTGACGTTTCTCCTTGATTCCCTGGAACTCAGCTGACACGATCACGCCATCCGCATCCTGAATATGCAAGGCCTGGGCAATAGGAACACCTCCGAACTCGTGCACGAAATGGTGGCTTTAGCAGACAGGCACACAAACTCTTTCTTGTTCGAGGCCATGTTCCTCTCCAAGCTATCAGTGCACGTTTCCTCAGCAATATCCGACATGAATTCAGCGTCCCACACCTGGTAGCCCAAGAAGCAGACAGACTTTTCCGCACCCCGCAACAGGGCTCCAAACACATGCAACCGATCTACGCTGTCAGGGCCACCAGTTCAGCCTCCACGTCAGGCCCCCTGGCAGTAGCCACGGCTCAGCTGCAGAGTGATTATTGCTTCTACCACCGCAGATGGGGCCGTAATGCCCGGCGGAGTGTTCCTCCATGCTCGTACCCCAATGCCAAGTCAAGACTGGCTGTCGATAGTGGCCTCAGTGGTTGACATGCATAAACGCCTACTCTACCTCAGGGACTAGCGAACAAAGAGGGATTTCCTAGTCGACGCGAGCGCAGAGATAAGCCTTGTTCTGCTGACTTACTTTAAACTCAAACACAATTCCAAGGGCCTTCCCCAACAAGCAGTCAACCGTTCCTCCATTCTGAGTTTCAGCACCCGCCAAGTCACAATCCACGCCACAGACACGGGAGTTTTCCATTGGAAGTGTACGATTGTGTCCGTGGGACAAGCACTACTCGGAGCATATTTCCTCTGGGCACACGAGCTCTTGGTGAACATGAACAAATCCCATTTGGTCAACGCGACCACGTTCTAATCCTACCCCCTTACTCGACAGCAACATTGGTTTCTGCCGATAGGAATCCACTCTCTGGACCGTAACGAATATGCCTGCCAAATATTCATCGCTGCTGGTGCCCAACTTCCACAACACTAAACCAGCACATAGTGTGGAGCACTACATCGAGACCACCGACGTTCTTCAGCAAACATCTCCGGACACCAGAACTCAAGTACAGCGTGTTCAACCACGAACTGCTTGCCCTATACCTGGCAATATGACATTTCCAGTACGTTAGAAGGAAGGGTTTTTGTTTCCTACACAGACAACAAACCACTCAGCAATGTCTTGGATCCATGGTCGGTGAGGCAACAATCATACCTCTCTTACTTTTCTGTGTTTACTATGGACATTCGCCACGTCACAGGCAAATGGAACATGGTGGCCGACGCACTCTCCAGACCAGACATCGCTGCTACTTTAGGAAGGCTCGATGTTGCTCAGCTGGCCAAAAAACATGCAGATGGCCATCACCAGACTGAAGGTTACTGATGTCTGTCCTTCACCGGCGAGCCCGATTACTGTGTGACATGTCCACAGGTTTCCCAAGACCCATCCTATTTGCGACCTGGCGACACCGGGTGTTCGACCAAATCCATGATCTGTCACATCCTTCCATAAGGTCCACAGTGCGTTTCTGTCTGATAAGTTCATGGGGCATGGCCTCCGCCGCGATGTAACCCTGTGGGCTAAGACTTGTTTGGACTGCCAACGCACCAAAGTGCATAGACACACCAAAGCCCTGCTCCAGAACTTCGATCTGGTGCAGCGCCGTTTTGACCATGTTCATATGGTATCATCGACCCATTCCCCGTGAGCCAAGGTATGCAGTATTTATTCACAGTAATCTAATGTTTTATTCGTTGGCTCAAAGCAATATCCCTGCCCACATGCAACACAGAGAGTTGCGCCAGAGCTTTCTTGTTCACTTGGCTCGCAAGCTTTTGAGTCCTGACCTACATTACCTCAGACTGGGGGACCCAGTTCACCTTGCCAAGTTCTGCGGCAGCTAGTTACACCAGACCACTGCCTCCCATCCTCAGACAAACAGCCTTGTTGATGTTTCCACAGCCACCTGAAAGCTTGACTGCAAGGCCCTAATTGTTGGATGAACTCCCATGGGTGCTGTTAGGAATTCGCACAGCACCAAAAGAAGACCTTTAAGAGTCATCAACTGAGCTGGTGTACGGCTCACTGCTTACCATCCCAGGGGACATTCACTTAAACCCTCCTGGCCCACAACCCAGTGCTCTAGAAGGCCTCCAGCGATTGAGGAACAAATGGATAGACAGAAACCTCTGCCACCTTCCCTACACGGTATCCATCCTGCCATGTCCCAGCAAAGCTGCAGTCCACAAAATTTGTTTTCACGCGGAGAGGACAGCAAGGGGCCCATACAAAAGTCCATTTAAGGTATTGCAGCGCGACATTGTCATTTTCACCTTGGTCATTGGTGTGTAGCAGCACAGGTTTACCATTGACCATCTCAAGGCAATGCATCTGGACTCAGACCAGCCCTCCTCGGATCCCCAGGTCAGATACAGAGGCCTCCATCCCAAAAACAGTATCGTAACTTGCTTAAAGGGTGGCAGCGATTCTGGGGTTGGGGGTTGGTGTAGCGGGCCAAGCGACCATGTGGTTAGACAGGCCGAATCGTCGCTCCAGTCATCCAACATAAGATGGCACTGGCTTCCCTTCTGAGGAGAAGTCAGTGGTGGTGACACGCTTTGCCTGGGGGACAGCGTTGCTTCCCTGTTGCATGCAGCTGAACGGGGTGTGATGCTGCGATGTACTGACGTCACTTCCTAGACCAACGCACCCTTCACAGGAAGTAGGCAGTCTCCTCAAGAGGCACAAGTAATTCAAAATGAAGTTCAGATACTGGTTCATCTCGTGCTGTGTGGATGTCTTTCATTTTGGGATCGCTGCTGTTAGCGGACACTACGTATGCACGAAATTTGTTACTTGCTGCAGCTAAACAGGTACTTGTAAAGAAAAATGATTAATAGTTAATGAATTAAATTAAAATGGACAATAATACATGAGACAAATAATAAATAGAGATAATAAAAATAATTGATAATATGATAAATATTGATTGCTGTGACCTCTGCTCTTTATTGTTTTAGGTTCAAGATAAAAAGGCTAAAGCTCACTACAGGCAGATGTTGTTGCCTTTTTACCTGGAAAGGTGGAAGTTTTTTGTGTGTGAGAAGAAACGTCTGAATGAACTGAAAGAGACTGCATGGGTATTTCACAGGTACTGTCCAAATATTAGTTGAGTCCATAGAGCCTGTTTCAGTGCTGTAATTTCTTCGGCCCACAAAGTCTGTGCCAACCATAATGCCAATTTGAACAAATCACATCTTCCTTCTCATGGTTTATATCCCTCCATTCTCTGCCTTTTAATGTGCTTGTCTAAATGCTTCTTAAATGTTGTCATCATAGCTGCCTCCACTGCTTCTAAAGGCAATGTGTTCTAGACAAATACCACTTTCTGTTTAAAAATAAACGCCTTGTCAATTTCCATTAAAGAGTCCCCCTTCACATAAACCTCTGCTCTTAAGTATTTGACATTTTCTCTCTTTGAAAAATACTTGACTATCTATGCCAGTAATAATTTTATACACTTCTATCATGTCTCATCCTCCGACATTCAAGAAAAAACAGTCCAAGATCATGTACATCTCCTTGCAGCTGATACTCTTGAAAAGCAACATCTTAGTGAACTTCATTTGCACCCTCTCCAAAGCCTTCACATCCTTCCTATAACGTAGAGTGCAGTGAGTGACACGGTTGGCGTAGCAGTTAGCACAATACCTTCACAGCGCCAGCATTTGGAAACGGGGTTTGAATCCAGCACTGTCTGCAAGGAGTTTGTATGTCCTCCCTGTGACTGTGTGGGTTTTCCTTGGGGGCTCTGGTTTCCTCTCACCATTTGAAACATACCAGGGTGTAGGTTAATTGGGTGTAAATTGGATGGCAAGGATAAGTGAGCCAAAATGGCCTGTTGCTGTGCTGTATGTCTAAATTTAGAACTGCATGCAGTTCTCCAAATGGGGCCTAACTGAAGTTTAATACTGGTGCAACATGACTTACAAACCTTAAAACCCAATACATGAATCAATAAAGGGATGAATGTCGTATGGCTTCTTTACTACCCTGTCTACTTATGTTGCTACCTTCAAAGACCTTTGGATTTGCACTGCAAGATCCCTTTATATATCAAATTGATGCCTGCATGCAACAAGACCCAAAGAATAAGCAGGCATGGCCAAGTCATAAATGTGTTTCAAATGACCAAGGGAGTGATCATCTCCAACAAGAGAATGTCAAACCACTTATCCTTGACAATCAATTATGTTACTCTTGTTGAGTCCCCACTATCAACATCCTGGTGGGGTCCTCATATACTGGAACATAAATGGACCAGCCTCTTAAATACTGTGGCCACACGAGCTGGTCAGAAGCAGGATATTTGGCAGCAAGAGATTTGAGCCTTTTTGTCCTTGAGCATTTTCCATTTCAACAAGATGTGATGAATATAATGGTAGACACTGCAATTTACCTGGATGAGTCAGCTCCAACAACAGTCAAGGACCTTGACAAAATCCAGACTAAAGCATGATGCTTGATTGTGCTCAACATTTATTTCTTCCATGAAAGGCATGCAAAATGACTGGTGTGGCTACCGGCTATAAAATGCACAACAGATTCTTGTCTGGGTTCATTGGACAGCATGTTTCAAGCTGCAGCCTTTTATCAGGAATAAGGGAAAAAAGCAGCAGGTACTGAGGAACACCATATCACCTGCCAGTTCCCTTAGAGTTCCACTACCTGGTTTGGAAATTGTCACAGTTGTTCATTGTAACTGAGTCTACGTCCAAACAGCAGCCCCGTTGGAGTACTTTTATCTGAAAGACTTCCATGGTTCAAAATGGCAGCCAATCATGTGCAGATACAGAAAAATGAATAGCTTAAAAATAAAAATTGTGTGACTGTTACAATACACTTTCACAGTTAATAGTATTTCTTCACAGAGAAATGGTGCAGAGGTTGGCTTTTTATGCTTGGTGGAAGATGATGGATCAACACTGTGAAAATCGACTGGCAGAGAGACTGGTAAATATAAAATATTCTTCTCATGGTTGATCAGAGCTAATGAAAACAAAATAAATTTGTATAAATATTTGTTGTCAGTTCAACTCAAGAAAGTAATAATGATGACCTTAATTCAACAAAAAGATTGTAATTATGTTAATACTTAATGTGTCATTAAGTTTAGTAGGTGGCTCTCACTCTGATTAATTTTGAATGAAGCATTAAATTAAGCAATATGAAGTGATTGTTAAAGATACTTTGTGTTCCTATGTCCTTGCTAATATTTATTCCACATTGATCAACAGTAAAACAGTACACATGATTTCATTGATAGTTTTGGAACCACCTTGTGTGTCAGTGGCTAGTATGTTTCCCTTCGTGGCAGCAATGATCAGTTAAAAAATAGTTTTTTTTAGCTGTACTTGTTAAAGGACCGTTGTTTTAAAAAAAAATGGCGGCACTGCCAGAACTGCTGCAATGGTCGTACTGCTGCTGGGACAGACCCGAGGGGAGCGAAGACGCACTGCTCTTCCACAGGGTTCTACTGCAAAGTCCAATTACTAATGGCTCTGTACAGGCTTTAAACGGTCTGCTAAAGGAATTGACAATGGTTTATTTTAAAATCCTGCGTCCGCAAGGTCTGGGCACAAGATGGTGGTGCCTGTGTTTAGCAGTGGTCTTGAGTGTTACAGATTCCAGGGCACCAGAAAATCAGGAGACCACCTCCCCACCCCCTCATTCGCAAAGGAGAAGCAAAAGAGACCACCCTATGGGAGCACAGTGGCAGTCAGTGAGGGGCTTTGTTGCTAATGAACACATAGGTGGCAGGCTGTTGGAGACTCAAGGTGAGGAACCCACACAAGCTGCAGACAGCTGGTGATTGCAGTCAATGGTCTTGCACCAGGCTATGGACTGCTGGAAACTAGCTCAAGGTTGGCTGAAGGAGTATCAGTCATTGGAACCAGGATGCGAAAGGGTGCTGAAGGCTTCCTGATTGTTTGGATCTGGAGCTTGGGTTGCCGATGGTTTGGACTGAAGTCTGTGTGACTGCAGAGGCTGCAGGAACACTAGAGGTGAATCCACAGGCGCTCTGTCTCTGAAGGGACTCTCTTTTGCCTCTCTTTCTCTGAGTGTAAGGGGCACTGGTAATTTCTTCTGATGGCGAATCTTTGTCTGCCTTGTGCAGAATAATGATCATTTTGTGCAATATTATACCTATTTTATTACTTGGCAATAAAAAGAATATTGATGAAACTTTTGCTGACCTGCACTGGGTTTGCTTCATTTGGTTTTATTGAATGGGTGTTACATTTGGAGAAAATTAATGAACAAATTTCCTCTTTCACAGGCAGTGATTCATTGTGCTCGACACATGTTATTTCGTTACTGGTGTTGCTGGCGTATGCAAACTGCCATTTGCATGGAACAAAGAGAGAAGGAGACCACTGCTGAAATTTTTTTTAGGCATCAGTTACTGGTGAAATTTATTCGCTTTTGGAGAGAGGCTATGGCAGAGCAGAAATCAGGGTATGAAATCACTGGGCTTTATTCTGTTTAATGCTTCCATAGTTAAATCAAGTAAACATTTGGACCCTAATGGTTTTGTTGTGGTGCATTATAAAGGCACAAAATAACTTGGATATTTTTATCTGTTGAATAGCTGGTCTGATGGTCAATTTGATATTGGCGGCAAAGGATCTCTCTTCAAGTAACTATCCAGTAACCTATGATGAAAAGAAACACAAATATATGAGGTGATCAACGAATGCAGTGATGACCTTATTGTCAAATCTGCTGGTGTAGCCACGTACTACTCAAAGAAGACATACACACGTAGTGTAGTCAGGTGAAACTATATATGAGTTTTTTTAGGGCTCAGGCCCCACTTTTATACTTGCACTGTTCCTGCCGTGGCCCCCCTTGACTGACATTACAACATGCGCAACAAAATCAAGTTTCCCATGTGCGGGTACTTCCTTGCATAACAATGGCCGCCTTCCCTGCGCACTGTCCCCGTCTGTTGGCTGTGAAGCAAGGCCAGCGCCATTTGGGAGTTGCTGGCCTTTAAACTGCTCTTGCCGCTCATCCACTGGTTCACTTGTTGGGGCCAGTGCCGCTGCACGGACTGGCCTTTGGTTGCACTCGCTGCCCAGAGTGCTGGCTCGATCACCACGGCCGCAGGCCACCACACTGGCATTTTCTTGCCAAATTCTCAATTATAAGAAGGCAATGTGCAAAGTTCTGGAGGATCATTGAGCACACCTCAATGTTGAGAAAACTTTAGTATTTGCAAGTTTATGGCAACCTGAGGCGCCTGCAAGCTCACACCAAGACACAAGAGCAACTTGTCCGTGAACTACTCTTTGCAGACGATGCCGCTTTAGTTGCCCATTCAGAGCCAGCTCTCCAGCGCATGACGTCCTCTTTTGCGGAAACTGCCAAAATGTTTGGCCTGGAAGTCAGCCTGAAGAAAACTGAGGTCCTCCATCAGCCAGCTCCCCATCATGACTACCAGCCCCCCCCCACCCCCCACATCTCCATCGGGCACACAGAACTCAAAACAGTCAACCAGTTTACCTACCTCGGCTGCACCATTTCATCAGATGCAAGGATCGACAAAGAGATAGACAACAGACTCGTCAAGGCAAATGGCGCCTTTGGAAGACTACACAAAAGAGTCTGGAAAAACAACCAACTGAAGAAACACAAAGATCAGCGTGTACAGAGCCGTTGTCATACCCACGCTCCTGTTCGGCTCTGAGTCATGGGTCCTCTACCGGCATCACCTACAGCTCCTAGAACGCTCCATCAGCGCTGTCTCCGCTCCATCCTCAACATTCATTGGAATGACTTCATCACCAACATCGAAGTACTCGAGATGGCAGAATCCGCAAGCATCGAATCCATGCTGCTGAAGACCCAACTGCACTGGGTGGGTCACGTCTCCAGAATGGAGGACCATCGCCTTCCCAAGATCGTGTTATATTGCGAGCTCTCCACTGGCCACCGAGACAGAGGTGCATCAAAGAAGAGGTACAAGGACTGCTTAAAGAAATCTCTTGGTGCCTGCCACATTGACCACCGCCAGTGGGCTGATATCGCCTCCAACCGTGCATCTTGGCGCCTCACAGTTTGGCGGGCTGCAACCTCCTTTGAAGAAGACCGCAGAGCCCACCTCACTGACAAAAGACAAAGGAGGAAAAACCCAACACCCAACCCCAACCAACCAATTTTCCCTTGCAACCGCTGCAACCGTGTCTGCATGTCCCGCATCGGACTTGTCAGTCACCAATGAGCCTGCAGCAGACGTGGACATACACCTCCATAAATCTTCGTCCACGAAGCCAAGCCAAAGATGGCTGTAAAATGCCACCTAAGAGTTGAACTCCAGTTGCTCACATTAACACTGAAGTGCCAATTTTCTTCCTATTTCCCTTTGCTTCTTGCTCTCCAAAGAAGGCACACCTGACTGCTGCTTTGCACTCTCTTTTCTTTGAATGTTGAATTTTTAACAAATTGCATGCAAAAATGACATCTAATATATTAAGTGCCTTGAATATGTCTAAATGTCTCAAGGCTGTTCATAGATGCACCAACAAACAGAAGTCAAAACAGGACAATGTGAATATCAGAACTGGGGAACCCACTGGAACTTTTTACCCAGCAGAATACTAACAAATTAAATCCTTTGAAATTTGGCTTATATCTGCAGTCAATATTACATGTGACAAAAATGCAAAAAACAGATTATTGATTTTAAATGTTCACTGTCAAAATTCATCTTGCCTCAAGAACTGTAATACCATTTTCCTGATTGTCCATTTGTTCCTGATTTCCTTTATCGTCATCTATCAAAATATTCATGAACTATGTGGTTGTGATGATGTAATGGGGGGGGGGCATATTATACTGACTGCTTGCTATTGGCTATGGCTGTAGAGATACTCCACAATACTAGTATAACAGATGGAGATGCTTTCCCACTGGCCAGTTTAGTGGTGGTTATAGTCTGTTAATAACACTTGTCTGGTCTATGTCTATGGCATATCAGTAGTGCTCTCTGGTTTTATTATTAACTATAGAACTTCATTCCATAAACCTCATTATCTCATTCTTCAGAGCTGGAATGATATGCTCAAGAGTTCAAGTTTGGTATTGGTGGTGGCTACCAGTATCCCACTGCAAATAGCATTGTTAGAAAGCATTTGAAGTACTTTCAGAGAATAAATTGTAATGTTGTTTATTGTTGGTTCCAATATTGGTAAATAAATCGTGATTGACTTGTAGGCTCATTAAATTGTTCAAAAATGGGCCCATCAGTTCCCATGTCCACTCTGACATATTTCTTCAATTCCATAAGTGCATTTGCCTGCATTAAGACACTCTCGTCCATGCTTTGTCTTTGAAGTATTTGTCCAAATACCGTTTAAACATAGTAATTATATCTGTTTCAACCACCTCTGGCAGCATCCAGTATATGGCTACCAGAACTGCACATAATACTCCAAGTGCCATCTCACTAGTGTTTTGTAAAGTTGCAACATAACGTCCTACCTCTTATATTCCCAAACTTATGAAGGCAAGTGTGAATTGGAGATTACTTTTTGTATGCTAGTTTCAAATAAGTTTGTGTATAAATTTTTGTTGCTGGAGACCAGAGATTGGTATTATTTCAATTTTTAAGTTCTATTTTTCCTATCTTTGCTTCAGACAAGACAAAGAAATCCAAGCTTTAAGATACCAATACAAGATTTGCTTGCGACGCACCTGGAGTGCTTGGCATCAGGTAAGAAATTTGACCTGCTGAAGTTGGTATATGACATGAAATAGAAATCAAATTCAAATGAAATAAAACCAAATGGATCCCAGTGCCAATGCTGTAGTATCAACATTTTCATTTGATAATAAGAAGAAAATCAGAGCGCATTATATGTTTCTGTTTTAGCCAAGGTATAGTTACATATATAGACAGAATCTACCAAACTGTACCACAACACTGAATTTCATGCTTGCTCATGGCATTAAATCCTGATTCTGATTTGTTAAATGTGTCCAAGAAAATGAGGGGTTATTTGATATACAAAATGATGAGGGGTTTAGATAGAGTAAATGCAAGCAGGCTTTTTTCCACTGAGGTCAATCAATATGAGGTCAATCTTCAATCAGTTCATTAAGGGTCTGAATAGAGGGGACATAACAGTGGACCTGCTCTTAATGAATGAGATTGGCAAGTAACTGAAATAACAGCACTTTGGGGCCAATGCCATCACTCTATTAGTTTTTAAATTGTTGTGGAGATAGACCAGACTGACCCACAAGTTGAGGTCCTAAATTGTCCTTAAAAGTTGGTTGGGCAGAGGTGTCTGCAGGTCAAGGGATGGTTGGAAATTGGGAGTCTTTTCAAGTGAGAGAGCAAGAGTTCTAGCAATGAATATTCCCATTAGGGTGAAGGAAAATTTAAGAAACTGGTTCGTTAAGGATATTGAGGTTCTGGTCAGGAAAAAGGAGGCATACATCAGATTAAAGCAGAGGTATATGACTGCTTAAGAGGGAAATCAGAAGGGCAAAAAGATAACATGAGATGGAACTGAATTCTGAGGCACAAGATCTATCAGCATTTGGATAGGCAGGGACTGGTTGAGAGATTGTGTCTCATAGATCTGATTAAGATTTTAGAAGAGGTGATGATGAAGATTGATCAGGATAGGGCAGTGGATATTGTCTGCATGGACTTTAGCCAGGCTTTTGACAAGGTCCCACATGGTAGGTTAGTCAGGAAGTTTAGATTAGCTGGGATCCAAGAGGAGCTGCCCAATTGGATTCATACTTAGTTCAGTGGAAGGAATCAGAAGGTAGTCATGGAGGGATGTTTTTTTCTGATCGCAGGCTTGAGTCAGTGCTGCACTACAGGGGTTGGTGCTTGGTCCACTGTTGGTGATCTATTGAATCAATTTGAATGACAGAATAGTTAACACGAATAGTAAATTTTTACGTGACATCAAAATTGGTGGTGTCATGGATAGTAGATAAGGATATCTGGATTTATAACATGATTTAGATCAGATTTGTAAGGTGAGCCTGGTGGGCAGCTCGCTTCTTTGCCAGCAGCTCCTGGATTTCCTGGCTGTTTTCCTCGAACCAGTCCTTGTTTTTCCTGGAGGAGAAGCCCAGTACCTCTTCAGTGGATTGCAGTATGGTAGTCTTCAGCTGATCCCAGAGGGTTTCAGGGTACGAGTCCGTGAGGCGGATTGCATCCTCGAGCTTTGCTTTGAGGTTTGCCTGGAAGTTTCCTCTCACTTTGTCTGACTGCAAGTTTCCAACATTGAACCTCTTTCTGGGGGCTTTACTGTTCCTGGGCTTTGGCTTGAAGTGAAGGTTGAGCTTGCAGCGAACCAGCCGGTGGTCAGTGTGGCATTCCGCGCTGGGCATGACCCTGGTGTGGAGCACATCTCGTTTGTCTCTTTCTCGCACCAGGACGTAGTCCAGGAGGTGCCAGTGTTTGGATCGGGGATGCATCCAGGTAGTCTTCAGGCTGTCCCTCTGCCGAAAAAGGGTGTTTGTAATGACAAGCCGCTGTTCTGTGCAGAGCTCCAACAGGAGGCGCCCATTGTCGTTGCACTTGCCGACACCATGCTTGCCCAGGATTCCTGGCCAGGTTTCTGAGTCTTTGCCGACGCGAGCCTTACAAAGCCATCCTGGCCAGAGAAGAAACAAGCCTTCCGTCGCGCATGCAGCCATCTTCAGCGCAAATTCCGGGAGATCCAAAATGAGTGGTGAACTAGCCTCGCCAAATGAACCCAGCTCAGCGCGGACATTGGCGACTTCAGGGGTTTTTACGAGGCCCTAAAGGCTGTGTACGGCCCCTCACCCCAAGTCCAAAGCCCGCTGCGCAGCTCAGACGGCAAAGACCTCCTCAGCGACAAGATCTCCATCCTCAACCGATGGTCAGAACACTTCCAATCTCTTTTCAGTGCCAACCGCTCTGTCCAAGATTCCGCCCTGCTCCAGCTCCCTCAACAGCCCCTAAGGCTAGAGCTGGATGAGGTCCTCACCCGGGAAGAGACATATAAGGCAATTGAACAACTGAAAAGTGGCAAAGCAGCAGGTATGGATGGAATCCCCCCCCAGAGGTCTGGAAGGCTGGCGGCAAAACTCTGCATGCCAAACTGTATGAGTTTTTCAAGCTTTGCTGGGACCAAGGAAAACTGCCTCAGGACCTTCGTGATGCCATCATCATCACCCTGTACAAAAACAAAGGCGAGAAATCAGACTGCTCAAAGTACAGGGGAATCACGCTCCTCTCCATTGCAGGCAAAATCTTTGCTAGGATTCTCCTAAATAGAATAATACCTAGTGTCGCCGAGAATGTTCTCCCAGAATCACAGTGCGGCTTTCGCGCAAACAGAGGAACTGGTGACATGGTCTTTGCCCTCCGACAGCTCCAAGAAAAGTGCAGAGAACAAAACAAAGGACTCTACATCACCTTTGTTGACCTCACCAAAGCCTTCGACACCGTGAGCAGGAAAGGGCTTTGGCAAATACTAGAGCGCCTCGGATGCCCCCAAAAGTTCCTCAACATGGTTATCCAACTGCACGAAAACCAACAAGGTCGGGTCAGATACAGCAATGAGCTCTCTGAACCCTTCTCCATTAACAATGGCGTGAAGCAAGGCTGCGTTCTCGCACCAACCCTCTTTTCAATCTTCTTCAACATGATGCTGAACCAAGCCATGAAAGACCTCAACAATGAAGATGATGTTTACGTTCGGTACCGCACGGATGGCAGTCTCTTCAATCTGAGGCGCCTGCAAGCTCACACCAAGACACAAGAGCAACTTGTCCGTGAACTACTCTTTGCAGACGATGCCGCTTTAGTTGCCCATTCAGAGCCAGCTCTTCAGCGTTTGACGTCCTGTTTTGCGGAAACTGCCAAAATGTTTGGCCTGGAAGTCAACCTGAATAAAACTGAGGTCCTCCATCAGCCAGCTCCCCATCATGACTACCAGCCCCCCCCCCCACATCTCCATCGGGCACACAGAATTCAAAACATTCAACCAGTTTACCTACCTCGGCTGCACCATTTCATCTGATGCAAGGATCGACAAAGAGATAGACAACAGACTCGTCAAGGCAAATGGCGCCTTTGGAAGACTACACAAAAGAGTCTGGAAAAACAACCAACTGAAAAACTTCACAAAGATAAGCGTATAGAGAGCCGTTGTCATACCCACACTCCTGCTCGGCTCCGAATCATGGGTCCCCTACCGGCATCACCTACGGCTCCTAGAACGCTTCCACCAGCGTTGTCTCTGCTCCATCCTCAACATTCGTTGGAGCGACTTCATCCCTAACATCGAAGTACTCGAGATGGCAGAGGCCGACAACATTGAATCCACGCTGTTGAAGATCCAACTGCGCTGGGTAGGTGTTAGGTCTGCTTTGTTTATGAATGAGTGAGTCAAACACCAGACTGAGTCGAAATCAAGGTTCTTTGTTCTTTATTGCCGGATTGTAACACTTGCAACTAACAGTGTTAGTTGGAGAAGGCGCATTCTGCCGTTATCAGCAAGTGGTGTTTTTTATATACCTTAGGATACGTACTTAGTAAATTATCATACCATGACATTGTCCAATGAATAAACTGTTGCTGTCCCTCTCTGCTAGCCTCCTGCACATCAATTTGTCATCCCCACTCTTATCTTGAGAGTACAAGGTCACAACTGCATCTTGTTACGGCCCAGCACTGGGTGACTCCCTCTACATTCCCAGCTCATGATGTTTTTACCTAACAGTAGGTCACGTCTACAGAATGGAGGACCATCGCCTTCCCAAGATCGTGTTATGTGGCGTGCTCTCCACTGGCCATCGTGTCAGAGGTGCACCAAAGAAGAGGTACAAGGACTGCCTAAAGAAATCTCTTGGTGCCTGCCACATTGACCACCGCCAGTGGGCTGATATCGCCTCAATCCGTGCATCTTGGCGCTTCACAGTTCGGCGGGCAGCAACCTCCTTGGAAGAAGACCGCAGAGCCCACCTCACTGACAAAAGACAAAGGAGGAAAAACCAAACACCCAACCCCAACCAACCAATTTTCCCCTGCAACCGCTGCAACCGTGTCTGCCTGTCCCGCATCGGACTTGTCAGCCACAAACGAGCCTGCAGCTGACGTGGACATTTACCCCCCCATAAATCTTCATCCGCGAAGCCAAGCCAAAGGAGATCAGATTAAAGGTGGGCCAAGGAGGGGCAAATGGAATTTTACTCTGATGATTGTGAGATGTCGCTTGTAAGTCAAACTAGAGAAGCACTTACATAATTGAATGGCATATCCCTGGAGAGTGTTGTTGAACCAAGGGTTACATGTGCTTTATTCCCTGAAAGTAGCAACATAGATGGACAGGGTGGTGAAGATGGCATTTGGCAGGCTTGTTTTCTTTGGGAGCGTAATTGAATACTCATGATTCAACTGTTCATGATACCACTCTTAGGGCACCATGAGGCATTCTGGTTGCCACAGCTATAGGAAGGGCATCAATAAATTGGAAGGGATGGAGGGACAATTCACTGAGATGTTGCCGGGACTGCAAGATTTGAATTATAGGGAGAAGTTAGGTGGGCTGTTTTTTTATTTCCCAAAATGTAGTAGGCTAAGGGTTGACCTTGAAGTTTTATTTTTAAAAAATCGAGGGGAATGGATAAAGTATTTTTTTCCATCAGGGTTGAGGATTGTAGATTTCGAGGGTATAAGTTTATGAGAGGGAAAAGATTTAAGAGGGACCTGAGGGGTAGCTTTTACATTCAGAGGATGGCCTATACTTCCAGTGGAAACTTAAAAGTGGGGATAATTTCTCTGTTCACACAGATGTTCAGGAAAGGCTTAGAAGGATATAGAGCAAATACAGGCAAGAGGGACAACTCAAAATGCTCATGATCAGAATGGGCAAGGTGGGCAAAGGCTCTTTTTGAAGATACATGACTCTATTTGAATCATCCTTGACAGGCAAAAATTATAGGCCTTTATTAGAGTGGACTTGGTCTAAGATTTCTTCCTATTTCTGGCCATGCATGTTAAAAATCATATTTTTGAGGACATAGAATAAAACCATGTATTTTTGTCAACTCTTTCTCTTGTCTTTCTGAACATTATCACTGTCATCAACACCATTTTTATGCTGTACTCGCAACCACTATCTCTGTGACCAAAACCTGGAGTCTGGAGTTGAGAGTGTAGCACTGTTGCTGTTTCGCAAACTTAACTTCATTCTTGCAGAGGGCAGACTCGCTTTATTCTGTGGACTCTTTTTCACCATAGTTGCCTAATCTCTCTACACCAGGCTGGTTCAGGGCATTGAGCTTCTTCCTTGAACAGAGGCCCAGCCAGCACCCCTTTACCATATTCTCCTCCTGGGTTCACTTTAAGGGCCTTCAACTGCATGTATTACTTCCACAAGAAAGCTATGGCTGTGACAAACTGTTTGTGTCCAAGTTATGCCTTTCCCTTTCAATCCTTGTTTCAGTTCTGCTCAGGCCACTTTCCTCTCTTATTTTTGGTGTCTTGACTTCCAACCGGGCACTTTGCAACCTTAATGTGTCAACAATGAATGCAACAATTTAAAATAGCATTTCCAGCTTTTGTTTCAGCATACAGCAATTTTATTGTCTCTTTGTACGCCTCTTCCCTCAATACAGAGGTAACTTATTATTCAGCAACCACTTTTAGCCAGCACCACGACTCAATATCTCCTGGTCTTTCGGCCAATCGCAGACTTTTTTTGTTTCCCCTAACTGCTTTCTCTCCGATTTAAAACATTCTCCAATGAAAGGCCACTGAGTTAACACATTATTTTTTCAGTTGCTGACTGACTCCCTGAGTTTTATGCACATCATTCAATTGGATTTAAAGCAAATACAATATTTTTTGCTGTAAGAATGTCAATGGGAATAAATAAAAAGTCATCCCCAAGGAGGTAAGCTTGTGAGAAAAATCCTTATCTGAAATTCTTTAACTGAGCTGACTGAGCCAAGAAGGTTGCAATCTGCTATTCATCAAGTTAGAATTGTGTTTGAGTCCAAGAGTGGAAGTGTTGCAGTGAAACTACGAATTAAATGGCAGATAACCTGAAAATTAAAGATCATGTAATGAACTAAGCTTATGGGTGAGGTAGTCATTCCTTATGGGTGTTTCATCTCCCGGTACTAAGGAGAGCACATTGAGAGCTGCAGATACAGTATACCAAATTCAAAGAGGTGCCAGAAATTAAGGAAGAGGATCTTGAGTCTTAGAAGGGGAGTAGAAGAATTTCTTGGAATACCAAGCCCAGCAATGTAAGGGTTGCCTGTGTTTTGATTGTGTGTTGCTGCCTTGGTTTTGCAATTGTGATAGGCAAGTACAAAAATTACAAATATGTTCAAAAGTTCTCAAATAATTTGAAGCAAATACTGAAATACAATTATTAAACAACCTCAATTTTAAAATAAAAGTTTTAATCTCAGCTTCTCTGGTCAATTTTCAGGGGATATGTAAAAGGTTCATGGCATGAGTAACCATTCATAGAATTGTGTCAATGCTAATTGAAAATGATCTGCCTACTTAAATTTCACCTTTCAGATTACAGCCGTGGAAGCAACAGTTCTGCATCGACACAACCAATATGTTGAAATGCGATGAATGTTTTTGCCTCTATCACTCTTTTAACAATGAGTTCTTCTGGACCCTCCGCATATTCTTAGATTTTTTTTCTCCTCTCTCCTTTAATCCTTCCACTGTGCCTGCTCCTAACCCTTGTCAAGTTTTGAATCCCATTTGCCACACTTTTTTTTGATCGCATACATTTTGTTTTAAAAAAAATCATCTTGCATGACACTTTACTGAAGTCTGTGCAAATGTCAAATACACTTTCTTATTTGTCCCTCCTTGTTACTTACTTAAAAAAAAGATTCAATTTGGACTGATGTGATCATTCCCTGAATTGATGCCAACTGCCCTTAATTAGTTTGTCCCTTTCAGAATGAAAATGTTACTGTCCTTTCGAATGGCTTCCAAATCTTTTGAAATATTTTTATTGATTTGTTAGAGAGAAATATTACATGTATATATTTAGCCCACCTCACTGACAAAAGGCAAAGGAGGAAAAACCCAACCCCAACCCACCAATTTTCCCCTGCAACCGCTGCAACCGTGTCTGCCTGTCCCGCATCGGACTTGTCAGCCACAAACGAGCCTGCAGCTGACGTGGACTTTTACCCCCTCCATAAATCTTCGTCCGCGAAGCCAAGCCAAAGAAGATGTAGCTTTTATATTATGTAGAACAGAATATGTCATATATACTCTGTCTTCTTTGCAGTAGACAAAGTTAAAGAGTTTATGTATGTTACAGACTAAATATAGTATTATGTGACAATAATGGAACCTTATCTTTAAATTATACATTGTCATATATAATTCTTGAAAAAAATGAAAATCCAGCATGCCCAGGTGAGTGTATAGCAGCCAGACCCACGGCTCCACACGTTTGCTAGTCAGCCACACTGGCAAGGGTTCGCGATACCGCACTATGCGCCGGCTCAGACCACTGCACTGGTTCTAATTTAATCCTAAGAATCTGTGATCGAATTTTAAAGAATTGTTCCCAATATTCTTGAAGTTCACGACACTCCCAAAACATATGAATCAGAGGGGCCTCAAAAACTTTACATTTGTCACGTAGTGGATCAACATCAAGAGAAAAATGAGATAATCTAACTTTGGACATATGTATTCCATGTACAACTTTAAATTGTATTAAACGATGTCGTGCGCAGAATGAAGTATTATTAATCAAGCATGTTATCCAAATTTTCATTTGAAATTGATGTATTCAAGTCTCATTCCCATCCATTCTTGATTCCCATCCCTGAACAAATCTTCTCTTCCAACTAAATTTTAACCAACTAGTGTACAATTCCTTGGCTTATCCCTTTCTAAGTAGCTGTACTCCATGAGCAGATCATCAATCCTCTGGCATCAGTCCTGTTGCCAGGGAGGAATGAAAAATTGTAGAATGAGTCTTCATAATTTATTCTCTTGCTGATTTTAATAATTTGGGATATATTTTATTATGGATAGGCAATTTATTCATTTTAAAACTAACCAAGTCTCGTGGTACTTCCCTTTTTAATGTACTTATATAATATAACATTTTATACTCATCTACTTTAATTACAACATCAGAGGTATCACCTGCAGCTGAAAAGTGTTCATTAAGAACCTTGCCCACATGCTTTATTTCCATGCTTAAGATTCATTCTAAGCTGTTCTCCCTCCTTAGTTATCCTCTTGTTCTTTATGTACTAAAAAATATCTTTCATTCTTCTTTGATTATACATGCTGGATTTTTTAAAAAAAATGCATTCTTTATAATTCTTCAAAACCAGCTTTCAGGACATATTATGTCTTTTCATATTATGTGAGTACATGCTGAGTTATATCTTTGAACCTCCCACTATGAAGCAATGTACCATCCTGGAATCGTGTATGCCATTGCAGAAACACATCAGCTACTGTACCTATAGAATTTACTAATAATTGTTGTTCTCTTATACTTTTTCTTTCATTCACAACTCAAACTCCATCGTTCAATTGTCTTGGCTGTGGCAGCACTCTCCCAAGGACTGCACTCTCACTTTTCAGAAATTAATGCAAGTTGAGAACCATGCCATCTGAGCTCTCCTGAACTACTAGTAAACCAAAAAATCTGCAGATGCTCTGGTCTAGCGCAGTACACAACAGTGCTGTAAAAATGTGTGATCTGCTGAATTTCTCCAGCATTTTCATGTACTGCAATCTCCTGAAATTCTGTCCCTTTTATTTTGCCTAGCTTTCAACAATTCCCTCTCAGAACACACTCTCTTGAACTGGGGAGTGACCACTTCATGATTTGAAATTAAGCTTCATGTATCGACTGTAGGAATATCAGCAATTGCTCGGTCATTAAAACTTGCACCTTGAGCTCCTCCCGCTGATGATGTATTGTACTTGTGATTGTCAAGAAAATGTCAACAGCCTGGATTTCCACATGGCACAGGTTCATGTTTGTCACAGGTCTGAGCTTGCAACCTTGTTTTTATTTATTAGATCAACTTACTAGCATCAATTAAGTAACAGAGTGACATCGTGAGAGTTTTCTTTGTTGGACATCCCTTTTAAGTTTACAAATGTAACTCCAAGCTACTATCTACCTGATTTTCAATTCTCTTTGTATTCCTGCTGACTTCTCTGTTGGTTGCCGATTTTGTTGTGAAAGTAAAGCGTGCTGAAAGTTCGTCAGATGGCAACTTATTATTTGTCAAGTGACAGCTTTTTTTAAACTCAAAATTCAGTTGAACAATTTCTGACAATGGTTCTGCTGTTTTATTCACATCAAAACAATGGTCATTCAAACTGTGATTTCATCTATTGTTTAATTTGTAACATTATGATGCCCCTTTCTAATTGTTTTGGCTTCCAGCCTATTTCAGGCTTTCCTTTTGTTCTTTCCCTTTGTCCTTTTTACTGTTTCTTTAAAGAGTTGAATGTGAAGTATTTTTCATCAACAATTTGAAATTATAACTTTCTCTCATTTCTCAAATCCTGTCTGATGTGCAGAATGTTCCCAAATTTTTGTTACTGAATAATGTAAGCTAATTGGAAAATATAGTAGGGATCTTAAAACTAAGTTTTTGTCCATCTGAGGAGGTGAATTGGTGAATTAATGAAGTATTTTAATTTGCACTCTTCCAGTATGTGCAGAAAAAACATGAGAGACGGAAAAAGCAGATGTGTGCTGATACCCATTTCCACCAGGTCTTGCTGTGCAAATCTTTAAATAGATGGAAGGTGAGTGAAAGACACTAATACTTTTATATATTGAATGAAGGTAAATTGTAATTTGTAATTAGAGATGTAGCATAATAACAGGCCTTTCTGACCCACCGACCCACACTGCCCAAATATATCCATGTGACTCGTTAACCTTCTACCCCATATGTCTTTGGAATGTGGGAGGAAACCGAAGCACCTGGAGGAAATCATGCAGTCGGAGGGAGAACATACAAACTCCTGACGAACAGTGTCGTTTTCGAACCCATGTCGCTGGTACTGTAATAGAATTGTGCAACTGCCACACTAAATGTGCTGCTCTCCAATGTGCTGAATGGTTGATAATTTAATTTTGATTTAAACTCAATGTAATATCATGAATACAGTTCAAACATCAGTACTGGATGCCTGAATGTGATGAAGATAACTTTTCAATGATACTTTAGAGAATGATAAAATTTGCATCAAATCTTTATTTGCGCTTCTGGAATGTTTTGGTAGTCTTTTTTGTGTACTCTTTTTTTGTAGAATACTTTGGGAGTTGTGTTCTGGAGGGTGGTGCAGCTGGTGGATCCAGCAGCATCTGATTTTCCAAAATGCTCCGCCATTCATTAGGGTACTAACAAATTGTAGGATGGTATAGTAACAATAAGAGGGAGACTGGAATTGCTCTGCTGGGAGCAGGTGTGCATCCAGTGAACAAGATGGGCTTTTTACATGTGGAATGAGTTGGATAAAGTTTGCTAACTGGTTAATTCAATCTTTTATAAATTCTCTCATATTCTTGCCTTCTTCATCTTCCTTAAGGCCCACTATCTTTATATTATTTCTTCTATTACAGTTTTCCATTATATCTATCTTCTGAGCTAACAGCTCATGTGCCTCTTTAACTTTTTTATTAGATTCTTCTAATTTCTCTTTTAAGTCGTCTACTTCCATTTCTACGATTATTTCTCGTTTTTCCAAGTTATCCACTCTTTTTCCTATCTCTGATATGACCATTTCTATTTTATTCATTTTTTCTTCTGCATTCTTAATTCTTCTTTTTATCTCATTAAATTCTTGTAATTGCCATTCTTTCACTGATTCCATATATTCTTTAAAAAAAGATATGTCCATTGTCTTGCCTTTCTCTTCTTCCATTTCTTTCTATTCTTCTTCTTCTTCCTCTGGATTGACCATCTGTTGTTACCTTGTTTTCTTTTTACCCTCTTCTTTCTTGTTGTCGTTATTGTCTGTGTTTTGCACCTGCTGCTGTGTTGCAGGTGTCTCTCTCAGCTGTGGAGATCGACTCCGCAGCTGTTCCCCCCTCCCTTCAGTGTGGTTTTTTTTCATGCGCGGTTGCGCACTTTTACTCGGCTCTGCGAGCCATTTTTGTAGTCCCGAGCCCGGGACTTCCACTGACCTGAGGGAGCGGGCTTCTCTCTCCGCGGCGGGCCTCCTCAGACAGGTAAGGCCTTCACCTTCTTCCGATGTTCTTTCTTCTTCTCTTCTTCCCATTGTTTTTGACTTTTCTCTCTTTGCTGCCATTTTCTTCTCACCTTTATTTTTACTTTGTTTTAAATTTTAATCTTGTACCTTTGTGTTTTGTGCGTTTTTTTTAACTTTTCCGGAGAGGGCTGGAATTCCATGACCAGCCACTACTCCATCACGTGACTCCTCCCCGCTAACTGGTTAATTGAGGGTTATGAAAAGAAGTACTGGACTTCAACTGACATGTCTCTTGTTTTTTTTTCTACTTAGACATTTCAGATAGTTCCTCCCTTGTATCAAATAGAATAGTACTTATATAAGTTCCACGAGACTACTCCCACTTCTGTCTTCCTTTTCCTCCTATTTGTGATTTCAACCCAAACTAGTTCCACGTTTCTATCCACTGCCTTTATAACATAATGCAGCACTGCCCTGGTCCCTTCCTTGATTAACAACTATGACTCCAGTTTCCTCCTCACAATCATGTGACACTGCTCTTTCATTTTATCCTGATTTCCTTCCTCATTAGTTTCAAGACCTATCTGCCACCCTCGTTACGAAATTTGCCAGGACATAGTCGAAGTGGAGCTCACCTCAATGGACAGCTCTCTTCTCCAATACTGATGTCAGTGCCTTATGAATAGGAACTATTTCTCCAACACTAAACTATCAGCCACATGTTTACCTCTCTAATCCCTCTTTTCTTTGGCTTGGCTTCGCGGACGAAGATTTATGGAGGGGTACTGTCCACGTCAGCTGCAGGCTCGTTTGTGGCTGAAAAGTCCGATGCGGGACAGGCAGACACGGTTGCAGTGGTTGCAAGGGAAAATTGGTGGGTTGGGTGTTGGGTTTTTCCTCCTTTGTCTTTTGACAGTGAGGTGGGCTCTGCGGTCTTCTTCAAAGGAGGTTGCTGCCCGCCGAACTGTGAGGCGCCAAGATGCACGGTTTTAGTCTTTGCCAATTAACACATGGCTCTCTTAATAATCTGGATATAATCAATCTTGCTCTGTTTATTCAGTTTTGTCGCAAGATCATAATTCTTCATCCGAGCTTCCATTCTCATTCTAGCTCTATTGTTTGTGCCAGTGCAGACCATGAACACCGGATCCTCGCCCTCCTAATCCATCTCCAGTCCAGAGGGCTGTCCTTAACCTTCCACCTTGGAGGCAATACAGCCTTCAGGACTTTGCTGAAAAGAGCAGTATCTACTCCCCTAAGTATGCTATCTTCTATAACTATCACTCTTCCCCCCCCGCCCCCCCCACTTAATTGAATGAGACCCTGTGCATAGATACTATGGACAGTTTGCATATCCTCTGTTCGGTCCCTAATCTTGTCCAGTCAAAGCCCTTCATACCAGTTAGACAAGGATAAACATTGAGACTCATCTGGAACAATGCTTTGATTTCCTCCACCTACCTCTTCTACAGTAACACCATCTTGTCCTTGACAATTTGCCAACTTAAAGATTATTGAAGTGTGACTGCCTCATGAAATAACGTCTTAGTAATTTCCCCATCTCCCAGATGTATTGCAATGTTCAGAGCTCATTCTCCAGCTAACGGACCATTGCTGAAATTCCTCAATCAGCCAACACTTACTGCAGCTTTAGTCACTAATTACCTCAGTGCATACCAATTCCCACATATTGCAGCTGCAGTTCATTGCCTGCCCAGCCATCAGATTTAGTTAATTCATTGAAGTCATGTTTAGAAGTTCAGATCTTGCTCTCACAAATGTGCCCTGATTTTAAAATCATGACCTAGCAGACTAGGCACAGAGAAAATGGAAAAATACTGCCCATTTTTGCTCACACCTTGATGAAGGGATCAAGCCTGAAATGTTGGTTATGTATCTTTATCTTTGCTATGTGAAGTACACTGTTTGACTTGCTGAATTTCTCCAGCATTGTGTTTTTACTTCCATCACTGTGTCTGCAGACTTTTGTGTTTTACTCCATCGAATCACTTACCTCGTTACCAGAATCAACTGACTTATACTGTCTTCTATTGCCACATTTTCTGAAAATAGGATTTTTAAAAAATGTTTTTTGGCTTATTTTCTGGAACCTTTCATGATGCTCAAAATAAAAAGGATAAATATATAGATATCTGAGGAAGCATTTTGATATTTATGAATTGGTCACTATTGACAATGGACTTGGTTCCCAATAGTTAACAGTCTTGTTCATTCATGTAACCTATCCTCTTGATATCATTTTAAAATATTGCAAGATACAAAAGTGCTGGAGAGACTCAGCAGGTCACGTAGCATCCATAGGAAGTAAAAGGCAAACGATGTTTTGGGTCTTAGCCCTTATTTGGCTAATATTTCTGCATCTGCAGATTTTTGTTTTTACATCATTTAAAAAAAATATAACTGCATTGAAAGTATAGATTTTCATGAGAGGAAAGCACTTATTTCTTGAACTAACTGCAAGTTTTGTATAATATTTAATTCTGCATGCTCAACTTTATAGACCATCAAAATTCAAAAGCATGCAAGCTTGGTGTCTTTGGCAGCACCTGGTCATGTAAGAATGGAAAGGATGTTTCAAGCATCAGTTAAACATTGAGGGTTAGTGCTTTATCTTCAGACGTGAAAGAGGGGGAGAGATGAAAGGGGGAAGAGAGGCATTGGAAAATATCTCAGCTGTGTGGTCAGGACAGCCAGGAGGGTTTGTCAACAGAGTTCACATGGGTGGAGATGAGGAACGGGAAAGGTTAGACCACACTGATAGGGTTGTATTATAGACCACCCAGTGGTCAGAGAGAATTGGAGGAGCAAATCTGTAGAGAGATAGCAGACTGACATAAGAAGCAGAAAGGTGTGATGTAGATTTTAATTTTATAAATATTGACTGGGACTCCCACATTGTAAAAGGGCTGGATGGCTTGGAGTTTGTGAAATGTGTTCAGGAAAGTTTTCTAAATCAATATATAGAGGTACCAACGAGAGAGGTTGCAATACTTGATCTCTTATTCGAGAACAAGACAGGTCAGGTTACAGATGTACGACTAGGCAAATATTTTGGGTCCAGTGACCATATTGTCATTAGCTTCAAGTTGATTGTAGAAAAGGATAAGTCTGGTCTTCGTGTTGGGATTTTAAATTGGAGGAATGCAAATTTTGTGGAAATGAGAAAGGATCTAAGAAGAGTGGTTTGAGATATGTTGTTTTCTGGAAAGGGTGTGTTAAGTAAGTGAATGGACATCAAAGATGAAATTTTGAGAGTGCAGAGTTTGCATGTTCCTGTTAGGATTAAAGGCAAAGTTAACAGGCATATGGCAATCTGGTTTTCAAGGAATATTGGAAATCTGGTTAAGAGGAAGAGGGAGGAGTATAGGCAACAAGGACCTCATGAGGTACTTGAAGAGTACAGAAAAAGCAAGAAAATAGTCAATAAAGAAATCAGGAAGGCAAAAAGACATGAGGTTGCTTTGGCAAATAATGTGAAGGTAAACCCAAAGAGTTTCTACAAGTATATAAAGAGTAAAAGAATAGTAAGGGACTAAATTGGTCCTCTAGAGGATCAGAGTGGAGCCTCATGTAATGAGGGACATCTTGCACAGTTTTTTTGCATCAGTATTTGCTCAGGAAACTGGCATAATAGATAAGGAAGGGAAACAAACATCAGTGTCATGGAACATATAGAGATTAAGGAGGTGGAAGTTCTTGCTGCCTTAGAGCGAATAAAGGTAGATAAATCACCTGGGCTGAATATGATATTCCCTTACACCTTAAGGGAGACTAGTGTAAAAATTGCAGGGGCTCTAGTAGATGTATGCAATATGTACTTAGTCAAGCATGAGGTGCCAGAGGATTGGAGGGTTGCTTATTTAAAAAAGGCTCCAAAAAGAAACCAGGTAATTATAGGCCAGTCAACCAGATGACGGTAGTCGGTAAATTATTGGAAGGAGTTCTGAGAGATAGGATATATAGGTATTTGGACAGCCATGGGCTAATTAAGGACAGTCAGCATGGCTTTGTGTGTGGTAGGTCATGTTTAATGAATTGGAGAGTTTTTCAAGGAGGTTACCAAGAAGGTAGATGAAGGAAAGGCTGTGGATGTTGTCTACATGGATTTTAGTAAAGCCTTGGACAAGTCCCACATGGAAGGTTAGTTCAAAAGGTTCAGACACTAGGAATTGATGGAGAGGTTGTAAATTGGATTTGAAATTGGCTATGTAGGAGAAAACAGTAGTAGATGGTTGCTTCCTCAAACTAGAGGCTTATGACTTGGTGTGCCTGAGGGATCTGTGCAGGGACCATTGTTGTTTGTTGTCTATTTCAATGATCTGGGTGATAATGTAGTAAAATTGGATCAGCAAGTTTGCTGATGACAGAAAGATAGGAGGCATTGTGGACAGTGAGGAAGATTTTCAAAGCTTGCAGAGGGATTGGGACCAACTGGGAGAATGTGCCAAAAATGGTAGATGGAGTTTAATGCAGACAAGTGTGAGGTGATGCATTTTGGAAGGGCAAACCAAGGTCAGAGATACACAGTAAATGGTAGGGCACTGAGGAGTGTGGAGGAGTAAAGAGATCTAGGAATACAGATACATTGATCCCTGAAGGTGGCGTCACAGGTGGACTGAATTGTAAAGAAAGCTTTTGGCATCTTAGCCTTTATAAATCAAAGTATTGAGTATAGGAGTTGGGATGTTATGTTGAAATTGTTTTAGACATTGTTGAGGCCAAATTTGGAGTATTGTGTGTGGTTATGCGCACCTAACCACATGAAGGAATATTAATAAGATTGATAGAGTGCAGAGATTAACTCGGATGTTGCGGGTCTTCAGTAATTGAGTTACAGGGAAAGATTAAACAGGTTAGGAATTTTTTCCTTGGAGTGAAGAAGAATGAGGGGAAATTTGATAGAGGTTTACAAGATAATAGGACTAAAAGACAGAGTGGGTATGAGTAGGCTTTTTCTACTTAGATTGGGAGAGATAAATACAAGGGGTCATAGTTATAAGCTGAAAGGGGAAAGGTTTAGTGGGAAGTTCTTCACTCAGAGAGTGGTGGGAATGTAGAATGAGCTGTCATCTGATGTGGTGAATGCGGGGGTCGATCTTGTGTTTTAAAATAGATTTGATAGATACGTGGATGGGAGAGGGCTGGAGGGTTATGGAGTTGGAGCAGGTCAGTGGGACGAGCGAAATAGTGGTCAGTACAGACTAGAAGAGCTGAATGGCCTTTTTTCTGTGCTGTAGTGTTCTATGGTTCAATTGTGTACAAATCTGGATTATTTTTACTTGTTGAATGTTCAGTATGTGTGTTTAAATTCCAGATGTTCAAGGTTTCACGTGTCCTTGAAAGTTCATCTCTTGCAACGCTTTTTCTCATTTAGGTTTACCTTCAAAACTCTCGGCAGATTTTGTATAAAGTGGAGGAGAAGGAGAATAAATGGAAAAGCAATCTCTTGAGGTATTAACATTTTGAAGTGCTTTGATCCAATATTCTGAAAAAGTACTGCATGTTTCAAATAACAATTTGGGTGTCTTGTTTGGATTAGTGTTCATGTGATACTTATGGAGTTATATAAAATCACGAGGAGCATGTATGAAATAAATATTTATAATCACTTTCCTCGGGTTGGGGAATCTGAAATTAAGGGGGATAGATTTAAAGTGAGAAACAAAAGAATTAAGGGGATTGAAAGTGCACCTTTGTCACAGAGAGTAGTGGTAGGCATATGAAATGGTGGAGGATGAAATTGCAATGATCAAAATATATTTAGACAGGTAAATGGGTAAGAAAGGTTTAGGAGGATATGGGCCAACACAGTCAAAGGGACCTCACTTAGGTAGACAGTTTGGTTGGCATGGACCAATTGGGCTTAAAGCCTTGCCTATTCTGGTCTGTAAAACTGTATGATCGAACTTGATAATTTCATAAAATTCCATAACTTAATGATTGCATCTTAAATAAGTTCTCTGTGGCTTCACCTGAGACAACTTTGAAGTTCAACCTAAAACCAGACACCACTTATGATATCAGAGTGCGAGCTCATACAAGTAAAGGTCCTGGTCCATATAGTCCTAGTGTTCAATTCTGGACACTGCCTCTAGATCCAGGTAGGATTTGTCTATTTGTGTCCTCCTTGATGCAGGTGGGTGATGATATTAGTGAACTGAGTCTCAAGATTACATATTATATCTCACTTCTTTGCACCAACTTTGAAGGTAATGTTCTTGAGTCTTAATTTACTTTGGGACTTCCATCCTCAAGTAGCTGCAATCCGTTGAGACTGCTTATCAAGGTAAGTTTTAGTCGATAAGATTTTCGGAGATCCAAGTTAATGACCATGAGTCAGAAAGCAGGATGGAGATCAAGAATCTGGTTGTGTGGTGCCAGGACAACAATCTTCCTTTCAATTTCAATAAGATTCCACCTGCATTGAATTCGCCCATCATTATTGAATGAAGATCTACTGGGACCAATGCCTGAAGAGGGCGCACAAAATCAATGAACCGGTGCGGACTCGAAAGGCCAACATGGCCTGTTTCCGCTCCGTAAATGGTTATATGGTTAAAATTGTTGCAGTTAAATTTGACCTCTATTGCATCACCACCTTTCAGGTAATCAAATCTATTTAATCCATGGCTATTTTAGTCTCATTGTTAATTATTAAAGAGCCATCCATATATGCATTCTGTTTGCTTCCCATTGTCCTTTTCCTAAATGGTGTGCTTTATGATTGGACTACTTCAAATTCCATCTGCATTTTTGTACTATCTACTTTTGATAATGGTCTGTAGTTTCTGAACATCAATTTTTCTACCCTCGCAAAAATGTTGACCCGATCATCTCTTGATATTTAACCTCAAAGTTCAAAGTTTAGATTTATTGTCCGAGTACCATATTTTTACGCATACCACACGCACATCATATGCGTTTTTTTTTTTACAAACCAGGTAACCCACCGCATGTTATATGTATGTGTGCGCTATACAAGAATTTTTTTTTTACATGTTGAAACAATGTGCACAATTGATAGCGGGTATGGGAAAGTAATCGTGGCAATGAAAGAGCGTGCACAATTTATTTCGGGCATGGGAAAGTCACACCGGCAATTTATAGCGAGTGTGGGAATGTAATAACGGCAATGAAAGAACATGCACAATTTATAGTGAATGTGGGAAAATTGAACCGACAATTTATGACTGGAGTGGGAATGCAATAGCGACAGTGAAAGAATATGTACAATTTACAGCAAATGTGGGAGTTGGGTACGTACAAAATGGCAAAATTCAAAAGTTTGATCTTGGCAGACTCGAAAATATCTCTTTGGCCTGAGTGTCATGGTATTCCAAGAAACAGGATATTCTGGCAAGGGCACTGCACCTTATCAATGTTAATTGTACAGACCGATCCCCTGATGGAGAAGATTAACATATCAAGTGCCTCTGATCTGAGACAACATTAGGATGATTCTGCCTTATGGCATCAGTTTAATCATCCTCATTACTTCAAATAAAACCATAAATCTTGTAATTGCACGCAATTTTTAAAAGATGAGGTTTCTTTTAAAGCAAGGCTTTTTAAATTAAGACACTAAAATCCTGCTTTACTCTGAAGCCTGTTAATTGATCTATTAATTGATTGGAGGATATCTTCTATATAATGGGTGATTGACATCTCTGAGGGAAGTTGAATAGGTTGTAAATTGCGGGAGATTAGCTTGGGACTATGGAATGTGTTGTCCCCTATCCCAAGTAAATGCAAATTGCTCTTGTGAGTTGGAATTCAGAATACTACACCCGCATGGTAAATACATGTGCATGCTATACGAAAATATTTTGACATAGTTTAAGATTTTCTGCACGTTATATGCATGTGTACATTGTGTGTGTGTGTGTGTTAGTGAAAATACGGTACATACAACCCTGAGATTCTTTTAACTCACGGGCAATGCAGAATTACCACTTATTATTAGTGCAAAAAACTACTCAAAAAGTTATATATACGTGAAAAGAAATAAAGAAATGTAAATAAAGTGTGCAGTACAGAGAGAAAAAAAAATCAATAAAGTACAAAAGAGTTTTTAAATGAGTCTGAGTTTCTTGTTGAGGAGTCTGATAACAACTTCTTATAGAACTTCTAGAATTCTCTGCTCTGGAGGGTTATAGATGGTAGATTATTGATTGTACTTGAAGAGGAAATAATTTTTTGAAAGATCAGGAAATGGTGGACAGTGGGGAAACTAGCACAGAAGAGATGAAGCCTCAGGAAGATAAGCCATGATCATATTCAGTGATCTATCAGTGATCTACTCCCATTTTATTATTTGTAAAATAGTTTGCTTTTTCATTGACTTGATCTTTATCTCGTAGATTTTCTTTCTCCACTTGGAAACAAAATGCACATGCATTGGCTGATGAAGCAAGGAAGGCTGCCAGAGTGGATCATCATTTTAACAGTGTTCTTTTGTCTAAGGTGTGGCTCATTTTCACTTAAACAAAGCTGCAAGAAATTGTTTGAAATGAATGTGAGAGATCAGTATTTTATTTTATCATCATTGTTTGTCCTCAAATCTTAACTTGGAATTCTTATTTAATTTTGTTTTGTTTTATTACTTTTGACCTTTGCTCCTCTGCATGGAAATGACATACACATTTCACCCAGTTGTCTTTGCTTTGCTACTCTATTGTCAGATTAAATTTAGATATACAGCACAGTAACAGGCCATTTCAGACCACAAGTCTGTGCCATCCAATTTACACCCAATTAACCTACACTCCAGTTACATTTTGAATAGTGGGAGGAAACAGGAGCCCCTGGTGAAAACCCATGCAGACATGGGGAGAATTCACAAACTCCTAACAGACAGCTTGGTATTCAAACCCCGGTCCTGATCGCTGGCAATGTAAAGGCATTGCACAAATTGGTATCCCAACTGTGCTGCCCAGGAACAGAAGAATACCTTGGGGTACTCGCTTTTGTTTAGCAAATGCATATAATTTTCCTTTAGCAGTTAAACAAAGTCAACAAAAGCTTGGGTTGAGTACAGTACACAAACATACTGGAGAAATTCAGCAGGTCACACGCTATCCATAGGAAGTCAAAGCTAATCAATGTTTTGGGCTTGGGTTGGTTATCCTCGACTTCCTATAGATGCTGCGTGTCCTGCTGAGTTTCTCCAGCATATTTGTGCACTGAACTTCCCTTTAGCAATCAGGTAATCTGCATTGCAGAGCATGGGACTGGGTATCACAAGAAAAATTCCATTGTTGATTATTCCAGCTGTGCTGTCAATTAGGTTCAGCTGAAAACCTTGTTGTTGCTAATGGTCACCACAATGCCTCTCACATATTGAAGAGCTTAAGTAGACTTTGATTGTGGGCTTGGAAAGTCAAAGAAAGACCAACTGATTGGCTGCTTATCACTGTCCATTCATCAGACTCAACGATGCTTCAGTGATCAGCTTATCTGCAGTAATTTACTGACTGGACATAACAATGAATTGTCAGCACTCATGGAAGCAAGCAGCTGTTAGTACTTTGAGAAAAGGGTGTGAATAAAAACAGACACCTTTCTCCTGGTTGGTTCAGCTTGACTTTGATATGCAATGACTTGACCTGGGTCACGGTGAGATTCTCATTTCATCTTGTTCACGATTGATGCAAATATCAGCTTGCAGCTACATTTTTGATGTTTACAAGTGTATAGATGTCTTTTAAGCTTTTTAATGAATTAGCATCAAGGCAGTTGTGTTAAGATATTGAAGGATATAGAGGTTATTTCAATAACAACTCAGCAATGACTTTGTGACTTTAATTTTGTAAAGGTTTTTGGCTGCTGGAGAGATGTGACCTCAATTCAAGTATATCAACGACTACAGAAAGACAAAGTTGTGCTGGAAGCAAAACAGCATATTGAGTTTGGTAAGTGACAAAATACAATTCATGAAATATACTAGAAAATTTTTAGAGCTGTTAGAAATTAACGTACCTTTAAAGAAATTGCTCGAGACAAAAATTGAGAACAAAGAACATTTATTACTACAACAATGCAAAGTTGGGTGCTTCCCCTTACCCTGGGAATACACACACATACTGGGGCTCACCCAACTTTTATACAGTCAATTTCAGTATCAGAGTGCCCTCCCCCTTACATTCTTCTGCCCCCTGGATGGGTTTGGCATAGGCAATCCTTCCTGCCTACGTGCAGTTTCAGTACACTTGGAGGACCAGGGGGTATCCTGTGGGTGCCCCATCATGTCATTGTCCTTATTCACACCTTCCTGATTCTCGGGGCTACAGTCTCTTGATATGCAGAGTTGACTCATTCTATCTAGGGTTGGCTAATTTCATATGTATAAATCTGTGTATGGTTAGCTAATTAGATATGTAGGACTTGGTACTTCTGTCCAGGGCTAGGAGACCCTTATCTGATCCAGACTACCTCAACTTCCTACATTCTATTGTACCTTACCATTCCTTATCTTAGTCTTATGGTCTTGTCACAAAGACTAGAAGATTCTTATGTTAATCGTGCTGACTCTGCTTTCCTGCATCCTAACCCCCCAAGCTTATCCTGTTTGTACTGGTTACAGCCATTAACTGATGAACTTTAGTTTCTTCCATGTTCATAATTTTAGATCAATTTTCCCATCTCTCACAATCCTCACTTTTCTTTTAGATCAGTAATACTGATCTTTCACCATGATCAGTGTTACTTGATCTTTGGTTACTAGTGTCAGTGTGACTGATTTTTCCCCCCCCCCCTCACTTTTCTTTTAGATCAGTAATACTGATCTTTCAAGTGTAAGGTGTAGTTTTACCCAGCTGGTCAATAACCGAATTGTAATCTCTGTGTAAAGTCTTTAGGTAGGGGAGCACCATGAAGGTCAGAGTAGCGAGTCCAGCTGCTTATTAGGGTTGTGAGTATCAGGCTCCAGTTCTCAGTAAAGAGTCTAGTCCATCCCACATCAGTCCGAATTTGCTACGTCTGAACATGGGCATGGGCAGATTCACGTTGAAACATTGAAGCAGTGTCTTTTAACCACCCGACTTTTGTAAGCATTGTCCTGACGAAGTCTGTGAGAAACGCTGCCTTCAGCAGCGAACGAGTAGCAGTAGTCAGGCGGTTCTGTTAGGAATTAAAGTACCTTTAAAGAAATTGCTCGAGACAAAAATTGAGAACAAAGAACATTTATTACTACAACAATGCAAAGTTGGGTGCTTCCCCTTACCCTGGGAATACACACATACACTGGGGCTCACCCAACTTTTATACAGTCAATTTCAGTATCAGAGTGCCCTCCCCCTTACATTCTTCTGCCCCCTGGATGGGTTTGGCATAGGCAATCCTTCCTGCCTACGTGCAGTTTCAGTACACTTGGAGGACCAGGGGGTATCCTGTGGGTGCCCCATCATGTCATTGTCCTTATTCACACCTTCCTGATTCTCTGGGCTACAGTCTCTTGATATGCAGAGTTGACTCATTCTATCTAGGGTTGGCTAATTTCATATGTATAAATCTGTGTATGGTTAGCTAATTAGAAATGTATGACTTGGTACTTCTGTCCAGGGCTAGGAGACCCTTATCTGATCCAGACTACCTCAACTTCCTACATTCTATTGTACCTTACCATTCCTTATCTTAGTCCTATGGTCTTGTCACAAAGACGAGAAGATTCTTATGTTAATCGTGCTGACTCTGCTTTCCTGCATCCTAAGCCCCAAGCTTATCCTGTTTGAACTGGTTACAGCCATTTTACTGATGAACTTTAGTTTCTTCCATGTTCATAATTTTAGATCAATTTTCCCATCTCTCACAGTTCCGTTGAATTGTGGCTAGTATCTGATGTCCTCTTCAGCCCCGAACCCTAGGGCCACCGATCTCCGAAGGCTGTTTGGAGCCTGATATTAAAGTGTCAAGCAGCTCACGTTGTTGGAAACTGGTGCTCCCCTTCACGGGGTGATGAAAAATGACCAAGCTGGGGGGGTTGTTTCTGTGATTTAACTGTGTTGCAGCTTGTCTGCTAACATTAGCATATGTATTATTGAACTTGTGAGTTGCAGCCTGTCTGTGCACATTAGCATATGTATTAACTCTCTCTCTCTGCTACATGTACAATCCTGACTACCATTCTGTCTGTCTTTGTCCCACCATGTCTTTTGTGCTATCGCCTCAAACCTTCTGTCTTTAATACCTGTGTAGGCTAAGAAACAAATTAAATGTACTCCACTAAAGCTGTTCAGTTCCCCTGGTCTGTATTGGAATCCCTTGTTAACCCATATCCCACTATGACTATACATTAAATCTATGCCCTGTCTACATTCTAAAGGAGCACAATTGTAACCTGTGCTGCCCCTATTCCAGGGGGACTTAAAACATACCGAGTACTGAAGTGACATATCCATTTAACGAACAATATTCCAAAAAAATGAATAAGCAACAATAAAAGTAAAACCCATTGAAAACAGCAATAAAATACAACAATAACTGAATAAACCATTAAAATACGACAATAAATGTAAAACCCATTAAAATACGGCAATAAAGAATACAACAATAACTGTATAAACCATTAAAATACGACAATAAATGTAAAACCCATTAAAATACGGCAATAAAGAATACAACAATAACTGTATAAACCATTAAAATACGACAATAAATGTAAAACCCATTAAAATACGGCAATAAAGAATACAACAATAACTGTATAAACCATTAAAATACGACAATAAATGTAAAACCCATTAAAATACGGCAATAAAGAATACAACAATAACTGTTTAAACCATTAAAATACGACAATAAATGTAAAACCCATTAAAATACGGCAATAAAGAATACAACAATAACTGTATAAACCATTAAAATACGACAATAAATGTAAAACCCATTAAAATACGGCAATAAAGAATACAACAATAACTGTATAAACCATTAAAATACGACAATAAATGTAAAACCCATTAAAATACGGCAATAAAGAATACAACAATAACTGTATAAACCATTAAAATACGACAATAAATGTAAAACCCATTAAAATACGGCAATAAAGAATACAACAATAATTGTATAAACCATTAAAATACGACAATAAATGTAAAACCCATTAAAATACGGCAATAAAGAATACAACAATAACTGTATAAACCATTAAAATACGACAATAAATGTAAAACCCATTAAAATACGGCAATAAAGAATACAACAATAACTGTATAAACCATTAAAATACGACAATAAATGTAAAACCCATTAAAATACGGCAATAAATGTAAAACCCATTAAAATACGGCAATAAATGTAAAACCCATTAAAATACGGCAATAAATGTAAAACCCATTAAAATACGGCAATAAATGTAAAACCCATTAAAATACGGCAATAAATGTAAAACCCATTAAAATACGGCAATAAATGTAAAACCCATTAAAATACGGCAATAAATGTAAAACCCATTAAAATACGGCAATAAATGTAAAACCCATTAAAATACGGCAATAAATGTAAAACCCATTAAAATACGGCAATAAATGTAAAACCCATTAAAATACGGCAATAAATGTAAAACCCATTAAAATACGGCAATAAATGTAAAACCCATTAAAATACGGCAATAAATGTAAAACCCATTAAAATACGGCAATAAATGTAAAACCCATTAAAATACGGCAATAAATGTAAAACCCATTAAAATACGGCAATAAATGTAAAACCCATTAAAATACGGCAATAAATGTAAAACCCATTAAAATACGGCAATAAATGTAAAACCCATTAAAATACGGCAATAAATGTAAAACCCATTAAAATACGGCAATAAATGTAAAACCCATTAAAATACGGCAATAAATGTAAAACCCATTAAAATACGGCAATAAATGTTCTAATCAGGGCTAATGGTAATGATTTAATCCAGGAAAGACCAGTCTCTTCATGAAGTCGAGTGAGTTGGAGTTTCAATGTTTGATTCATACGTTCGACTCGACCCGAACTTTGGGGATGCCATGGGGTATGTAGTTGCCATTCTATTCCTAGGTTCTTGCAGACACCCTGTAGAATCTTAGAGGTGAAATGTGTACCTCTATCTGAATCAATGGTCTGCATCATACCGTATCGTGGAATGACACATTCAATGAGTATTCGGATGACAGTGTTGGCACGATCATTCGGGGTAGGAAAAGCTTCAACCCATCTTGTAAAATGATCGACCATGACAAGGAGAAATTTGTAAATACCAATCTTAGGAAGTTCAGTAAAGTCTATTTGTATGCGCTGGAACGGGCGAACGGCAATGTCGCAACCGCCAGGTATTACTTTGCGCATCGATTTCTTATTAACCCTTTGACAAATGGGACAAGATCTAGTAGCAAGCTTAGTAATATTGTATATGCCAGGGCAGTGAAGGGAACGTGCAAAGGTATCAACAAGGGACTGGGTTCCCCAATGTGTTTGTTGATGTAACTGATCTATGACTTGGCGGGCTATGGCTTTGTTAATGACTTGCCGTCCGTCTACTGTCCACCACAACCCGTCGGCAGTCTGGCAAAATCCCTTATCTCTCATTGCGACCTCCTCTTCCCGTGAAAAGATGGGATTCTTTTTAATCTCTATCGGCGTGGGTAGTAGCTGGTATATGTGAATCTTTTCTGCTAATGCCGCCTGTTTGGCAGCTGCATCAGCCTGCCTGTTTCCTCTAGCTTCAGGACTGTTACCAGTCTGATGTCCCCGCACATGTACAATGGCAATATCGGACGGGAGTGTTAAAGCCTCTAGGGATTGGGTAATTAACTGTTCATGGGCTAACTTTTGTCCTTTGCCAGTTATCATCCCTCTTTCTTTCCATATCTTACCGAAGGTATGGACTACACCAAAAGCATATTTAGAATCAGTGTAGGTCGTTCCTACCTTGTTCTCTAGTTCGTGGAGTGCTCTACAGAGGGCATATAGCTCACAGGATTGTGCTGACCAATGACCAGGGAGGCGACCAGCTTCGATCACCAGTTCCTGTTTACCGTCCACTACACTATACCCACTATAGCGGGTTCCTGCAATACAACGTGAAGAACCATCAATAAACAATTTTTCCCCTTCAGTTAAAGGGACATCGGTTAGGTCTTCCCTAATTTTTGTTTGTAAGTACAATGTTCTAAATTGTCTGAGCACACATGTTCTAAATTGTCCGAAGGCTGGTCATTAGTTGGAGAGATGAGGAAGGCTGCTGGGTTGAGAGTTTTGGTTGTAATTAAGGTCAAATCATTGCTGTCCATTAGTATCGTTTCGTATTTTAAGATTCTCGAATCCGTGAGCCACCTTCCAGCTCGCTGCAATAGAATATTGCGGACTGTATGAGGGGTATGCACTATCATAGGGGCACCGAAAGTAATCTTTCATCCTTCTTCCACCAAAATTGCAGTGGCTGCTACGGCTTGTATACATTCTGGCCAGCCGCGACAAACGGGGTCTAAAAGCTTTGACAGGAAAGCCACTGGTTGTCTATAGCCAGCCCTGCTCTGGGTGAGCACTCCAGTGGCTGTTCCAGCTTTGGTATTAGTGTACAAATCAAAGGTTTTGTTTAGGTCGGGTAGCGCTAAAACTGGGGCACGCGTTAGGCACCGTTTAACAAAGTTGAATTTTTCAATCTCTTCATCCGTCCAGTCAAGGGTTTCGGTTCTTATACTGGAAATCTTATCATAAAGAAATTTGACCAGAATCGAATAATTTTCTATCCATATTCTACAGAATCCCACTAACCCAAGGAATTTCCTGAGTTCTTGGGCATTTTTGGGAGAGGGGATCTGTATAATACCAGTTATTCTTTCTGGGCTAATTTTCCTGGTTCCTTGACTAACTAGATGACCTATGGGGGTCAATTTTACTCATGATGGTATAAGGATTGGGTACAACCGGGTGACGGGCAAGAATGAATTTGTTAAGCTCCCTCATGTCCTGTACTAGGCGGTAGGTGCCGTCTGGCTTTTGAACAGGTAAAATCGGGGTATTAAAAGGAGACATACAGGGTTCGAGTATACCGTCCTGAATCAACTGGTCAATTACGGGCTGTAAACCTTTCCGGCCAGCCATCGGAATCGGGTACTGTTTCTGTCTAACAATTCGTTGAGTATCTTTTAACGTGACTTGTAGCGGAGGAATATCAAGGATTCCTCTATTTCCATTTCCTGCCCATACTCTTGGATTTATTAGTTTGCGATCTTCCTCGTTTAAAACATAGAATTGTACTCCAATGCCTGATTGTAGAGGTCGAGTACCGATAGCCAATTGGTCCTGTAGATCCCTTCCTAGCAAGCATACTCCGGCTTGGGGAAGTAATAGAAGATCCTCAATTATGATCTTATCTCCCATTTGAATACTGACTTCTCGCAATACCGGGACTGGAAAGTCTCGTCCTCCTACCCCAGAAACTGTAACTGTCCCTTCTATTTTCACCCCCTGGGGTTGGTGTAGAACGCTAGATCGGGCGGCTCCAGAATCGACCAGAAATGTCATCTTATTCCTGTGGGGTCCTATGCATAAATTAACTAACGGTTCTCCTTGCAGCCCCACGGTATGTATTAATTGAGAACCGTGACCCCCCTATTCGTGATCAGCTTCCATCAAGGCATAGGAACGTGTGTCCATTGCTCGCAGTGGGCATTCCTTTTTAAAGTGCCCTTCCTTTCTACAATGAAAACAAATAAGGGGTCCTGTTTCCCAATCTTTCCCAAAATTTCTAGGGGGCATACGTCGTCCCCGGAATCCTCCTCTACTCCTCCACCTGCTGGGGTCTCCACCTCCCCACCCGTGGCTCCCCTCACCTCGTACAGAAGTTGGCCAGTAATCCTTATCTTTTTCGTGATGGTCAGCTACTATTCCTTTGACTGTTTGTAATAGAATTTTAGCTTTCCCTTTTTGTTTATCCTCTGCCCTCTGGACAAATGCTCTCTGAGCAATCTGCAGTAACTGGGTAATTCCTTGCTCGTGCCAATTTTCTGTCTTTTGTAACTTTCTTCTGATGTCTGGGGCTGAGTTGGTAACGAAACCCGTTAGAACCAATTGTTCCCCTGCTGGGGATTCTATGTCGAGACCCCCATATTGTTGAATTGCCGTGCGCAATCTATTGAGAAATGCAGAGGGGGTCTCCTCAGGACCTTGAGGAACCTCAAAGGCTTTTTTGAAGTTCTGTCCTTTGGGGACAGATTCCTTGATTCCTTTGATCAAATTAATCCTATATTCCTCCATCAGTGTGCGGCCACCACTGGTATTTTTGTCCCAATTAGGTTTTGTGAGAGGGAATTTGGCTTCTCCAGGGATCGCCTCGTGTCCCCCTTGGTGTTCCTTATCCCATGCTTTAATGCCTGCCTGTCGGATCATTCCCCGCTCATCTAAGGTAAACAAAGTCTTAAAGATGGATGTTAATTCCTCCCAAGTATACAAATTTGGTCCCAAAAATTGGTCTAACTGTTCGGCACATCCCTGGGGATCTTCTATCAGGGAGATTAATTCTTTCTTAAAATTACGTACTTCGGTGCTGGTCAGGGGCACATTTACGAACCCAAGACCTTCTCCTAAGGGAACCTCCCGTAGGGGTCGCATCCAGCTAATTTCTGGTTTCTTAGATTTGTGTTCCTGTTCCCTGAGGAGTAAATCGCAGGGTTCTGCCACTTCTTCCTGAGGGGTCTCACGCTGTTCTGAGTTACAATGTTCTACCTCTACTGTTAACGGAGGTGGTAATCGAGCGCTTTGTGAGCGAGTCACCATACCACTCCGGTTCTCCTCTTTCTTCTCTAGTGGTAGGGGAGGAGGGGGAGGTGCAGAAGGGTAGGTAATAGGAGGGGAAGGAAAGATAGGAGCTGGCATAGGAGGAACATAGGGTGGAGGGAGGGAATGTAACACATCCCAACCCTGTGATTCAGGGACAAAAGGTTCCTCCTCTCTCTTATCCCTGAATTCTTTCTCATTCAAAACCAGCTGTTCAATGGATCCCTTGAGCCAGCAGGCTGCATATTCCCTGCTCTCAACATTGTCTTTCTGGTTTTGATAGAGCCATAGGTTCAAAGCTTTACACATCCATTCATCCTCGGATCCGAATTTTGGCCAGTACACGGAGCTCCCTTTAACCGGGTATTTAACCCATTCAATACAACAATACCTGACCATTGTCAGTTTCTCTTTACCACGGGTCTTTCCTGTGCCCCACTCAGATAACATCAACCCAAGCAGGCTGTACGTAGCTATCTGGTGTTCACATCCTGTACCAGGACTCTCCTCCTTGCTACCCATTATTCCCATGCTTATAAACAAGTAAAATACTCTTACCGAGTTCTAGTAGTGCTGCTCTAGTGCGCTTCCTTCCGTCGTTTGTTCTCAATGCCTCTTCTCGGATATCACTCGCTTCTTCCACTGACCAGCCACCCGTCGCCCGTGAGTCCAGCTGAATCAGCCGGGGTGCACCTACTCTCGTCGTCGGGGCACTCTGTCAGTGGAGGGAGTGTGATCCCGGACGAGCCCCCATTTGTTAGAAATTAACGTACCTTTAAAGAAATTGCTCGAGACAAAAATTGAGAACAAAGAACATTTATTACTACAACAATGCAAAGTTGGGTGCTTCCCCTTACCCTGGGAATACACACACATACTGGGGCTCACCCAACTTTTATACAGTCAATTTCAGTATCAGAGTGCCCTCCCCCTTACATTCTTCTGCCCCCTGGATGGGTTTGGCATAGGCAATCCTTCCTGCCTACGTGCAGTTTCAGTACACTTGGAGGACCAGGGGGTATCCTGTGGGTGCCCCATCATGTCATTGTCCTTATTCACACCTTCCTGATTCTCGGGGCTACAGTCTCTTGATATGCAGAGTTGACTCATTCTATCTAGGGTTGGCTAATTTCATATGTATAAATCTGTGTATGGTTAGCTAATTAGATATGTAGGACTTGGTACTTCTGTCCAGGGCTAGGAGACCCTTATCTGATCCAGACTACCTCAACTTCCTACATTCTATTGTACCTTACCATTCCTTATCTTAGTCTTATGGTCTTGTCACAAAGACTAGAAGATTCTTATGTTAATCGTGCTGACTCTGCTTTCCTGCATCCTAACCCCCCAAGCTTATCCTGTTTGTACTGGTTACAGCCATTAACTGATGAACTTTAGTTTCTTCCATGTTCATAATTTTAGATCAATTTTCCCATCTCTTACAGAGCCAAATTTTGTTCTTTCAGTATTGGCCTGGCAGTGTGATTATATACCTAGTTTGACCTTAGTTTCATTTGTCTACTTTGAGAATTAGAAAAGGGACTCATTTAGGAGATTGTACTTTATCATTGAGTTTAGTTTGTTGGAAGATGCATAAAACTCATCGAGTCATACAGCACAGAAACCGGTCCTTTGACCTACCTTATCCATATTAACCATCAAATACCCACCTACATTAATGCCAGTTACTGGTTTGTCACATTCTGTGCTTTGGTGATTTCAGGTGCTCTTCCAGATAATTCTTAAATTTTGTGAGATTCTCTGTTTCCACCATCTTCTCAGGCAGTGCATTTCAATTCCAATTACTTTTGAAGTTCAAAAAGAAATCTTCCTTTTATTCCTTCATAGTCTCTTACTCCTTATTTTAAAACTATGACCTCTGGTTACAGATGCCCTTGGGGAAAAGTTTATTCCTATCTACCATACAATTTTGTCCCTTTCTATCAGCTCCTTCATGCCAGGGTAAACAAACCCATTTTATCCAGTTTCTCCTCATTGCTGAGGCACTTCATCGCAGGCAACATCCTAGTAAATCTCTTCTGCACTCACTCTGGAACAATCATATCCTTTTGATAACATAGAAAAAGACACTACCAGAGCTGGAGTAGAGACATAGCACTCCTCCATTTCAGATCTGTGTCACACTCCCATACTCATATGTCCATGGCCTGTGTATTATCCCACCAAGACCACCTGCAGATTGGAGGACCAACACCTGATTTTCCATCTGAACACTCTCCAGCCAGATGGCATTAACATCGACTTCTCCGGTTTCTGTTAAACCACCCCCACCTCCTTAAAGATTCAATTTGTTGTCATGTAATAAAAACAGTATCATATTATCCAAAATTGCTTTTGTCCTCTGTAAGGTAGACCGATTTGCCATTGGCAGAAATTGCCTGAAGCACCTCTTACAAAGAAAGAGAAGCAAAAAAGTGTCCCCTGGAGTCGCTGAGTGTCCGTAGTTCACCTTCTATGCCCCTGCAGCCACACAGAGTCCAGTCCAAACCATTGGCAACCCGAGCTCCAGATTCGCACCTCTGATACAGTTAGGAACCCTTCAATGCCCTCAGGACTCTCCCACATCCTGATTCCGATACCTAGTACCAGTCTCCAGCAATCCCATTTCGCCTGGTGCGAGTCCCTTGACTGCAATCTCCTGCTGCCTCCATGGGTTCCTCATCTAAAGTCACCAGTAGCCTGCCGCCTGTGTAGCTCCTTCAGCCACAGAACCACTCAAAGGTCTGCTGCAGTGGTTATCATCCATGGGTTATCTCCTCTGCTTCTCCTTCTCAGATGGGAGGTGTTTTCCCCATTTTCTGGTGCCCTGCACCAGTCCTCCGCTTCCCTGGAGTCTACAACCCCTCGTGGCTGCTGATAATCATAGGCACCGCCATCTTGGATCCAGTTCCCACAGTCGTGGGATTTTAAATAAAGCTAATGTAGGCTCCTTTAACAAACCATTCAAAGCCTGTACTGAGCTGATGGCAGTCGAACTGGATGTTTGGACTCTGCAGGAGCACGGTGTCTCCACTCACTGCTCTCCAGTGGCGGTGCTGCCCTTGCAGCAGGTCCGGTCACCTTTTCCCCAACATACGCTTGCTTTTTCTCTCTCTCTCCCTTTTTCCCTCTATCTCCTTTCACAGAGCCAAAATCAATTCTCACTTTCCCTCTTGTCATATCCAATTTACACCTTTTGTTGGTCTAGCCAGACTTCAGTCTCTTTATTCTGCCACCTTCCTATTTTTTTGCTTATTCCTTGAAGAAGGGCTCAGGCCTGAAATGTCGATAATATATCTTTAATTTCCATGGATGCTGCGAGACCGGCTGAGTTCCTCCAGTATTTTTGTGTGTCTGTACCATAATCACATTGTCTGCAGACTTTAATGTTTCATCTCATTACTACTTGCATACCTTCTGTATTGACAGTGGAACAGATTGACCAGTCTATTGTACTTCAAATGGGAATGGAACAGAGAACATAGTTGTAGTGAAGGTTGCGTGGAATTTCATTCTGGGCAACACAGTGCAAGGAGAGCAAGTTGGATATAATTATTTGGACAGGTTGCTTGCACTATGCTAATATTTTCTTCTATATAGAGCAAAACAATTCATGAAATAGAAACATGTGCCTTTGGTGGAAAATACTGAACAAGGTCAGAAATTGGAGCTGGATCATTGGTGGAAATGTGGATGTCTAATCCCAGAAGTTATTTTGAGAATGAAATGCTTAAACAAAGCAGGAGTCAGTTGTGTGGCTTCTTGCACTTCTCTGCAAAGTAAAATCATGGCTTGGCTTTTACCCAAGGCCCACTTTCTTGCATTAAGCCTATATTCCTGATTCTCTAAATTATGATAAACTAATCCTTTGAAAACTGAAATATGTTAGATTTTTTTTGATGGAACTAAGACAGGTAACTGGACTCCAAGTCAAGGTTGACCATAATCTCACTGACTGGCACATATCAGGCTTCCAAGAATTAATGGCTAACTCTTACTTCAATATACTCTATGTATAGCCTCCCTTAAGCAGCCTGTTAAAATCACCAAGTGATTGTGCAATGCAGTTAGTGATTTATACACACCTGTTTTAAAGTCCCCAGTGGTGGCTGGGAGGCAGAGGTAATCTGTTAATGCAATAACTACATGATTATACACATACATGAATTTAGAAATAATTAGATTTTTAAAAATATACATATATATGTGTGTGTGTGTGTGTGTGTGTGTGTATATATATCTGTGTGTATAAAACTGCAGTCACATGGTAGGCTACCATGAGGGTGACATAAGCTCTTGTCCCAAAATAACCAACAGCCTCACTCACTGCCTTTTCCTACTCTTATCCTCTTATAACTCATTTCTTTGGTTCTGAACCAAAAGGACGTGATATTCTATGTAGCTAAAGAGATTGTTGACATGCACTACTACACAAAAAAGTGAGATGTACCCAAGCTTGCAGTTTATTGTGACATTTGGGAGACGTGTCCCATTAAGAGCCAAAATCATCCTATTTGGGAAATGGAGAAAATGGAATCATTGTGGATTTAAAAAAAAATCAAAATTGATCCTTAAAAAGACAATTGGCTATTCTTTTGAGGGAAAAATGTAATACAAAATCATGGATGCTGTCTGACATGCTGAGTTCCTGCAGCAATTCTTTATCAACAGAAAATCTATTGTAGGTACAAAATAATATATTTTTTAATTTTTTTGTTTTTAAACTATTTATCTGCCATTTGAGAACTCTTCAAATAGACAATTACAGAAGACCCATTATGGGTGAGCATTAATACTTGCAAATTCCCTGTACTGAAAATTGGGGCATTAGTTTGACCAGAACTATTGTACAGTACTTAAAAGGGAAAGGGATCAGAGATTAACTCGTGGGGACTCAAATTAAGCCCCATGTTTCTAAGGCTGAGCTGTCCATGCCAATGGATATCTGATAACTTCGGTCAGGCTGGGTAAGTCACTCAAGACACCTGAGTGACTACAGAAGCTGGAATCTGGAGGAACGAACAACCAGTTGGGGAACTCAGCAGGTCAAGCAACATCAATGGAAAACCTTTAGTGTGCACTGAAATCCTCCCACTAATGCTGCTCTTGTAGCTACACAGGATGAAACACACCACTAACATGATGGGGGTTTCAAAAGAACTGTTTATTCAAACTTCACATATGCCCTTTAAGGGCATCATGAGCTTCGCCTGCTACGCCGGCGGTGACGTCATCACACTTGCCCAAGGCATGGAGGTTTCCCGATGGCACCATCTTCTTGGACCTGCCCTGCTGATGCAGCAATACAAGTGTGGTTGGTTCACCACAAGTGATGGGCGTCGTCACACAACCCCCCGCTCCAGAACCGGTTTATGCTTCTTGCCGCTTGGGCGGCCGACCTTGTCATTTCGGTTGGGCCGTCAGTACTGGCTGGCTAAGGTCAAGATGTGCCACCTTGAGTCTGTCAACTGTGAATATCTCCTCCCTGACTCCCAATGTCCAAAGTGAATGTCTTGCCTAAGTGTTTCAGGACTTTAAGTCCCACGTAGGGGCGCCGCAGGGGTGCGGGGATTGGACATCGCAGGACAAAAACGAAGTCCGCCGTGGCCAGTTCTTTGGGAATGCAGGACGGGTGTGTCGGTGGTGGGGGCACTAGTGAGGCGAGCTTACCCTGAAAGTTTGCCAGCAAGGTCTGATTCTCGGTCGTGGAACCAATGCTTGGGTCAAAGAACTCCCTGGGCAACAACAACGGTGCGCCATAGACCAACTCGTAGGTCTTCTTTCGGAGCAGTTTTGATGCCGAGCAGGACCCAGAGCAATTCATCTGTCCAGTTGGGGCAGGTGAGCCAAGCCATGAGAGCCGGTGGAAGTGCTCCACTAGACTGTTGGTTTGGGGATGGTATGCGGTTGTATGATGGAGCTTGATCCCCCAAGAGGTTTTCCACCTGTGACCAGAGGGCAGATGTGAACTTAGCGCCCCTGTCGCTTGTCACGTATGCTGGAACTCCGAACCTGGCAATCCAGTGGGCAAGTAGGTTCCTGGCGCAGGACTTGGCAGAAGTGTCTCTCAGTGGGATGGCTTCTAGTCACCTCGTCACGCGGTCGACCACCGTCAACAAATAGCAGGTGTCCCTGGTCACCGGCAGGGGGCCCATGATGTCGATGTGTATGTATTCGAACCTCTTGGTCGGGAAGTCAAACTCCTGTACTGGGGCCTTTGGAGGTCTGACACTGCGTGCAGTTTGAGCTACCTGTTTGTTGAGGCCGTGTCACACGAACTGTTCTGCCACCATGCGAACCGAGGTCTTGACCGAGGGGTGAGCCAAGTTGTGGATTATGCTGAAGGCCTGCGGTCTCCATTGCAGTGGGACTACCGGGCACAGTGAGCCGGTGGAATCGTTGCAGAGCAGCGTGTCGGGGCTGTCCAGCAGTTTGAGGTCCTGGAGCTGGAGGCCCATGATGTGTTTCTGCATCCTCCTTCTGCACCTGTGCTAGCTGAGCATAGTCCAAGCTGTGGATGGATGGTGCTCCTTGAGAGTACGTCTGCCACGACATTGTCCTTACCCACTCAATGTCGGATGTCATTGGTGAACTCCAATATGTAGGACAGATGCCGCTGCTGGTGCACCGACCAGGGATCCTTTGACGTGGTGAGGGCCTGAGTGAGCGGTTTGTGGTTGGTGAAAACGGTGAATGGCCAGCCCTCCAGGAAGTACTGCAAGTGTCTGATGGCCAGGTCCAGGGTCAGAAACTCCCTGTTAAAGGTGCTGTATTTTAGTTCCGAGGGGTAGAGGTGCTTGCTGAAGAACGCAAATGGGTGACACTGGCTATTGACTGATTGCTCTATGATGGCCTTGACGGTTGTGGCTAAAGTGTCCACCGAGAGTGTGGTGTTGGCTTCAGGTTGCAGGTGGGCTAGTAGGGTGGCACTCGCCAAGGTGTTCTTCATCACGGTGAAAATATTCTCGGCCTCTTCTGTCCATTCTAGGGTCTTATTCTTGGCGGCGATCAGTGCGAACAATGGCCGCATGATGCAAGCTGCCCCCAGGATGAAGCGGTGGTAAAAGTTGACCATCCTGGTGAATTCCTGTAGACCTTTGAGGGTGTCTGACTTCGGGAGCTGGCGTATGGCTGCAACCTTCTCGGGCACTGGGATAGCCCCATCAGTGGAGATGGTATGGCCCAGGAACTGCAGGGACTCCTTGCCAAACTGGTACTTAGCACGTTGATAATGAGGCAGAACTCTGCCAGCCAGGTGATTAGTGCATGGAGATGGACCTTATGTTCATTGTGGTTCTGACTGGCGATGAAGATGTCGTCGAGATAGATAAACACAAAATCCAAGTCTTTTCCCATTGCGTCCATCAGCCGTTCAAATGTCAAGGCCGCCTTTTTAAGGCCAAAACCCATCCACAGGAACTCGAATAGGTTGAATGGGGTGATGATGGCTGTCTTGCCGATGTCGTCGGGGTGGACCGGGATTTGATGGTAATCCTGTACCAGGCCGACCTTTGAGAAGATTTGGGAGCTGTGCAAGTTTGCCATAAAGTCCTGTATATGCAGGATGGGTTATTGGTCTGGCGTGGTTGCGCCGTTGAAGCAACAGTCATCCATGCATGGGCGCCAACCCCCGGAAACCTTTTGGACCATGTGGAGGGGGGAGGCCCAAGGGCTATACAACCTGCGGATGATCCCCAGTTCCTGCAGTTGAGATTTCCTTTGCCAGTTGCAGTTTCTCGGTGGGCAAGCACCTGGCTTTGGTGTGGAGGGGTGGCCCTGGGTCGAAATGTGGTGGCAGACTCCAAGTTGGGTCATGGCGGAAGTAAACCGGCTGCAAGATGGAGGGGAACTCGTCGAGCATGCGAGAATTCTCGTCCTTGGTGGTGCTAATGGAAGCTGTTCCTGATTCCTGGAATCAAGGCGGACAGATTGCCTTTGACATCCACAAACGGGCTGTGCGCCCAGAGGAAATGGGCCCACCGAGACCAGTACAAACTTCCAGCGAAACCTCTCCTTGCTGATCTGAATCTGTGTGCTGCGTGTGCCGAAAGTCTTTTTTTAAAAAAAATTTTTTATTTTTCACACTATAAACCATACTGACCAAAATACATACAGACATTTTTCTCTTGAATATATAGTGTCATTTTCTCCCCTTTTTCCCCTTCCCTCCTTCCCTCACCCCTTTCCCATTTATTCAAAGTTCAATCTATAAGATACATTAAACCCGTTAAACAATGTCATCACTTAATAAATATAAACAAAAAATTTTTGTCTTTTACTTTTATATACTGAGTCAGTTCATTTCGTTGTCTTCTCCTTCTGTCATTTTTGGTGGTGGAGGTCCATGGTAGGATTTCTCTATTGTATTTCATGTATGGTTCCCATATTTGTTCGAATATTGTGATGTTATTTCTTAAATTATGTTATTTTTTCTAATGGAATACATTTATTCATTTCTATGTACCATTGTTGTATTCTCAAGTTGTCTTCTAATTTCCAGGTTGACATAATACATTTTTTTGCTACAGCTAGGGCTATCATAATAAATCTTTTTGGTGGCATCCAAATAGAGTCCAAATTCTTTATTTCTTATATTACTTAGAAGGAAGATCTCTGGGTTTTTTGGTATGTTGCTGTTTGTGATTTTATTTAATATCTGGTTTAGATCTTCCCACAATTTTTTCACTTTCTCACATGTCCAAATTGCATGTATTGTTGTTCCCGTTTCCTTTTTACAGCGAAAACATCTGTCTGATACTGTTGGGTCCCATTTATTTAACTTTTGGGGTGTGATGTATAGCCTGTGTAACCAATTATATTGTATCATGTGTAACCTTATGTTTATTGTATTTCTCATAGTTCCGGAGCATAGCTTTTCCCATGTTTCATTCTTTATCTTTGTTTAGATCTTGTTCCCATTTTTGTTTAGGTTTACAGTTTGTTTCCTGGTTCTCCTTTTCTTGCAGTTTGATGTACATGTTTGTTATAAATTTTTTAATTATCATTGTGTCTAATCACATATTCAAAATTGCTTCCTTCTGGTAACTTCAGACTGTTTCCCAATTTGTCCTTCAAGTAGGTTTTCAGTTGGTGGTATGCAAACCTTGTATCGTGAATTATATTATATTTGACCTTCATTTGTTCAAAAGATAATAATTTATTTCCCGAAAAACAATTTTCTATTTGTTTAATTCCTTTTCTCTTAAGGAAAGGTTATTTATTGTGAAAGAGATTAGTTGATTTTGTGTCAATATTAATTTTGGTAGTTGATAATTTATTTTATTCCTTTTTAAGTGAATCTTCTTCCAAATGTTGAACAGATGGTCCAATACTGGTGAATTCCTACGTTGCACCAATTTTTCATCCCACTTATATAGTATATGTTCAGGTATCTTCTCCCCTATTTTATCTAGCTCTAATCTGGTCCAATCTGGTTTTTCCCTTGTTGGATAAAAATCTGATCGGTATCTTAATTGTGCTGCTCTATAATAATTCTTAAAGTTTGGTAGTTGTAAGCCTCCTTGTTTGTACCATTCTGTTAATTTATCTAGTGCTATCCTCGGTTTCCCTCCCTTTCCATAAGAATTTCCTTATTATTTTCTTTAGCTCCTTGAAGAATTTCTCTGTTGGGTGAATTGGTAATGATAGAAATAGGTATTGTATCCCTGGGAAGATGTTCATTTTAATACAGTTTATCCTTCCTATCAGTCTTAATGGTAAGTCTTTTCATTAATGGCTGATAATTTAGTTTGTATAAATGGCCGAGACTATTATTTAATTATATATCTAGGTATCGAATTGCTTGTGTTTGCCATCTAAATGGTGATTCTTTGTGAAATCCTCATTATTCATTGGCTTGCTTCACTTTTATTTGCATTGATCTTGTACCCTGATACTTCTCCATATTCCTTCAATTTCTTATGTAATTCTTTTATTGATATTTCTGGTTCTGTTAAGTATATTATAACGTCATCTGCAAATACTGATTTTGTATTCCTTTTTTTATCCCTCTTATTTTTTCTGTTCTTATCAGTTCTGCTAGTGGTTCAATAGCTCACACGAACAGTGAGGGGGGATAGTGGACGTCCCTGCCTTGTTGATCTGCTTAATTTAAATTGGTTTATATATCCATTTACTGTCACTTTTGCCAATGGTCCCTTATATTTTTTTAAAATTTTTATTTTTCACACCATAAATCACATTAGCCATGATGCACACTTTTTCTTTTTCACACATATACAGTGACTTTTTCTCCCTCTCCTCCCTCTTCCCAAGCCACCCCCCCCACCCCCCCCTCCCATCCATTTTAGGTATACAATCTAGGTTACATTAAACCAGTCAGACAATGTTGTCATTCAACAAAAATACACCAAAAATTCTACTGAGTCCATTCTTTTCTTTCCTTCTCCTTCCATCAACTTAGGTAATGATTGTCCCCGGTAGGTTTTCGCTATTGTATTTAATGTAAGGCTCCCATATTTGTTCGAATATTTCAATATTATTTCTTAAACTATATGTAATTTTTTTATAATGGAATACATTTATTCATTTCTATATACCATTGTTGTATTTTCAGATTATCTTCCAATTTCCAGGTTGACATAATACATTTTTTTGCTACGGCTAGAGCTATCTTAACAAATCTTTTTTGTGCATCCTCCAAATCAATTCCAAATTCTTTGTTTTTTATGTTACTTAGGAGAAAGATCTCTGGATTCTTTGGTATATTGTTTTCTGTTATTTTATTTAATATCTGATTGAGATCTTCCCAAAATTTTTCTACTTTCTCACATGTCCAGATTGCATGAATTGTTGTTCCCATTTTTTTTACATCGAAAACATCTATCAGATACTGTTGGGCCCCATTTATTTAACTTTTGAGGTGTAATGTATAGTCTGTGTAACCAGTTATATTGTATCATACGTAGCCTCGTATTTATTGTATTTCAAATCGTTCCAGAACATAATTTCTCCCATGCTTCCTTTTTTATCGTTATATTTAAATCTTGTTCCCATTTTTGTTTAGTTTTACCATTTGTTTCCTCATTCTCCTTTTCTTGCAGTTTAATGTACATATTTGTTATAAATCTTTTGATTAACATTGTATCTGTAATCACATATTCAAGGTTACTTCCCTCTGGCAAACTCAAACTGCTTCCTAATTTATCCTTCAAGTAAGATCTCAATTGGTAATATGCCAGCGCTGTATCTCCAGTTATATTGTACTTATCTCTCATTTGTTCAAAGGATAAGAATCTACTTCCTGAAAAACAATTTTCTATTCTTTTAATCCTTTTTTTCCCCATTCTCTAAAGGAAAGGTTATCTATTGTAAAAGGGAGTAACTTATTTTGCGTCAATATTAGTTTTGGTAATTGATAATTTGTCTTATTTCTTTCTACATGAATCTTCTTCCAAATATTGAGGAGATGATGTAATACTGGAGAAGTTCTATGTTGTACCAATTTTTCATCCCATTTATATAATGTGTTCAGGTATCTTTTCCCCTATTTTATCTAATTCTAATCTCGTCCAGTCTGGTTTTTCCCTTGTTTGATTAAAAATCTGATAGGTATCTTAATTGTGCAGCTCTATAATAATTTTTAAAGTTTGGCAATTGTAAGCCTCCTTGTTTATACCATTCTGTTAATTTATCTAGTGCTATCCTCGGTTTCCCCCCTCTCCATAAAAATTTCCTTATTATTTTCTTTAATTCTTTGAAGAATTTTTTTGTCAGTTGTATTGGCAATGCCTGAAATAGGTATAATATCCTTGGAAAAATGTTCATTTTAATACAGTTTATCCTTCCTATTAGTGTTAGTGGTAAATCTTTCCAATGCTCTAAATCGTCCTGTAATTTTTTCATTAGTGGATAATAATTGAGTTTATATAATTGGCCGAGATTTTTGTTTATTTGTACACCTAGGTATCTTATTGCCTGCATTTGCCATCCAAATGGAGATTCCTTCTTAAATTTTGAGAAATCCGCATTATTCATAGGCATTGCTTCACTTTTATTTATGTTTATCTTGTAACCCGACACTTCTCCATATTCCTTCAATTTCTTATATAATTCTTTGATTGATAGTTCTGGTTCTGTTAAGTACACTATAACATCATCCGCAAATAGACTGATTTTATATTCCTTGTCTTTTATTTTTATTCCTTTTATATTATTATCTATTCTTATCAATTCTGCTAGTGGTTCTATAGCTAACGCAAACAATAAAGGTGATAGTGGGCATCCCTGCCGCGTTGACCTGCTTAAGTTAAATTGCTTTGATACATGTCCATTTACTGTCACTTTCGCTAACGGTCCCTTATATAATGCTTTAATCCAATTAATATACTTCTCCGGTAAACTGAATTTTTGCAATACTTTGAACAAATAATTCCATTCTACTCTGTCGAAGGCCTTCTCTGCGTCTAAAGCAACTGCTACTGCAGGTGCTTTATTTCCTTCTACTGCATGAATTAAGTTAATAAATTTACAAATATTGTCTGTTGTGCGTCTTTTTTTGATAAATCCAGTTTGGTCTAAATTTACCATTTTCGGTACCTGCTCTGCTGATCTGTTTGCTAATAGTTTAGCTATTATCTTATAATCTGTGTTTAGTAAAGATATTGGTCTATGACGCTGGTGAGAGTTGATCTTTCCCTTGTTTTATTATTACTGTAATTATTGCTGTTTTACATGAATCTGGTAAGTTTTGTGTTTCATCAATCTGGTTGATTACATCCAGGAGGGGCGGAATTAATCAGTCTTTAAATGTTTTGTAGAATTCTATTGGAAATCCATCCTCTCCTGGTGTCTTATTATTTAGTAATTTTTTTATTATCTCTTGTATTTCTATTGTTGCAAATGGTTCTGTTAATTTATTTTGTTCCTCTATTTGTAGTTTTGGTAGTTCAATTTTAGTCAAAAATTCATCTATTTTCCCTTCTTTCCCTTCGTTTTCAGTTCGGTATAATTGTTCATAGATTTCTCTAAAGTTTTCCTTAATTTCTTTTGGATTATGTAATTTGTTTGTCTTTTTTCCTTCATGCCAATACCATTTTCTTATCTTGTTCTGTCTTAAGCTGCCATGCTAGGATTTTGTGCGTTTTTTCACCCAGTTCATAATATTTCTGTTTTGTCTTCATTATATTCTTCTCTACCTTATATGTTTGTAATGTTTCAGATTTTATTTTTTTATCCGCCAATTCTCTTCTTTTAGTTGTATCTTCCTTCATTGCTAATTTTTTTTCTATATTTATTATTTCCCTTTCCAACTGCTCTGTTTCCTGATTATAGTCCTTCTTCATCTTGGTTACATAACTTATTATTTGCCCTCTAATGAATGCTTTCATTGCATCCCATAGTATAAACTTATCTTCCACTGATTCCGTATTTATTTCAAAGTACATTTTTAATTGTTTTTCAATAAATTCTCTAAAATCCTGCCTTTTAAGTAACATGGGGTTTAATCTCCATCTATACATTCTTGGAGGGATGTCCTCTAGCTTTACTGTCAATATTAAGGGTGAATGGTCCGATAGTATTCTAGCTTTATATTCTGTTTTTCTTACTCTATCTTGCATACTAGCTGATAACAAAAATAGGTCTATTCTTGAGTATGTTTTATGTCTAGCCAAGTAATATGAATATTCCTTTTGGGTTTTGTTTCCTCCATATATCCAAAAGTTGCATTTCTTGCATTGATTTAATTATAAATTTGGTTACTTTTTTCTTTCTGTTAATTTTTTTTCCCAGTTTTATCCATATTTGAATCCAAATTCAGGTTGAAATCCCCTCCTATTAGTATGTTCCCTTGCGTATTAGCTACCTTCAAAAAGATATCTTGCATAAACTTTTGATCTTCTTCGTTAGGTGAATATACATTGAGTAGATTCCAAAACTCCGAATATATCTGACATTTTATCATTACATATCTCCCTGCTGGATCTATTATTTCCTCTTCTATTTTAAATGGCACATTTTTACTAATTAATATAGCCACTCCTCTTGCTTTTGAATTATACGATGCTGCTGTTACATGTCCTACCCAATCTCTCTTTAATTTCTTGTGCTCCAATTCAGTTAGGTGTGTTTCTTGGACAAATGCTATATCAATTTTTTTCTTTTTTCAGTAAATTTAGCAGTTTCTTCCTTTTAATTTGGTTATGTTTTCCATTAATATTTAAAGTCATATAGTTCAACGTAGCCATTTTATACTTTGTTTATCTTCCCTTTCTGTTTTTCCATCATTACCTTTCCTCCTTTTCCATTTCTGTTTTCTTATTTTAAACCCTTTATAAGACAACATTCCTAAAACATCAAACATTTTCCTTATTCTCCTATTTATAACTTATTTAGCCCCAATCTCCCCTTCCCCTCCTGAGTTGTCCTTTATCCCTTGTCGGACAACCACATCTCCCCTCTCCATTTGGGTTTGCGAATTCACTCGCAAGCGTCAACTGATTTTGCAGTGACCGCAACTTCCCCCCACCCAGCCCCCCCGAAAAGATGTCACTTTTCATATGTAACAAAGGTCACTCTTTTAATTCCCTCCTTATTCTCTCTATTCCATTACCTTCCCTTATTAATTCTTGTCTATACTATCTATATTTTCCTCTAAATACAGATACATTCACGTATGCACATTATACCTATACACTCTTAAACCTCTTTACCGACATACATATCAATCGTGATCATTTTTACTCTCATTACACGTCTTCATCCCTCAGTCTATTTTGTAATTGTTCTGCAAATTTTCGTGCTTCTTCTGGATCCGAGAATAGTCTGTTTCGTTGTCCTGGAATAAATATTTTCAATACCGCTGGATGCTTTAGTATAAATTTATACCCTTTCTTCCATAAAATCGCCTTTGCTGTATTGAACTCCTTTCTCTTCTTTAGGAGTTCAAAACTTATATCTGGATAAATGAAGATTTTTTGCCCTTTATACTCCAGTGGCTTGTTGCCCTCTCTTACTTTTTCCATTGTCTTCTCCAGTATCTTTTCTCTTGTAGTATATCTTGGGAATTTTACTAAAATAGATCTTGGTTTTTGTTGTGGTTGTGGTTTAAAGGCCAATGCTCTATGTGCCCTTTCTATTTCCATTTCTTGCTGTAGTTCTGGACATCCTAGGATCCTAGGGATCCAATCTTTTATAAACTCTCTCATATTCTTGCCTTCTTCATCTTCCTTAAGGCCCACTATCTTTGTTATTTCTTCTGTTATAATTTTCCATTATATCTATTTTCTGAGCTAACAGTTCTTGCGTCTCTATAACTTTTTTATTAGATTCCTCTAATTTCTTTTTTAAGTCCTCTACCTCCATTTCTGCTGCTACTGCCCATTCTTCCATCTTGTCCATTTTCTTTCCCATTTCTGTTAAGGTCATATCTATTTTATTCATTTTCTCTTCTGTGTTGTTGATTCTTCTTCTTAAATCATTAAATTCCTGTGTTTGCCATTCTTTAAATGACTCCATGTATTCTTTAATAAGAGAAAGTAAATCCTTTATCTTGCCTTTCCCTTCTTCTTCTATTTCACTGTACTCTTCCTCTTCCTCTTCTTCTTCCTCTGGGTTGGCGATCTGTTGTTTCTTTGTTGCCCTTTTCTTTCTTGTTTCCATTGTCTTCTGTGTTCTCTTCTTGCTGCAGGTGTTCTGCAGCTGTCGTTGCCGGCTGTGGAGATCGACTCCCCAGCTGGTCACCCCTCCCGTCGGTGTGTTTTTTTTCATGAGCACCGCGCATGTGCGAGGAGTCGCACATGCGCGGTTGCGCACTTTTACTCGGCTCTGCAAGCCATTTTTGTAGTCCAATTTCTACCGACCTGAGGGAGCGGGTTTCTCTCTCCACCGCGGGCCTCTTCGAACAGGTAAGGCCTTGTCCTTCTTCCTCCGTTGTCTTCTCTTCCTCTCTTCTTACCGTTGATTTCGATTTTTCTTTTTTTGTCGCCATCTTCTTTCCACCTTTATACTCACTTTTCTTTAACTTTTATTTCTGTGCCTTTGTGCTTTCCTTTGTTTTTTCCGACTTTTCTGGAGAGGGCTGGAGTTCACTGTCCGGCCACTACTCCATCACGTGACTCCTCCCGGTCCCTTATATAATGCTTTAATCCAATTAATATATTTCTCTGGTAGGTTGAATTTTGTAGTACTTTGAATAAATAATTCCATTCTACTCTGACAAAGGCTTTCTCTGCATCTAAAGCAACCGCCACTGTTGGAGTTTTGTTTCCTTGTACTGCATGGATTAAGTTAATGAATTTACAGATATTGTCCGTTGTTCGTCTTTTTTTTTAAATAAATCCAGTTTGGTGTAGTTTTACTATTTTTGGTACGCAGTCGGCCAATCTGTTTGCTAATAGTTTAGCTATTATCTTGTAATCTGTGTTTAGTAGAGATATTGGTCTATACGATGCTTTTTTTAACTTTTCTGGAGAGGGCTGGTATTTTCTTACCGGTTACTACTCCATCACGTGACTTCCTCGCGTGTGCCGAAAGTCATGATGGATGATCCATTGGCTGCCCGTAGGGTTGGGCCCTGTGTGCGGGTTCAGGTCTCGAGGGCAGTCGGGGGAAGCACACTCAGTTCTACTCTGGTGTGTACCAGGAAACGCCTGCCACTGGACTTATCAATCACCTGCAGGAGGCTGTTAGTGTGGCCAGCTTTCGCAGCCATGAATGGCGACTGGCCGGGTAGTTTCCCTGAAACTAACAGGGCTTCCTGCACGCGGGCTTGGGCCCCTCCCCCCCCCCCCCCCCCAGCGTGGATGGTAGAAACACCAGGTGGGGTGGTGTCCGGTTTGTGCTTGCCGAGCGCTTGTGAGCAATTAGGTCCTGGGTGGGTGACCTGCCTGAGGGCATCCTTGTTTTCCTGCTTGGTCCACCAGAGGACATCTGCATGGGCTGCGACTCTACATGGGTCTGAGAAATTTTATATGGCAGCAGGTGTTGGATGTCTTCCGGCATCTGTTCAAGGAAAGTCTGTTCGAACATCAAGCAGGGTCTGTGGCCCTCTGCCAGCGCCAGCATCTCATCCATGAGGGCAGATCGGATTCTGTCGCCCAGATCGACCAGGTGTCGGAGCTTGGCGGTGCGCTGCTGATGGGAGAGTCCGGAAGTCCCAAGGAGGAGGCTTCTGAGAGCGAGGTATTTACCTTTGATGGGTTGGGGATGACGTCGTCCACCCTGCCCATGATTTCTTCATCGAGCATGATCACAATGTGGTAGAACACGTGGCGTCTGAGGTGAAACTGCGCTTCCACCTGCCCGAACCAAGTAGGTGGGCGATGCGTCCAGAAGAGACCGTGTTGATTGCTGTTGCGTCCATATTGGGAGGCCAGAAAACTGTCTGGGCTCGCTGGGGTCACCAATGTAGCGACTGCTGCACAGACTGAAACACACCACTAACACAATGGGGGTTTTAAACGAACTGTTTATTCAAACTTTGCGCGTGCCCTTTAAGGGAGGCGTGAGCTCTTCCCCTACGTTGGCCGTGACGTCATCACGCTCACCCTAGGTGCGCGCTTTGACCTTAGCCACGAAGCATGGAGGTCGGCAGACGGCGCCATCTTCTTGCTGCTGCGCTGCCAGTGCGGCGATACAAGTGGGCAGGATTCGCCATGAGTGATGTGCGCCGCCCCACACTGGTGATTAATTGAGTCAATTTGAACTACAATAGCTTTCTGGTGTTCCAAGTTTTGTCTGTCATTTATTTCCAAGTTCATCACAAAACTGTTCATTTCTAAAACTATTTTTAAAATATTTTATTTAAAGGTGTCACTTTTATGAAATGCAGCTTATTAAATTTTTGCCTGTAGCCTTGGAACTAATACGAAGCTTCTCTTGACCCCCAAGAAATGTAATTAGCCTTGTTTTGTGTGCATAAAATGGTTAGGAAGACCATTTCTGCAGAAAATTACTGGGTATAAAATCGACAATGGATTTAGCTCTGAGGACAGCGAGTAATTCTGTCCAGAGTGTGCCTGATTTACGAGTTTCCTCTGTTGGAAACGGCATCAGTTCTATTTAGGTAGGCAGGTTAATAAAGGATAATTGTAGAATAAATAATGAATGTTAAATCATTTCTATAAAAACATATTTAACTAATTAATGCAAACTACATCAAATTGAAATGTTTATTTTGGCCTTTGTGTCGGGGTACAAATAAATCATTATTGTAGTTACCACAACGCTCTTTCAGCACCAACGACGTGGGTTTGCTTTCTGAAAGAGCAGGTTTCCCCATGCCTGAGTAGGTTTCCTCTGGGTGCTCTGGTTTTCACCCACTCTTCAAAATGTACCGGGGTTGTGGGTTAATTGGGATATTTGAGGTGGCACACCTTTGGGGGCTGGAAGGGCCTGTTACTGTGCTGTATGTCTTAAATTTACATTTGAAGGCTGAAGAATTCCTGTTCTCTGAAATACTTCTGCAATTTTCAGAATTAGAATTTATTGTCATTAACATGTTACATAATTTGTTGTTTTGTGGCAGCATGACAGTGCAAATGTTGCGATTAAAATTACATTTAAAAATAAATAAATTAGTGCAAAAATAAGAGAAAGTGAGGTAATGTTCATTGTCCACTCAAAAATCTGATGGGAGTGGAGAAAAGTTGTCCTTGGCCGCTTGGTGCTCATCTTCAAGCTCCTGTACCACCTTCCCAAAGGGAGCAGTGTGAAGAGGGTATGACCTGGATTGTGAAGATCCTTGAGGGTAGAGGCTGCTTTCTTAAGAACGGTCTATTATCGATGCCCTTGATAGGGTGGAGACTGATGATGCTAGCCGAGTTCACAACTCCCGTAATCTTGTCCTGTGCATTGGCACCTACATGCCAGTCAGAATGCTCTCAGTGGTACACCTGTAAAAATTTCCAAGTCTTTGGTGATGTATCAAATCTCCTCAAACTCCTCATGAAGTGTAGTCACTAGCAAGCCTTCTTCCATCGACATGGAGGGTCCAGGACAAATCCTCAGAGATGATGACTTCCAGGAATTTGATGCGGACAGTCAAATTTTGTGATGTTTTGTAAAATATCCACTTAATAACGTGACACATGGTTAAAATGGAATTGAAGAAACAATTTGAATTTGGAATTGGAAGACCCAGTTGTAATTGAGAAATGGCAGAATTTTACATTGTGTTTAGTGTTGCTCAGTAAAAACTTAAAAGGAGACCAGAAAGTTTGTTATGTAATTATTATGTTCCTGCTCCCACCACACTTGTAGGGACATCTAAAGGAAGTTATTAACTTGTGTAAATGAGGCAAAAGCATTTTAAACCTATGACTTAATTTTAATTAAAAATTGTTCACATTTGGATAATTCTGTTAAATTTACTTAATCTTTCCGTGTTCAAAACCTAAAAATATTGTGGAAAAAATATCAGCAGTGAAACTGCTCAATTGGGAGTTATTTCAAATGAATTGTTAAAAATTGACCTGGAAAAATGGGGATCAAACATGGAGGTGGAAATTTGAATGTTTCTAATGGGCAAGACATATCCTCATGAGGATTCAAGAAGAAAATCTTTGCTAGCCACTCATTGATTAAAGTTGAACAAAGAAAATTGATGATAATGCTGGGTTTTGAACTGCTTTGAGACTAAGCTGATTGTTTAAAAAAAAATGTACAAAGGAGAACTGAAAGGAAATGAGATGTAACTATAAAACACCTTATGACATAATTTTTTATATAAAGCATAGAAATAGTTAGAAAATAATATTCAGTGGAAAGATGAGGCTAATTGGGAACAAAGAAACAGATCCTTGTATGGAAAGCTTGGCAAAGGTTGTACCATAAAGAAGCAGATCCTGTCTGTTTCAGGAATAGGTATTAGATAAATCAGGTGTGATAAGAAAATGAGGAAACATTTAAAAGTTGGCAGCACACCAACTAGTAGGAGCCTTTTCGAGTCGTCTTTTACTGCTATCGTCTAAGGTTTATGTATAGATGGCTCAAAGTGCAAATTATGGAGTGCTGCATCTCGGGTTGATGTTGTGACTGCTACTCATGTTTTAAATTTGTGAATATTGACTGCGATTTGATTAAGAAACCTGTAACTTCAACATTTTCAAATTGCACAGAACTTGGAAAAGTAATAAACAAAGATGTCAATTGATATGATGCCAAAACAAAGGCGAGAAATCAGACTGCTCAAACTACAGGGGAATCACGCTGCTCTCCATTGCAGGCAAAATCTTCGCTAGGATTCTACTAAATAGAATAATACCTAGTGTCGCCGAGAATATTCTCCCAGAATCACAGTGCGGCTTTCGCGCAAACAGAGGAACTACTGACATGGTCTTTGCCCTCAGACAGCTCCAAGAAAAGTGCAGAGAACAAAACAAAGGACTCTACATCAGCTTTGTTGACCTCACCAAAGCCTTCGACACCGTGAGCAGGAAAGGGCTTTGGCAAATACTAGAGCGCATCGGATGTCCCCCAAAGTTCCTCAACATGATTATCCAACTGCACGAAAACCAACAAGGTCGAGTCAGATACAGCAATGAGCTCTCTGAACCCTTCTCCATTAACAATGGCGTGAAGCAAGGCTGTGTTCTCGCACCAACCCTCTTTTCAATCTTCTTCAGCATGATGCTGAACCAAGCCATGAAAGACCCCAACAATGAAGACGCTGTTTACATCCGGTACCGCACGGATGGCAGTCTCTTCAATCTGAGGCGCCTGCAAGCTCACACCAAGACACAAGAGAAACTTGTCCGTGAACTACTCTTTGCAGACGATGCCGCTTTAGTTGCCCATTCAGAGCCAGCTCTTTAGCGCTTGATGTCCTGCTTTGCGGAAACTGCCAAAATGTTTGGCCTGGAAGTCAGCCTGAAGAAAACTGAGGTCCTCCATCAGCCAGCTCCCCACCATGACTACCAGCCCCCCCACATCTCCATCGGGCACACAAAACTTAAAACGGTCAACCAGTTTACCTATCTCGGCTGCATCATTTCATCAGATGCAAGGATCTACAATGAGATAGACCACAGACTCGCCAAGGCAAATAGCGCCTTTGGAAGACTACACAAAAGAGTCTGGAAAAACCTCACAAAGATAAGCGTATACAGAGCCGTCGTCATACCCACACTCCTGTTCGGCTCCGAATCATGGGTCCTCTACCGGCATCACCTACGGCTCCTAGAACGCTTCCACCAGCGTTGTCTCCGCTCCATCCTCAACATCCATTGGAGCGCTTTCATCCCTAACGTCGAAGTACTCGAGATGGCAGAGGTCGACAGCATCGAGTCCACGCTGCTGAAGATCCAGCTGCGCTGGGTGGGTCACGTCTCCAGAATGGAGGACCATCGACTTCCCAAGATCGTGTTATATGGCGAGCTCTCCACTGGCCACCGTGACAGAGGTGCACCAAAGAAAAGGTACAAGGACTGCCTAAAGAAATCTCTTGGTGCCTGCCACATTGACCACCGCCAGTGGGCTGATATCGCCTCAAACCGTGCATCTTGGCGCCTCACAGTTTGGCGGGCAGCAACCTCCTTTGAAGAAGACCGCAGAGCCCACCTCACTGACAAAAGGCAAAGGAGGAAAAACCCAACACCCAACCCCAACCCACCAATTTTCCCCTGCAGCCGCTGCAACCGTGTCTGCCTGTCCCGCATCGGACTTGTCAGCCACAAACGAGCCTGCAGCTGACGTGGACTTTTACCCCCTCCATAAATCTTCGTCCGCGAAGCCAAGCCAAAGAAGAAAGAAAAAGATTGGGTATCCCACATTAAATCTACTACTGTTAACATGTAGAAAAATGGCAATCAATTGGGGCACAGCAAGCTTTTGAAAAGAACAATATGTTATTAATCAGATTCATTTTAGTGCTATTGATTGAAGGATAATGTTCAAATGAGTTCTTGCTGTTGTTCAATATTATGTCATGAGATTTTTATTTTAGGATCTTGGAGGGGAGGTAAGACCCTGGTTTAATTTTTTAAACAATCTGAAAGTGAAACACAATCTCAGTATTTTACTGAAGTGTTGCGTCGGTTTTTGTGTTTGTCTCTAGCTTGTCTTCTGATTCCAGTCATTGAATATGACTACCAGACTTGACTGCCATAGAAGGATATCAACAGACACATGATGTCGACTGGTGAAGTAGTTAGGGATATGCAAATTAAATTTAATGCAGTGTCTTATTAAAGTTGTATACTTTAGCAAGAAGAATGGGGGGGAAAAAAAAACTTATTCTTTGCTTTCCCTGCTAAAATGCAGTAAACCAAGAAAATTAAAAACAGTGATTCATATGCGAGATGAGGGATTTCAGTTAGATTGGAAGAGATTAGGTTCTTTGTTTGAACAGAGAAGTGCAGAATTATGTTCAAAGGTGTGCATTTTTGACATTGTGAACAACATGCAGTGCCAGTAGATACAAGAAAAGTATAATTTTACATTGAGGTATAAATCATCCATGGCCCATCCCTTCGCAAGCGAAGATGAACACTGTGCCTTGTAGCTTTTTCAGCTTTAGGCACTGTGTGCCGGGGCAAAGACTTGGAGGTGAGGTATAAATACAGCGCTGAGATTATACTAGATTTTATAATTTCCACTCAAGGGATTACATGGTGGAAGGAGGCTATTGGGCAAATTGTATGCTGACAAGATTCCAGCCACTCAAGATTCCAGTTCTCTCAGTTTTAATTTTAATTTGGAGATGAAGCAAAATAATGGGACCTTCTGGCCCATGAGCTCACACTGCCCAAATACACCCATGTGATCAACTAACCTACTTACCCCTTATGTCTTTGGAATGAGGGAAGAACGCAGAGGAAACGCAGACATTCATGAGGAGAACAAACTCACTCCTCACAGACAGCAGCAGGTTGCTGATGCTGTAGCAGTCTTGCCCTAACCACTACGATAACCATGCTGCCCAACCGTGCAGTTTCTTTAGTCTATCTACATAATTCAAGTCTCCCATACCATAGAACATTACAGCACAGAAACAGGCCCCTTTGGCCCTTCTCGTCTGTGCCGAACCATTTTTTTGTCTAGTCCCACTGACCTGCACCCAGTTCATAGCCCTCCTTACTTCTCTCATCCATGTACCTGTCCAAATTCCTCTTAAGTGTTAAAATTGAACCCGCATTCACTACTTCAGCTGGCAGTTTGTTCCACGTTCCCACTACTCTCTGCATGAAGGAGTTCCCCCTCCTGTTCCACCTTAACTTTTCCCTTTCCTGTAAACATTTTAGTGAATCTCTTCATCCTTTGAAAAGCTTTTATTCTGTTTGTGGCCAAACTAATTTTTTTTGTAAAGGTTCATTTTGACTTTTTACATGTACTCTGTGCCTCTATTCATAAAACCTAGGATTCCTTTAAACTTCCAGCCTTCTGTCCCATGTCATTTCAGTTGCTCAGGTAAATAATTACTTCAGCCAAGACCCCTGTCACTATGCCAAAGAAAATAAACCCATCTTATCTACTCTCTTCCTGAAATAATATTCAAGATTCTTTTAGTGTCATGTAATAAAACAGCTGTAATATTACACAAAATCTGCATTAAGGCAGACGTAGATTCAATGTCATCTGAAATTGCCCAGCATCCTTCACAGTCAGAGAAAGAAGCAAAAAATAAAAATCCCTTCAGAGTCACCGAGTATCCAGGGATTTGACTCCAACGGTCCCATAGTCTTTGCAACCACACAGACTAGTCCAAACCATTGGCAACCTGAGCTCCAGATTCAAATCTCCAACATAATCAGGAAGCCTTCAGCACCCAAGGTCCCTCGGGAGCCCCTCCTGTCCTCAATGCCCTCTCGTATCCTGGTTTGGATACCTCGTATCCCTTCGGCCAGTTTCCAGCCAACTTCCAGAAGTCCACATACTGGTGTGAGTCCTTTGACCGCAAGTCATCAGCAGCTCAGTCTGCTTAGTCACCAATAGCCTGCAACCTGGGTGTTATTCGGCTGCAGAGCCCCTCAGTTGTCTGCCACCATGGTCACTGTCCTGTCGGGTCACCTCTTCCCGATTTACTGGTGCCCTGCTCCGTTACTCTTCTTCCTCGGAGTCTGCAATCCCTTGAGGTCGCTGTCAGCTCGGGTGCCACCAGCTTGGGCCCAGTCCCCTGCAGACACAGAATTTTAAAGTAAATCACTGTATACTAATTTAGCAGACCATTTAAGGACAGTATGGAGCCGTTGATAGGAGAACTGTGTGGTAGAGCGCTGTCTCCGGTCCCACTCTCCTTGAGTCTGTACCTGCGGCAGTACCGGCATTTTTTTCTTGTTTTTGTAACTTTTGATGAATCTCCTTTGCACTCTCTCCAGTGCAATCAGATGTTTCATAAAATGTGGCGATCAGAACTAAACCCTGTTTGTTGCCTAGCTAATGTTCCATATAGTTGTACCTGAATCCCTGCTCACGTATTCTCTGTGCAAGTTAATAAAGACATTACCTGCACATCACCCTGGCTTGTTTTCCCCCTCCCAGCCCAGACAAAACAAGGATGGGGTTCCCTCATCCTTGCCTACTACACCACTAGCCTATGCATCCAGCATATTATTCTCCACAATTTCCACCACCTGCAATGGGATCCCACCCCCAGACATAGCTTTCCCTCCCCTTCTCTCTTTCCTTGTGGATCGTTCTCTCTGTGACTCCCTCATCTACTCGTTCCTTCCCATCAATCACTCCCTTAGCATCTACCCCTTTGATTGCATTACACTTGCACCTCCTCCCCCACCACTGTTCAGGGCCCCAAATGAAACCACCATGCTTGTGAATCTGTAGGGGGTCACTTACTGTATTAATGTGGCCTCATCTACATCGGGGAGACTGGGAGATAGTCTCATTGAGCACCTTTGCTCTGCTGCAATAGTAAGGTGCCTAACCACTTTAATGCCAGATATCATTGCCACACTGAGATGTGTCAAATTGAGGAAATCTGCAAATTGGAGATACTTGTATTTCATGTCGGCAGTCTCCGACCAGACAGAATCATTATTGACCTACAATTTTCATCCCTCTTTCTACCTTCCTCCAGCTCCCCACTCCATTCCATCTCCTATCAGAGCTACCCTTTTAAACTCTCTGCTCTCTCTCCCCATCACCTCAGCTTCTTTCTCTTCTGCCCTCTCACCTCTATACCGTTTTAACTTCTTTGCATATGCTCCTCCCCATTTCCCCCACCTCCCCCTTTGTTTTTATTCCAAAATTGCCTGAATTTTTACATTCCTGATGAAGGCTTGGGCCTGAAATATCGACTACCTTTTGCTTTCTATGCATGACCTACTGAGTTTCTTCAGTACTTTGTGTACTGCACTAGACTCCAGCATCTGCAGATTTTCTTGTTCTGTGTGCCTTCTAAATCATCTTTTCTTCCTATGCTGCCATCTTCAGGGATCCTGAGCCATGTCCACCAATGTCTATCTGATTCCCGGGACTTCCTTGGTTTCCAACATTCATTATAAATATTCTATCCATATTTGTTCTCCCCAAAATATCACTTGCCTTGAGTCAGATCAAGTTCCATCAACTATATGTCTACCCACCTGTCTTGGGTAAACTTATACCTCTCATTTTGTTCGTTTCAGATTGGTCACAGTGTTTGAGCTACCGAAAGAAAATAGACACACACACCGAGAGCAGTTCAGTTTATACAAATGTTTATTACAAATTCAAAAGCTGATTTCACACTACAATATGCAAGCCCTTCCCAACTATACTTATCAACGCCTGGACTGGTCCCAACTTCCGAAGCACACTTGTAGTAGGTTGTCAGGGCGCCGGTAGCAACTTCTCCACCTCCCCCGACCGGGACGTGACTGGACTCTAGAAGTTCTTCTTATTGCTGAGAGATGTTGCCACCTCTCGGAGAGTCTCAAACTTCAGCAGCGGAACCATGGCTTATATTACCCAAAAACTGCTTACCCAAGCACCTATTCCCAGCGCAGCAAGAAAGATAAGCGAGCAAGCTAGCATGCTAGACCTATCGAATAACATAATTTTCAGCTTATCACTTTGAATACAATGGTTTATTTTGCATCAAGGCTAGGCCTCCGACAGTCTGTGACCAAAACAAGCAGGAAAATTAAATGTTCTTGGTACACAGATGTCCTTTCGTCAGATAACAGCATCTCTGGCCCCTCAGTGGAATTTAGCTTATGTCTGGTGATTCTAAAACAACAAGCAGGTTCTCAGCCTTGCCAAAGCAAAGGCTGCAAAAAGTAAAAAACACTATTTAAATCTTCCATTACACCATCTGACTAACTCATCAATATTGTTCTGCAGTTGAAGAATGTTCTACAAAATGAACTTGTAATGTAGATAATGAACAGCAATGGTCCCAGCATCAATCTCATTGTGCAGTGTTGGTGACAATGGCTTACAATCACATTGGCAACTCTTAACTCTCATTCTGCAGGGTGGGTTAGTAAGTTTTTAGCTGATACAAAGATTAGTGTAGTTGTGGACAATGTAGAGGGTTATCAAGGAATGCAAAAGGATATAGAGCAGTTATAGGTATGGGTAGAGAAATGGTAGATGGAGTTTAAATCAATGTTTAAGTGTTGCATTTAGAGAAGTTAAATGTAAGGGGAATGTATGCAGATAATGGTATGCCTCTTAAAAGTATTGATGTACAAGGGGATCTGGGGTCCAGGCCCATAATTCATTGAAAGTGGCTATGAAAGAAGACACAGTGGTAAAGAAGACATAAGTGGGGTTGATTTCATGAGGCATGGCATTGAGTATAGAAGTAAGGACGTTATATTACAGCAACTTTGGTCATGCTGCACTTGGAATACTTTGTGCAATTCTGGTAAGAAACATCTTCAGCAAAGGTACAGAATTCTCCTGCCTTTGGGAACCTGCTCCTTCTCCCATGCCTCGCCCCCCCACCTTTTTGTTAGATGCCTGTTGATGTTTTTCCTTACTTTGATGAAAGGCTCAAGCCTGAAACATTGGTTATGTATCTTTGCAATATAAAGGACACCGTTTGACCTGCTGAGTTTCTCCTGCATTATGTTTTTCTACAGAGGATGTTTTCAAGAATATTACCTGGTTTAGAAAGTGTGAGTTGTGTGGAGAGATGGCATTATGAACTAACTTGCATTGTTTTCTCTGGAGCATTGGAAATTGAGATCTGACGCAGGTGTTTAAAATCATGAGAGGCACGGATATAGTCAGATTTTTTTTTTGCCCAGGTCGAAAATGTCATGCACAAGAGGATGCATGTTTAAGTTGAGGTGGAGGAAGTTTAAGGGAGATGTGCAAAGCGGACTGTGGTGAATGTCTGCCAAGATGCCTGTCTTTCCTCTGGCGAGCCTTGCTGTACTAACATTGGCTGTACATTATCTCTACTGTTAAGGACACTCCCCTTGGATATAACTGTATATGCACCTATTGTCTTTCATTATTGTACTATGAGTTTCTGCTAATAAAAACCATGATTAATGTTCGTCTTTGTCCACTTCGTCAACTGGCACTTCACAGACATCTTGTGCAGAGATTGGAGGGTGGGAGTGAGGTGGAGGGCGATGCCTGGAACAGACTGTTAGGCGTTGCGGTGGAATCAGATACAATAACAGCATTAGAGGTTTCTCAATAGATACACAAATGTGAAGGGGATGGAGGAGTATCCATCAAGTGCAAGCAGAAGATTTTGAGTTAGATTTGGACATCATGCTCAATACAGATATGTGACCCATCAAGTCTGTGCTGGGGTGGGGGTGGGGGGGGGGGAGTCACGTGATGGAGTAGTGGCCGGTCAGGGAACTCCAGCCCTCTCCAGAAAAGTTTTTTTAAAAAAAAAATACACAAAGGGACAAGAATAAAAATTAAAACAAAGAAAAGTAAAGGTGGGAAGAAAATGGCAGCGAAGAGAGAAAAGTCGAAAGCAACAGGAAGAAGAGAAGAAGAAAGAACATCGGAAGAAGAAGGTGAAGGCCTTACCTGTCCGACGAGGCCCGCCGCGGAGAGAGAAGCCCGCTCCCTAAGGTCAGTGGAAATCCCAAGCTCGGGACTACAAAAATGGCTTGCGGAGCCAAGTAAAAGTGCGCAACCGCGCATGCGTATGAAAAAATAAACACTGACGGGAGGGGGGACCAGCTGAGGAGTCGATCTCCACAGCTGAGAATGACAGCTACAACACAACAACAGGAAGAGAACATAGAAAATAAAGAGAACAAGAAAGAAGAGTAAAAAGAAAACAAGGAAACAACAGATGACCAACCCAGAGGAAGAAGAACATAGAGAAATGGAAGAAGAAGGGAAAGGCAAGACAATGGATATATATATTTTTTTGAAAGAATATATGGAATTAGTAAAAGAATGGCAATTACAAGAATTTAGTGAAATAAAAAGAAGAATTAAAAGTGCAGAAGAAAAAATGAATAGAATAGAGATGGTCATGTCAGATATAGGAAAAAGAGTGGACAATGTGGAAGAACGAGAAACAGCCGTAGAAATGGAAGTAGAGGACTTAAAGTAGAAATTAGAAGAATCTAATAAAAAAAGTTAGAGACACAAGAGCTGTTAGCTCAGAAGATAGATATAATGGAAAATTATAATAGAAGAAATAAAGATAGTGGGCCTTAAGGAAGATGAAGAAGGCAAGAATATGAGAGAATTTATAAAAGATTGGATCCCCAGGGTCCTAGGAAGACCAGAATTACAGGAAGAAATGGAAATAGAAAGGGCACATAGAACATTAGCCCTGAAACCACAGCCACAGCAAAATCCAAGATCCATTTTAGTAAAATTCTTAAGGTATACAACAAGAGAAAATATATTGCAGAAAGCAATGAAGAAAATAAGAGAAGACAAAAAGCCACTGGAATACTAAGGTCAAAAAATTTTTTTCTATCCAGACATAAGTTTTGAACTCCTGAAGAAGAGAAAGGCGTTTAATACAGCAAAAACGATCCTATGGGAAAAAAGGATATAAATTTATGTTAAAGTACCCAGCGGTACTTAAAATAGTTATTCCAGGGCAGCAAAACAGACTATTCTCGGATCCGGAGGAAGCACGAAAATTTGCAGAACAACTACAAAACAGGCAGAGAGATGAAGACATGTAACAAGAGTAAAAATGGCCACGAATTATATATATATATATATATATATATATATATATATATATATAGACAACAGACTCGCCAAGGCAAATAGCGCCTTTGGAAGACTACACAAAAGAGTCTGGAAAAACAACCAACTGAAAAACCTCACAAAGATAAGCGTATACAGAGCCGTTGTCATACCCACACTCCTGTTCGGCTCCGAATCATGGGTCCTCTACCGGCACCACCTACGGCTCCTAGAACGCTTCCACCAGCGTTGTCTCCGCTCCATCCTCAACATCCATTGGAGCGCTCACACCCCTAACGTCGAGGTACTCGAGATGGCAGAGGTCGACAGCATCGAGTCCACGCTGCTGAAGATCCAGCTGCGCTGGATGGGTCACGTCTCCAGAATGGAGGACCATCGCCTTCCCAAGATCGTATTATATGGCGAGCTCTCCACTGGCCACCGTGACAGAGGTGCACCAAAGAAAAGGTACAAGGACTGCCTAAAGAAATCTCTTGGTGCCTGCCACATTGACCACCGCCAGTGGGCTGATAACGCCTCAAACCGTGCATCTTGGCGCCTCACAGTTTGGCGGGCAGCAGCCTCCTTTGAAGAAGACCGCAGAGCCCACCTCACTGACAAAAGGCAAAGGAGGAAAAACCCAACACCCAACCCCAACCAACCAATTTTCCCTTGCAACCGCTGCAATCGTGTCTGCCTGTCCCGCATCGGACTGGTCAGCCACAAACGAGCCTGCAGCTGACGTGGACTTTTTACCCCCTCCATAAATCTTCGTCCGCGAAGCCAAGCCAAAGCAAGATATTAATATATATATAATATATATATTAATATATATATAATATATATTAATATATATATAATATATATTAATATATATTAATATATATTAATATACACACACACATATATATATATATAAATATATATATATATATAAATATATATAAATATATATATATATATATAAATATATATATATATATATATATATATATAAATATATATATATATATATATATAAATATATATATATATAAATATATATATATATATATATATATAAATATATATATATAAATATATATAAATATATATATATATAAATATATATATATATAAATATATATATATATAAATATATATATATATAAATATATATATATAAATATATATATATATAAATATATATATATATAAATATATATATATATAAAAATATATATATATATAAATATATATATATATATAAATATATATATATATAAATATATATATAAAAATATATATAAAAATATATATAAAAATATATATAAAAATATATATAAAAATATATATAAAAATATATATAAAAATATATATAAAAATATATATATAAATGTGTGTGTGTACATGAGTGTATCCGTATTTAGAGGAAAATATATAGAGTATAGATAAGAATTAATAAGGGAAAGAAAGGGAAGAGAGGAAGTAAGGAGGGAATTAAAAGAGTGACCTTTGTTATATATGAAAATTGAAATCTTTTCTGTGGGGACTGGATGGGGAGGAGTTACGGTCACTGCAAAATCAGTTGACGCTTGCGAGTGAATTCGCAAATCCAAATGGAGAGGGGAGATGTGGTTGCCCGACAAGGGATAAAGGGCAACTCAGGAAGGGGAGGGGATAGTGGGGTTAAAGAAATTTTAGATAGGAGAATAAGGGAAATGTTTGATGTTTTAGAAATGTTGTCTTATAAAGTGTTCAAAACAAGAAAGCAGAAATGGATAAGACGGAAAGGTGATGATGAGGAAACGGAAAGGGAAGATAAACAAAGTATGAAATGGCTACGTTGAACTATATGACTTTAAATATTAATGGAATACATAACCAAATCAAAAGGAAGAAACTACTAAATTTACTGAAAAAAGAAAAAAATGATATAGCATTCGTGCAAGAAACACATTTAACTGAAATGGAGCACAAGAAATTAAAGAGAAATTGGGTAGGACATGTAACAGCAGCGTCATATAATTCAAAAGCTAGAGGAGTAGCTATATTAATCAGTAAAAATGTACCAATTAAAATAGAAGAGGAAATAATAGATCCAGCAGGGAGATATGTAATGATAAAATGTCAGATATATTCGGAGTTTTGGAATCTACTCAATGTATATTCACCTAACGAAGAAGATCAAAAGTTTATGCAAGATTTTTTTTGAAGATGGCAGACACGCAAGGGAACATATTAATAGGAGGGGATTTCAACCTTAATTTGGATTCAAATATGGATAAAACTGGGAAAAAAATTAACAGAAAGAACAAAGTAACCAAATTTATAATTAAATCGATGCAAGAAATGCAACTTTTGGATATATGGTGAAAACAACACCCAAAGGAAAAGGAATATTCATATTATTCGGGTAGACATAAAACATACTCAAGAATAGACCTATTCCTGTTATCAGCTTGTATGCAAGATAGAGTAAGAAAAACAGAATATAAAGCTAGAATATTATCGGACTATTCACCCCTGATATTGACAATAGAGTTAGAGGACATCCCTCCAAGAATGTATAGATGGAGATTAAACTCCATGCTACTTAAAAGGCAGGATTTTAGAGAATTAATTGAAAGACAAATTAAAATGTACTTTGAAATAAATACGGAATCAATGAAAGATAAGTTTATACTATGGGATGCAATGAAAGCGTTCATCAGAGGGCAAATAATAAGTTATGTAACCAAGATGAAGAAGGACTACAATCAGGAAACAGAGCAGTTGGAAAAGGAAATAGTAAATATAGAAAAAGAATTAGCAATGAAGGAGGACACAACTAAAAGAAGAGAATTGGCAGATAAAAAAAATAAAATATGAAACACTACAAACATACAAGGTGGAGAAGAACATAATTAAGACAAAACAGAAATATTATGAACTTGGAGAAAAACCACACAAAATTCTAGCATGGCAGCTTAAGACAGAACAAAAAAAGACAAACAAATCACATATAAGCCAACGGAGATTAATGAAAACTTCAGAGAATTCTACGAACAATTATACCAAACTGAAAACGAAGGGAAAGAAGACAAAGTAGATGAATTTTTAACTAAAATTGAACTACCAAAATTACAAATAGAGGAACAAAATAAATTAACAGAACCATTTGGAACAGTAGAAATACAAGAGATAATAAAAAAACTACCGAATAATAAAACACCAGGAGAGGATGGATTCCCAATAGAATTCTATAAAACATTTAAAGATTTATTAATTCCTCCCCTCCTGGAAGTAATCAACCAGATTGATAAAGCACAAAGCTTACCAGATTCATGCAAAACAGCAATAATTACAGTAATAATGCAAGGGAAAGATCCACTCGCACCAGCGTCATATAGACCAATATCTTTACTTAACACAGATTATAAGATAATAGCTAAACTATTAGCAAACAGATTAGCCAACTTTGTTCCTAAAATAGTAAATCTAGACCAAACTGGATTTATTAAAAAAAGACGAACAACAGACAATATTTGTAAATTTATTAACTTAATTCATGCAGTAGAAGGGAGTAAAGCTCCAACAGTAGCAGTGGCTTTAGACGCAGAGAAGGCCTTTGACAGAGTAGAATGGAATTATTTATTCAAAGTATTACAAAAATTCAGTTTACCAGAGAAGTATATTAATTGGATTAAAGCATTATATAAGGGGCCATTGGCGAAAGTGACAGTAAATGGATATAACCATATAACCATTTACGGAGTGGAAACAGGCCATGTTGGCCTTTTGAGTCCGCACCGGTTCACTGATTTTGTGTGCCCTCTTTAGGCATTGGTCCCGGTAGATCTTCATTCAATAATGATGGGCGAATTCAATGCCGGTGGAGCAATTTTGTCAAATGTGTATATTCTTTTCCCACAGCTGAATAGCACTGAACTTCTAACTATTTGCCTATTATATAAAACACAGTTCTTCTGTCTCTAGACTAATGTCTGGATTGACTAGTATTTGATTACCTTGTCAGATGCTTTATAGAAGTAAATTTAAAAAAAACATCCACTGCCCAACTGTCATCGCTCATCTTCATCATTGCCTTAAAAAAAAGTCTCATCAAATTTGTGAGACAAGACTTCTCCACACTCTAATAAGTCCGTGCTTTTTGAAATGCAAGTAAATGTTATCTTAAAGAATCTTCTCCAATAATTTCCATAGCACTGGTCTACAATTTCCTGATTTATTCCATCATTTTAATGAGAGTCGGAGAACCCCTCCTCAGTATCTTACCAATATTTATCCATTATTCAATATTGCTAACTGGTTATCCAACGATTCACAGATTACTGGGTGGATTTTTATTTTGCTGCATTTTTTACACCAGCAATTACACTTCCAAATTATCTCATCAGCTGTAAAGCACTTAAGGCGTATTCTGCAAGAGATATGAAAGATACAAAAAAAATGTAATTTTTCCTTTCTTTACCAGCAATAAAAATTGTGGGGATTCCCACATCAACAGTATTAAGGAGTGCTTGGATCGCTACTCTAAAATCAGTATTTACAAAGGACACTTGATTTTCCTTTCAACCCATTAACTATATCTCTTTCATTTAGCAACCATCTTTCATTTAAATACATTGTTTAACCTGAATGAACTATCATCCATCAGTACTTTAGTTCATCATTTCTTTATCCAGCCCTCTCAAATAGGATAACAGAAACTACCGAGGGAATAAATTAACCTGTCAAATTTTCAATGACAAATCCAAATGATAAAGTCATGATCTAACATTTCAACCACAGAGCAATGAGTCTGCTATGAACAAACTTGTATTTATTCTTGTAATTAACAGTAAAGGATTAAAAAATCACCATGGCCACATGCAATAAACAGACAAAATATTCTGAAATTTACCTCTATTGATGTTGTCCCTCTTTACCTCTCTCTTCCTTTAAGACACTAATTAAAACAATATTTTTTATAATTTAGACATACAGCATGCCAACATGCCATTTCAGCCCACAAGCCCATGCCGCCCAATAAACACCCAACCAACCTACAACCCCCGGCGCATTTCGAACAGTGGGAGGAAACCAGAGCCCCCCAGAGGAAATCATGAAGACACAGGAAGAATGCGCAAACTCCTACAGAAGCACCGGATTCGAACCCTGGTCCCGACTACTGGTGCTGCCATAGCATTGCGCCAACCGCTACACTAACCCTGCCACTGAACTTACTTCTTTGACCAAATCCCATTATCTTCCTTACTAGTTCGGTGGGAAATTTATGTTAATATTCCTATCATGTGACTGTCTGATATTTCACTACAAGTGCAAACATGTTGTTTTTAATTTTCTTTGGTTTCTAACAGTGCCTGCCCAAATGATATTTATCTTATTCCATTTCCAGAAATCTGTAATCGAATGATTTAAAGAGTTTTTTCTTGCTTTTTAGTGAACCCCAACAAAGCCATATAATCTGGATCCAGTTAAATAGGATTCAAGAAAGACATTTCTCTGAATGTACTGATAACTGGTTTGCTGCTTAGTTTTACAGGGTATATTTTCTCAGTTGCTGATAAATTTTATACGTTCATCTTTCCAGTTACAAAATGCCCGGCACAAATATCAATGATGAATGGTACGTCTTTTTCATAAGTCTCAGTACACTGTTGATAGTGAAATTTTGTTAAATCTCTTGAGCTTGTTCTGACATTTAATGAAATATTTGAAAACAATGCAATTAAGTTGCTGCCAGGTACTTATGACCTCTTTCCCAAACAAATTGGAACTCCTTTTGTTGCAACCAAGATCCTCTCAAAGTTATGCAGAGTTTTTTGCTCTCCAGATTCCCACCAGGACAAATTTCACACAAGTGCCAAATTCAGAGGGGAGCAATATAGATGGTGTTGAACTTGTATTGTTAAACAATATTTGAAACTTAATTCAGAATCTAATTTATTCATGGCAAATGAGCATTAATAGCACAACAATAGTTTGTTGCCCATCCTTAACTACTATTGAATTAATGCAATAAGGTGTAGCATAATATGCATGTCAAACTGTTACATTTAATGTTAGTAATTATATATATGTGTATATATATATATATATATATCAAAGCAATTTAACTTAAGCAGATCAACACGGCAGGGATGCCCACTATCACCCCTATTGTTCGCGTTAGCTATAGAACCACTAGCAGAACTGATAAGAACAGAAAATAAAATAAAAGGGATAAAAATAAAATAAAAGGGATAAAAATAAAAGACAAGGAATATAAAATCAGTTTATTTGCAGATGACGTTATAGAATACTTAACAGAACCAGAATTATCAATAAAAGAATTACATAAGAAATTGAAGGAATATGGAGAAGTGTCGGGTTATAAGATTAACGCAAATAAAAGTGAAACAATGCCAATGAATAATGCGGATTTCTCAAAATTTAAGAAAGAATCACCATTTAGATGGCAAATGCAAGCAATATGATACCTAGGTATACAAATAAATAATAACCTCGGTCATCTATATAAACTCAATTATTATCCACTAATGAAAAAATTACAGGACGACTTAGAGCATTGGAAAGACTTACCACTAACACTAATAGGAAGGATAAACTTTATTAAAATGAACATTTTCCCAAGGATACAATACCTATTTCAGGCATTGCCAATACACTTGACGGAGAAATTCTTCAAGGAGTTAAAGAAAATAATAAGGAAATTTTTATGGAAAGGGGGGAAACCGAGGATAGCACTAGATAAATTAACAGAATGGTATAAACAAGGAGGTTTACAACTGCCAAACTTTAAAAATTATTATAGAGCTGCACAATTAAGATACCTATCAGATTTTTATCAAACAAGGGAAAAGCCAGATTGGACTAGATTAGAACTAGATAAAATAGAGGAGAAGATACCTGAACATATTATATAAATGGGATGAAAAATTGGTATAACATAGGAATTCTCCAGTATTACATCATCTGCTCAATATTTGGAAGTAGATTCATTTAGAAAGGAATGAAACAAATTACCAATTACCAAAACTATTACTGACGCAAAATCAGTTAATCCCTTTTACAATAGATAACCTTTCCTTTAGAGAATGGGAGAAAAAAGGGATCAAAAGAATAGAAAATTGTTTTTCAGGAAATAAATTACTATCCTTTGAACAAATGAAGAATAAATATAATATAACTCAAGATACAGTGTTGGCATACTACCAACTGAAATCCTACTTGAAGGACAAATTGGGAAGCAGTCTGAGGTTACCAGAGGGAAGTAATTTTGAAATATGTGATTACAGATACAATGATAATCAAAAAATTTATAACAAATATGTATATTAAACTGCAAGAAAAGGAGAATGAGGAAACAAATGGTAAAATGAAACAAAAATGGGAACAAGATTTAAACATAAAGATAAAGAAGGAAACATGGGAGAAGTTATGCTCTGGAACTATGAGAAATACAATAAACATGAGGTTACGTATGATACAATATAACTGGATACACAGGCTATACGTTACACCTCAAAAGTTAAATAAATGGGACCCAACAGTATCTGACAGATGTTTTCGTTGTAAAAAAGAAATGGGAACAACAATTCATGCAATCTGGACGTGTGAGAAAGTGAAAATATTTTGGGAAGATCTAAACCAGATATTAAATAAAATTACAGAAAGCAATATACCAAAAAACCCAGAGATCTTCCTCCTAAGTAACATAAAAAACAAAGAATTTGGACTTGATTTGGATGGTACACAAAAAAGATTTGTTAGGATAGCCCTAGCTGTAGCAAAAAAATGTATTATGTCAGCCTGGAAATTAGAAGATAACTTGAGAATACAACAATGGTATATAGAAATGAATAAATGTATTCCATTAGAAAAAAATAACATATAATTTAAGAAATAATATTGCAATATTTGAACAAATATGGGAGCATACATGAAACACAATAGAGAAAACCTACCGGGGACATCTGCCACCTAAAATGACAGAAGGAGAAGGAAATGAAAAGAATTGACTCAGTGGAATTTCTTGTTTATTTTTATTGAGTGACAACATTATTTGACTGGTTTAATGTATCTTAGATTCTGTACTTTAAATGAATGGGAGGGGAGGTAGGGAGGGTGGGATGGGAAGAGGGAGGGTGGGGGTGGAGAAAACGACACTATATATTTGAAAAGGAAAATGTATGTATCTTGATCCATGTGGTTTATGGTGTGAAAAATAAAAAAAAAAATTTTAAAAAGTCTGTGCTGGGACATGTTCTATAATATATTTGGATTCTCTTCCATATTTGCTGCTTGTCTGTTCCCATGCTCTTTTATGTTTCTCTCTTGCCATCTGTATAATCGTGCAATCCCAGTTGTCAATTATGATTGCAATTTAAGTTGCTATATAATATGCAAGGATGTAAAAAAAATGATTGTAAAAAGCATTTAAGGCGCAACTTTTTGTCTTACTATTTTAGTGTAGACAAAATGGTTAACTTTTGTAAACATGTACTGCCTTTGTTATCTCTCATAAATTTATACTAAATTCTCACCCATTCTACAAAATAGACCTTATTCTGACACTGATTTTGAATCGGTACAAATTTAAGGAGAAGATCAGAAAACAATTCAATAGAATAAAAACAAGGAAGAGCCCTCTGAGGTGTATGTACAATGTTAAATTAAAAGCACAGAAATCGATCCATTGGCTCAACTTGTCTATGCCAATCAGCTGGTCCCATTTGCCTGTGTTCAGGCCATATCCCTCTAAACTTTTCCTATCCATATACCTGTCTAAAGATCTTTTGAATAATTGTCCCTCCTTCTAACATTTCCAAATTCATTCCTAATACCTACCACCCTCTGTATGAAGAAAGTATCCTTAAGGTGCCTTTTAAATCTTTCTTTCACACCTTAATTCTACGCCCTTTAGTTTTTGAGTCCCCTTGCCTAAATAAAAGACGATGACTATTTATTTATTCATGCCCCTCATGATTTTATAAATCTCTAAGGTCATTCCCTAACTTCCTATGCTCCAGGGAGAAGAGTCCCAGCCCTCCAGCCTCTCCTTGGAATTCAAACCAACCAGTCTTGTGAATCTTTTTAAAAAAAAAAATTAATTTTTTTTATTTTTCAGACTATGAACCATATCAATCAAAATACATACAAACATTTCCCTCTTAAATATACACAGTGGCATTTTCTCCCGTTTTTTCCACCCCTACCTTCCCTCCCTCCTTCCCACCCCCTCCAAACCCATGAAACGTTCAACATATACAATACAATAAACCCATTAAACAATGCCATCACACAATGAAAATAAACAAGAAAATTGTGTCATCTACTTTTACACAGTGGATCAGGTCATTTTGTCGTCTTCGAATTTTATCATTTTAGGGGGTGGAGGTCAGCGGTAGGCCCTCTCTGTGTTCCATGTACAGTTCCCAAATTTGTTCAAATAATGTGACTTTATTTTTTAAATTGTATGTTATTTTTTCCAATGGAATACATTTGTTAATTTCTGTGTACCATTGCTGTACTCTCAGGCTCTCTTCTGATTTCCAAGTTGACATTATAAATTTTTTTTGCCACAGCTAAGGCTATCATAATAAATCTTTTTTGCGCTTCATCCAGTTTGAGGCCTAATTCTTTACTTCTTATATTACTTAGAAGGAAGATCTCTGGATTTTTTGGTATGTTGCTTTTTGTGATTTTATTTAATACCTGATTTAGATCTTCCCAAAACTTTTTTACTTTCTCACATGCCCAAATTGCATGTACTGTTGTTCCCATTTCCTTCTTACAGCGAAAACATCTATCTGATACTGTTGGGTCCCATTCATTTAACTTTTGGGGTGTGGTATATAGCCTGTGTAACCAATTATATTGTATCATGTGTAACCTAGTGTTTATTATATTTTTCATAGTTCCAGAGCATAACTTTTCCCATATTTCATTTTTTATCTTTGTTTAAATCTTTTTCCCACTTTTGTTTGGTTTATAGCTTATTTCATCATTTTCCTTCTCTTGCAGCTTGATATACATGTCCATTATAAATCTTTTAATTATCATTGTTTCTGTAATCACATATTCAAAGCTGCTTCCTTCTGGTATTCTCAGTCTGCTTTCCAATTTGCCCTTTAAGTAGGTTTTCAGTTGGTGGTATGCAAACATTGTACCATGAGTTATTCCATATTTGTACTTCATTTGTTCAAAAGATAATAAATTATTTCCAAAAAATCAATTTTCTATTCTTTTAATCCCTTTTCTCTTCCATTCTCTAAAGGAAAGGTTATCTATTGTGAAAGGGATTAGTTGATTTTGCATCAATAATAATTTTGATAGTTGGTAATTTGTTTTTTTTCCTTTCTACGTGAATCTTCTTCCATAAGTTGAGTAAATGGTGCAGTACTGGTGAACTTCTATATTGCACCATCTTGTGAATCTTTTCTATTCCCTATCAATCTTAATGTATTTTTTTCCTGTATCTGGATGATTAAAGCTGCACAATACTTCAAGTGCAGTTACACTCGTATCTTGATGTCCCTGGTCCTGTACTCAATGCCCTGACCGATGAAGGAAACTGTGCCAAATGCCACCTTCAAAACTTTGCCTTGCTTTGTTGCCACTTTTGTGCAACTGTGTGCTTTTACTCAAAGTCTCTGATCTACACACTCGTCAGGGGCCTATTATTAACCATGCAATTGTCAGAGTTTTATACCATCTGCCGTTCCTCGGCTCATTTTCCCTGTTCATCTAGATCCCGATGAAGACTTTAATTGCCTTCACTGACTACCATACCACTAATTTTGGTGTCATCTGCAAGCTCATGTACCATGTTATCCAGGTCATTAACATAGATGACAAACAACAGTGGACCCAGCATAGATTCCTGCAGCACACCATTGGTCACAGGTCTCCCATCAGAATAACAATCCTCTGCAACCATTACTAGCTCCTATTATCAAGCCAGTTCTGTATCCAGTTGGCTAGCTCACCCTGGATCCAATATGATCTGACCTTCTGGACCAGCCTACCATGTGGAACCTTTTCAAAGGCCTTTCTAAAGTCCATAGAGACATCAATTATCTTAATCAATCTTCTTGATCACCACTTCAAAAACAAAAAGAAATTGCTGAAATAAAACAATAGAATCAGATATTAACATAAAAAGGCACATTTTAAACATATCGTGGGCCATTTGGCCCTTCTTAAATCTTCTTGCCAGGGATCTCTGCAGCATTCCAATGATTTAAGATTCTAGAGGGAATGGATGTTATTGTCCACAGTGAGCTGTTTCACCTTATCCAGAATTAGAGAGCTCTCATATTTAGATATGAAACTATTATGCTGTCTAGCATTTTCCTGATAAAAGATGTTAGAATATCTGGCCTTCGGCCCCCTAATTTCTCTCGCATTCCTTTTTTGAATATTGTTCTAGGGCCAACTATCAGTGATCTTTCATCATAAAGTCAGAAGTAAGGACATTCTCTGAATATTGTAGACTGTTCAATACCATTTCTCAGATCCTTAGCACTTTGATTTTGCCCACAAGACATAGATGCCATTCAGGAATGGGCTGAAAAGTAGCAGCTCACATTCCTGCCACAAATCTGCCCCAGACAATGACCATGTTCAGTAAGAGATTTTAATATACAGCTGTGGGTCACCTTTGACCAGAAATAACTGGATCAGTTCTCTAAATGCTATCAGAGCAGGTCTTCTTGTGAGCATCTTTCAAGTCAAGTTTATTGTCATCTGATTGCACAAGTACAATCTGACAAAACAGTCTTCACTGGTCATTGGTGCAAAGTATGCAGATACACAACCAGACAAACAAACAATACATGTGCAGTGTTCATATTATACAAACATACGCACACACTCTGTTTCATCACTATAAGAGTCTTGGATGGTAGGTGTAAGCAGTTCTTTTGTTCGTTCAGCATTCTCACTGCCTGTGGGAAGAAGCAGTTCCTCAGTCTGGTGGTGCTGAGTCAGATACTCCTGTATCTCTCTCCTGATGGGAATAGCTGAGAGATGCTGTGTGCAGCGTGGAAGGGTCCTCAATGATTTTGCACGCCTTCATCTTCCTGGTAGATGGAGCGGTGGTGGGGAGGTGGGGGGATGGTGTGCAGAAGGTGGTGGGAGACTCCAGTGATCCTCTCGGCCACTCTTGTGGTTCTATGGATTGACCTCTGATCCAAGCTATGTCAGGAATGCGATGGATTATTTATTGTTTGCCTGGATATGTGGAGCTGTAACATCTTTTAACAACCTTAATGCGATTCATTCTTAATTTGTATACTTCACCACCTGAAACTGCAGGAGCAGTGTGTTCTACCTAGAAAATGCATAGCATTATTCTCCTGAGCTTCTCTGGCAACAATTCCAAAACCCATGTCCTGCATGATCAAGAAAGGCATCATTTTCAAGCAGAGGGGATTGCTCTCACCTGTGGCTTTCACTCAAAGTTCTCTTTTACCCTGACATAAAGCATTTTGTTGTTCCCTCATTGCTGCTGTGTCTAAATACCAGAACACTTTCCCCAACAATTATGTCCAAATACCACACCAAAGTATCTGGAGCAGTTCAAGAAGATGACACCATCAAATTCTTCAAGGTCAAGGCACTATTTATTGTCATGTAATATACATTAAAACTGTAATACACTGATATTACACTACTTAAACTTTTGTCAGCCATAATTCAAACAAAAGGTCACGATGAACATTGGCTGGCACCCCCACAATAGAAGAAAGAGAAGCAAAAGAGGCCCTTTAGAGTCCCTGAGTGTCCATGGATTTATCTCCAGCACTCCTTCCGCCTCTCCAGTTGCACAGACTTCTGTTTGATTAATCGGCAACCTAAGCCTCTGATCAAGAAGCCCTTCAGGAGTCCTTCTTGTTCCAGCAACCTACGGGCTCTGTGGGTTCTTTGACCTCAAGTCGCCAGCCTGTGTGAGTCCTTTGATCCAAATTGCCAATAACCCGCCTGTATGGATCCTTCATCCCACCTGTATGAGCTCCTTGCTGGTCCATTGCCATGGTCACCATCCTGTAGGGTGGTCTCCAATGCTTCTCTGGTGTTCTGTTTCTGGTGACCTGTGCTGGCCCTTTGCTCCCCTGGAGTCTGCAGTCCCTCATGGTATGCTGCCCAGTACTCTTGCTGCCATCTTGGACACAGATCCCGTGGTTGTAGGATTTTTTTTTAAAAAACCCACTGTCGGTTCCTTTAACAGGCAGTTTAAAGCCTGTACGGAGGCATCAACATTAGGACCAGGCATTAGGACCCTATGGAGCTGCACGTGTTTCTGCTGCCACTTTCCTGGATAAGCAGCAATGCTGATATTACAGCAGCTCCAGCAGTGCTACCATTTGTTAAAATCGATGCATTTAGGGATGGGTAATAATTTCTGCTCTTGCTCGCAATGCCCAGATTATGGAAAATGAATAAACATATTGTAAGAGACTTCTTTATTTGATTGAACCATGTCTTAGTTAATGTAACCACAATTATATTCCCAGCAAAACAATGTTATCAATTATATTCCCCAATCAGGCAGTGTTGGAAAAATATGAGAGAATTAACAGTCACTATGCAAGGCGGGTTGTGATGTGGGGAGGGTGAACGGATGTGGTTGGGAGTAAATTAAACAAAAGATCCCTCTGTTCATTCACACTCCTAAGTAACCATTAACCCTGTATTCAGAGATAGTTGCGTCATGGCCCCTTCTGTCATTTAAGAGAAGGTTGGATGTGTACATGGAGGTGAGGGGGTCGGAGGGTTATTGGCGGTGAGCGGGAGGTTTGAGCTAGTGGAGTTGTTCTAGTGAACCGGTGCGGACTCGAAAGGCCGACATGGCCTGTTTCCGCTCTGTAAATGGTTATATAGTTATGGTTATATGGGGACAAGGCCCTGCATGATATGTATTTGCAGCCTTCCATACATGTTAGTTACTCCCCTGTTCCCTGTTTCTTTCTTCCCCCTCTGTTCACTTTGTTCCTCACTATTCTTCCTGTATTTGGTTTCACCATTGTCAAGAAGGCCACATTGAGAGCACGGAATGGAATGTGGTAGACAAGGTTGAAGAAGGTGCATGTGAAATTACCTCGATTACTACCTGGATGAATTGGGGATCAGAGGTTGTTTCAGACAATTAGAATGGTCTAATCAATTGTTGTTTAATGCTACAATTAAAACTGTGACTAACTCAATATTATTCTTTGTAATTGCAAGATAGATCCCGAATTTTTTAAATTGCTGGGCAATCCAAATTTAAACTCACCAATTATTTTCATGCAAATTTTTTTGTTACACTCATGTGAAGTGTTGGATTTCATAGATTCTATAATTTTAGTTGGATAATAAGGGGATTCTGAATGTGTGAATTTATCTCTTCAATTTTCCCCCTCCCTCACTAAATGTGAGCAGAGAGTCAATGCTGAGATACAATCCCTGATAGTTCTCACAACACTTCATTGCTTCTTGATGGAGTGCACCTTGTTACCACCCCACACTTGAAAAATAATTGTCAATGTTGAGCAGTGCCTCTGGAATGATGAGCTATAATCTTCACTAATTTATTCCCTGCAGCACTTTGGAAAAATATGTTAAAAATAAACAATCAGTTTATTGGAATTTGAGCAAAATGCATTTTACTCTCCACCACATCGCCTCCATATTTCGCCTCTCCCCCCACCCCACCCCAATCCTCAACATCTTTACAGATGATCTAAAGGATTATCCAGTTGATTCAAGGAGCCAATTTTACTTTTGTCTTTCCCAGTCCATTTACAGCATGTGTTTTCTCACTGGAAACGGCTCAGTAAATTAGCAGTGACTCAGCGAGGCAAGTTGGTGGCTGCTTCACAACACTATGGACTGAAGATTATTAAGAAATGCCTGATGTCATGGAAACTGTATCATGGACATTGTTTAAGAATAATGGTGAGTATATATTTATATATAAAAATCTAATCTTCACTGACAGAGATATTGAATGCTTTGGACCATTTGGGCATAACACAGCATAAGCTTCAAAACTGGCTATAAATGTTGTGAAGTTCTTTCAGATGTTCAGTTCTGTGGATTTTTGAATTGTTCAGAATCACGGAGGAGGCTGTAATCTTTGCAAATTATTTGCTTTCTTTGTCAATGAATGACCACATTTTTTTAGTGTATCATAAATTTATTATAAATCTTACCACTACTTTTTTTTCTATCTTTGGAGGGTGATTAATATTGGTACAGTGGAAATCCAGAAATATGGATATCAGAAATCCAGACCATCCGAAAATCTAGACTTTTCAAAAACTCTCCAACATAAAATTTAGCAGACTTTTGTGTGCGTGCATGCGAAAGTCCCTCAGATACACAGCAGCTGTAAGCAACCATGATTCTTAACATTACTTTTCTTTAAAACTGCTCGTTTTGATAAATGAAGCATGCTGAATTTGCTAATGAACGAACTATCAAAATTTACCTGTTCGTCTCTTTATTCCTCCTTAAATTTGAATTTTAAAACTACGGCCCGAGAATCCAGACCCAATCCCCAAGCAGTCCAGATTTTCGGACTTTGACAGTCTGTGATTAAAAGTTGCAGTTTCCGGATGCAACCCCCCGATATGTTTGTAGTTGATGTTGTTTAAAATGGCCTTTTGTTGCAGTTGTAGTAAAAGTGAAACAAATAGAGCAGGTGAGGTTTATGAATTAAGGCCCATTATTATCTTAACTACAAGGCCACATGATATTGACATGGGAAAAGACTATAATGAATTCAAGACTGTCAGAAAATTAAGATATGCATTTCAGTGATGGAGAATGGCACCCGTGTGCAAATGTTTTGTCAGGTTTTATGCAGATTTTGAGGGAATTTCTGAAAATCCTGGCTAAGATTGGAATGAGGTTTTCTTTTCTGGATGACAAGAAGATAGTTGTGAAAGTTGCACTGATAATTGTGGTGGGTGACATCCAAAGAGTGATTTTGAGTGGAGACTGGATCAGAACATGTTGATCAAGATTATTTGGTCTGATCATTACGTCTGGTGAAGTGGAAAAAATTCCCATAGACAAGTTCCTTTTACTTCCACTCTTATTTGTCTGCCTTCCATTTATGCAGTGAAAAGGTAGAGCAGAGAGCCAGGCAACCCACAGCTTGGTAGTCAAGCAAAGGGGAAGATTTTCAAACAGAAGGGACAGATCCAACAGCCAGGGTGAATTTGCCAACATAGGTTAAAATGGCAGAAAGAACATGCATTTGTGAAAGGACAAACAAGACTCCTAAAGAAGGGCTCAGGCCCAAAGCATTTACTACCTTTTGTTTTCTCTGGGTACGACATAGCCTTCAGAGTTTCTCCAGCACTTTTGTGTGTTACACAAGGCAAAACATACTACATTAAGAAAAGTGTGTGGTCTTAGAAAAGCCTTGTAACATGGGTAATAAAAAAGCAAGAGCTGGTTAATTACTATAAAATCTATTGTGAATCTTAGAGAAGGAACAATAGATGACACTAATACTTTAGATAAGGACTGCTGTGGATACTGACTGCCAGAAGAGAGAGATGAGAGTTATGCTTTTGGCTACTTGTTCTGGTGACTATAACTGACTGTGGAAGATGAAGGTCGGCCACTCTCCACTACACAATGTTTTTTAAAAAAATTTTTAAATTTATCATTTGTATCAATACAAAAAAGAATAATTCAGTAATATAGCAATTGTCATAGGTCACACACAATGATACAAAACACTTTTTAATTTTTCTCCCCAACCCCCCTCCCTCCCAAAAGAAAAAGAAAAGAACACCTACTTCTACATGTATAATATTATTAGCATATATACTATTCATTGATTATTTTTATAGCTTCTAATTGAGAAGGGTGAGTAAGGTGGAGAAGGTGGATGGAATTTTATTCATAAATTTCATACATGGTTTCAAAATTTTATTAAAATTTTCAACTCAATTTCTTAAACTATATGTAATTTTTTCTAAAGGCATACAATTTTGCATATCAATAGGCCTAATAATACCACATTTTCCGTTTTCCATGTTATCACTATACATTTCTTTGCAGTCGCTATTGCTAGACTTAAAAATTCTCCTTGACATTTATCCAATTTCAATTTTATATATCTTTTTCATATATATTCCCAAGTAAAAATATTCTTGGATTTTTTGTATCTTTATCTTCATAATTTGTCCTAATAGTACACTCAAATCATTCCAACACCTTTCCACTTTTTCACAGGACCATACCGAATATAAAAAAAGTCCCTGTTTCCTTAGGACATCGAAAACACTTATCTGAATAATTAGAATTAAGTCCATTTAATTTATGTGGGGTATAGTATAATTGATGAAGAAAGTTATATTGAACCATTTGATATCTAGCATTAACTGTATTCGTAACACTCTCTTGACAGAATTTTGACCATATTTCCTCTTTAATTTGTATATTTAAATCTCTCTCCCTTCGTAATTTTGATTTGTGTAAATCTTTTTTTCCTCGTGCACAATGTTGTGGAGCAACCCAAGTTCCTTGGTGTGCATGTAACGGATGGACCTATCCTCATTAGTCAGGAAGGCACAGCATCACCTGCATTTCTGAAGGAGATTGAGGAAAGAAGCTTGAGGAATTGAAGAAGGTGATGTTCTTGACTGTGAAGGAATGTTTGGTTGTTGCTGTTCAAATTGAGTAGTTTACAGTCATCAATCGAACTGGGATAGAACAGGAAAACAATAAATCACTCAATGAGGGAATAATTCAGAAAGACCAAGGAATTGTGAGATCGCTGGTCAAGAAGCTTCTGTGCAAAATAATATGGTAGAGTTGAAACAAAATATTTTAGGACAATGTTCACATTGGACTTCCTGTCTCATCATTCAGGAGACATCGTGTCTATTAAATTTGAAGATAGGCTTTAAAAACACTATTGAAACCATAAACTGAGGTCCAGAGTTGGTCTTTTGGTGTTAATATCATTTGCAACGAAGTTAATTTAATACAAAATGGAGACAAAATGACTGGGCTCTCAGAAGTGCTTATTAAACAACCTAGCAAACTGTTACAATCAGAATATTCTTGAAAAGACATCCTTGATAATAGGTGCTGTATTATTACAGCAAAACTCAGTTAGGGAAGTGGGTGGGATTTGTTGTGTGAAGACAAGGTACTGACAAAGGCTGCAGTGAGACTCCAGCTTTTCATTGGTCTTTCTTTTAACACAATGGACAAAAGTATTGAAAAAGCTGAGATAATTAAAAGACAATGATTCTAGAAATTCATGTTTTAAAATCTTTGTATCTGATAAAAATGGAAAACCTGTCAAAGTAAAGATGAAAGGTAGAGAAAATCATTTATGAAACTCTTGGCTGCTCTTGATCAAAGCAGAGCAATGATGTCAAAGGGTCTAAGGGCAGAAAGGCAGTAGGCCTGGAAAGAGACGCATCACTGCCTATTCTCATTATCCCTAGAAATTGGATATGAATGAGATGTTTTTGATTGTCTCTTTTATTTGGACAATGATTTGAGTTTACAGTCATTAAGTTGCAAACCTCTTTGAGTACAGCAGGGACACCTCTACAAGAGGAAGGGCAATCGACAAGTATGCGACAATCACCGAGGTGTCTTGCTCCTTTCCATCACAGGAAAAACCCTTGCAAGAGTCCTGCTAAATTGTCTGGTCACTCATCTGGAGCTGGGCATGCTGCCAGAGTCACAGTGTGGCTTCTGCAAAGATCGTTGGACTATTGACATGATTTTTGCCGCGCACCAACGTCAGGAGAAGTGTCAGGAGCAGACTTGCAAACTCTACATAACCTTTGTTGACCTCACAAAAGCCTTTGACGCTGTCAGCCAACGAGGCCTGTGGAGGATCATGTCAAAGTTCGGCTGCCCCATCAAATTCATTCAGATGGTACGCCAGTTCCATGATCGCCGGAGTGCTGAACAGCGGAGAATTCTCCAAGGCATTCCCAGTCACCAATGGTGACAAATGGGGTTGTGTGCTTGCACCCACACTATTCAGCATGACGCTCACTGCCATACTGAATGTTGCCTTTCAGGACAATGTTGCTGGAATCAGCCTTGAGTCCAGAGTGGATGGGAAGCTCTTCAACCTGAGGAGCCTTCAAGCTATTACCAAAATGAAGGAAGCTGTTCTGAGAGACTTCCTCTTTGCCAATAATTGTGCCCTGTATGCTGGTTCAGGGCCACAGATGCATGTCAGTGTGGACAAGTTCTCCATGCCTTGTATCAATTTTGGACTCAGCATTAACATTTAAAAATGTATCACCCAGCTCCTCATGCTCTATACACAGAACCCAAAATCACAATCAAAGGGCAGGAACTACATGCAGTGGACCTGCTAATTTACCTTGGCAGCACCTTCTCCCAATCATTGACTTGATACCAAAGTTAACTGCTTTCAGAAGGTTGCGTTCCACTGTATGGGAACGTCAAGGAATCACTCCAGCAACAAAATTGAAGGTCGACAGAGCTGCGGTACTGACTAATCACCTGTATGCCTGTGATACATGGACTGTGTATTGAAGGCGTGCAAGGCAGCTCAACCATTTTCACATGGCTTGTTTTCGCAGAATATTAGGCATCAGATGGCAAGACAAAGTACCAGACACTGATGTTCTCTCCAGAACAAGTCTATCATCAGTCCACACACTGCTTATGAGATCATGGATCTGCTTGGCTGGTAATGTCATGTATGGCGGACGGGCATATACCAAAGCAGCTCCTTTTTGGGGAACTCTGCTGGTAGATGCTCGAATGGAGGGCAGAAGAAATGTTATGAAGACACACACTAAAGGCCTCCCTGAAGTTGCTTGACATAGTCATGACAACCTGGGAAATGCTTGCACAAAACTGTCCAAACTGGCGTGGCCTTATCCACACAAGGCTGTCAAGCTTACAAAGCAAGGCACACTGCTAAAACACAACATAATCACAAGGTGCGCAAGTCCAGAGTCGTCAGCGCAACAACTGCAGTGCATACATATGTCTGACTAACGTGCCAGGATATTCCGTCCCTGAATTGGCTTGACCAGTCATCTTTGGACACACCTCATCCAATTTTAAAGTGACTAATGGTGTCAAGGTCTTCATTGACGAAGCTGGATGATCATCATTAAGTTGCACAATGTGGAAACAGGCCCTTTGGCTCAACAAATCCTGTGGACCAAAGTGCTTACTTGAACTCATTCGATTTGCCTTTTTCCTCATGTTCCTCTTTACCTTCCCAGACCATCAACCTGTCCGAATGTTGATATCATGCTTGCAGCTACCACTTTCTCTGGCAGCTTGTTCTGAATAAACACCATCCTCTGTGTGGAAAATGTTGCCCTCAAGTCCCCTGTAAATCTCTCCCTTCATACCCTCTAGCTTTGGACACCCCTCCTGGGAAAAAGACAGTGATCATCCAACTTATCTATGTCTTCATAATTTTATAAACCTCTGTAAAGTCACTTTCAGTCTCTTTTAGCTCCAAGATATACACTCCCAGCCTATGAAGTATGTCCTTGTAGCTCATCGCACCCCGATCCAGTTTCACATTTTCCATCTGTCCTTTACATGTTTCCATTTTCTTGCCCATTGAAGTACTCACTTTTCATTTAATCTTGCCTCCTCCTCTATCTACTTCACCTCTCCCATCTTCATGACCATTGGATTGGCCCCTTCTCAGCCCTTTTCTACACTTTTTCTTACACTTGATATCAGCTCTTCTCACCTTCTTCTCAAATCAGGATTCCAAAATGTTCATTTCTTTCCATGACCTGCTGAATCACATCTGCTTCTCATTGGTCAAGATGCCAGCACCTGGGGGGGAGGGGGGTGCCACGTGCTAACGTGGGGCTAGACTTGAATTCGCTGCTCTCTTAAAAAGTTTTTAAAAAGTGTCAAGAAGCCTGAACTGACTGCAAGAAAATAGAAGAGGAAGCTATCGAAAGGCCTTCAGAACAATATACAATGCCTCCTAAGAAAGATAAACTGATTGTTACTTTCAAGAACTTGAATAAGAAAAATAAGCTTTTAAAGAAGAGCGGCCTACCTTGAAGAAGGATCCTGGAGCTCTCTGGAAGGCAAGTGCCTGTGGTGACAGACCTGGAGCTGGGGAGATCTTGGACATCGTTGTACAAGGTCTGCCCCGACAATGGCCGACTACCACGGGTGAAGAAGTGACACCTCGTGCATGCACAGAGCACAAAAAAGGAGGCAATTTTATAAAAAGCTTAAGAACCTCCAGCTCCAGTGATCAAGTGGAGGAGAAGGAAAATCATTCCATCTATTTAAATCATCTTTAATTTTATTAAATAATGGAACATAATCTAACCTATACAAATTTTCTAAATTTCTATCACTTCTCATACCCAAATATTTAATTCGATTATTTCTCCACCTAAATTGAGCTACACATTTACAACAATCATAATCTCCTTCTACTTTAATAGGGTGTATAAAAATGAATATTTTTCTGAGGATTCGATATTTTTTTCAATCTATCCCTTGTTTAGTACCCAAAAAAAATTTTTAAGACCTTAATTTAATTGTAAGAAAATTTTTATGGAAGGGGAAAATGAATAGGGTGTCTTTGGAGAAATTAACTTGGAAATTTGAATTAGGTGGTTTACAATTTCCTAATTTTCAGAATTATTATGAAACTGCACAATTGAAATTTATTAATGCAATGTTTGATATAAATAAATCTTCTATTTTGGCCAATATAGAGTTAGATAAAATTGATGAGAAGTTTATGGGTGAATTTATTTATAAGTGGAATTCAAAATTGTTAGCTGGTATAGATCCACCAATTTTGAAACATTTAATTGAAATATGGAATAAAGTTGATTTTCAGATAGGTAGGAAAATAAAGATTTCAGCGAAAATTCCTTTATATTAGAGTAAACTTTTCCCCTTTACTGACAATAATCAGTTTTTTAAAATATGGAATCAAATGGTAATTTAAAAAGTTGAAGATTGTTTTGAAGCAGGGAAGTTTTTTTAAATCTTTTAATCGAATGAAAGAGAAGTTTCAGGTTCCTGATGGATAAAAAAATTTGTTGGAGAAATTAGGCCATAGTTTAAAATTACCTAGGCAATCTGCTTTAGAATTATTACTTACTAAGGAAGATTCAAATAAATTTATCTCTGTGATGTACAAGTTATTACAAAACAAAATGCTTAAACTGAATGTTCATAAATCAAGAATAAAATGGAAACTTGATTTGAATAGAAAGATAGATGAAAATGTTTGGAGTTATTTATGTAAAGATAGTATGACTAAGGTTATAAATGTATGATTATAGATTGGTACAATATAATTTTTTACATCAATTGTATTTAACTCCTCAAAAATTAAAGAAATTTGAATTAAGTTCTACAGATTTATGTTTTAGGCGTGGACAAGAAATAGGTACTTTTTTCATTCAACTTGGACTTGTTCTAAGGTTAAGAATTTTTGGTTACAAGTTAAATAATTTTTGGAGCGAGTATTAAAAGTAAGTTTACCATTTGATCCAATGTTATTTTTATGAGGGGATATTAAGTCGATGGCTTTTGAGTTGAGATTGACTTTGTACCAAATTTAATTTTTATGTTTGGCTTTGGCAGTTTCTGAAAAATGTGTGGCTACTACATGGAAATTTGATTTGGTTTTAGGAATGCAAAGTTGGCATATTGAAATTAAATCTTGTATTCCTTTAGAAAAGATAATATATAGTTTGAGGGGTAAATATTTTTTATAAATGTATGGAGCCCATATTTAAAAACTCTTGGTATTAAAATTTGATCTTCCAATCTACTCCAGTAGATGTCTCAGCTTCCACAGCTAAAAAGTTGATTCTGACTCTTTTTAGTGATGATCTCCTTTCTTTCTTTCTTTGTAGGTGGGTAGGGGAGGAGGGAGGTTGTTAATCGTGTGGACGAGGGAAGTTGGGGGGGGGGGGTTTCATTTAATTATATAATGTTTGTATCAATATATTATAACTAATGTCATATGATTTAAAATTGTAAATAAAATAATAAATTTTTAAAAAAGAGGATCAGGAAGAAGAAGAAATGTATGTTGAGCAGAGTTTTGGCCAAAAAACAGGTGAAAATAAAGGAGTCTTGCATATCCACAACTGAAATGAAGAAATATATGGATTCTTTCCAGCAAACTTTGTTACAATTAACAATGGAAGTTAAAAAAATGTAATGAGGGTTCTACGAAGAAGGTGGAGAAAATTATATCACAAATGGAACAAAAATTTAAAGTGATGGATGCAAAAAAATTAAAGGTAATGAATTTGAAGTTCAACATGTTAAAGAGCAAATGAAGAAGGTTCAAGCTGAGACGGCTGCAACTAAAAAACAATGAACTAAAAAAATTGATATGCTAGAAAATTTTAGTAGAAGAAATAATATAAAAATTGTTGGATTTATGGAAGGCGACGAAGGGCAAGATATGAAGAGATTTTTATAACGTTGGATTCCACAAACTTTTGGGGTAACTGAATTTCAAGGAGATATTGAGATTGAAAGAGCTCATTGAGTATTACAACCTAAGCCACAGGCAGATCAGAAGCTATGTTCGATTCTGGTCAAGTTGCTTCATTATGAAGTGAAGGAGAAGATCTTGGAGCTGGCTGCAAAGTAAGCAAAGGAGAGGCAATTGCCATTTATTTATAATGATGATAAGACTTTCTTTCACCCTGATAGAAGTTTTGATTTGTTGAAAAAAAGAAAAGAATTTAATACTGTTGAAAATATGCTATGGGGAATAAAGGTTACACTTTTGTTTTAAGGTACGCAGCAGTGTTAAAAGTTTTTGTTCCTGAGGGCAAAAACAGATTTTTTTACAGAACCCAATGAAGTGAAAGTGTTTGTAGATTCGTTGCCTGAGAAAATGAGATGAGAACTGGGAGAAATCTGAAGAGAGAGAGGAAGTGGAAAGATTGCAGTTGGGATGTACAATGAAATGGTACGAGTTTTAGGAGGAGAGAGAATATTAGAGAGGACAGTTTGTACCTGATAGATGTGTGTTTAAAAAAAAATTGATCATTGTAAGTTTAAGTAGACTTGAGGCACAGAGAGAATAATTTTGGGGGAGTTAGGTGAGATTGATCCTGGCATCGCGGAATCTAATGGGCGGGTGTGGTTTTCGATCACAACTCCTATAGATCAGGAGTATAAAGACGCACTGTTAACAACGTGTGCCTTGGGGGGAGGGTAGGGTTTCTTTTCTTTGTTTCCTTTCTTCTCTTTAATACACCTAATTTAATAATTGTATTATGAAATATTTAGTTAATATTTTGGATGTAGGAGGAGTGGAGATGGAAAGTTGGACAGTTATTGGATTTTATGAGACTGATAAATTGAATTTTATAATTAATACTAATACTATTAACGGAATTGAAAATCAAATAAAGCAGAAAAAATTATTAGTTTTTATGAAAAAAATTAAAACAGACAGATTTTTTACAGGAAGCACATTTGATGGAGAAAGAACATCAAAAAATAAAAAGAGATTGAGAAGGAACAGTAATAGCATAATCTTTAATTCTAAGGCTAGAGGTACAGCAATATTAATTAATAAAATTTACCAGTTAAAATATTGGATGAATATAGATGTTGGGGAGGAGATATGTTATGGTAAATTTTCAGATTTATTTGGAACAATGGACCTTAATGAATGAATGTATATGCATCAAATGTAGAAAATGGCAAATTTATCCAAGATGTCTATAAATTGATCAAATGCTAAGGGAAAAGTTATATTGGGAGGGTATTTTAATTTTGCTTTAGACCCGAAATTAGACAGAATGATGAAAAATAAGATAGCAAAAATGGTAAAAGATTTGAAGAAAGATATGGATTTAGTGGATATTTGGAGAAAATTCCACCTAAATGAAAGAGATTATTCTTTTTATTCTTTTCGATTTAAAACATATTCGCGGATATATAAGTTTTAAATTTCTTCACAATTTGAATATAGAGTACAAAGAGTCGAATTTCAAGTGTGGGTTTTTATCAGATCATTCACCTTTAATTTTGTCTTTTTAATTGGAAGAAGAACAAAGAATGCTTTTGGGATTTCAAATACTTTTACAAACTGGATAAAGGCATTGTATGATCAACCAAAAGCAAAAATGATTACGAATAAACAAATCTCACAACCTTTTTTGCTTGAAAGGCCTTCTAGTCAAGGTTATCCATTATCACCCTTGTTTGTATTAGCGATTGAACCATTGGCAGAAGTAATTAGAATTGATAATGAAATTAAAGGATTTGAAGTAGGTAATAAAGAACATAAAATTAGTTTATTTGCTGATGATGTTTGTAGTATATTTAATGAGACCAGAAATATCTTTAAATAAGTTGAACGAGAGATTAAAAGAGTATGGATTAATATCAGGTTATAAAGTGAATGTTGATAAAAGTGAAGTAATGCCTATGGATTACTCTCAATGTAAAACATTGACAAAATTTAAATGGCAAAATGAAACAATTAAATACTTAGGAATTAAAATTAGTAGAAATATAAATAATTTGTTCAAAGAGGATTTGAAAAGATGGAAAGATTTACCAATAATGTTAATAGGACAAGTGAATTGTGTTAAAATGAATATTTTTCCAAGAATACAATATTTGTTTCAATCATTGCCCTTCAAATACCAGAATTTTTCTTTTGAAACTTGAATAAAATAATACGTGATTTTTTTAGGAAAGATAAAATGTCAAAAATTGGTTTAGAAAAATTAATGTGGAAATTTGATCAGGGTGGACTAAGACTACCAAATTTTAAGAATTATTTGAAAGCAGCTCAATTGAGGTTTTATTGTCCTCCTGTCATCAACAAAGAGGACAACCTGAAAAACCAGGTTGGATTCAAATAGAAATGAATAAAATTGGTGAAACTACTCTGGAGATAACTTTGTATGAATGGAATAGTAAGTCGTTTAAAGGAACTAAAGATTTTTCCGTATTGAAACATATGGAATAGAATTCATTTTAAGAGAGGAATTAAAAATGATCAATTACCAAAAATGTTGTTAAAACAAAATCAACTTCCTTTTACTTTGAATAACTCTTTCTTTGATAATTGGAATAGTAAAGTTATACAGAGAATAAAAGATTGTTTCTTAGGATCTTTTTTCTTAACTTTTGATCAATTAAAAGATAAATACAATATACATAATAATACAATTTTTGCATATTATCAATTAAAAAATGTATTTGAAAAAGAGACTGGGAGCAGATTTGAGACTCCCTAAACAAAGTCAATTTGAGGATATATCAACAGATACATTTGTTGTTAAGAAATTTATTACTAATATGTATATAAAATTATAAGAGACTACAAAGAAAAAAAGATATATATAAATCAAAAATCCAATGGGAGAAAAATTTAAGTATACAAATTTAGGAGATTTGGTCAAAGTTATGTTATGAAAGTGTCACGAATACAGTAAATGTTAGATATCAAATGGTTCAATATAATTTTCTTCTTCAATTGTATTATACTCCACATAAGTTAAATGGACTTGATTCTGGTTTTTCAAATAAGTGTTTTCGATGTGTGAAAGAAATGGGGAATTTTTTGCATTCAGTATGGTCTTGTGAAAAAGTCGAAAGGTTTTGGAATGAACTGAGTATTATTAGGGCAAATTATGAAGATAAAGATACCAAAGAATCCAAGAATATTTTTACTTTGGAGGTATTTATGAAAAGGATATAAAATTGAAATTGGATAAATATCAAGGAGAATTTTTAAGTCTAGCAATAGCAACTGCAAAGAAATGTAGAGCAATATCATGGAAAGTTGATAGAGAAATGTTATTAAGTAGATGGTATAATGAGATGCAAAATTGTATATCCTTGGAAAAAAATTACATATAGTTTAAGGAATCAAGTTGAAAATTTTTATAGTATTTGGAAACCATATATGGATTTTATGGATAATTTTCCACCCACCTCTTCTATCTTATCCACTCATCTTAATTAGCAATTTTAATAACAATTAATGTTACGCTAATATTATTGTACATTAAATGGTAGGTGTTTCTTTTTTCTTATGTTTAAGTGGGGGGGGGATGGTGAGAAAAATATAAAAGTATTTATTTGTATCATTGACCATGGATATTTGATTAATGTTTTATTAATTGTTTTTCCTCCAATGATGCAAACAATTAAATAAAATAAAAGATGTTAGCATCTGCAGTCTTTTGTGTCTCTGTTTCAGAAAGCCTTCATAATCAGCCTGCTTGGCACTTTGTGAGTTCAAACATAAAGGAACCAGATGGGCAGAGTGTCTGCATTCATGGAATTGTACTTCAATTAGGATTTTTTTCATTCCTTTTTAATGAGCAGCATTTATCGTGCTTCCTTATAATGTGATGAAATGTCTGCTTTTGATTGTGTTCCAGCTGTTGCAGCGACAGGGACAGTGGTTTCAAGCATATCGACTCAACAGATGCTACTTCACAGACTGGAAACTAAAAGTAAGAAGTAAATTTGTTAGTATTTCATCCATCCCTTGCACTCATTCAAAGTTCCGTTTATTGTCATAATACACAAAATTTGTTTCTTTTGCCCGAAAGACACACAGAGGTGACACTTGACTGCTATCCCCTACCAAGAAGAGAAAGGGAAGCTAAAGGGAGTCCCTTTAGAAATATTAAGTGACCGTGGATCCCACGAGCTCCTCCATTGCACTGCCTCCTGCACTCTCGTAACCTCATGGCATCTTGTCCATTTCAATGATGAAGCCAAGCTCTAGGTATCTTTAAGTCCATGTCCCCTGGATATGAAAGCCCAAAAAGATTATAAAGGTGTCAGTGCCTGAGGTTCTTTGGAAGCCCTGTTTGGGTTTGGCACCCTCATGAATCCTGGTGCCAATTCCTGCTTCCCACAAGTCAGTCTCTGCAGGCAGCCCACTTCCTGATGTGTCTGTGGCAGCCGATTTAGTATACTGTGGTCCCCTACCCTGGCTTCTCCTTCAAGGTGGGCTGATGTTCTCCTGCTCTGGTAACCTGCATCAGTCTGCTGCTCTGCTGGAGCTGGCAACCCTCTTGGTCGAGGCTCCCTTGGTCTAGGGTGCTGTCATCTGCCAGAGACACTATTGGCCATATTCTGCAGTCAGTTTAAACTCCTTGCTCCTCCTGGGTCTGCCTTCATGTTCCTTCTGGATTCCTTGTGTAATTTAGACAGCATACATCATTACTGCATTTTTCTAAAGTGCCAGATATTTAGAGTTTTGATTTTCTCTCTCTCTCTCTTTCACTCTCCTATAATTGAAGACATGAGAAAATAAAAGTTCGCAATGTTTGAAGTGTCAGTATTAACTGCCTTTGGACAAGGAGCATAAATATTTCTCCTTAGATAAGCTTTTTTCTCAGTTTTCCTCATGACTCCCAGAGATAGATACTTGATTATGTTTATTGTCATACTCGTAAGTACATCATATATATTCATGAAATTTTTAATTGATGCAGCTAAACAGCTACAACTCCAATTGTATACTGTATGAAAAAAGATGTAAAAGATGATAAATATTCACAATTACAGTAGTGCAAGAAAATAAAAGTGGCATTTCAATAGTTCCGACAGCCCTTTTTGGAGTAGTTTATGATTTGGGTAATAAGGGGAAGTTCAAGAGCCTGATAGCTGTTGGGGGAAAAAAATTGTTCTGAAGCCAAATCGTGCTGGTCTTCCCAAGGGAAGCAGTGAGAAGAAGTTGTGACCAGGATGATGGGGGTGCTTTATGATGTTGGCTGCCTCTTGAGGCACTGCCTCACAAAGCTGTCTTCAATGGTTGGAAGGTTGGAACCCGTGACTGGTGTCTCTTCTTCACACTTGCTGCTCCTGGAGAAGTCCTCCAATACGTTGACTCACAGGAACTCGAAGGTTCTAAGCCTCTCCACCTCCGTACAATAAATGCAAACAGGTGCATAGTCCTTCCCTTTCCGAAAATCCACAATGAGCTCTGTTGTAAGGGTTGGTGTGGGTCCCACAGGTTTAGAACCAGACTGCGATTGAAGTACAAAGCACAAGTTTATTTTGGGGTTGCACATGGAGCAACAGGATCAAAATGCTAAATTAACCTAAACACACAATGCACAAGGGGCGAACATACACTTCGGATAACGAGGGAAAGACTGACAGAACTGGGGAAATGACACAAATACACATACAATCAATGGTCAGAATCAAAGTGATACTGCATGACCCCACCCCTTAATCTGTATGGACACAGCTCTAGCTACCTAACCTCAGGACTTACCCCAACCTAGTGCAAAAGGAGATACTCAAGTGCCACGAGGGGTCAAAAAGTGAGAACAAAGGGGAGCATGGTCCTCTATAACCCTGCAGCAGGTATTGAGGGGCCAAACACTTGGGGGCAGGCTGGGCCCTGTTGGCTGCTGTGGTCAATGGCTCAAAGCCAAATGCAGGTGCTCAACAGGGGTCAGTCCAGTTGATTCACCTGCACCAATTGGGTGAAGGTCAAGGCTAAGTTCAGGCAGGCTGCCTGGATGCCAGCACCTGATAATTTAGATGGGTCAATCGTGAGGGTCGCCTTGATGGTTTGAGGTGAGTCTGACCATAATTGGCATGCAATTTGTCCTCTGAATTGGAGTGCAGGAGCGCTACCATGTGGTGGCCATCATCTCTCCATTACAAACTCTTTGGTCTAATTGAAAGCAAGATTGTTGTTCGGGCACCAGCCAACCAGATTAATTCTCTTCATCCTGTGTTCTGACTCATAATTTCCTGTTATTTGGCCAACAATGTGATTGTTGAAGATGAATATGTTCTAAAATAGCAAAATGGGGATTGCAGTGGTTCCACATTTGTTGCATTTATTTCTCAGTACCCCATAATCTCATTCAGAATAACTACTATTAATATAACAAGAAGGAGGACAGAAATAGACAATTTGGGAAAACATTTAATTGGGGTAAGAAAAATATGATTCTACTCGGCAGCATAAATTAGGAGCAGATGTACTTGAGGAAAAGAATGGCAAAAATGTGGCAAATGTTCAGGGACTATTTGCATGATGCTCTACACAAGTGTATTCCACAGAGGCAGGGAAAAGATGGTAAGGTGAAAGGTGTACAAGGGATGAAGAAAATCTAGTAAAGAAGAAAAGCTTATGAGCAAGAGCTTTAAGAAGATAGGAACTGATGAAGCTCTAGAGAATTACAAGATTGCCAGGAAAGAACCTTAGAAAAGACTTAGGAGAGCTAGAAGGGGCCACCAGCAGGATGGAAGGAAAATCAAGATCAACCTCTGTGATTTTGAGAAATGACTTGGATGAGTTAAGTTAAGGTGGGTTAGCAAGTGTGCAGATGACATGAAAATGGGTGGTGCTCTGAATAGTCTGGAAGGTTGCTAGAGGTTACATAGGGACATTGATCAGATGCAGAGTTAGGCTGAGTGTGGCAGATGGAATTTAACCCAAAAAAATGTGGTTTATTATGGAAGGTCAAATTTGAAAGCAAAATGCAATGTTAATAGGAGGCCTTTGAGCAATGTGGACAAACTGAGAGATCTTCGGGTCCATGGCCAGAGGTCACTCAAAGATGCTGCATGGGTTCATAGTGTTGTGAAAAAGGCATAAGGTACATTGGCCTTCATTATTCATGGGATCGTGTTCAAGAGCCTTGAGGTAATGTTTCAATTATATAAGACCTTTGGATTGACCCCACTTAGGATATTTTGTATACATATTTTTTCTTGAGTACAGGTTTTTTGCACTACTTGTCAGTAGAAATTCTGCCTGGCCTGCAGGAGAAAGAATCTCAAGGTTGTATGTAATGCCATGCATGTACTGTGAAAATAAATCTTTGAACTTTTGAATTTTGAGACTATTAGATAGGTACATAGAACTGAGAAAAATGGAAGGTTTTGCAGTTGGGAAATTCTACGCGCTTTTAGAGTAGGTTATTAGTTTGGCCCAACACTGTGGGCTGAAGGGATTGCATTGTGATGTAGCTTTTTATGTTCTGAAACCTGATTTGTTTGATAACTTTTACAGCTTTTAGATAAACGTCGAGAGGACAAGGAGACAGCGGTATCTTTATGGCACTGGTCTCTTTCACTTCAAGGAAAGGTAAAATTCTGCATGAACTAAGTCTGAACCAAATTTTCGTATGGATTCTTGATGCTGTGGTTGTTCTTTGCTGGAAGTATTGGCTGCAGTCAGTAAGTTAATGGCAAATGACCATAGTAGTCCAAATGAATTTAATATCAGGCTTTCAATAAAAGTTCGTTCAATTTTATTATCATCTGATTGTACATATACAACCTGTCGAAACAGCATCTCTCTACACACAATACACAGTATATAAAGATCACATAAATAATCAAACTAAATATTTATATGTATATATATATATATATATATATATATATATATGAATATTTTGGATGATTGTCATGGTTTCAGGATACTGTTTATCCTGTGGGAAGAAGCTATTCCCCAGCCTGGCTGTCCTGGTCTTCATGTTCTGCATCTCCTTTATGATGGTAGTGGGTTGAAAATACCATGTGCTTGAATGGAAGGGGTCTTCTCTTTAGATAGCCCTCCTAGTAAATGTTGTCTAGAGAAAAGGGAGATCCCAATGAACCTCTTGGCTATTTTAATAAACCTCTGTATCGACTTCAGGTCTGATGCTTTGTAGCTACCATACCACAGAACAGTGCAGCCAGACAGGACACACTCAAGATAGTCAATGCAGCTCAGAACATTATGGAAACTCCTCTCCATGGACTCCAGATACAGCAAACATTTTGAAGGATCATCACACCACAGACACACTCTGCTCCCTCATACTATTGGGAAGAAGTCTTAGGAATGTGAAAACACACACCAAGAGGCTTAAAGACAGTTTCCTCCTTGCAGACATCAGACTCATGGGGGGTAAAAAAAACCCATAACAGTACTCTCATGCTTCCCTTTCATTGTTATCTTGTACTCTGTAAATTATGCTCTTTGCACGACTGTATATGATGCACGAGGTAACCTGTTGGTCTGTTTGCAGAAGAACCCTTCTAACTGTATGAGGTTGAAGATGACACTTTCCATATCTTTCCAATTTCCCAATTTCAAAATATGTCATCTTCCAAGAAATGTAAGCTTCGATATTCTGAATTACAATCTTATCACTCTAATAAACTGAACTTCATAATTGCAGATTCATGTAGCCTTTAATTCGTTAATATAAATGTATAATATTTGCATAACTTCGCATTGAGATATTCATAATGATGAATTAACAAAACATTCAATTATATTAAAAAAATAACTCTAAGAAATTATTAAAATTAATAAGATGATAAGACAACTAGTTCAAAGAAGAATATTTCAATGCTTACACCTCCTCCATGGTTCTTCAAAGACTGAATGCAAGCTCCCTGTTCGGCTGGATATTATAACATATGATGTCATAGTTAACTATGGTAACTCTACATGCAACAATCCTTCTTAAAGTGAAACATCTTTACATAGATATTGAGATCCCTGAAGCAGATGAGCTTCATATTTACTTTTAAAATTTGCATTGCTTGTTTGAATCATCAGATTTTCAAATTTTATTCCCATAAATCTGCATCAAGACTGAATAAAAATTGAAGATCAACAGTCTCAACATACATCGACAATGAGCAAACACCACATAAATTGAAATATGTCTGTAGCTATTTTCTTTTCCTTCCACTTGTCATCAGCCAATTGTCATTTCAACCCAGTGTATTACCTCTAGCAACCTATCAAAACTTAACGCAAGTTTAAGATGACAGTTAGATGTTCCTCATCCATCAGCTGTTTTTACTATTAGACATGAAGTTTTGTGATGTATTGTTTTCATGAATCCATGTGCCTAATTTGAGCTTCTTTATCCCAAACGATCATCTCATGATTCCCAGACATCTTTTCTAATAATGATGTCATTCCAATGGCCATGTTTCTCAATCTTTGTTGATAGTTGTGAAATATTTCTTTAAATGTCTGCCACTGCTTGCCTTCTATCATACCTTACTTCCAATTTATTCATATCCGTGTGAGATCTAAATGCTCCAGTCATGCTATAGCGAGTGGTGATGAACAAATAAACTGCCTGGAGGAAAGAAGCTTCAAGGATATTGCCATCCATCAGTTTGTGAGTGCTAAATGTAAGGCTGACATATTCACCGCTGATCAGCCAGAAGTGCCAAATGGATAATCTATTTATTATTAGAAATGGTCTTCAACCAATCCAATTAATTACATATGATATCAAGAAATATCTGAGAATGCAGGATACATTAAAAGGAGTGATGTGGGCCATATGCAGGCAGGTAGGACCAGTGTGGGTGGGACATTTTGGTCAGCCTGGGCAAGTTGGGCTGAAGGGCCTGTTTCCATGTTGTACGACTCTGACTCCACAGAACTGAGCATCATCCTGGCACAAAAGATTTGGGCTCCAGAACTTATTTACAATACTGGGACCTCCTTGACAATGTGGAAAACTGCCTGAATAGATTGCATTCCCTGGAAGCAAAACAAGTTCAATCCTGCAAATTCCTGCCTGATCAATCTCCTTTTAGGGATTGGCATATTGATAATAGGTAATGTCCACTTGACTCCATAATCTCATTCCATTCTTTATTCAAACATGGACAAAAGAGCAAAATGCGAGAGGTGGACCAAGAATGATTACCCTTTACATCTTGACAGCATTTTCCTAAGTATAACATAAAGGAGCCCTGGTAAAATTTGGGATCCAGATATAAGTGTTGTGATGGCTGGAGATGCATGTTGCGCAGAGGAAAATGGTTGTGGTTGTTTGAGTTTAATTCCTCGGACATAACAGCAGGTGTTCAAATCTATTTCCTCGACCCAAACAATTAGAACTGCTTTATCAGAGACATCCACATCATTAATGGGAATGTTTGCCATTAACATCAGCAAATGAAATGGTCCACTTCTGAATGCAGCAGAAATATGAACCTTTCAGATATTGGTTGTTGAGTATCAAGTAGCATCCATGTCACAAAAATGCCAGGCAATTACCTCCTCTGTTGAGAGAGCATCAAACCATCTATAGGAAGCAGAGATAAAACTAAGAAGGAGGTTCTGCTGAAGGCATGTGAACAGTTTGAATTCAAGATATGAATTCGAATCAGATCTCTGTTCAAATTAATATTAGATAAATAAGTCAAGCTTATTGTCATCTGATTGCTCAAGTACAACCTGATGGAAACTGTGTTCTCTGTCCTTGGTCCAAAACATGCAGACACGCAGCCAGTCATAACACAAATACAGACAAAGAATACATATGGAGGACAAGCAGTCATACAAATAAATAAATATTGTTTCATGAATATGAGAGTTCAGATGGTTAGTGTGAGCATTTCCTTTGGTTGTCCATGATCATTGCCTTCGTGTGGTGTACGTTGAGATTCAGGTTGTTACTCTTGCATCACATCAAGAGATTTTTCCATCTCTTCTCTGTAGTGCGACTCGTTGTTGCTGATGAGGCCAACTACTGTTGTGCCATCTGCAAACCTGATGACACTGATTGAGTTGAATCTGGCAATGCAGCTGTAGGTCAGTAATGTGAGCAGGAGGGAACTGAGCGCACAGCCCTTCGGTGCATCAGTGCTCAACGTGATGGTGCTTGACATTCTTCTATCAAATGGGAATGAATTATTCCAGAATAGTTAACTGTTTGACAAAATGGAAGTGGAGGTGGGGAGCCTTGATAATAGATAATGGAATAAAGGCAGTAGATAAAATGTTTGACTAAAAAAAGCAATGATTAATGTTAAGAAATAGAAAAATGGCCAATGGTATATCCCTTTAAGGCATAAAAATACAGCAGTAAAAGTATTTCAACTGTAGCTACCAAATTAAAGATAGCATTAGATCAAAGAAAAAAGCTTACAATGTTGACAAAATTAACAGTGAACAATGATAGGGAAAAAGTTCTGAAATAAGCAAAATGGGACCATGAAATTGATAAACAAAGGGAATAGTGATTGTAATAATAATCTAGTGAGACACAATTTTAAAAATGTTTCAATAGATATGTAAAAAGGAAAATATTACAAAAAGTTACCAAGTAAGCAGAGTTATCAGAATTATCAAAAGTATAAGCCAGCCCCTTTTTCCCAAGTCGCTAGTGGTCAAAAACAGAGGGCATCTGTTTAATGTGAGTGGAGGAAACTGTAGGGGAGATGTCAGAGGTAAGTTTTTTTTTTACACAAAATGTGGTAGGTACTGGAATGTATTGTCGGGTGGTGGTGGAGGCTGGTATGATGGGGACATTCAAAAGATCTTCGATAGGCATATGCGTGTCATAAAAATAGAGGGCTATGGGTGTGAGGTGGAGAAAAATTAGGTTGTTTTAAATAAATTTACTGAGGCCACTATGAGAAACCACTGGACCTTTCATAGCAACAGGTTATGAGCTCAGGAATCTGCAAGAAAAACATTTTCCTTCATAAACAAGGTGAACTCGGACATGTTTAGGGGCACCATGGTTGGCGTAGCTGTTAACACAATGCCAGCGCCAGTGATTGGGACTTGGTTTCGAATCCTGTGCTAGCTATGAGGAGTTGGTAAGTTCTCCCCATGTCTGTGTGAGATTTCCCCATGGGCTATGGTTCGTCCCACAGTTCAAAACGTATAGGGAGTTGTAGGTTAATTGCATATAAATTGGGTGGCATGAGTTCAAGGCCAGAAATGGCTTGTTACTGTGGTGTATGTAATTTTAAAAAAAATTAATAATAGCACACATCATGTGCTATCTGTACTGTGCTGTCATGTTTCCATGTACTAAATTGTCTTTGAGTTCACCTTGTTTATGAAAGAAATTTTTTTTTCTTGCAGATTTCTGAGCTCACAACCTGTTGCTTGGAAAGGTCCAGTGGTTTCTCATAGCATTTGAGGCAGCATCTTTGGTCGTAGTTATTACATCAGGAATTAACTGCTCATCTGGGAGAAAGTAACTGCCTTCATTTGTGCAGTAGTTTTTCAGAAATAGAGTATCCCTGGCTTGATTCAGGAGAAAATTACAACCTGAAGTGGGTTCAAATTTCATTCAGAGTTATGGAATTTAATAATGAAGTCGCGTGATGGAGGAGTGTGTAAAATTAGTGAGAGTGTAGTCGAATGAAGGGAGATTTTTGATAGAGGTATACAAAATTATGATGGGTATAAATAGAGTAAATGTAAGCATGGTCTTTTTCACTGAGGTTAGTGGGTTAAGAGTGAAAAGGGAAAAATTTAAAGGGAACATCTGGATAACTTCATGCAGAGTGGTGGGGCTGTGGAATGAGCTGCAAGCTGAATTGATTAATGTGGTTTAAATTTTGACATTTAAGAAACATTTGGAGAGGTACATGGATGGGAGGGGTACAGAGGGATATGGTCTGGGTTCAGGTCAGTAAGACGAGGCAAAATAATAGTTTGGCACAGACTAGAAGGGTTGTAGGGCCTTTTTTTGTGCTGTAGAACTCTGTGGTTCCATGGATGACTGAAGTCTGTTTGCCATACTTCGAAAACTTTGGTACTAGTAATAACATCAAAGGGATTGTGACAGTGTATTTAGAGGTGGTTTGGGAGGAATTGTTGGAGCAGCTTGCACGCACACCTTTGGAAGCACAGGGTATTTGCGGGACTTTTGCAGAATGCTTTTTGCAGGAGGCAACAAAGTATCGACAGCAGCTGGCCTGGGAGAGTAGGTGATCTTTGCAGGCAGAGGAGAACAGTTTTGCTCTTAGAGAGGGAGGGTGTGAAACAGAGAGGAGACAGGAATCAGTTCCAAAAGGACAAGCTGGCAAACTTTGGAGGGCTGCCTGGTCAAAGGAGGAGATTGGTGGTCTGAAAGGTGACTGAAAGAAAGAGAACCTTAAGGGGGCAAGTTTCGTCAGCAAGACTGATTGAGAAGGAATCAATTGTGAATGTCCTGGAAAAGGAATCTCTCTGAAAACCAGCAAGAACCCTCCTGAGTGGTAACCATTTGCCTGTTAAGCACCAAAGACTGATGAACTTTGTTAATGCTAACTTCTGTGCACAGTACAAGAATTACCTGCAACCAGTGTGGTTGTGATCCAAAGAACTTTTCTAATCTTAAATATACACACATGCGCTTAGTATTAGAGGGAGGATTAAGTAGTTGGGTAGGTTAAGTAATAAGTTAAAGTTTAATTGTATTTTCTTGTTCAAATATAATTAAAAACAACTTTTGTTTAAGTAAACCTGTGTTGTGGGGCATATCTATTGCTGATAGTTTTTGGGGTCCTCTGGTCTCCGTAACAGGGACATGTTTACTTCAATAGTCTAATGCTGATCAGATGTTTCTTTTTCTTCTTTTGGAAAGGAAAACACTGTTTCCAATCATTTTGTGAGATCCATTCTTTTCAAGAATTGAAGTTTTTTTAAAATTTGAAAAATTACTTAAACAAAGAGTCACAAATCCTACAGTCACAAAGAAAGGTAATAGTTGGGAGATGAGAAGAGGACCATTTGAACCTGAGGTGTGAAGAAATTTCTTCTCTCAGAGGGTGATCTATCTCGAATTCTCTACCAATGGGGGTGTTGAAGCCCAGATATTTGAAAGATCAGGAGATTGGAAGCTTGAAGAGAAAGCTGCAGCTTGTAATGTTCTGTGCACCTGCTCATGTTGGTGGCAGAGTTTGGGTGTCAGGACGCTATTGGGGAAACCCAGTGCATTTTGTAAATGGCACATACTGCAGCCCCAATACATTGGTGTTGGATGGAATGAATGGTTGTTGAGGGTGCTTTTTTTTTTGTTGACAGTCTTATTATTAATAATACTCCCTTGCCAATTACTTAATCAACACAGCAGTGCCTGTGTTTTACTAGGTTGGTTTAATTATGAAGTAAGAAACCTGATCTCTTACTCAAATTAAGGTGATAAGTCTCTTCACCTTGTTTCTTTTCTTCAGGTATTTGATGCCTGGCTAATGTATGTAAAGGAGCAGCAGAGAAAAAAGTCACGCATTGCAAAAGCAGTGGAAAATTATCAGAGCCACCTTTTACGAACGGGAGTTGCTGCAATTCTTCAGTTTACCTCTGACATGATGCAGTTGCGCAACCACATTGCTGCGGAACATCAAGTGAAGGTCAGATTCCCAGATTCATTCTTTGTTTAAATTTTTATAAAAAAAATTATTTTTCACACTATGAACCATATTAACCAAAATACACAAACATTTCTCTCTTGAATATACACAGTGGCATTTTCTCCCCTTTCCCCCCTTCCCTTCCCTCCCCTCCCCCTCCTTCCCATCTTCCTCCAAATCCATTAAACGTTCAACATATACAATACAATAAACCCATTAAACAATGTCATCACACAATGAAAATAAACAAGAAAATTGTGTCATCTACGTTTACACACTGGGTCAGTTCATTTTGTTTTCTCATTCTATCATTTTAGGGGGTGGAGGTCCGCAGTAGGCCCTCTCTGTTGTGTTCCATGTACGGTTCCCAAATTTGTTCAAATACTGTGACTTTATTTTTTAAATTATATGTTATTTTTTCCAATGGAATACATTTATTCATTTCTATGTACCATTGCTGTACTCTCAGGCTCTCTTCTGATTTCCAAGTTGACAGTGTACATTTTTTTTGCTACAGCTAAGGCTATCATAATAAATCTTTTTTGTGCTTCATCTAGTTTGAGGCCTAAATCTTTACTTATATTACTTAGAAGAAAGATCTCTGGATTTTTTGGAATGTTACTTTTTGTGATTTTTAATACCTGATTTAGATCTTCCCAAAACTTTTTTACTTTCTCACATGCCCAAATTGCATGTGCTGTTGTTCCCATTTCCTTCTTACAGCGAAAACATCTATCTGATACTGTTGGGTCCCATTTATTTAACTTTTGGGGCGTGATATATAGCCTGTGTAACCAATTATATTGTATCAAGCGTAAACTCGTGTTTATTATATTTCTAATAGTTCTGGAGCATAGCTTTTCCCATATTTCATTTTTTATCTTTATGTTTAGATCTTGTTCCCACTTTTGTTTGGGTTTATAGCTTATTTCATCATTTTCTTTCTCTTGCAGTTTGATGTACATGTTTGTTATAAATCTTTTAATTATCATTGTTTCTGTAATCACATATTCAAAGCTGCTTCCTTCTTGTAATCTCAGTCTGCTTCCCAGTTTGTCCTTTAAGTAGGTTTTCAGTTGGTGCTATGCAAACATTGTACTGTGAGTTATTCCATATTTGAACTTCATTTGTTCAAAAGATAATAAATTATTTCCCAAAAAGCAATTTTCTATTCTTTTAATCCCTTTTCTCTCCCATTCTCTAAAGGAAAGATTATCTATTGTGAAAGGGATTAGTTGATTTTGCATCAATAATAATTTTGGTAGTTGGTAATTTGTTTTTTTTCCTTTCTACGTGAATCTTCTTCCATAAGTTGAGTAAATGGTGCAGTACTGGTGAATTTCTTTATTGCACCAGTTTTTCATCCCACTTATAAAGTATATGTTCTGGTACCTTCTCCCTATTTTATCTAGCTCTATCCTGGTACAATCTTTTTTTTTTCCCTTGTTTGATAAAAATCTGATAGATATCTTAATTGTGCCGCTCTATAATAATTCTTCAAGTTTGGTAGCTGCAAACCACCTTGTTTGTACCATTCTGTTAATTTATCTAGCGCTATCCTCGGTTTCCCCCCTTTCCATAGGAATTTCCTTATTATTTTCTTTAGCTCATTGAAGAATTTCTCTGTTAAGTGAATTGGTAATGATTGAAATAGGTATTGTATCCTTGGGAAGATATTCATTTTAATGCAATTTACCCTTCCTATCAGTGTTAGTGGTAAATCTTTCCAATGTTCTAAGTCATCTTGTAATTTCTTCATTAATGGCTGATAATTTAATTTGTATAGATGGCCTAGATTGTTATCTAGTCTAATACCTAGGTATCGGATTGCTTGTGTTTGCCATTTAAATGGTGATTCTTTTTTAAACTTTGTGAAATCCGCATTATTCACTGGCATCGCTTCACTTTTATTTGCGTTGATCTTGTACCCCGATATTTCTCCATACTCCTTCAATTTCTTATGTAATTCTTTTATTGATAATTCTGGTTCTGTTAAGTATACTATGATGTCATCTGCAAATAGACTGATTTTATATTCCTTCTCTTTTATTTTTATCCCTTTTATTTTATTTTCTGTTCCTATAGGTTCTGCCAATGGTTCTATTGCTAAAGCGAACAGAGAGGGAGATAGTGGACATCCCTGCCTAGTTGACCTGCTTAATTTAAATTGGATCGATATATATCCATTTACTGTCACCTTCGCCAATGGTCCCTTATATAATGCTTTAATCCAATTAATATATTTCTCTGGTAGGTTGAACCTCTGTAATACTTTGAATAAATAATTCCATTCTACCCTGTCAAAGGCTTTCTCTCTCTCTCTTTTTTTAAAAATTTATTATTTTTCACACCATAAATCACATTAGCCATGATACACACTTTTTCTTTTTCACACATATACAGTGACTTTTTCTCCCCCCCCCTCCCTCCTCCCAAGCCACCCCCCCACCCCCCCCCCATCCATTTTAGGTATACAATCTAGGTTACATTAAACCAGTCAGACAATGTTGTCATTCAACAAAAATACACCAGAAATTCTACTGAGTCCATTCTTTTCTTTCCTTCTCCTTCCATCAACTTAGGTAATGATTTTCCCTGGTAGGTTTTCGCTATTGTATTTAATGTAAGGCTCCCATATTTGTTCGAATATTACAATATTATTTCTTAAACTATATGTAATTTTTTCTAATGGAATACATTTATTCATTTCTATATACCATTGTTGTATTTTCAGATTATCTTCCAATTTCCAGGTTGACATAATACATTTTTTTGCTACGGCTAGAGCTATCTTAACAAATCTTTTTTGTGCATCCTCCAAATCAGTTCCAAATTCTTTGTTTTTTATGTTACTTAAGAGAAAGATCTCTGGATTCTTTGGTATATTGTTTTCTGTTATTTTATTTAATATCTGATTTAGATCTTCCCAAAATTTTTCTACTTTCTCACATGTCCAGATTGCATGAATTGTTGTTCCCATTTCTTTTTTACATCGAAAACATCTATCAGATACTGTTGGGTCCCATTTATTTAACTTTTGAGGTGTAATGTATAGCCTGTGTAACCAGTTATATTGTATCATACGTAGCCTCGTATTTATTGTATTTCTCATCGTTCCAGAACATAATTTCTCCCATGTTTCCTTTTTTATCTTTATATTTAAATCTTGTTCCCATTTTTGTTTAGTTTTACCATTTGTTTCCTCATTCTCCTTTTCTTGCAGTTTAATATACATATTTGTTATAAATCTTTTGATTAACATTGTATCTGTAATCACATATTCAAGGTTACTTCCCTCTGGCAAATTCAAACTGCTTCCTAATTTATCTTTCAAGTAGGATCTCAGTTGGTAATATGCCAGCGCTGTATCTCCAGTTATATTGTACTTATCTCTCATTTGTTCAAAGGATAAGAATCTACTTCCTGAAAAACAATTTTCTATTCTTTTAATCCCTTTTTTTTCCCATTCTCTAAAGGAAAGGTTATCTATTGTAAAAGGGAGTAACTTATTTTGCGTCAATATTAGTTTTGGTAATTGATCATTTGTTTTATTTCTTTCTACATGAATCTTCTTCCAAATATTGAGGAGATGATGTAATACTGGAGAAGTTCTATGTTGTACCAATTTTTCATCCCATTTATATAATATTTGTTCAGGTATCTTTTTCCCCTATTTTATCTAATTCTAATCTCGTCCAGTCTGGTTTTTCCCTTGTTTGATAAAAATCTGATAGGTATCTTAATTGTGCGGCTCTATAATAATTTTTAAAGTTTGGCAATTGTAAGCCTCCTTGTTTATACCATTCTGTTAATTTATCTAGTGCTATCCTCGGTTTCCCCCCTCTCCATAAAAATTTCCTTATTATTTTCTTTAACTCTTTGAAGAATTTTTCTGTCAGTTGTATTGGCAATGCCTGAAATAAGTATAATATCCTTGGAAAAATGTTCATTTTAATACAGTTTATCCTTCCTATTAGTGTTAGTGGTAAATCTTTCCAATGCTCTAAATTGTCCTGTAATTTGTTCATTAGTGGATAATAATTGAGTTTATATAATTGGCCGAGATTTTTGTTTATTTGTACACCTAGGTATCTTATTGCCTGCATTTGCCATCTAAATGGAGATTCCTTCTTAAATTTTGAGAAATCCGCATTATTCATAGGCATTGCTTCACTTTTATTTACGTTTATCTTGTAACCCGACACTTCTCCATATTCCTTCAATTTCTTATATAATTCTTTGATTGATAGTTCTGGTTCTGTTAAGTACACTATAACATCATCCGCAAATAGACTGATTTTATATTCCTTGTCTTTTATTTTTATTCCTTTTATATTATTATCTATTCTTATCAATTCTGCTAGTGGTTCTATAGCTAACGCAAACAATAAAGGTGATAGTGGGCATCCCTGCCGCGTTGACCTGCTTAAGTTAAATTGCTTTGATACATGTCCATTTACTGTCACTTTCGCTAACGGTCCCTTATATAATGCTTTAATCCAATTAATATACTTCTCCGGTAAACTGAATTTTTGCAATACTTTGAACAAATAATTCCATTCTACTCTGTCGAAGGCCTCTGCGTCTAAAGCAACTGCTACTGCAGGTGCTTTATTTCCTTCTACTGCATGAATTAAGATAATAAATTTACAAATATTGTCTGTTGTGCTTCTTTTTTTGATAAATCCAGTTTGGTCTAAATTTACCATTTTCGGTACCTGCTCTGCTAATCTGTTTGCTAATAGTTTAGCTATTATCTTATAATCTGTGTTTAGTAAAGATATTGGTCTATATGACGCTGGTGAGAGTGGATCTTTCCCTTGTTTTAGTATTACTGTAATTATTGCTGTTTTACATGAATCTGGTAAGCTTTGTGTTTCATCAATCTGGTTGATTACATCCAGGAGGGGCGGAATTAATAAGTCTTTAAATGTTTTGTAGAATTCTATTGGAAATCCATCCTCTCCTGGTGTCTTATTATTTGGTAATTTTTTTATTATCTCTTGTATTTCTACTGTTCCAAATGGTTCTGTTAATTTATTTTGTTCTTCTATTTGTAGTTTTGGTAGTTCAATTTTAGTCAAAAATTCATCTATTTTCCCTTCTTTCTCTTCGTTTTCAGTTCGGTATAATTGTTCATAGAATTCTCTAAAGTTTTCCTTAATTTCTTTTGGATTAAGTTTTCCTTAATGTCTTTTTTCCTTGATGCCAATACCATTTTCTTAGCTTGTTCTGTCTTAAGCTGCCATGCTAGGATTTTGTGCGTTTTTTCACCCAGTTCATAATATTTCTGTTTTGTCTTCATTATATTCTTCTCTACCTTATATGTTTGTAATGTTTCAGATTTTATTTTTTTATCCGCCAATTCTCTTCTTTTAGTTGTATCTTCCTTCATTGCTAATTTTTTTTCTATATTTACTATTTCCCTTTCCAACTGCTCTGTTTCCTGATTATAGTCCTTCTTCATCTTGGTTACATAACTTATTATTTGCCCTCTAATGAATGCTTTCATTGCATCCCATAGTATAAACTTATCTTCCACTGATTCCGTATTTATTTCAAAATACATTTTTAATTGTTTTTCAATAAATTCTCTAAAATCCTGCCTTTTAAGTAGCATGGGGTTTAATCTCCATCTATACATTCTTGGAGGGATGTCCTCTAGCTTTACTGTCAATATTAAGGGTGAATGGTCCGATAGTATTCTAGCTTTATATTCTGTTTTTCTTACTCTATCTTGCATACTAGCTGATAACAAAAATAGGTCTATTCTTGAGTATGTTTTATGTCTAGCCGAGTAATATGAATATTCCTTTTCTTTTGGGTTTTGTTTCCTCCATATATCCAAAAGTTGCATTTCTTGCATTGATTTAATTATAAATTTGATTACTTTGTTCTTTCTGTTAATTTTTTTCCCAGTTTTATCCATATTTGAATCCAAATTCAGGTTGAAATCCCCTCCTATTAGTATGTTCCCTTGCGTATTAGCTACCTTCAAAAAGATATCTTGCATAAACTTTTGATCTTCTTCATTAGGTGAATATACATTGAGTAGATTCCAAAACTCCGAATATATCTGACATTTTATCATTACATATCTCCCTGCTGGATCTATTATTTCCTCTTCTATTTTAAATGGCACATTTTTACTAATTAATATAGCCACTCCTCTTGCTTTTGAATTATACGATGCTGCTGTTACATGTCCTACCCAATCTCTCTTTAATTTCTTGTGCTCCAATTCAGTTAGGTGTGTTTCTTGGACAAATGCTATATCAATTTTTTCTTTTTTCAGTAAATTTAGCAGTTTCTTCCTTTTAATTTGGTTATGTATTCCATTAATATTTAAAGTCATATAGTTCAACGTAGCCATTTTATACTTTGTTTATCTTCCCTTTCCGTTTTTCCATCATTACCTTTCCTCCTTTTCCATTTCTGTTTTCTTATTTTAAACCCTTTATAAGACAACATTCCTAAAACATCAAACATTTTCCTTATTCTCCTATTTATAACTTATTTAGCCCCAATCTCCCCTTCCCCTCCTGAGTTGTCCTTTATCCCTTGTCGGACAACCACATCTCCCCTCTCCATTTGGGTTTGCGAATTCACTCGCAAGCGTCAACTGATTTTGCAGTGACCGCAACTTCCCCCCACCCAGCCCCCCCCAGAAAAGATTTCACTTTTCATATGTAAGAAAGGTCACTCTTTTAATTCCCTCCTTATTCTCTCTATTCCATTACCTTCCCTTATTAATTCTTGTCTATACTATCTATATTTTCCTCTAAATACAGATACATTCACGTATGCACATTATACCTATACACTCTTATACCTCTTTACCCGCATACATATCAATCGTGATCATTTTTACTCTCATTACACGTCTTCATCCCTCAGTCTATTTTGTAATTGTTCTGCAAATTTTCGTGCTTCTTCTGGATCCGAGAATAGTCTGTTTTGTTGTCCTGGAATAAATATTTTCAATACCGAAGGATGCTTTAGTATAAATTTATACCCTTTCTTCCATAAAATCGCCTTTGCTGTATTGAACTCCTTTCTTTTTTTTAGGAGTTCAAAACTTATATCTGGATAAATGAAGATTTTTTGCCCTTTATACTCCAGTGGCTTGTTGCCCTCTCTTACTTTTTCCATTGTCTTCTCCAGTACCTTTTCTCTTGTAGTATATCTTGGGAATTTTACTAAAATAGATGTTGGTTTTTGTTGTGGTTGTGGTTTAAAGGCCAATGCTATATGTGCCCTTTCTATTTCCATTTCTTGCTGTAGTTCTGGACATCCTAGGATCCTAGGGATCCAATCTTTTATAAACTCTCTCATATTCTTGCCTTCCTCATCTTCCTTAAGGCCCACTATCTTTATGTTATTTCTTCTGTTATAATTTTCCATTATATCTATTTTCTGAGCTAACAGTTCTTGTGTCTCTATGACTTTTTTATTAGATTCCTCTAATTTCTTTTTTAAGTCCTCTACCTCCATTTCTGCTGCTACTGCCCGCTCTTCCATCTTGTCCATTTTCTTTCCCATTTCTGTTAAGGTCATATCTATTTTATTCATTTTCTCTTCTGTGTTGTTGATTCTTCTTCTTAAATCATTAAATTCCTGTGTTTGCCATTCTTTAAATGACTCCATGTATTCTTTAATAAGAGAAAGTAAATCCTTTATCTTGCCTTTCCCTTCTTCTTCTATTTCACTGTACTCTTCCTCTTCCTCTTCTTCTTCCTCTGGGTTGGCCATCTGTTGTTTCTTTGTTGCCCTTTTCTTCTCTTCTTTCTTGTTTCCATTGTCTTCTGTGTTCTCTTCTTGCTGCAGGTGTTCTGCAGCTGTCGTTGCCGGCAGTGGAGATCGACTCCCTAGCTGGTCACCCCTTCCGTCGGTGTGTTTTTTTTCATGCGCACCGCGCATGTGCGAGGAGTCGCGCATGCGCGATTGCGCACTTTTACTCGGCTCTGCGAGCCATTTTTGTAGTCCAATTTCTACCGACCTGAGGGAGCGGGTTTCTCTCTCCACCGCGGGCCTCTTCGAACAGGTAAGGCCTTGTCCTTCTTCCTCCGTTGTCTTCTCTTCCTCTCTTCTTACCGTTGATTTCGATTTTTCTTTTTTTGTTGCCATCTTCTTTCCACCTTTATACTCACTTTTCTTTAACTTTTATTTCTGTGCCTTTGTGTTTTCCTTTGTTTTTTCCGACTTTTCTGGAGAGGGCTGGAGTTCACCGTCTGGCCACTACTCCATCACGTGACTCCTCCGTCAAAGGCTTTCTCTGCGTCTAAAGCAACAGCCACTGTTGGCGTCTTATTTCCTTGTACTGCATGGATTAAGTTAATGAACTTACAGACATTGTCCGTTGTTCGTCTTTTCTTAATAAATCCAGTTTGATTTTGTTTTACTATTTTTGATATACATTCAACCAATTTGTTTGCTAATAGTTTAGCTATTATCTTATAATTGAGTTAAATAGAGATATTGGTCTATATGATGCTGGTGTTAGTGGATCTTTCCCCATCTTTGGTATTACTGTAATTATTGCTGTTTTACCTGAATCTGGCATGTTTTGTGTTTCTTCTATCTGGTTCATTACTTCCAGGAGAGGAGGAATTAGTAACTCTTTAAATTTTTTATAGAATTCTATTGGGAGTCCGTCCTCCCCAGGCGTTTTATTGTTCGGTAGCTTTTTTAATATTCCTTGTATTTCCTCTATTTCAAATGGTTTTATCAATTTGTTTTCCTCTTCTTGTAGTTTCAGTAGTTCAATTTTAGCTAGAAACTCATCTATTTTGTCTTCTTTCCCTTCGTTCTCAGTTTGAAATAATTGCTCGTAGAATTCCTTAAAGTTTTCATTGATCTCTGTTGGGTTATATGGAATTTATTTGTTCTTTTTCCTTGATGCCAATACCGTTCTTTTAGCTTGTTCTGTTTTAAGATGCCAAGCTAGTATTTAGTGCTTTTTTTCTCCTAGCTCGTAATACTTCTGCTTTATTTTCATGATGTTCTTCTCCACCTTATACGTTTGTAGTGTTTCGTATTTTATTTTTTTGTCCGCCAATTCTCTTCTTTTTGTTGTATCTTCCCTTGTTGCTAATTCTTTTTCTGTACTTGCTCTTTCACTTTCCAGCTGTTCTATTTCCCGATTGTAGTCTCTGTGTGAGAGCCGTTGAGGCGCATGGATTGGAAGGTACGGTTATCTACCAGTTGCCGACCACTTACATAACTTATTTTTTCAGTAAATTTAATAGGCTCTTCCTTTTGATTTGGTTATGTATTCCATTAATATTTATAGTCATAGAGTTCAACATGGCCAACTCATACTCTCACTTCCGCTTCCTCACCACCAACTTTCCCCTTTTCCCCATTTCCATTTCTCAGTTTTTTTTTGAACGCACTGTATGACAACATTTCTAAAACATAAAATATTTCAACCATTCCCACATCTAAAATTCCCTTAACCCCAAGTGTCTCCACCCCCCCTCTGAGTCACCCTTTGTCCCTTGCTGGGCAACCACAATTCCCCTCTCCATTTGGACTGCGAACCCGTTCGCAACTGTCAAATGATTTTGCAGTGACTGTTATTCTCTCCCACCCAATCCCCTCCAGAAAAGACTTTTATCTTCACATTACAACAAAGCTCCCCCTCTTTTCTTCTCTATTTCTTTCTTATTATTTATCTATTTATTTATTTTTAACCCCTCCTCTTTCCCCCCTTCTCCCTTACTTCCCTTTTCTTCCCTCCTTTAGTTCTTACTTATACATTATTTTCACTTCTTTATATGTAGTTTGTCGTTGTTCTTTGTTCTTGTTACATCTCTTCATCTCTTTTTCTGTCTTGCAGGTGTTCTGCAAATTCTCATGCTTTCTCCAGATCCAAGAACAGTCTGTTTTGCTGCCCCAGGATAACTATTTTAAGCACCGCTGGATATCTTAACATAAATATACAGCCTTTCTTCCATAGGATCGATTTTGCTGCGTTAAACTCCTTTCTCTTCTTTAGGAGCTCAAAACTTATGTCTGGATCGAAAACATTTTTTTGACCTTTATATTCCAGTGGTTTTTTGTCTTCTCTAATTTTATTCATTGCCTTCTCCAATATATTTTCTCTTGTTGTGTACCTCAGAAATTTAACTAAAACGGATCTTGGTTTTTGTTGTGACTATGGTTTCGGGGTTAACGTTCTGTGTGCCCTTTCCATTTCCATTCCTTCCTGCATTTCTGGCATTCCCAGGACCTTGGGGTTCCATTCTTTTATAAATTATTTCACCTTTGCCTTCTTCATCTTCCTTTTGGCCCACTATCTTTATATTGTTTTGCCTACTATAGTTTTCCATTATATCCATCCTGTGAGCTAACAACTCCTGTGTTTCTTTAACATTTTTGTCACTTTCTTCCAATTTTCTTTTTAAGTTGTTCACTTCCATTTCTACAGCCATTACACGTTCTTCCACATTTTCTAATCTTTTCCCTACATCTGTTATGATCAGCTCTATTCTACTCACTTTTTCTTCTGTACTTTTCATTTCACTAAATTCTCGTGTCAGCCATTCTTTTAATACTTTCATTTGTTCTTGAAAATTTTTTTTATCTCTGTACTGTCCATTCATTTTACCTCCTATTCCTCTGTGCAGAGCTTGGTCTTCTTCTGTGTCTGCTCTTGGGTTTGTGTCTTCTATTTCTCTTCCTTGTATCTGTGTCTCTTCTGACTTTCTTGCTGAGCTGCTTGTCTCAGTTTGTTGGGTTTTTTTTTCATGGTTTCTTGATGTTGGTCCTCTTCTTCTGGGCTGGTTGTCTGTTGTGTCTCTGGTTTCCTTTTTTCTTTCTCACCCCTCCCGTTCCCATTGCTTTCTTTATCTTCCAGCTGGGAGCCCTGCTGTCGGGCATCTCTCAGCTGTTCGTGCTGTGGATTTTCACTCCACAGCTGGTCCCCCCTCCTGTCGGTGTTCTCCTTGTCGTGTGCATCGTGCACCCCTGTTTGGCTCCGTGAGCCATTTCGCAGTCCTGCGGTCAGTGGGTCGTGACCCTGCGGGGTCTCCACTAACCTCGGGGAGTGGGCTCCTCTTTCCACAGCGGGTCCCTGCTTTTTCGTGCACTTAAGTCCTTCACCTTTCTCTTCTTGCTTCTTTCTTTCTTTTCTTCCCATTGTTTTTGGCTTTTCTTTCTTAGGTGCCATTTTCTCTACACCTTTATTTTTTATTTGTTGTCTGGGGCTTTGCTTTTTCTTCACTTTTTTCCTTTTCTGGAGAGGGCTGGTATTATCCTACCAGCCACTACTCCATCACGTGACTCCTCCCGCTCCCCAGATTCATTCTTGACTCACATTCATTAGTTATTTGCACTCACAAGTAACAATGGTAAAAGGAGCAGAGAAATCTGTTTCAGGTCGGCAGCATCTGTGGAAAGATAAATAGCTAACATTTCGAGTCAAAAGCCCTCACAGGAGCCTGGAATTGAAAAGCAAAAGATTTGTTTTAATTCACCAAGATGGTAAGAATAAGTCAAAGGGAGCATCTGATGGAGTGAGCATTGTTTACAAAACAGAGGAAATAGCAAAGAATGTTGGTTGAGTGATAAATATTGGTGCGGTGGTGATAACACGGCTTTTTTGTTCATATACCGAGGGAGTTGGTGGAGCAGTTACAGCAAGTAATGCACTGTGGCGGTATGCCATTAGGCAGGCGAACTGGCCCCACTTGTCATGCAAGCGGTAGGGCAGCCGGCCAAAATGGCGCCGTCGGGGGCGGGGGGGGGCATTTCCTCCCGACCTCGGCACCAGGCTCAGAAGCCGGCACTTGGCAACCCACTTGATGCCCCGGTGATGTCGGGGCCCCTCAGTGCAATTCTCAGCCAGGTCCAGGCTGGGAGTATAAGATCAGCCAGGCAGCCTGCAATAAATCAGTTTTTGCTCACTGAACTCAACCAGTTTGGTTGTGCGATTCTTCAGTTAGCAGTGTAGCCGCCGCTACAATTGGTGACCCCGACAGGTTCAAACGTCTTTGAACCTGTCATGAGTGACCCTTCGATCAGTGCTATAACCATCAAGCTTCCTAACTTCTGGATTCAGGAGCCGGAGTCCTGGTGCAGCCACGTAGAGGCTCAGTTTCACCTCCACCAGATTTCATTGGATTTGACCAAGTTTTACCATGTGGTTGCTGCCCTGGACCAGGCCACCGCCAAATGATTACTGCACCTCGTTCAGCAACCATCCGCTTAAGATAAGTACGGGACCATCAAGCAGGTGGTCACCAGCTCCCTCAGCCTCTCCAGTCACCAGCGTGCCACTTGGATGTTGCGCCTTGACGCCTTGGGGGACAGAACTCCAATTGTGTTGATGGACGAGATGCTCGCGCTCATGTGTGATCACACCAACTGCCCACTCTTTGAGGGTATCTTCCTCGACCATCTGCCTGCAGACTTCCGGCTGTTACTGTCCCAGGAGAGGTTCATGGAGCCTAAGAAGGTCGCTCAAAAGGCTCAGGACCTATGGCTCGAAGAATTCTCAGCAGTCCAGCAGGTTATGAGTCACGGTCATGACCACGCCAAGCCTTCCTCTAGCACTGCGGTGGAACACCCGGCCCCTGCAGGGGCCTCAAAGAGCATAGCTAGAAGCAAGCCATTGCCTTCAGGCCTCTGCTTCTTCCACCAGCGCTGGGGAGCCAACGCTCGGAAGTGTCGTCAGCCCTGCTCATTCCAGGGAAATGAGCAGGCCGGCCGCTGTTAATGGCTGCGGCGGCCGGCCAAGAACACAGCCTTCTATACCTGTAGGATTCAGTTGGCGGCCGACGCTTCCTTGTTGACACCGGGGCCCAGAACAGCATCATCCCGGCCACAGCCATCGAGTCCCGGAACCGACCTTGAGGACCTCCCCTCCATTCAGCCTATTTGACAGAGATCCGAATGTATGGAGACAAGACCGTCCTCTTCCAGGTCGGCCAGCGGAAGTTCTCGTGGAGGTTCAACATTTCATCCCTCCCAACCGCCATCCTGGTGTTGACTTCCTCCTTGCCCATGGTCTCATGGTCGACATTCGAGGTAGGCAACTGGTAGATAACCGTACCTTCCAATCCATGCGCCTCAACGGCTCTCACACAGAGCACCTGCAGATAGCCACAGTCAGCACGCCCAAGGACTAGTTTCAGCGTATCCGAGATGAGTTCCTGTCCCACCTCAAGCCGCAGTTCTCCGCCGCCTCACCACATCATGGGGTGTTTCATTACATTCCCACCCAAGGCCTGCCGGTCCATGTCAAGGCACGCCGGCTCCTGCCGGATAAGCTCCAGATAGCGAAGGAAGAGTTCTCACATCTGCAGGAGCTGGGGATCATTCAATGCTCCGACAGTCCTTGGGACTCACCATTCCACCTGGTCCCGAAAGCCTCCGGTGGCTGGCACCCCTGCGGAGATTATCGATGGCTTAATGACGCGACAGTACCTGACCGTTACCCGATCCCTCACATCCAGGACTTTATGGCCAACCTGCATGGTGCGAGGGTATTCTCCAAGGTCAACCTGGTGCGCGGGTATCACCAAATCCTGGTGCACTCCGAGGATATACCCAAAATGGCCATCATTACCCCTTTCAGCTTATTCAAGTTCCTACGCATGCCGTTCGGGCTCAAGAACACCACCCAGAAATTCCAGCGTCTTATGGACACAGTGGACAGGGATTTGAATTTCGTATTCATTTACCTGGACAACATCCTTGTCGCCAGCAGAGACCGGGCACAACACAAGTCTCACCTGCGCACCCTCTTCTCCTTACTGGCCGACTTCGGCCTAATGATCAATCTGCCCAAATGCCAGTTCAGGGAAGAGTCCATGCAGTTCTTGGGGCATACCATCGCGGCCAAAGGAGCTACACCTACCGCTACGAAGGTCGCTGCAGTCAGGGAGTTCCTACGCCCGGACAACCTCAAGGTGCTGCAGGAGTTTGCGGGTATGGTCAATTTCTATAACACCTTCATTCCAGGCACTGCGTGCATCATGCAGCCACTCTTCACCCTCATCGCGGCCGAAGACAAGACACTCGCCTGGACTCCAGAGACCAGCAGCGCATTCGAACCCACGAAAGATGCCCTCGCGAAGGCAACCCTGTTCGTCCACCCACACACCGACCTGCATATGGCGCTCTCCATTGACGCCTCTGCTACAGCCATCGGTGCTATCCTGGAGCAGCAGGTGGACAGACAGTGGAAACCACTGGCATTCTTTAGCCGACTTCTTCACCCGCCAGAGCGCAAGTATAGTGCTTTCGATCGTGAGTTGCTGGGCATTTACCTGGCGGTGCGTCATTTCCGCTATTTCTTGGAGGGGAGGCCTTTCACCATTTTTACCGACCATAAACCCCTCACTCAGGCACTCACTATGGCAAGAGATCTCTGGTTGGCCCACCAACAGTGTCACCTTCGTATCTGAGTTTACCACCGACATTCGGCACAAGGCAAGGAAAGACTACGTGGTCACTGACGCACTCTCTTGACCAGCCATTTGCGTGCTGACACCCGTCCTCCACTTTGACCAGCTCGCTCGGGACCAGAAGTCCGACGAGGAGACGTGGGCCTTCAGGACTGCCATCATGGGCCTGCGGTTCCAGGACCTCCTGACTCCTGTGCGATGTCTCCATGGGCACCCTCCATCCAGTGGTTTCCCAGCAGTGGCACAGGCAAGTATCCCACCATATCTATGACCTTTCCCACCCTTCCATCAGGTCCACGGTCTGTATGGTGGTAGAACGTGAGGACACTGTCCTGTGCGATGTCTCCATGGGCACCCTGCATCCAGTGGTTCCCCAGCTGTGGCGCAGGCAAGTCTTCCACCATATCCATGACCTTTCCCACCCTTCTATCAGGTCCATGGTCCATATGGTGGCAGAACGTTTCGTCTGGCATGGGCTTTGGAAGCAGACTGCAGACTGGGCCAGAACCTGCACCCATTGCCAGCTTTCCAAGGTATACAGGCACACCAGAGCGCCCATACAAGATTTCAAACACGTCCGGGAATGGTTCAGCCACATACATGTGGACATCGGCGGACCTTTACCCGTTTCCCAAGGTAACCATTACCTTTTCATAGCGGTCGATCACACCACTCATTGGCCCGAGGCAATCCCGATGCCAGATGCCTCCACTGACTCCTGCTCCCAAGCGCTTTTGAATGATTGGGTAGCCCAGTTCAACGTCCCAACCCACCTCACCAGTGATCTGGGCGCCCAGTTCACCTCTGTGCTCTGGGCACAGCTTTCCAACAGGCTGGGGATCGAGCTACATCACACCACGGCCTATCACCCACAGGCCAATGGGCTAGTCGAATGATTGCACCGCCACCTTAAGTCAGCACTCATGGCACGCGGCGGGGCAGCCGGCCAAAATGGCGCCATCGAAGGATTCCTCCCGACCAACAGGCTGGGAATCGAGCTACATCACACCATGGCCTATCACCCACAGGCCAATGGGCTAGTCGAATGATTGCACCGCCACCTTAAGTCAGCACTCATGGCACGCTGTGGGGCAGCCGGCCAAAATGGCGCCATCGAAGGATTCCTCCCGACCTCGGCACTGGGCTCAGAAGCCTGTGCATGGTGACCCACGTGATGCCCCGTTGACGTCGGGGGCCCCCCCAGCACGGTTCTCAGCCAGGTCCAGGCTGGGAGTATAAGACCAGCCAGGCAGCCTGCAATAAATGAGTTTTTGCTCACTGAACTCAACCCGTCTGGTTGTGTGATTCTTCAGTTTGCAGTGTTACCACCGCTACAGCACCAACAATTACAATGATACTCCATTGTAGCAAAGGAAGGATAAACCATTGAATATCAATCATTAGTTACCCTTCCTTTTCTGAACTGGGAGTTAGCCTTGAAGTTTTGAAGAAGGCACCAAAACTTGATAGAAAACTAATCGCATGTAGATGAATTTCACTATTATTGATGCTCAAATTGACCCAGCAAGTTCAGGAAATATGGGAACAAACTTTGAGTGGTGCTGAAGTTCTCGCCAAAATTTGCCTGTGGCAAAATGGGGAAAGAAAGAATGGTTGAAGGCAGAGGAAATTGGCAAATTTATCATTTTAAACTGTGCATTTACTGTAGGCAAGAATGGGCTTGACTTGTTTTTTCTGTATCAGAAAATTTGCTTGGCATTGCATTAATGATTATCATGTTTATCAAAAATAATGCAGGTGTTTTGGAGAGGTTGCAGGGGAGATTTTCCAGGATGTTACCTGGTTTGGAGAACATGTCAATTGAAGCAAGGTTGACAGAGCTAAGGCTTTTCTCTTAAGAATGATGAAGGATGACAGGTAACTTAATAGAGGTATATGTGAGGCTTAGACAGGAAGCGGACAGCCAGCATCTTTTTCCTGAGGCAACAACAGCCGAGGACATCTACTTCAGGTGAATGGGTGAAAGTTTAGAGAGACATCAGAGATATGTTTTTTACTCAGAGGGAGGTGAGTGCATTGCTGTAGTGGATGGTGGTGGCTGCTGCAATTGGGACATTGAAAATGCTCTTAGATAGGGACATGGATGTAAGAAAAATAGAAGGTTATGGGTATAAGATGTGGGAAAATTAGATTGTTGGAGAGTTGGTTTACATTGGTCGACACAATAGTATAGGCTGAAGTGAGTGTACTGGGCTGTAATATTCTAATCACATGCACTAATTTCCTGTTGCACTTAAATGGCCAATTAATTTGCAAATTCAATATTGTGGTATCTTTGGGCAGCCTGACATCAAGGTGAGGCAGAGTGCTGGCCTGCATAAATTGATCAGCAAGCTCCGGAGATTTGCAAATATGTCAGTGTTCTTTGTTATTGCTGGGACAGAATCCTATCTCTCTGACAAAACAATGTGTGAGTATTTTCCCCAGAGTGACTGCATGAATTCAGTGAGGTAGCTGACAACCACAAGGGCAATAAGGATGACAGTAATGCTGGCCTTGTCAGCATTGGCCAAAATAGGTTTAAAAAAAACAACTCTATTGAGCAATCTATTAATTTTAACATATGGCATTTCATTTTGTCCTCATTGAATTTCAAATGATGCCCAAGACTGCTTATAGCCTTCATCAAATTGTCTATCACTATGCAATGGTTTGGAAGCAAAGAACGCTCTGCAAAAGGGAAAGTTCGAAACAGAAGTCTGTTGCTATGACGAGAAAAAAAAATGTGGCTTTCAAGCACCCGATTGCTGATGTTTGCAAAGAGAAAGATGTCTTTTCAAAAACTGGGATCTTGAAGAGTTCATCCTCGAAAATGATTACAAAGGCTACAACAGATCCAGTCCAATTTGACAGCTCTCCAAAAGTGCTGCCTGGTAGTGATGTGGACTTCAGAAATTTGTAAGTGAATTTTTTACTTTCTTAGCTTTGTGACAAAGCAGCAATTTCACATCAACGCAGCAATTTTAACAGTTACTGACTGAAAGTGCACAAGATCCGGACGTTTGTCAAAATGTCATAATTACAAAGGGGCACTTCTCATAAGCTCATGCATCATTCAAAGCAAATCATTTTACAACTCCGGGCCTGATTGCTAGTGCTATAAAGGCATTGCACTAACTGCTGCGTTTATATAGTGAAGATAAAGATTTAAAACTGATTTTTTTGGTTTGGGCCCTTCATCAAAGTATGAAAAAACAGTCAGGCACTCAAACAGAATGGTGGGTGGGGAGGTAGGGGCAGGGGGAGGAGCACAGTCCCAAAAGCAGGAGGTAATAAGGGGAGAAGGAAGGGATGGCACACCAGCCAGCAAAAGAATAAAAAGGGAAAGGAGTGGAGAGCTGAAGGAAAGAAAACAAAGAGAAAGGGAAGGGTGGGAGAAGGGAGAGTAGCTAGCGAGGGAAGCAAAGAGAGCCGCAGTCAATTGTATGTAGGTATCTCAGCTTCTCGCGTGGGCCAAACTGGGAGGCCTGGACCTCAGATTCTTGCAGTAGCCAAACTGGGAGGCCTACTCACCATATGGCTTCCTCTAAATCAGAGAGACTGGAAGGCAACTGGGAGATTGTTTTTTTCTGAGCACCTTCGCTCTGTCCACTGCAATAATGGGAAGCTCCCAGGGGCCAACCATTTCAATTCTACACCCCATTTCCTTGCTGATGTGTCTGTCCACAGCCTCGTGCACTACCAAACCAAGGCCACCTGCAAATTGGAGGAATGACAACTAATATTCCATCTGGGCACTCTCCAACCAGATGGCATTCACATTGACCTCCAGTTTCCATTGGGCCCATCGTGTATGTCACTCTTTCTCTCTCTTCCCCCCCCCTTCCCTATCCCCGTTTCCTTTCCTCCAGCTCCCCACCCCCTTTCCATTCAGAGAGTTACCCCTCCCCCCTTTCACTTCTCAGTTTTATTCTCTTCTGCCCTCCTACCCACACACCCATATCCACCTATGGCCTCTTGCCTATTGGCTTGTGCTCAGCCTTATCCTCTTCCTCCTCCCCCCTTTTTTTACCAGGCACCTGCCTGCTTAGGCCCAAAATGCTGGTTATATACCTTTGGTTCCTGTGGACACTATGTGACCTGTTGAGGTTTTCCAGCACTTTTATGTTTTGCATTATCAGGGGTATTTCAATTTTGGGGAAAGTCAGACAATTGGCCTGCAATGGCAAAATTGTTTCTCCATGCAAAGCTCTTTCATCTTAGTTAAAAAGAGTATATTGATGTGAGGACTTGGCAGCACATGGGGCATTGGGTCAGTACATAATTCTGGAATGGAATACATTATTGCAAGTTCCTCACTGGAAATGAATGATTGGAATAGACCGAAAGCACCAAGTGAAACTACAGGTAATAGGATTATCTGAAAAAAAAATCAGAAGAAAACTAATTGAAAATGATCTTGAGGAAAGAATATGGCATTCAAGTTTTAAAGATAAATTCAGTCTTTCAATGTTTTACCAGACACATTGCACACCAGATGAGATTACAACCAAGAAAACCAAGGTTTCTGCTAAAGCCATCACAAAAGAAAGAAGTTGAGGGCAATGGCAACAACAGGTATGTGGATCTTTTGAGGAAACAGCCCTGAGCTGTTAATTGTTTTATAAGATATCCTCACCAATTCAGAAACACAAACGTGAACCATGACTGTTGTGTTGGCTATGCACAGGAACTTGCATATTCCACATCTTATTTTCCATTTCTCTGTTCCATTCCCCCTCCATATTTCCATTCACATCCACATCCTTGTCCTGTCTTCTAACTTTCCTCTCATCTCTGCTAATGCTTTTGTATTCGCTCCCTCTTATCCTGTTATTGCCCCTCTTTCCATTTTCTCTTCGCATTTGACTCTGTTCTTTGCTGTAGTTTTATTAATGGCAAATATGATTACCAAAATATCATCATTGCATTCATCTGCATCTTGACATGGTCGATATCGAAGTAGTGTTTGTATATCATTAAAAATCAATGTGATCCGATTATTTCTCTGGTTAGACATGCAATAATTGTTGATTCCTTGTTCTTATTACAACAATTTTGAAGGGAATATCTCCAGACTTCCACCTTGTCCTTGACGATTCTTTATATTATTGAGAATAGGACTTCAGAATCAGAATTTATTGTGATGAACATGTCACCAAATTTGTTACTTTACGACCACATTAGAAGTGCAAATATTGCTATAAATTACATTAAAAAATAAATTAGTGCAAAAGAAGAGACCGTGAAGTATGTCTGTGATTCATTGTCCATTCAGAAATCTGATGACGGAGAGGAAGAAGCTGCTTTGGTGTTGCTGGGTGTTCGTCTTTAGGCTCCTGTAGCTCCTTCCTGATGGTAGCTGTGTGAAGAGGGCATGTCCTGGGTGGAGAGGGTCCTTGATGATAAAGGTTGCTTTCTTGAGGTACTGCCTCTTAGTTGTCCTTGATGGAATGGAGACTGATGCCCATGATGGCGCTAGCCAAGTTCATCACTTTGTCGTTTTTTTCCTATCTTGTGCATTGGCACCTCCATGCCAGACATTGATGCAACCAGTCAGAATGCTCTCCATGGTACACCTGTAGAAATTTGCAAGTCTTTGGTGACATTCCAAATCTCCTCAAACTCCCAACGAATTATAACTGTGAGCGAGCCGCCTTCATGATTAAGCATAAAAGTCCCAGGATAGATCTTCAGAGATGTTGACACCCAGGGATTTGAAGTTCTTTCCACTTTCCACTGCTGGCCCCTCAATGAGGACTAGTTCATGATCTCTGATTTCCCCCTCCAGATGTCCATAATCAGTTTCTTAGATTTTCTTTTTTTTTTAATTTTTAAAACATTTTGCACAATATGAACCATACTGACCAAAATGCACACAAACAATTTGCTCTTGAATATACACAGTGTCATTTTCTACCTTTTTCCCCCCTCCCTTCCCTCCCTCCTTCCCACCCCCTCCCCACCCATTAAACGTTCAACATATACAATACAATAAACCCATTAAACAATGTCATCACACAATGAAAATAAACAAGAAAATTGTGTCATCTACTTTTACACACTTTTTCGTTCATTTCGTCTTCTTTTCATTCTGTCATTTTAGGTGGTGGAGGTCCGCGGTAGGACCTCTGTTGTGTTCCATGTACAGTTCCCAAATTTGTTTGAATACTGTGATGTTATTTCTTAAATTATATGTTATTTTTTCCAATGGAATACATTTAGTCATTTCTGTGTACCATTGCTGTATTCTCAGGCTGTCTTCTGATTTCCAGGTTGACATTATACATTTTTTTGCTACAGCTAAGGCTATCATAATAAATCTTTTTTTTTGTGCTTCATCCAAATTGAGGCCAAGTTCTTTACTTCTTATATTACTTAGAAGAAAGATCTCTGGATTTTTTGGTATGTTATTTTTTGTGATTTTATTTAATACCTGATTTAGATCTTCCCAAAACTTTTCCACTTTCTCACATGCCCAAATTGCATGTACTGTTGTTCCCGTTTCCTTCTTGCAGCGAAAACATCTATCTGATACTGTTGGGTCCCATTTATTTAACTTTTGGGGCGTGGTGTATAGCCTGTGTAACCAATTATATTGTATCATGTGTAACCTCGTGTTTATTATATTTCTCATAGTTCCAGAGCATAGCTTTTCCCATATTTCATTTTTTATCTTTGTGTTTAGATCTTGTTCCCACTTTTCTTTGGGTTTATAGTTTATTTCATCATTTTCTTTCTCTTGCATCTTGATGTACATGTTTGTTATAAATCTTTTAATTATTATTGTTTCTGTAATCACATATTCAAAGCTGCTTCCTTCTGGTAACCTCAGCCTGCTTCCCAATTTCTCCTTCAAGTAGGTTTTCAGTTGGTGGTATGCACACATTGTACTGTGAGTTATACCATATTTGTACTTCATTTGTTCAAAAGATAATAAATTATTTCCCAAAAAACAATTTTCTATTCTTTTGATCCCTTTTCTCTCCCATTCTCTAAAGGAAAGGTTATCTATTGTGAAAGGGATTAGTTGATTTTGCGTCAATATTAATTATGGTAGTTGGTCATTTGTTTTTTCCTTTCTACATGAATCTTCTTCCAAATGTTGAGCAGATGGTGCAGTACTGGTGAATTCCTATGTTCCACCAGCTTTTCATCCCACTTATATAGTATATGTTCAGGTACCTTCTCCCCTATTTAATCTAGCTCTAATCTGGTCCAATCTGGTTTTTCCCTTGTTTGCTAAAAATCTGATAGATATCTTAAATGTGCTGCTCTATAATAATTTTTTAAGTTTTTCCACGTCTTTGGTATTACTGTAATTATTTTCTTCAATCTGGTTCATTACTTCCAGGAGAGGAGGAATTAATAAGTCTTTAAATGTTTTATAGAATTCTATTGGGAGTCTGTCCTCTCCCGGTGTTTTATTGTTCGGTAGCTTTTTTAATATATCTTGTATTTCCTCTATTTCAAATGGTTTTATCAATTTGTTTTCCTCCTCTTCTTACAATTTCGGTAATTCAATTTTAGCTAGAAACTCATCTATTTTGTCTTCTTTCCCTTCGTTCTCAGTTCAAAATAATTGCTCGTAGAATTCCTTGAAGTTTTCGTTGATCTCCGTTGGGTTATATGTAATTTGTTTGTCCTTTTTCCTTGATGCCAATACCGTTCTTTTAGTTTGTTGTTTTAACCTGCCAAGCTAGTATTTTGTCCGGTTTTTTTTATCCTAGCTCATAATACTTCTGCTTTGTCTTCATTATGTTCTCCTCCACCTTGTACGTTTGTTTCATATTTTATTTTTTTGTCCGCCAATTCTCTTCTTTTTGTTGTGTCTTCCCTTGTTGCTAGTTCTTTTTCTGTACTTGCTCTTTCACTTTCCAGCTGTTCTATTTCACGATTGTAGTCCTTCTTCATCTTAGTTACATAACTTATTATCTTCCCTCTGATAAACGCTTTCATTGCATCCCATAGTATAAATTTATCTTTTACTGATTCCGTTTTATTTCAGAGTACATTTTAATTTGGCGCTCAATTAATTCTCTAAAATCCTGTCTTTTAAGTAGCATGGAGTTTAATTTCCATCGAAATGTTATCAGTGGGATGTCCTCCAGCTCTATTGCTAATAAAACGGGTGAGTGATCCGTTAACAATCTAACTTTATATTCTGTTTTTCTAACTCTCCCTTGGATGTGGGCTGACAACACGAACAGGTCAATCCTTGAGTATGTTTTATATCTACTCGAATAATATGAGTATTCCTTCTCCTTTGGGTGTTGTCTCCTCCATATATCCAAAAGTTGCATTTCCTGCATCGATTTAACCATAAATTTGGTTACTTTGTTATTTCTGCTAGTCTTTTTTCCAGTTTTATCTATCTTTGAGTCCAAATTAAGGTTTAAGTCCCCTCCTATCAGTATATTCCCCTGCCAATCTACAATCTTCAAAAAGATATCTTGCATAAACTTTTCATCCTCTTCATTAGGTACATATACATTGAGCAAATTCCAAAATTCTGAATATATCTGACACTTTATCATTACATACCTCCCTGCTGGATCTATTATTTCCTCCTCTATTTTGATTGGTACATTTTTATTGATTAATATAGCTACTCCTCTGGCTTTTGAATTATATGATGCTGCCATTACGTGCCCTACCCAGTCTCTCCTTAATTTATTGTGTTCCACTTCAGTTAGATGTGTTTCCTGTTTGAATGCTATATCATTTTTTTCTTTCTTCAGTAAATTTAACAGCCTCTTCCTTTTGATTTGGTTATGTATTCCGTTAATATTTATAGTCATATAGTTCAACATGGCCATTTCATACTTTGTTTACCTCTCATTTCCGCTTCCTCACTACCACCATTTTCTTTTTTTGAACCTACTATAAGACAACACTTCTAAAACATAAAATATTTCCACTATTCCCACATCTAAAATTCCCTTAACCCCAAATTTCGTCCCCCCCCCCCCCCCCACCGCTTGCCGGGCAACCACAACTCCCCTCTCCATTTGGATTGCGAACCTGCTCACAAGCGTCAACTGATTTCCCAGTGACTGTTATCCTTTCCCACCCAACCCCCTCTAGAAAAGACTTTTATCTTCACATATAACAAAGCTCACCCTCTTTTTTCCCCCCTTGCTTCCTTTCTTCCCTTTTCTTCCCCTCCTTAGTTCTGACTTATTTTTTCTTCTTTATATGAAGTTTGTCATCATTCTTTATTCTTGTTACATCTCTTCACCTCTCTTTCTGTTTTGCAGCCGTTCTGCAAATTCTCGTGCTTTCTCCAGATCCGAGAACAGTCTGTTTTGCTGTTTTGCTGCCCCGGGATAACTATTTTAAGCACCGCTAGATATTTTAACATAAATTTATAGCCTTTCTTCCATAGGATTGATTTTGCTGCATTAAACTCCTTCCTCTTGTTCAGGAGCTCAAAACTTATGTCTGGGTAGAAAAAAAATTTCTGACCTTTGTATTCCAGTGGTTTTTTTTGTCTTCTCTCAGTTTTTTCATTGCCTTCTCCAATTTATTTTCTCGTCGTATATCTCAGGAATTTTACTAAAATGGATCTTGGTGTTTGTTGTGACTGTGGTTTTGGGGTTAATGTTCTGTGTGCCCTTTCTATTTCCATTCTTTCCTGTATTTTTGGCATTCCCAGGACCTTGGGGATCCATTCTTTTATATCTTTCATATCTTTGCCTTCTTCATCTTCCTCAAGGCCAGCTATCTTTATATTGTTTATCCTACTATAGTTTTCCATTATATCCATCTACTGAGCTATCAACTCCTGTGTTTCTTTAACTTTTTAATCACTTTCTTCCAATTTTCTTTTTAAGTCGTTCACTTCCATTTCTACAGCTGTTTCTCGTTCTTCCACATTTTCTAATCTTTTCCTTATTTCTGTTATGACCAGCCCAATTCTACTCACTTTTTCTTCCGTAGTTTTCATTTTTCTTTTTATTTCACTAAATCCTAGTGTCAGCCATTCTCTTAATGCTTTCATATGTTCTTGAAATTTTTTTTTAATCTATGTACTGTCCATTCATTTTACCTTCTATTTCTCTGTGCAGAGCTTGATGTTCTCCTTCTTCTGTGTCTGCTCTTGGGTTTGTGTCTTCTACTTCTCTTCCTTGTATCTGTGTCTCTTCTGACTTTCTTGTTGAGCTGCTTGTCTCAATTTGTTGGGTTTTTTTTATGGTGTCTTGATGTTGGTCGTCTTCTGGGCTGGTTATCTGTTGTGTCTCTGGTTTCCTTTATTCATTCTCACCCCTCTCTTTCCCTTTATTTCCTTTATCTTCCAGCTGGGAGCCCTGCTGTCGGGTCTCTCTCAGCTGTTCGTGCTGTAGTGTTCCACTCCACAGCTGGTCCCCCCTCCCGTCGGTGTTGTCTTAGCCGTGTGCGTCGTGCATGCGTGATTCCTCGTGCATGCACGATTGCGCACCTTTGTTTGGCTCTGTGAGCCATCTTTGCAGTCCTGCGTTCGATGGGTCACGACCCTGCAGGGTCTCCACTGATCTCAGGGAGTGGGCTCCTCTTTCCACGGCGGGTCCCTGCTTCTTCGTACAGGTAAGGCCTCCACCTTTCTCTTCCGGCGTCTTTCTTTTTTTCTTCCTGTTATTTTTGGCTTTTCTTTCTTTGGTGCCATTTTCTCTACACCTTTATTTTTCATTTGTTGTGATTTGTGTGTCTGGGGCTTTGTTTTTTTTCTCACTTTTTTCCTTCGTTTCTAGAGAGGGCTGGTATTCTCCTACCGACCACTACTCCATCATGTGACTCCTCCCAGTTTCTTAGATTTTCTAATTTTGTTGTTTGCTGATCTATCTCATTTCTGCACATTTCCTAATTGCTGACTGATTCTGCTGATGACTTTGGTGTCATCGACAAATTTGTAGATGGGATTTGAATTGTGCATCGCCACACAGTCATGGATGTAGAGTGAGTAGTGCAGTTGTCTAAGCAGGCATCTTCGAGGTGCACCTGTTCATTGTCAGTGAGGACGTTTCCGATTCATACTGACTGTGGTCTTCTGATGAGAAAGTCAAGGATCTAGTTGCAGAGTGGAGTGCAGAGGCCCAGGTTTTGGAACTTGTTGACCAGTTTGCTCGTGTTGAAAGCTAAGCTATAGTCGATGAAAAGTAGCAAGTGTTGCTGTTGTCCAGGTGATCCAGAGGTGAGTGGAGAACCGGTGAGATTGCATCTACTGTGGAGCAATTGTGGCAATAGGCGAATTGCAGTGGGAATTCATGTCAAGAAATGAATTTCTGATGAGATCTTTGTAATTCTGCCCTCTAAAGCTATCTTACCATGCATTTCCTTGCTCATTATTAAGCAACTCTTTCTGACACAGGACCCTGACACACCTCTTTCTCTTCATCGTGACCCATCCTCAAATGTATCCTGGGAACGAACATTTCATGCTGTAGGGTGGTGTATCTTCTACCTTCACTGGAGCACTTTTTCCCGTGATCCTGTTCTTACTTTCTTTCTCCTGTAATCCTCCTTTTCATCACAGATTGCTCTTTTTCCTTCTCTCTCTTCCCTTTATACCCTTCTTTTTCAGGATTCATACCTCTGAAAATGAAGTCTGTAGCCAACAAGCACAGGCAATGAAGCAAAATGTACCAATGAATGCATAAGAGTATGAATTAACAAGGATATATAGAAGACAAATATTTTTTGATTAATGCTCATCAAACAAGGGTGAATGTACTGTTACAGCCCAGAGGACCTCAAAACCCAACAGCAATAGATATTCACCAAGACAAATGGTTACTTAAACAAAAGTTGCTTTTAATTATCTTTAAACATGAAAACAGGATCAAACTTTATCTTAACCATATAACCATTTACGGAGCGGAAACAGGCCATGTTGGCCTTTCGAGTCCACACCGGTTCACTGATTTTGTGCGCCCTCTTCAGGCATTGGTCCCAGTAGATCTTCATTCAATAACGATGGGTGAATTCAATGCAGGTGGAATCTTATTGAAATTGAAAGCAAGATTGTTGTCCTGGCACCACACAAACAGATTCTTGATCTCCATCCTGCTTTCTGACTCATGGTCATCAACTTGGATCTCCGAAAATCTTATCGACTAAAACTTACCTTGATAAACATTAAGCAGTCTCAACGGATTGTAGCTACTTGAGGACGGAAGTCCCAAAGTAAATTAAGACTCAAGAACATTACCTTCAAAGTTCGTGCAAAGAAGTGAGATATAATGTGTAATCTTGAGACCCAGCTCACTAATATCGTCACCCACCTGCATCAAGGAGGACACAAATAGACATCACTATTAACTTAACTAACATAACTTTACCTCCTTCTAATTCTAAGCACACGTGTATGTAATGCGTATGTAAGTTTAGAAGATTTATTTGATTCACAGTTCAATCTCACTTCTCATTCCTCTAAGTTAATTAGTTGCAGGCATTTCTTATACGATGCACAGAATTTAACATTTATGAAGTTCACCAGGCTTTGGTGCTGGAAAGGTAAATGGTTACTGCTCAGGAAGGTTCTTGTTGGTTTTCAGAGAGATTTGTTGTTTCCTGGACACCCACAATTGATTCCTTTTTAAGCAGCCACTTCTTGCTGAAGAAACTTTCCCCATCAGGGTTCTCCAGATGATAACCTCTTCCTTTCAGGTTACCATAGAGTTCCTGTTTGTTTCTCTTATTCCAAGTGAAACATTAGACAGCCAGTCCTCTCCTCTTGCATGAACCACAAGGGCTTTGGCCAGGCTGAACTAAGCACTCACAACCCGTCTTCCAATGGGGTTTTTCCACAAGTTTTCCAGCTTGTCCTATTCTAGTCCCAGCTGCTGCTGCTGACTGTAACACTGTAGAACTCATCTCTCTCTCTCTCTCTCTCTCTCTCCCTCTCTCTCTCTCACTCTCTCTCTCTCTCTCTCTCTCTCTCTCTCTCTCTCTCTCTCTCTGCTTGCAAACCCACATGACCCTCTTAGAACAGCAAGTTCCACTCTATACAGCCTGTGGCTCCAAGTTCTTTCATCTGTTGCCTTTTTGAAAACAGTCATCCATTAGTGAAGTCTATTTTGCACTCTCCAGAGCTTTTGCAAAGGCTCTTGGAGCTGGACTGTCTAGCATGAGTAGAAGCTCCAGTATTTTAAATAAGATCTGTTATCTCCCAAAAACATATCTATAATCTGTCACAGTACACCCTATCTTTATTCTGACTCAGCTCACTGAGTTTCTTTATACAGCAGATTGCAAGTCTAATTGTGGATATTCAGTCATTGAATCCATGAACTTTTGGACATAAACAATCAAGAATATACGGTAATAATTTAGTGACAGAGAAACCTTTAAACACTGAATAAACCACAATCTGATTGACCTGTGTAGCAAGCTTGAAATATTTAATGGCCTGCTCTATTCCAATTTCTTAAATGAGCTATAGACCATCAGTAATGATCTACTACACGGCCCAATTTCACTCCTGGCTGAGATCGTCCATTGATGTTCAATTCCTCTCGACTTCACCATTCCAACTCACTACTAATTTGCTTCCCTTGTTCCACTCTATATCTGTGATTTGATTCATTGCAGCTATTAGAAAAGTAGAAAATACAATTTTCAAACAAAATAATGAATATACTAGAGTCTATTCAGTTGATTGTGACGAAGCGAACCAAAAATGAAACTTTTTAGTCATTCCCATTTTCCATCATCTGTCCATAGCCTTGTGACTCTTCGCGCTCATTAAAACAATTTTAAAATGTGGTGAGGATTTCTGTAATCATCACCCTTTCAGTCATCCAGTTCTACCACTGTTCCCTTTCACTTAATTAACTTATCTGCAAGTCTCTAGTCATTGTTCTCTCTAAGGGAAAGACAGTTAGATTGTCTTGGCTTCTCATCATTTTTGCTCCTTAATTAAATCTTCCCCCAGTTTCCTTTGTAAAAACCTGTATCAACTTGGTGTCTTATAATTATAATTCTCCAATCTTAGCAACTCTGAACATCTATCTGTACCTTTTTTGTGCAATGAGCAGAACTTTATGCAGTACTCTAATCACAGCTTAGCGAGTTTTATATGGTTCTAATATGACTTATTATTATCATGATTGTTCCATTTCAAAATTTTTTTTAAAAACATAGAATTTAGAACATAGAAATCTAAAGCACAGAACAGGCCCTTCAGCCGAAATTGTTATGCCAACCTATTCTAACAAGTACCTGGAATTGCTCTCCTGCTTAACCCTTCATTTTTTCAGTTCCATGTTTTTTATCTAATCGTCTCTTAAAGATGCTATTGTACCTGCCTCCACCACTGTTCCATACATGCCCACTCTCTAGAAAAAATTTACCTCTTATATCTCACTGTGCTTACTCCAAGCACCTTAAAACTCTTCCCCTTTGTCTCAGCCATTTCAGCCCTGGGAAAAGGCCTCTGGCCATCCACATGATCAATACCTCTCATCATACACCTCTATAAAGTCACCCCTCATCCTCTGTCACTCTAAGGAGAAAAAGATCAGGTTCACTCAACGTATCTTCACAGCGCATGTTCTCCAATCCAGGCAACATCCTTGTAAATCTCTTCTGTACCCTTTCAACAGGATCATCATCTTTCTTGTAATGAGGTGACCAGAACTGAACATAATATTTCAAATGGGGTTTCACCATTGGTCTCCTCCAGCTGCAACATGAACTCACAGTTCTTGAACTTGATCCCATGTTTAATGAAGGCCAACACATCATATGCCTTCTCAGCAACACATTCAACCTGTGGAACAGCTTTGAGTATTGAGTCTTAATTTACTTTGGGACTTCCATCCTCAAGTAGCTACAATCCGTTGAGACTGCTTAATGTTTATCAAGGTAAGTTTTAGTCAATAAGATTTTCGGAGATCCAAGTTGATGACCATGAGTCAGAAAGCAGGATGGAGATCAAGAATCTGTTTGTGTGGTGCCAGGACAACAATCTTGCTTTCAATTTCAATACGATTCCACCTGCATTGAATTCGCCCATCGTTATTGAATGAAGATCTACCGGGACCAATGCCTGAAGAGGGCGCACAAAATCAGTGAACCGGTGCGGACTCGAAAGGCCAACATGGCCTGTTTCCGCTCCGTAAATGGTTATATGGTTATCCTATGAACACTAACTCCAAGATCTTTCAGTTCATCCACACTGCTCAGAATCCTCCCATTGACATTGTATTCTGCCTTCAAATTTGACCTTCTGTTCTGTTGGCACATGATTGTTAGACTATAACCATTTCTGTACCATGAACTGGATGTTATAAAAACATTTTGTCACATTATTTGGAAAGCAAATAATCCAAAAATGACTTGGCAGATATTTATCTGCCACTTAATAACATGGAACACGTAATCTGCTTGTTTGATTCATTGCTCTTGGTGGCACCTTACTGTGTGCTGATCAGTGACCATTTTCTCAACTTTAATCCAAAGGAGATTAAGAATGCTCAATCGCGGAGAACAATTTTGAAATGTTTTGAGGTCATGAAGAAGTTTATTAGTTCCTTTTTCCCTTCTGTGATCAATTTTTGATACCATGTTTTTTAAAAAAATTTGGTGTATATTTACATGCAACTTTTCTCTTTATCCCAGTTTTTCTAGACCCCCCCTCCCCCTTTCTAGCGGGAACACTCTATTCCCATCACCTTTATCTTGCAAAAAGCTACATAATCTGACTGAGCATAGCATCACAAGTGAGTCTGAGCTCAATCCACTTTCCAGCTGCAATCAATGGTTAATAATTAGAAATGAGGAGGTAGCTGAATTTACTTTTCCTTTTGTAATGTAGGGAATCATAACTCGGGTTGATAGCAGCAAAAATTGCCTTTGCCTTTGTGTCACACATATTTTCTCTTTTTTATACATTGCATGAAAGCTGTGCACTATTTCATAGAAACTCCCATGACCCATCATGTTCAGAGTGTATTTTTTCAATCTGCTTCTGAGTGGAGTAGATACATGTTTAGTATGTGACCAGGAAGTCACTCAAAAGTTCTCCTTGAAATAGATACAGTTGTACTGCTTCTGCTTTCCTTCATACATTTGTTGAAGTGATTAATTTACCAGACATGATATGGACCGAAAACCGAGGAACATAAGTTCAAATTCTTAACAGTTGCTGTGAAATTCAAGAATAATAAATCATTTAAAATTCTTAGTAAAGACCACAAAAATATTTGGCTCACTAATCTTTCCAGCTCTGGTCAAAGTCTGATTCGCCACAGTGGCCCAGTTAGCCTCTCAGTGATGGAAGATTTTAAAAAAGCTAGATAGACCACCTGAATTCAGGAACAACACAACGCCCACAGTCGAATCAGAATCAGGTTTATTGTCATGAACATGTATCTCAAAATTTGTTGTTTTGTGATAGCAGTATTATGCAGAACAAGGTGCTATAAATAATTGCACTAACTGCCATACCAACTGGGTGGCACAGTTGGGGCAGTGGTTTGCACAATGCCTTTACAGTGCCAGCGATCAGGATATGGGTTCGAATCCCACGCTGTCTGTCAGGAGTTTGTACGTTCTCCCTGTATCTGTGTGGGTTTTCCCCAGGGGCTTGGTTTCCTTCCACCCTTCAAAATGTATCAAGGCTGTAGGTTAATTGAATGTAATTGGGTGGCACAGGCTCATGGGCTGAAAGGACCTTTTTACCGTGCTGTATATCTAAATTTAATTTTTAAAAAAATTACAATTATATAAATACAAGATTTTAAAAAAATAATAATTATTGCAAGAGAAAAAAGTGGGTTAGTGTCCATAGGTTAATTGTCGAGAAATCTGATAACAGAGGGGAATTTGTTGTTTTTGTAACATTGAGTGTGCGTACCTTCAGGCTATCAAGGGACCTTGATGATAGAAGCTACTTTCATAAGGCACCACCTTAATTGAGTGAGGACTAATCCTCATGATGGCGCTGGCTAAGTTTACAACTGTAAACAATCTGTACCCTGTTCCTGTCCTGTGCATTGGCATCTCCATTCCAGACAATGATGCAACCAGTCAGAACATTTGGTAAATTAATCACTTAAGTATATGAAGAAAGGCAGAAGCAGTACAACTGTATCTTTTTCAAGGAGAATTTGTAATACATTGAGTGACTTCCTGGTCATCCATACCTTGCCAATTCTTGTCCTCACTCAACTCAAGAATCAGTGCTCACATTCATTTATAAGGCCCTTTCATGCCAGGTCTCCACCTGGAGGCTGGCTATAAGGGAGGAGGGAAAACATAAACTTGCCTTTCATGGAGCAACCTAAAAGGTAGCTCCTGCGTCACATTCATGTTGAGCGACGCCTCGTAGCACCCTCTGGAGCTGATGGAGGCAGGGTGAGTGGTGTCGTAGCGCCACCCATCATAAATATGCGGCAGAGCAATGGCTGTGTTCCCTACCCATAATCCCCTACGCAGCTGGAACCGCTCTGTTTCCCAGAACAGGGATTATGGGTAGAGAAGATGGCCATTACACTGCCAAGTTTTGAGCCATTAACAAGTGGCCCCAAAGGCTGAAGCAGCCTGATGAGGTGCCGGAACAGCCAGCAGGGCTGTCACAGCCTGCACCGGCCCCTGCCGGCCACCCCTGACCTGATGGCTCCCGCCGGCTGCCTCTGACCTGACTGCTCCTGCTGGCCGCCCTGATCTGATGACTCCTGACCTGAGGGGGTCATGGAGGGAGAGGGGTGAGTGAGTGGGTGGGAGAGGGAGAGGAGATGGGTCGCAGGCTGACGACATCATCGCGACGTCATTAGCCAGCCACTTACAGCGGCTGTACATTCAAGTGAGGCAGTGGACCACAGCTTTCTGCCGACTATCCTTCCCTGAGAGGGATTGCAATTGGTGCCTTGGAGCCAGCCAGAAGGGTAAGTCTCCCAATGTAAGGGCAGAGAATCTCTACCTTTTCAGTTGGGATTTTTCAATACATGGAAAGGCCTATAGATGGAAGAAGCACTATATGTAACAAGTGTGGAATGAGTACTTTTGCTGGAGAACTTTATTGTCCATTGCTAAAAGCTCTCTAGTAACACCCATGGTGAGTGAATTGGTTGAGCCATGATTACCAGACTAGATCTGTAGCAAACATTGAGTGAATCAACATGATGGATACATTGACCTGACCTTATTAACAAACATATCTTTGACAGATGCATCTGTCCGCGATAGCTTAAGTAAAGAGTAATTACAGTCCTTGAAGAGGCAATGTAATAGAATTTTTTTAAAGACTGAAAATCATTTAGTCAGAGAAAAGTACAAAGTGAGATGGCTACAATCTATTGGAAAACTACATAAAAACTTGTGACAGCAATCAAGGAATGGTTAAGATTTAAATAATTAATACATAGTTTACGCTAAATACAAATGGCTTCAGGCACAAAAAGCCACCAGGAAAATTGCTGTGACTCACAGATAAAGATCATATTGTAGCGGCGGCTACACTGCTCCTGCAATAACACACACAAGCAGACGAATTGAGCTCAGTGAACAGACTAGTTTATTGCAGGCTGCTGGGCTGCACTTGTACTCCCAGCCTTGTCCTGGCGCCAACATCATCCGGGTGTCACGTTCCCAAGCATGGGTTTCTGAGCCCTAAGCTAGAAGGAAGGAAGGGAAACCCCCGACTGTACCAATTTGGCCGGCTACCCCGTCGTGTGGCTTACAAGCGGGGCCGGTTCGCCTGCCTTGTGGTGAGCCGCCACACAGCCCCCCCCCCCACCGCCCCGAACTGGCGCCAATGTCCTTTTTTGCTGGGCGGCCTCGCTTCTTGGGCTGGGCATCAACCACGGGCTTGGTGGGATCGAGGTGCGCTGGCTTCAGCTTGTCCATAGTAAACAGCTCGTGCCTGTCACCCAAGTCCAGCATGAACATCGACCCAGAATGCTGTATGGCCCCTCGTATGGTTGCTGCAGAGGTACCGCGGTCAGGCTCCGCCGACCGCAAACGAACTCCGTGGAAAACAGCTTGCCAGGAACGTGAGTCGGGCGGGTGGTATGCCTGGGTGGCGGTGGGAGTTTGAAGGAGTCCAAGCGTGCCCTGAGATGAGGAAGTAGTTCATGTGGCGACCGCTGGGGATTGTGAGGTGCGTTGACAAACTCACCAGGTAGTACCAATGGCGCACCTCGTAGACCAGCTCAGCTGATGACACCTGCAGATCTTCCTTGGGAGTGGAGCGGATGCCCAGGAGCACCCAAGGCAGTTCGTCTCTCCAGTTGGGACCAGTGAGGCGGGCCATGAGCACTGACTTAAGGTGGCGGTGCAGACGTTCGACCAGTCCATTGGCCTGCGGGTGGTAGGCCGTGGGGCGTTGTAGCTGTGTCCCCAACCTGTTGGTGAGTTGGGCCCAGAGCGCAAATGTGAAATGGGCACCCCAATCGCTGGTGAGGTGAGCCGGGACGCCGAACCAGGTGACCCAACCGTGCAACAGGGCTCGGGAGCAGGAGTTGGTGGAGGCGTATAGCATCAGGATCACCTCGGGCCAGCGAGTGGTGTGGTCCACCACCGTAAACAGGTAACAGTTTCCCCAGGAAACGGGTAAGGACCCGACGACATCCACGTGAATGTGGCTGAACCGTTCCCGGATGTGCTCAAACTCCTGTACAGGCACCCTGGTGTGCCTGTGCACCTTGGACATCTGGCAATGGATGCATGCTCTGGCCCAGTCCCCAATCCGCTTCTGCAGCCCATGCCATACGAACTGTTCTGCCACCATCTGAACCGTGGACCTGATGGACGGATGTGAAAGGTCGTGGATGTGATGGAAGACCTGCCTGTGCCACTGCTGCGGAACCACTGGCCGCGGGGTGCCCAAGGAGATATCGCACAGGATGGTGCCTTCGCCGCTCGGAGTCGGGAGGTCTCGGAACCGCAGACCGGTGATGGCAATCTTGAAGCCCTTGTCTCCTCATCAGCTTCCCGGGCGAGCTGGTCGAAATCGAGGCCAGGCGTTAGCACGCAGATGGCCGGTCACGAGAGTTCATTGGCAGCCACATTGTCCTTCCCTGCCTTGTGCCGAATGTCGGTGGTAAACTCCGACATGAAGGAGAGGTGACGCTGCTGGCGGGCCGACCTGGGATCATTTGCTATTGCGAATGCCTGGGTGAGAGGTTTGTGGTCGGTGAAGATGGTAAAAGTCCTCCCCTCCAAAAAATAGTGGAAATGTCGCACCGCCAGGTACATGCCCAGTAACTCACGGACAAAGGCACTATACTTGCGTTCCGGCGGGCGGAGCAGGCAGCTGAAGAATGCCAGCGACTTCTAATACCCATTCACCTGCTGCTCCAGGACGGCACCGACGACTGTGGCAGAGTCATTGACAGAGAGTGCCATATGCAGGTCAGTGTGTGGGTGGGCGAGCATGGCGGCCTTTGCGAGGGCGTCCTTGGTGGCCTCGAATACGGTGCAGGCTTCTGGGTTCCAAATGAGCGTCTTGTGCTTGGCTGTGATGAGGGCGAACATCGGCTGCATGATGCGCGCAGCTCCCAGGATGAAGCGGTTGTAAAAGTTGACCATACCCGCGAACTCCTGCAACTCCTTGAGGCTGTTCAGGCGTGGGAATTCCCTGATGGCGGCAACATTCTCAGTGGTGGGTGTGGCTCCTTCATCCGTGATGTTATGGCCCAGGAACTGCAAGGACTCATTCCCGAACTGGCACTTGACCGGGTTGATGGTAAGGCCGAAGTTGGCCAGCCGGGAGAAAAGGGCACGTAGGTGGGCCTTGCGTTATGCCCGGTCCTTGCTGGTGACAAGGATGTCGTCCAAATAAATAAAGACGAAATCCAAGTCCCTGCCCACCGAGTCCATGAGGCGCTGGAAGGTCTGAGTGGCGTTTTTGAGCCCGAACGGCATGTGCAGGAATTCGAACAGGCCAAATGGGGTGATGATGGCCGTCTTGGGTATGTCCTCGGGATGCACCGGGATCTGGTGATATCCGCGCACCAGGTCAACCTTGGAGAAGACCCATGTGCCGTGCAAGATGGCTGTAAAGTCCTGGATGTGAGGGATGGGGTAACTGTCAGGAATGGTTGCCTCATTGAGCCGTCGATAATCTCCGCAGGGATGCCAGCCACCAGAGGCTTTCGGGACCAGGTGGAACGGCGAGGCCCATGGGCTGTCAGACTGCTGAATGATCCCAGTTCCAACAAGCGTGAAAACTCCTTCGCTACCTGGAGCTTGTCAGGTGGGAGCCGGCATGCCTTGGCATGAACCGACGGTCCCTGGGTGGGGATATGGTGGAACACCCCGTGGCGCGGCGAGGCAGCGGAGAACAGTGGCTTGAGGAGTGTCGGGAACTCATCCAGGATCTGCTGGAACTCGTCTCTGGGCGTGTTGATCGTGGCCATCTGCGGTTGCTCCGAGCAGGAGGCATTGAGGCGAATGGGCATCCACCAGGTGCCTACCTCGAATGTCCATCAGAAGCCCATGTGTGAGGAGGAAATCTGCACCCAGGATGGCAGTCGGGAGGGATGAGACGGTGAACCTCCACGCGAAATTCTGTTGGCCGATCTGGAAGTACACTGTCTTGTCTCCATACATCTGAATTGCCGTTGCGTTGGCCGCATGGAGGGGAGGTCCAAGAGGTTGGTTCCTGGATTCAATGGCCGTGGCCGGTATGATGCTGATCTGGGCTCCGTGGTCAATGAGGAACTGCCGGCCGCTGACTGAGTCTCGCAGGTAGAGAAGGCTGTGTCCTTGGCCAGCCGCTGCAGCCATTAACAGCGGCCAGCCTGATCGTTTCCCTGGAACGAGCAGGGCTGACGACACTTCCGAGCCTTGGCTCCCCAGTGCTGGTGGTAGAAGCAGAGGCCTGAAGCGGATGCTGTGGCCTTGGTTATGCTCTTGGGGCCCCTGCAGGGGCCAGGTGCTCTACTGCAGCGCTAGGGGCGGGCTTGCATGGTCTTGCCCATGCCTCGTGACCTGCTGGACCACTGAGCCTTCCGAGAGTTGTGCAAGCCATAGCTCTTGGACCTTCTGGGCGACCTTCCTCGGGTCAGTGAAGCTCTCCTGAAACAGCAGTGGCCGGATGTCCCCGGCATATGTTCGAGGAAGATGCGCTCAAAATGTGGGCAGTTGGTGTGCTCACCCATGAATGTGAGCACCTCGTCCATCAGTTCCATTGGGGACCTGTCCCCCAGGGCGTCAAGGTGCAGCACCCGAGCAGCATGCTGGTGTCTGGATAGTCTGAGGGACCCAGTAAGCACTCGCTTGAGGGTCTCGTACTTGTCCTCGGCGGGTGGGTGCTGAACAAGGTGTAGCATGCGTCTGGCGGTGGCCTGGTCCAGGGTAGCGACCACATGGTAGAATTTGGTTATGTCGGACAAAATCTGGCGGAGGTGAAACTGGGCCTCTGCGTGGAAAACCAGGCTCCTGAATCCAGAATTCAGACAGTTTTTCGGCTATAGCACTGATCCCAGGCTCGCTCATGATGGGTTCAAAGACATTTGAACCATTCGGGGTCACCAATTGTAGTGGCGGCTACACTGCTCCTGCAATAACACACACAAACAGATGGGTCGAGCTCAGTGAGCAGACTAGTTTATTGCAGACTGCTGGGCTGCACTTATACTCCCAGCCTGGACCTGGCTGAGTATGGCGCTGGAGGGCGCTGATGTCATCCGGGTGTCACGTGGTCCCCAAGCACAAGTTTCTGAGCCCAGAGCTGGAAGGAAGGGAAATCCTTAACGGTGCCATTTTGGCTGGCTGCCCCGCCATGTGGCTTCTAAGTGGGGCCGGTTCGATTGCCTTGTGGTGAGCCACCACAATATAAAAGAAAAAAACTTGCTGAATGAAAAATAGAAGCATGCCTCTGTATTGGGAGAATTTCAGAATTCAACAAGGAAATTGATCAGACAAGAAGTAGAGCATGAAAGAAACAAGAAATTGGCAACAAACTACTGGCATATAAGCAGACTAAACATGGCTGCAGACTTACAAAGAAGCAGTGAGCAAAAGTTAATAAGGATCATTTAGGGACAAAGACAAATTATATTGAGTCAGGATATGGCAAAGAAATTAAAGTTATTTTCAAGGAAAATACAGAAAACCTCTTAGAAATTGTGGGGACAATGGGTCTAGAGAGAAAGGGGCATTGAAATAAACTCTCTTCATTCAAAATTGGTATTGGAGAAATTAAAGTGACTGAAAACCAATGAACTCTCAGGACCTGCTGAGCTATGTTCCAGGACTTTGTAAGAGGTGGCTTCCATAGATTCTGGAATTATGTCAGGAGTTTTGAAGGCAACATGTTTGATCCCACTATAAAATAAAGTCGAGGAGAGAAAGGCATTGGGATGCAAGTCCAGTAACAACAGTGCACGTGACCCTTGATTTACAAAGGGATGCAAGGTACAATCCAGTAGAGATATTTGTGGTAATTTAATTCTCTGAACTCTTTGAGGACCTGGAGGAGTGGAAAGCAGCTAGTGTCAAGCCACTGTATAATAAAGGATCTAGGCATAAGGCAGGTAACTATTGGCCAGTTAGCTAAGCGTCTGCAATCAGGAAAATGCTGGTAGCTATTATTAAGGAAGAACAAATGAGACTCCTTGTTAGAAATTGTTCCATCAGGCATATTTACCATGGATTCAGGAAGGGTAGGTCATGTTTGATAAATTTACTGGAATTCTTTTTTTTAAACATTTTATTTTTGTTTTTTTCCCATAAATGTATTTATTTTTCTTACAAACCAAACAAAATGCAATAAACCCTTCCCTCCCACCCCCTTCACAGTATAAATCCATACGCTATCAAGGCTAACGGATGAGTTTTAAAAGAAGGAAATCTTCATTGGGGAGGTCACTGATATTTTTATAATAGTAGCACATTTTTTTATTATATTAGGGCCCCAAAATAATCTAAATATGGTTGTCATATTTCTATAAATGTAACTGTTCATCTCTGTCTTCCATCGTGCTATCTGTAGAGGGGAGTCAGATTTCCAAGTAACCCCAATACATTTCTTAGCCACAGCTAAAGCTATTTTAACAAATTAAATTTGGAATTTAGTTAGTTTATTACTTATTTTAATAAAATTGCCAAAGAGATAAAGCTCTAGGTCATTTGTGAAGGTTACACCTGTTATCCTTGTTAGTGTTTCATTAATATGTTGCCAGAATGGTCTCACCTTCGCACACGAGTATGTAGCATGTACAAGCTATTTTTATTCTACACTAAAACACATCTCCAATATTTCCGATTTTGGTTTTTGTAATTTCTGTGGTGTGAGGTATAATTCGTATGGGAAATTGTATTGTACTAATTCGTATCTTCCATTTATAATTGACGTCATGCTACCCAGACATCAATCAGAACAACATCTTTCCATTATTGCAACACCTAAATCCGATTCCTATCTCCCTCTTGATCTCTGTAAACCTGATTTTGCACTTTCGTTTTGGAGAGCAAAGTAAATTTTAGATATAAATTTAGGTGTGTTCCCCAGCCAAATTGTTTGTTCCATCTCACTAATTTCAGGTGGGGCCAAGTTTGGTCCCCATCTTTCTCTTAAGAATAATCTTAACTGGAGAAAGCAAAAGAATATCCTATTACTCCATACATTTCTTAATTGTTCAAAAGAAACAAGAGATCCTTCCCTATAGCAATTATCAGCATAGCTTATTCCTTTATCATGCCATGAATTCAATATTTTGTTACCCAGATTCATAGGGTAACATAATGGTGTCCTCGGTGATTGTGATAATACAGATCTATCACCAATGTATATAGTGTATATAGTTACTGTATCTAGACTGTGCTTACAGCAATTGGCTGAGAGCTAAGCCACGCCTACTGTCTGGGCCTTAAAGGGTTGTGTCCCTAGCCAGGTCGGATCATTCCGGACTGGTTGGCCACCTGTGAAGAGCTCCTGTCTTTTGCTAATAAAAGCCTTGGTTTGGATCAACAAGTCTTTGGTTCTTTCGACGAGCTCTACAGTGATATATCTGCTTTTTTCCTGATACATTCATTTATTTCTTGCCATATTCTAATCATGTGTATTAAAACAGGATTGTCCATTCTTTTTGTTATTGACTTAATGTTCCACTTATAGATAAAGTCCTTCATTGTTTCTTCTTTTATTGAATTCAGTCCCATTCGAATCCATGAATGGGGGACTGTTTTTTTCAAAGAAATTTGATAGAAATCTGGCTTGTGCTGATAGATAATACTTCTTAAAATCCAGGAGTCAAAGTCCTCCCAATTTATAATCCCATGTTAACTTTTCCAATTGGTACTTTGTCATTCCATAGGAATTATCTTATATAATTATGTAATAATTTAAAGAAAATTTTAGTTAATGCAATGGGTAACGATTGAAAGAGATACTGTAGTCTTGGCATAACCATTTTTATACAAAATTTACATTTTCTATTAATGTGATTGGCAGATCTTTCTATTTCTGTAAATCTTTTTCTATTTTTTCTGATACAGGGTATAATTAAGCTTATATAAATTCAGTAAATTATTATCTTTCATTATTCCTAAGTATTTAATTCCATCTTTCTTCCATTTAAATCTCGTACCTTTTTGGTATCTTTCATATTCAAAATTTTGCAATGTCATTATCTCACTTTTGTACATATTAATTATTGCTCCATATTTTTCTAATATTGTTATCAATGATTCAGCTGGGTCAAATATATATAACAGCACATCATCAACAGATAAACTAATTTTATGTTCCTCCTATCCAACTTTGAAGCCCTTAATATCTGGATCTCTTCATATGATCTCTGTCAGAAGTTCAATAGCTAGTATGAATAATGCTGGAGATAGAGGACATCCCTGTCTACTCAATCAAAAAATAGATGATATTTGGTTATAAGTTACAATTTTAGCTTGTGGCTTATGATAAAGAGTTTTTATTCAATTTATAAATTTTCTTCGTATACCAAATTTTTCCAACTTTTTATTTAAGAAAGACCATTCTCGTCAGTCAAATGTCTTTTTTGCATCTAAAGGAATAGTTATGCTTGGATTTAACCTTGATTTTGCCATGTATTATATTGAATAATCTACTCAGACTATTTGAAGAATGACTTCCTTTAACAAATCCCAGCTGATTTTGATAAATACCCAGTCTGTTGGCTCGTGCCTTTGCTAAAACTTTATAATCTGCATTCAGAAGTGATATTGGTCTGTGTGATGAGGATTTTAATAGGTGTCTAGCTTTCTTCGGTAGCACTGTAATTATAGCAGTTGAAAAAATTTCCGAGAGGGTCTGGGTCTCCACTGCCTGGTCTAAGACATCCATCAACAGAGGCATCAGCAAATCTTTAAATTGTCTATAGAACTCAGGAGGGAACCCATCTTCCCCTGGGGACTTGTTAGCTTGTCAAGTACCCAGACCTTTCTCTATTTGTTCCCTTGTAAATGGTGTATCTAAGTAATTTTTTTCTCTTTCTTTTAGTTCAGGAAGTTCAACATTTATTAAAATTTCTTCCATCTTGTTTTCATCTCCTCCTGATTCTGATATTTATAGTTTCATATAGTATTATTTAAACATATTGTTTATTTCTTTTTGATTATATGTTACAGTAAAGCGGCATCATCTGCAAAGAGTAGTTCTACTCTTTGCAGATGTTGCCGCTTTAGTTGCCCATTCAGAGCCAGCTCTTCAGCGCTTGACGTCCTGCTTTGCGGAAACTGCCAAAATGTTTGGCCTGGAAGTCAGCCTGAAGAAAACTGAGGTCCTCCATCAGCCAGCTCCCCACCATGACTACCAGCCCCCCCACATCTCCATCGGGCACACAAAACTCAAAACGGTCAACCAGTTTTCCTATCTCGGCTGCACCATTTCATCAGATGCAAGGATCGACAATGAGATAGACAACAGACTCGCCAAGGCAAATAGCGCCTTTGGAAGACTACACAAAAGAGTCTGGAAAAACAACCAACTGAAAAACCTCACAAAGATAAGCGTATACAGAGCCGTTGTCATACCCACACTCCTGTTCGGCTCCGAATCATGGGTCCTCTACCGGCACCACATACGGCTCCTAGAACGCTTCCACCAGCGTTGTCTCCGCTCCATCCTCAACATCCATTGGAGCGCTTACACCCCTAACGTCGAAGTACTCGAGATGGCAGAGGTCGACAGCATCGAGTCCACGCTGCTGAAGATCCAGCTGCGCTGGATGGGTCACGTCTCCAGAATGGAGGACCATCGCCTTCCCAAGATCGTGTTATATGGCGAGCTCTCCACTGGCCACCGTGACAGAGGTGCACCAAAGAAAAGGTACAAGGACTGCCTAAAGAAATCTCTTGGTGCCTGCCACATTGACCACCGCCAGTGGGCTGATAACGCCTCAAACCGTGCATCTTGGCGCCTCACAGTTTGGCGGGCAGCAACCTCCTTTGAAGAAGACCGCAGAGCCCACCTCACTGACAAAAGGCAAAGGAGGAAAAACCCAACACCCAACCCCAACCAACCAATTTTCCCTTGCAACTGCTGCAATCGTGTCTGCCTGTCCTGCATCGGACTTGTCAGCCACAAATGAGCCTGCAGCTGACGTGGACTTTTTACCCCCTCCATAAATCTTCGTCCGCGAAGCCAAGCCAAAGAGAAGGGATATGTTACAGTATCAGCTTCTGTTTCTATAGCATTTATCATTCTGGATGACTCCTCTGCTTTAACCTGCCAATATGCCACTGTTTAGTTTTTAGTATCATTTTTTTCCATTCTATATGTTTGTAGTGTATTATCTTGTAACTTTTTAATTCTCTAATATTCTATATTTTTCTTGTGTTCCTGATATCTGATATTCTTTTTCCAATTTTGTTTTATCCTTCTCTAGACTTTCTAGGTGTCTTGCATATTCTCTCTTAAGATTTATAGTATAAGAAATAATTTGTCTCCGATAAACTTTAAGCGTATCCCATATTAGAAAATTGTTGTCAGTGATTGTTTTCACAAAATATTTCTATCTGTCTCTTAATAAATTCACAAAAATCCTTCCCCTTAATAATGTAGTATTAAGGCGTCTATACATAGTTTCTTGCTTTTCCATTATTGTTAACAGCGAGTGGTCTGATAAAAGTCTTGCCAGTGTTACGGAGTCCAGAAGACCCCAAAAACCATAAGCAATAGATATGCACCACAACACAGGGTTACTTAAACAAAAGTTGTTTTTAATTATATTTGAACAAGAAAACAGAATTAAACTTTAACTTATTACTTAACCTGCCTAACTACTTAATCCCCCCACTAATACTAAGCGCAGGTGTGTGTAATATTTATTTAGGATTAGAAAAGTTCTTTGGATCACAGTCCGATCTCACTGGTTGCAGGCAATTCTTGTACTGTGCACAGAAGTTAACATTAACCAGTCTTTGATGCTTAACAGGCAAATGGTTACCACTCAGGAGGGTTCTTGCTGGTTTTCAGAGAGAGATTCCTTTTCCAGGACATAACCATAACCATATAACCATTTATGGAGCGGAAACAGGCCATGTTGGCCTTTCGAGTCCGCACCGGTTCACTGATTTTGTGCGCCCTCTTCAGGCAATGGTCCTGGTAGATCACGTCGATGGGGGAGGGGGCGAAGGGAGACTCAATTGATCCTCTCTGGCACTCTTATGGATTGATCTCTGATCCATTTCACTGTATGAGAAACACTCTAGCCAGCCAGTTCCTCTTGTAAGGACCACAAGAGTTTTCAACAGGCTGAACTCAGAACTCACTGCCCGTCTTCAGAATCTGCAACTGATTCCTTCTCAATCAGTCTTGCTGATGAAACTTGCCCCCTTCAGGGTTCTCTAGATGATCCTCTTTCTTTCAGTTCACCTTTCAGACCGCCAATCTTCTCCTTTGACCAGGCAGCCTTCCCAAGTTTGCCAGCTTGTCCCTCTGGAATGGATTTCTGTTTCTCTCCTCTCTGTTTCACACCCTTCCTCTCTGAAAGCAAAACTGTTCTCCTCTGCCTGCAAAGATCACATGCTCTCCCAGACAAGCTGCTGTCGATACTTTGTTGCCTCCTGCAAAAAGCATTCTGCAAAAGTCCTGCAAATATTCTGTGTTTTAAAATGTCTGTGTGCAAGCTGCTTTAACAATTCCTCCCAACCACCTTTAAATACTCTGTCACACCAAATACTTCATTTTTACCACTCTGTAACTGGGCAGTCATTAAAAATAGGTCATTCCTTGTATGTGAATCATGTACCCTTCAGTAGAATGAATAATCTCTTTCTAAGGGGTTGAACCGCCTCCATATATCAATTAAATTTAAATCCTTCATAATGATGATGTCATTTTTGCAGCTTTCACCCTTGTTACTGTTCTCAATCATTTGTACAATATTGGATCTAAACAAAAATTGAAGTCTCCTCCAAACAATATATTTTGTCTTCTCCCTGAGTTTTTTAAAAAGATATCCTTCATAAAGCCTTCATCATCATAATTTGGGGTGTAAATATTCATAAACTTCCATGATTCTGCATAAATTTTGCAGTGTGCCATTACAAATCATCCAGCTTGATTGGATAAAGTCTCTTTTATATTATTGGTATATTTTTATTAATTAAAATCGCTACACCTCTTGCTTTTGACCTAAATGCCCCTTACTTGCCCCACCCATCCTCGTTTGAATTTTGCGTGCTCCAATTTGGTAAGTTGAGTTTCTTGTAGAAAGATTATATTTGCCTTTAGTTTTTTAGGCATGCCAAAACCTCTTTTCACTTCACTGATCTGTTAATTCCATTTTCATTAAGACTAATAAATTTTAATGCTCTATCCATATTCTCCTTGAAAACAATATTTTTTAACCATAAAATCTCTTTGACTCTTTAAGTAATAAAGTGATCCTTCCCCTTTAGGAGAAACAAACAATGACTCTGCCTCAATGGTGACATATATGTAGAGCCCAGAAAGCCCACGAATGAATCCCATGGAATCTCTTGAGGAAGAAGAACCCCTCCCTTTAGCTGCGCTTTTTTTTTTGCTACTCCTTTCCAGGCGCCATTCTCCCCCTGAGACCAGCGTCTCCACCCTGCTACCACCTTGCCCAGATTTATTTTTCTTTTATTGAGCTTTCCATGAGCATTTTTACACACTTTACTTTTAAACAATAAATACAAGATGGTTTCGTAAAAATAAAAAATATACAACTTTTATTTAATTCCATTATAAATATTTTCACAATATTCTCCCTCAGAAAGCTTAATTTTTTTACAAACTTTGCAGAAATTCTTCCACCTTGTTATTGGTCTTGAAAAATTGCTGATTCCCTTCCGCTACGTTGACCCTCAAAGTCGTGGGATATATAATTGCGTATTTCAAGTTTTTAACATGTAGTTGTCTTTTCACATTTTCAAATTATTTTCTTTATTTAATTAAGTTCAGGCTAAAAATCTTTTATATATAAAAAAAGTACCTTTTCATAATCAACCTTGGGTAGGCCATTATTCTGGCTAGAGTAATCATATGCTGCTTCCAGAATTATCTCCAGTTCTTGGTAGCTTAAAAATCTCACCAGACATGGTCCTGGTTTCTGATCACTGGCTCTTCTTGGTCCAAGTGTTCAGTAAACTCTCTCGGTATGCAGTTTTTCTCCAAATTTGTCTTCTCCCTACACTTGTGGGATCCATTTTTGAAAAAAGTTCACCGGGTCTTTTCCCTCAATTCCTTCCTTTAGTCCAATAATTCAAACATTTTTCTGTCAACTAAAGTTCTCCGTATGGCCATTTTTGTCCAGTAGTCCTTGTTTATCTGACTTCCTTTCTTTGGCTTTTTTTTCCAAAGCCTCAAGTTTTTCATGCGTTTTTGTCAGTTGACTCATTCTCTCCATCAGGTCTTCAACAATCTCTTTCATTTTGATCATTTTCTCCATCATATCTCTCATCACCATTTTAACACTTATGAATTACTCAAATTCTCCATTTTTTCCAGGATGATGCTCAATTCTTCACCCAGCTGCCCAGTTTTACCTGGTTCTGCCAGTCATGTGGCCATTTTTGCACCGCTCTCTTTTGGACTTTCACCTGATATTCTCAGTTGAATAGGAGCTTCTTCAATCTTTGCTCTTGGCTGCCTTGGTTTCTTAATGCTAGTTTTATCCATTTTTGATTTTTTTTTAAATTTTGATTTTCCATCTATTTAGTACTCTTCATGGAGTGCTCAACCAAAACACATCTGCTTCAGTCCTTTGCATGGTCATGCTCCCCCTTTTCTGGAGTTCTTTGAGGATATAACAAGTACAGTAGATTGAAGAGAACTGTTGAATATTGTATGTATTAAATCCCTGGTATCTGGCATCAATGACGATTTCAGATGCTTAATATACAAATTTTCTGGTTGCTCAAGACACACTCTTGCAACGCCTAACTTATATACCTGCATTAAGAATGAACAGTTTAAAAGACAAAAGACAGTGTAAAGTAATTTGGGAAAAAAATCAGTATTGAGGTGTTTAATTATGTAAAATTCACTTTAATCAGGTAATTCCTGTAACTTACAAAATTTAAATTCGAACCTCAGTCACTGGTGCTGTAACAGTATTGCACTAACTCTGCCGCCATTATAATTAACGCCCCCCCCCCCAAATTTATAGATAAAGCCTTACTAATATATTTAATACTAATAAAGATAAAAGCTCTTACCAGCCAGGAATATTGAGTCACTTTGGGAGAGCCCCAGTGGCATCAGTCGGATTTTCATCCTGGGTGCTGCCATTTTCTACAAACACCACTTAGTTCAAACTTTGTTCAAACGGCTGCTGCGGACAGGGCATGACCGGGACACTCCGCTGCTGAACGTTTGCTCCCATCTTCACCAAGATGCGTGTTGGTTTGAACATTAACTTTTACAAATTTAAACTATTATTTAAAATATATTTATTTTCATTTGTCTTAAAATCAATCGATCTTTTTTTGGCCGGATACTTGAATTCCAGATACTGGGGATTTTACTGTATGAATTTTCAGACAGCATTCGATGAGGTGCTGCATAAAAGATTTGTCCATAAGAGAAAGTTGCATGAAGTTGCAGGTATCTGCACAGATAGAGGATTGGTTAATCATCAAAAGCAGATAGATGGGATAAATAGGTGTTTCTCTGGTTGGCAGTGAGTGGTGAGCTGAATGCCACAAGGGTCACGATGTATATTGATGTTTTGGAAGAGGGGACCAAGTGTAGCATATCTAAATTTATTGATGACACTAAGTTGAATGGAAAAGCAAGTTGCTCTGACAATAGAGTCTGCATAGAGATATAGATAAATTGAGTGGGCAAGGGTCTGGCAGATGAAGTACAATGAAGCAATGTCATCCATTTCGGAAGGAAAAATTATGGATCAGAATATTATTAAAATAGTAGCAGCATGTGAATGTATAGAGTGACTGGAAGGCCTTTGTGCATAAATCGCAAAACATTGGTTTGGAGGTCCAATAGGTAAATCAAGAAGGAAAATGGGATGGTGCCCTTCATTGCTTGAGGGATTGAAGAGCAGGGAGATTTTGCTGCAACTGTGCAACATACCGGTGAGTCCAAACCTGGAATACGCTATGCAGTTCTGATCTCTTTACTTGAGAAGGATATACTTGCTTTGGTATTGTTGCAAAGGAAGTTCACCACATTGATTCCAGATTTGCCTATAAGGAGAGATTGAGTTGCCTGGGACTATACTCGCTGGAATTCAAAGAATGGGAGGGAATCTCATAGAAACATACAAAATTATGAAAAGAATATTTAAGAGAAGCTAGAATGTTGTTTCCACTGGGAAGTGAGACCAAACTTGGGGACATAGACTCAAGATTCAGAGGAGTAGATTTAGGATGGAAGTAAAAAGGAGCTGCTTTTCAAAGAGTGTGATTCTCTGTCCAATTTAACAATAGAGGCTGCCTCTTTAAATGTATTTAAGACATAATTAGATTTGTGCACAGTTGTGGACATGAGGGTTATGGGGAAAAGACAGGTAATTGGAGCTGAGATTTTTTTTGAGTATTTTATTTTTGATTTTCAAAGACTCATTCAGACAACAACACTTTCTTTCAACACATGCATAACATTCATAGTCCATGCAGCTGAGTTCTTGGCCAGATCAGCCACGATCTTATTCAGTAGGCTTTTTCAGGTGCATTCTTACACTGCTCACTTTCCATCTTCATGTGGCTTAGGTGTGGGAAGGCAGAGGGAGGATGTGTAAATTAATCACTTTTAATTTACCTTTGATGTTAGATGTAACATAATTGTACAAAAAAATTTCCAATGAATTGGGATAAAGGAAGCAAGGGAAACAAAATTTGGATTGTAATGGAGGTGGTGACTGGATGCTAATTCCTGGTGTTGACAGGTGGTGGGTTAGTGTTCCAGCAGAAGTGGATAGGTGGTGGCTCAACTTTCCAGTGTGGACAGGTGGTGGGTTAGTGTTATAACATGTTTGGACAGGTGGTGGGTTAGTGTTCCAGCAGGTGTGGATAGGTAGTGGGTTAGTGTTCCAGCAGGTGTGGATAAGTAGTGGGTTAGTGTTTCAGCAGAAGTGGATAGGTGGTGGCTCCATGTTCCAGTAGTTGTGGTGGATTAGTGTTCCAGCAGAAGTGGATAGGTGGTGGCTCAACTTTCCAGTGTGGACAGGTGGTGGGTTAGTGTTATAGCATGTTTAGACAGGTGGTGGGTTAGTGTTATAGCATGTTTAGACAGGTGGTGGGTTAGTGTTCTATCAGGTGTGGATAGGTAGTGGGTTAGTGTTCCAGCAGGTGTGGATAGGTAGTGGGTTAGTGTTCCAGCAGAAGTGGATAGGTGGTGGCTCAACTTTCCAGTGTGGACAGGTGGTGGGTTAGTGTTATAACATGTTTGGACAGGTGGTGGATTAGTGTTCCAGCAGAAGTGGATAGGTGGTGGCTCAACTTTCCAGTGTGGACAGGTGGTGGGTTAGTGTTATAGCATGTTTAGACAGGTGGTGGGTTAGTGTTCTATCAGGTGTGGATAGGTAGTGGGTTAGTGTTCCAGCAGAAGTGGATAGGTGGTGGCTCAACATCAAGGAAGTGTGGACAGGTGGTGAGTTAGTGTTCCAGCAGAAGTGGATAGGTGGTGGCTCCATGTTCCAGTAGTTGTGGACAGGTGGTGGATTAGTGTTCCAGCAGAAGTGGATAGGTGGTGGCTCAACTTTCCAGTGTGGACAGGTGGTGGGTTAGTGTTATAGCATGTTTGGACAGGTGGTGGGTTAGTGTTCCAGCAGGTGTGGATAGGTAGTGGGTTAGTGTTCCAGCAGGTGCGGATAGGTAGAGGGTTAGTGTTCCAGCAGAAGTGGATAGGTGGTGGCTCAACATCAAGGAAGTGTGGACAGGTGGTGAGTTAGTGTTCCAGCAGAAGTGGATAGGTGGTGGCTCCATGTTCCAGTAGTTGTGGACAGGTGGTGGGTTAGTGTTCCAGCAGAAGTGGATAGGTGGTGGCTCAATGTTCCAGCAGGTGTGGACAGGTGGTGGGTTAGTGTTACAGCAGGTGTGGACAGGTGGTGGATTAGTGTTACAGCAGGTGTGGACAGGTGGTGCATTAGTGTTACAGCAGGTGTGGACAGGTGGTGGATTAGTGTTACAGCAGGTGTGGACAGGTGGTGCATTAGTGTTACAGCAGGTGTGGACAGGTGGTGGGTTAGTGTTCCAGCAGAAGTGGATAGGTGGTGGCTCAACTTTCCAGTGGGGACAGGTGGGTTAGTGTTCCAGCAGGTGTGGACAGGTGGTGGGTTAGTGTTCCAGCAGGTGTGGACAGGTGGTGGGTTAGTGTACCAGCAGGTGTGGATAGGTGGTGGATTAGTATTTCATTAGGTGTGTCCAGGAGGTGGGTTAGTGTTCCAACAGGTGGGTTCAGTGTTCCTGCAGGCATGGATTGTATGAGATTAGGTACAATGAAATATGCACCAAAATGTAAGCATGTTGCATCCAAAACAGTTGTACTAGATACACCAGCCATAATTGTCTGCACTAAATGATCCTAGTGCAGAAAGAGATGATTAATATAAAGGTTAGATCATCAAATAATATTCCCAGTTATAGTTTATGCAATTAAAAAAGGGTAATGCTTCAAAAGTGCAGACGAGCCTTTCTGTGGTCCCAGAGTAACTTATGGTTATGGTAGTAAGGGGATGATCAAGATCCTAATAGCTGTGGATAAAAAAAAAACTGTTCTTGAACCCAGAGGTTCTGGACTTCAGGCTTCTATACCATATCCTGAAGGTAGTGGTGAGAAGAGGTTGTGACCAGGATGATGGGAATCGTTAATGATGTTGGCTGCCTCCTTGAGGCAGTGCTTCGCGTAGATGTCTTCACTGGATTGGAGGTTGGAGCCCATGATGGACTCATGATATGCTTGCTACTTTCTGAAGCCTTCTGTGTTCCTGGAAACTGGAGTTTCCAAAGAAGGTCATTATGCATCCAGTCTTTCCACATTACACGTGAAGAAGTTTTGATACTTGACAACATGCCAAATTTTCTCAGACTTCCAAGAAAGTAGAGGCGTTGGTGTCCCTTCCTTATGGTTGCCTTGATGGGCTGGCTCCTGGAGACAGCTGACAGGAGACAGCTATGTGGACTCCTAGGAACGTGAGGTTATTAATCCTCTCCACCACCATTCCTTCAATGAGGTTAGGTGCCTGGTGTCTCAGCCTCCCCTTCCTGAAATCCACAATCAGCTCTTTGGTTTTGTTGATGTTGAGAGCAAAATTATTTTCACCACCATTACTCAGCCAAACCTAATGTGTCTTGGTGTGGGTTTGGCTCCAATTGGTGTGGACTTTCCATGGAGCTGGTGGCTGAATATTTTTTTTAGAGGTGTCATCAAATTGTGATCCATTTGTAATTTTCACGCTAGTGTTAAAATAATGAATTGATAGTTCCGGATTAATTTATTATGTATTAGGCTGCAACCTAACCTGCTGAGAATATCCTGTGGCTGTGGAGAGAGAATCAGTGTGACATTTCTGTGTTTCCAGAATAACTCCAATGTTGATTACTATTTTTCTCCTCTCTCCACAGGTGCTTAAATTTCTGTTGATCATTTCTGGAATTTTGTTTTTCCTCATTTCTTATTTTTAGCATCTTTAATTGTTTTTCTAATACTGATTTATCTCTGTTTATTCTTATTATGGTTTGCAGAGGCAGTGCCTTGACCCTGGGGTCTTCAATGCCAATTCCAACCTCTCTGTCACCAATCAAAGTGAAGACTCCAACACAATCCAAAGCTTATGAAATAAGGGATCATATAGGACAAAGAGACGACTTTGAGCATCTCTCTGCTGGTCATATTGCCTGGCAACCAAAAGCAGAAAATCTACAGAGTCACCAATCACAGATGGCCTTATCCATTGCCCGGTTTGTGCCTTCATGGCCCACTGTGGATAACCTGCAGGAGCAGCCAGTGCCAGAGAATGTCCTTCTGCCCCCTTCAGCATTCCTCTCGCTTGCAAAGGAGAAAGTGAATGTAAGCCACTGTTAATCATTATCTTCTACGTACTTCTGAGGATGTTGATTCTTGCCTTGCACACTGGCTAATACCAGGTTCCCTTCTGATGTCCGAGTTTGCTTTGTATTCTATATGTGTGCAATATCTATTCATACACTCTCCAGTTGACAATCCTCACTGATTATAGCGGCCCAAAAATTGCTTGCTGATTACTGCAGTGTAAAATCCTACATGGAAGAACTTTGCCTAATTGACTGTAGGACAGTCCTTATATGGAGAATAGTGAATGTGAAACTCCATCTTTAATATATTGAAAAATACCGTTCTGCAGTGAAGGGTATCAGATATGGGGTTAAACAAGAAGACTGCAGATGTTGGAAAACAATGCACAAAAATAGTGAAGGAACTTGGCAGGTCATTCAGTCTCCATGGAAATCAACAGGCAGTCGACATTTTGAGTGCTTCATGCTGCAAGACCTGCTGAGATTCTCTAGCACTTTTGTGCATTGTTGTAGTAGTCAATGTGAGGTGTATTGAACAATTAAAGTCCCAAATTTACATACTCAAAAAATGATAAAGTACATGACTTTAGCTTCCAAGTGTAAACCAGTTCCAACTCTCCCCTTCACACACTGGGGCCCCAGTTCCCACTCTCCCCTTCACACACTGGGGCCCCAGTTCCCACTCTCCCCTTCACTCACTGGGGCCACAGTTCCCACTCTCCCCTTCACACACTGGGACCCAGTTCCCACTCTCCCCTTCACACTGGTGCCCCAGTTCCCACTCTCCCCTTCACACACCGGGGCCCCTGTTCCCACCCTCCCCTTCACACACTGGGGCCCCAGTTGCCACTCTCCCCTTTCCCACTCTCCCCTTCACACACTGGGGCCCCAGTTCCCACTCACCACTTCACACACTGGGGCTTCAGTTCCCACTCTCCCCTTCACACACTGGGGCACAGTTCCCACTCTCTCCTTCACACACTGGGGCCCCAGTTCCCACTCTCCCCTTCACACTGGTGCCCCAGTTCCCACTCTCCCCTTCACACACTGGGTTCCCAGTTCCCACTCCCCCCTTCACACACTGGGGCCCCAGTTCCCACTCTCCCCTTCAGACACTGGGGCCCCCGTTCCCACTCTCCCCTTCACACACTGGGGCCCCATTTCCCACTCGTCCCTTCACGCACTGTGGCCCCAGTGCCCACTCTCCCCATCACGCACCGGGGCCCCAGTTCCCACTCTCCCCATCACACACCGGGGCCCCAGTTCCCACTCTCCCCTTCACATACTGAGGCCCCAGTTCCCACTCTCCCCTTCACACACTGGGGCCCCAGTTCCCACTCTCCCCTTTCCCACTCTCCCCTTCACACACTGGGGCCCCAGTTCCCACTCTCCCCTTTACACATTGGGGCCCCAGTTCCCAATCCCCCTTCACACACTGAGGTGCCTGTTCCCACTCTCCCCTTCACACACTGGGGCCCCAGTTCCCACTCTCCCCCTCACACACTGGGGCCCCAGTTCCCACTCTCCCCCTCACACACTGGGGCTCCAGTTCCCACTCTCCTTTCACACACTGGGGCCCCAGTTCCCACTCTCCCCTTCACACACTGTGGCCCCAGTGCCCACTCTCCCCTTCACGCACCGGGGCCCCAGTTCTCACTCTCCCCATCACACACCGGGGCCCCAGTTCCCTCTCTCCCCTTCACACACTGTGGCCCCAGTTCCTACTCTCCCCTTCACACACTGGGGCCCCAGTTCCCACTCTCCCCTACACACACTGGGGCCCCAGTTCCCACTCTCCCCTTCACACACTGCGGCCCCAGTTCCCACTCTCCCCTTCACACACTGGGGCCCATTTCCCACTCTCTCCTTCACACACTGTGGCCCCAGTTTATACTCTCCCCTTCACACACTGGGGCCGCAGTTCCCACTCTCTCCTTTACACATTGGGGCCCCAGTTCCCAATCCCCCTTCACACACTGAGGTGCCTGTTCCCACTCTCCCCTTCACACACTGGGGCCCCAGTTCCCACTCTCCCCTTCACACACTGGGGCCCCAGTTCCCACTCTCCCCTTCACACACTGGGGCCCCAGTTCCCACTCTCCCCTTCACACACTGGGGCCCCAGTTCCCACTCTCCCCTTCACACACTGGGGCCCCAGTTCCCACTCTCCCCTTCACACACTGGGGCCCCAGTTCCCACTCTCCCCTTCACACACTGGGGCCCCAGTTCCCACTCTCCTCTTCACACACTGGGGCCCCGGTTCCCACTTTCCCCTTCGCACAACCTTGTGCTGTTTCCTATGCTCTCTTAAAACTTACCAAGGTCCCATTTCCAATGATTCCTATAAACTTTTGTTTTCTCTAAATAAGTTGTTGCACAGCAATACAATATTTCAAAAATGTCTATTAACATGTAGAATTCTATCGTATGGACTGGGTTATTTAGAAAATTGGTATATTTGCCAGAATATGTGTTTTACTGTACTTGCTGACTGTTGGGTGAAAACAGAACTGGTCTGAACTGAAAATGTCATGTTGGATCTCACACTCAGCTATCATAACAGGGGACAGAAGGGGAATAGATCTAACTGTCTGCCCCTTTTTTTAAAAATTTCAGGCAAATGAGGACGTAAACAGGAGCAACATGTTTGGTGCTTCTGAAGTTCAAAAGGATAAGGGAGTTTTGACTAAACAGTCACACGCGACTGGACAGCTGCCCTCAGCAGATCATTTGAGCGACAGAACAGAACTTCCCAGTCTAAATCTCCATGTCGCAGGTAAATGGATATTGGGCAGAAATACTTTTAATTGAATCGTACAGCATGGAAACAGCCTTTTCTCCCCACTATGTTCAGACTGATCTTGAGGCCCATCTACACTGATCACCAGCATTTTGTCGATAGGCTTTTATGCCAAAAGAAAATAATTTTCTTGAAAATAATTGAGCACATCAGGAAACTCCACAAGAGGCAGTCTCCCGGGATTGAAGATGTTAGTGCTTTGGGTTTTGACGTGACCAATGTGGACCCCACTGACTCAGCTGCAACTGGCCTGGGTAATGCTTGATGGGCTGGGCTGTTGGCCTTTCATTTTTTGTGCTATTTATGTTGGGTTTCCGTTGCCAGTGTTTGGATTCAAGGATTTCAGTGCCAACCTGAGACCTTTTCCACCTTGGTTGGTTGTGGACCAGGTATTTCTTGAAGTCGGTGGAGATGTTGCCCTTTTCAAGGAGGCTTTGTGGCATCCTTGAATCTCTTACTCCGTCCACCTCACAATCCTTTGGCCAGAATGGGGTGTTAGTGTTGGGAGTCTGGTGTTAAGAATATGAGTAAAGTGACCTGCTCAGCCAAGCCAAATGTAATTAAGGTGTTGCCCCTGGGGTACAGCCTTGACAGAGATTCCTTACCGTCAAATCCACTGTTAGTCTGTCTCCCCAGTATTTTATAACAAGCCCCAGTCTCAGAAGCACGCAGGAGGACAAGGATTGCTGTAGCCTGTTGTGCCATAACTTTTATACTGAGTGGGAGATGCTCTTTTCCCCAAAGTCTGTGTTGGCCCACTGAACACAATACTGAATTTCTTCACAGGTGTTAGCTTTCGCTGTGTAACACAGTGGGTAGCACTGGAGCAGGTTGGTGGAGAGCCTTATGTTTTATAAATACAGTAAAATCCTCATTATCCGGAATTTAAGTCACGGCAAAAATATTGCGGAAAATAAATAAGTTTTTTAAAAAAGTCAGCGGGGAGATAAGTAGGTGTAAACAAAAAAGTGAGCGACACAGTTAATGGAGTGGTTAGCATAATGCTGTTACAACACCGGCAATCAGGACTGGGGTTTGTATCCCTGTAAGGAGTTTAAACGTTCTCCTATGTCTCTGTGGATTTCCTCCAGGGGGTTCGGTTTCCTGCCACCATTTGAAACATACCAGGGTTGTAGGTTAATTGAGTGGCATGGGCTCATGGGCCGAAATGGGTTGTTACCATGCTGAATGTCTAAATTTTTTTAAATTAAAAATACGGAAGTTTAAAATTGTTGCCCCCCCAACCCCCACCCCCGAGGTGAGTTCACCACTCATGCAACATCAAGCAATTGGCAGATACACGTATCCGCCATGTATCAATCCCCATAGGTGCCAGATACTGAGTGTGGTACCACAGTGGTACCACAGTGCCTGTATTATCATCAACTCCTCCAAAATTTAGCACTGATGTGGACACTCATAAAAAAATACTAAATAGGAGCAAGAGAAAACCATTCAGCCCTTCAAGCCTGCTCCACCATTCTAAATGATCATGGCTTTTCACTCCCCAATTCCTGCTTACCATACTCTTTCATCCCCTCAGCCAAAAGGGCCCCATCCAACTCTTTTTTTTAAATATCAAATGAACTGGCCTCAACAACTTTGTTGTAATGAGTTCCACATGATTACAACCCTCTGAGTGTAGTTTATATTCTTTGCCTTAAATGGCTTACCCCTTATCCTTGTACTGAGAGTCTTGGCTTCTCTCCGATGATACCAAATTGAGTGGAAAACTTTGTACAGTGGATTTGGAGAGGCTGCAGAAGGATATAGTTAAGTTAGTTAAGCAGGGGAAAGTCTGGCAGATGGAGTACAACGTTGGTAAATGCGAGGTCATCCACTTTGGGACCTGTTGATCAAATTGGGAGGGAAGGGAGTCAGAGGCGACCATTAGAGGAGCGAGGAGGAGAGGCTGTTGGGAAGGTAAGGCTTATAAAAGGGCACTGACCAGGGCCTGGTCGATCACTCAAGGGAGCAGAGGAAAGAAGAGGTGAGCAGGTAAGCAGTATTATTCTAAGGGCATTTACTGGGGCAGGTTTAATTAATTAATTGGTTAATAGGTCAATCGGATAGTAGGCCAATAAATAAGAGGGGAAGCATAGGAAGCAGCCAGCGAGGAGCGGCCCAGGTGAGTGAGTGGAGCAGCAAAAAAGTGAGGCTTCAAGGCTTTGGCTCATCAGGCTTCGGCGAAAGCAGGCGAGGAGAAAGGTGGGCTTTATTATTTACCCTTCATAGGTGAGTTTACATTAAAGGGCTGAGACATGCTCAAGTTGCCAGGTGTGGGAACCATGGGAGAGTTCCTCCCTCCCAAGTGACCATGTCTGTGCCAAGTGCAATGAGGTGAAGTTCCTTAAAAACCAGGTTTGTGATCTCCAGCTTGAGGACTAACAGCTCATCAGGGAAAGCGAGGAGGCAAGTGAGAGACCCTTTCCCCTGCCCAGAGTGCATGCGTTAAAGGGGTGTACCGGGACGAAACTATTAAAGGATAAAATTAAGGAACTGAAGCTGCAACTTGATGATCTGAGGCTTATTAGGGAAAATGAGGAAGTTATTGACATGACTTAAGCAGGTGGTTACCCCCAGATTGGGTGGGGTCAGGTAAGTGGACTACTGTCAAAGGTGGAAGGAAGGTTGCTCAGTCAGTGGAGAGCACTCCAGGGGCTACTCCTCTTAGCAACAAATATATTGTATTGGATGATGTTGGGGAAGATGACCAGTCTGAGGTTGGATCAAGGGAGCCAGCGGTGCAGAATGGAAGGAAGAGGGACAAGGTGGTCATTGGGGACTCCATCATCAGGGGAACAGACAGAAGGTTCTGCGTGCCTGACAAATATTCCTGCATGGTATGTGCCTTCAAGGAGCTAGAGTGAGGGATATCTTGGACGGGGTTCATGGTATTCTGAGAGGAATGTGTGAACAACTGGATGTCCTGGTACAAATGGGTACCAATGACATAGACAAATTGAGGGAGGAGATCCTGAAGAGGGAGTACCATGAGCTAGGACGGAGATTAAAAAGCAAGACCTCCGGGGTCATAATCTCAGGGTTGCTACCTGTGCTGCATGCGGGATGGGGCCAAAATGAAAAAAATTAGGAAGTTAAATGTATGGCTGGAGGAATGGTGCAGGGTGCAAGGTTTCAGGTTCATGGACCATTGGGATCTCTTCTGGGGGAGACATGACCTCTATAGGAAGGATGGGTTGTACCTGAATCCAAAGGTGGCCAATATATTTGCAGTAAGGTTTAATAATGCTGTTGGATATATTTTAAACTGAATTGGCAGGGGATGGAAATGGATAGGAAGAAGAACATAGGGGTAGCTCCGATAGACTGAAATCTCAAAGCTGGAGGGAACAAAGAGGGATAGGAGAGTTTCAGAGAGTGTGTCAGGCAGCAAATTGGAGAGAGCAGGGTGGTACAGTTTCAAGGTATTGTTTATGAATGCACGGAGTAAAAAGAATAAAATGATTGAGCTTGAGGCGCAAATGGACATTGGAGGATATGATGTTATCGGAGTAACAGAGACATGGTTGCAGGAGGGACAGGATTGGGAAATTATTGTTCCAGGGTGTATGTCCTATTGAAAAGACAGAAAGTTAGGTAGAGGAGGTGGAGTGGCTCTGTTGGTGAAGAATGAAATTCAGGCACTGGAAAGGAAAGAATCAGGTGGAGTAGAGTCTGTTTGGATAGAGTTGAGAAATTGCAAAGGCAAAAGAACCATAATGGGGGTTATATACAGACCTCCGAACAGTGGTTCAGATGTGGGAATCAGTATAAATAAAGAATTAAGAATGGCATTGTGATACAGTAGTTATGGGTGACTTCAACTTGCAGGTGGACTGGGAAAATCAAGTAGGTGTGGGAAAACTAGAGAGTGAGTTTATAGAATGTCTCCGAGATACTTTCTTGGAGCAACTTGTGATGGAATCTACCGGGGGAAGTCTGTTCTGGATTTGATTCTGTGCAATGACGAGTTAATAAGGAACCTTGAGGTAGAGGTACCATTAGGTATTAGTGACCATAGTATGATTACTTTTAATCTGCAAATGGAAAGGGAGAAGAAAAGGAAGTCAGAAACATTAGTGCTACAGCTGAATAAGGGTGATTATACAGCTATGAGGGAGGAACTAGCCAAAATAAAATGGAAGGACATTCTAGCTGGGAGGACAACTGGGCAAAACTGGCAGGTATTTCTAGATATTTTTCACAGGATTCAGAATATATCCATCCCAAGGAGGACGAAAGGCTCTACGAAGAGCAAATGGCAGCTGTGGTTGACAAAGGAAATCAAGTGCAGTATCAAGTCCAAAAGAAATAGTATAAGATGGCAAAGCAGAGTGGGAGGTTAGAGGATTGGGAAGCGTTTAAAAAAACAACAAAGAGAAACTAAGAAAGTCATTCGGGAGGGGAAAATGAAGTAAGAGAGTAAATTGGCAAGTAATATAAAATGGGATAGTAAAAGCTTCTTCAGTTATGTTAAAAGGAAGAAATTGGTAGGGGCCAAAATTGGGCCCTTAAAAACGGAGAAAGGTGAAATTATCAATGGGAACATGGAGATGGCTGAGGAATTTAACAAATACTTTGCATCTGTTTTCACCAAGGAGGATATAGGTTATGATCAGATAAGGGGTAGGGGGTCAAGCAGTATCTAGGGACTTGGTGAAATTACCGAAGGAAATAGAGAATTTGATCGATATTCAGATCCAGAACTAGGTGGTTGTGAGCAAATTGTTAGAACTGAGGCCTGATAAGTCCCCAGGGTGCTTAGAGAGGTTGCTCTGGAAATTGTGGAAGCACTGGTTGACATTTTCCAAAGTTCTTTAGATTCTGGGGAAGTGCCTGCAGACTGGAGAGTGGCTGATGTAGTACCACTTTTTAAGAAGGGAGGGAGAGAGAATACAGGAAATTATAGACCGGTCAGCCTGATGTTGGTGGTGGGGAAGATATTGGAATCCATCATTAAAGGAGAAATAGCAGAACACTTAGGAAGGAATGATAGTATCGGTACTAGTCAGTATGGGTTCCTTAAAGGAAAATCTTGCTTGATTAATCTCCTGGAAGTTTTTGAGGACATAACAAGGAGGGTGGACTCGGGAGAGCCAGTGGATGTCGTGTACTTGGTCTTCCAGAAAGCCTTCGACAAAGTCCGACACAGGAGGCTAGTTAGCAAAATCAAGGAGCATGGTATCAGGGGTTGGATGCTGTCATGGATAGATAGTTGGTTGAGAAATAGGAAACAAAGGGTTGGGATAAACCGGTCATTTTCTGGATGGCAGAATGTGATGAGTGGGTTCCCGCAGGGATCGGTGTTGGGTCCTCAGTTGTTTATCATTCATGTAAATGTTTTGGATGAGGGGATTTATAACTACATATGCAAATTCGCAAATGACACTAAACTGGGTGGTAGTGTGGTGCGAGGAGGATGTCAGGAAATTGCAGGGAGACTTGGACAGGTTAGGGGAGTGGGCGGAGAAATGGCAGATGTAGTTTAAAATGAGAGGTTGTCCATTTTAGAGGCAGAAACAAGAGAGCAGAATATTATTTAAATGGTGTTAAGCTGGGGAGTGGGGTAATGCAAAGGGATCTGGGCGTACTTGTTCACCAGTCATTGAAAGCTAGCATGCAGGTTCAGCAAGCGGTGAAGAAGGCGAACGGTATGTGGGCTTTCATAAAGAAGGGATTGGAGCATAGGAGTAGAGAAGCCCTCTTACAGTTGTACAGGACCCTGGTGAGACCTCACCTGGAGTATTGCATCCAGTTCTGGTCCCCATATTTATCAAAGAACATAGTTGCTATAGAGGGAGTGCAGCACAGATTTACAAGGTTAGTTCCTGGGATGGCAGGATTGTCATATGCGGATTGGCTAGAAAGACTTGGATTATATGTGCTGGAGTTTAGAAGAATGAGGGAAGTCATGATTGAGGTATTTAAGATTATCAAAGGGCTTGACAGGGTGAAATCAGAGTACATGTTCCCAATGATGGGAGAGTCTAGGACAAGAGGGCATAGTTTAAGAATACAGAGAAGGCCATTTAATACAGAAATGATGAGAATTTTTTTTACCCAGAGAGTTGTGGATCTGTGGAATGCATTGCCACAGAGGGTAGTGGGGGCGGATTCGCTGGATAGATTTAAGAGAGAGTTGGATAAGGCTCTTGTGGGCAGGGGAGTTAAGGGTTATGACGTTAAGGCTGGGATTGGTTATTGAAAGAGAAAGATCAACCATGATCCGATAAATGGCGTTGCTGGCTCGAAGGACCAATTGGCCTACTCCAGCTCCTATTGTCTGTTGAAAAATAGGAGAGCAGATTATTATTTAAATGGTGAAAGACTGCAGCATGTTGTTGTGGTGAAGGACTTGGGAGGGCTTGTGCATGAATAGCAAAATGATGGGTTGCAGGTACAAGAAGATATTAAGAAGGCAAATGGAATGTTGGCCTTCATGGCTAGAGGAATTGAATTCAAGATCAAGGAGGTCATGGTTCTGGTGAGGTTGCACCTGGAGAACTGTGTACAGATCTGGTCTCCATACTTGAGGAAGGATATACTGGCCTTGGAAGCAGTCCAGAGGAGGTTCACCAGGTTGATCCTGGAGACAAGAAAAGACTAAATTGTATGGGATTATACTCACTTAAATTCAGAAGAATGAGAGGAGATCTTATTGAAACATATAAAATTATGAAAGGGACAGATAAAGTAGAAGCAGGAAATTTTTGTTCACTGGTAGATGAGACCAGAACTAGGGGACACACCCTCAAGATTCTGGGGAATAAATTTAAAAAGGAGATGAGGGAAAAACTGTGGAATTCTCTGCCCAGGGAAGCAATTGAGGCTAGTTTGTTGAGTGAAAGGGAAAAAGTTTAAGGGGAACATGGAGGGCTGTAGGCTGGGTGCATGTCAGTGGACTAGGCAAAAAAAAATGGTTTGGCATTGGCTTGAAGGGATCTGTATCTGTGCTATAATGTTGTTTTGTTCTATGTACAGGGCAGTAGGCATTGTCAATTTGGGCTTTGACATTTAGCAGGATAGATGGGTTGGAAGTCAGATCGCATGGGATGAGCTAGCCAAATGGATACAAAAGTAGCTTGATGTTTGGAGACCAAAGTTGGTAGTGGAGGATGTTGCTCAGATTGGAGGCATGTAACCAGTGGTGTACTGCAGGGTCCATTTGTTTGTGAGACATGATTTCCCTGCCCTAAGCTATCGTAAATATCCCTAATCAGTCCTTGCCTTCAAAATGCAAGTAGATCCTGTTGCTCTTAATCCTCTCCATAAACTTACTCACAACTGATATTAAGCAAACCTGCCTCTAGTTCCTTGGCTTATCCTGACAGCATTTTAAAAAGGCCACTCTCCAGTGTTCTGGCCATTTGCCCTTGCTCAATAATGAAGCAAATATCTCTGCCAGCACCCCTGAGATTTCTTCAATAGCTCCCATCACATCCTGGGATACACCTGAACAGTCCCTGGGGAATGATCTACCTGAAAGTCCCTCACCTTCAGTGATAGGTATTCTCTTCAAAACACTGATATTTAGTTTCCTGAATTCAAAAGCCTCCATGTCTTTTTCCATGGTAAATAAGGATGAGAATTACTTGTTAATAACCTTGCCCATCTCCTGTTCCATGTTGATTTAAAGGGATCCTATACTTTCCCTAGTTACTCTTTTGTCTTTAATGTACTTATTGTACTCCTGGAATTCTCCTTAACCTTATCTGCCAGAGCTATCTGCTGCCCCCTCCTGATTTCTCTTTTAAGTGACCTCCTACATCCTAGGGTGGCACAGTTGGCGTAGTGGTTAGCACAACGCCTTTACATTGCCAGCGATTGGGACAAGGGTTCATATCCCGTGCTGTCTGTATGGAGTTTCTATATTTTCCCTGTGTCTATATGGGTTTTCCCCAGGGTTTCCTCCCCATTTGAAATGTACTGGGGGTGTAGGTTAATTGGGTGTACATTGGTCTAAATGGCCTGTTACTGTTCTGTATGTCTAAATTTATATCCCCTACTGCTTCAAGGATTCACCTGATTTCAACTGTCTACAACTGTTATATGGCTTCTTTTCCTTTTTTTTTAAATTTTTTTTATTTTTCACTCTATGAACCATACTGACCAAAATGCACCCAAACATTTCCCTCTTGAATATACACAGTGTCATTTTCTCCCCTTTTTTCCCCCTCCCTTCCCTCCCTCCTTCACCTCCCCTCCCCACTCACTCAATGTTCAACATATATGGCTTCTTTTCCTTCAGCAGATGATCAGTATTAGGGTTCCATAATCTTGCTTTTCCAGCCTTGCTTTCCACATAATCTTCACCAAGTGAAGGCCTTTTTAAAAAAAATCTTACTTAAGCTTTGGACTCCTTCAGTCGAGAAGGACTGTGCAGAAGTTTGACTGGCAGAAAAAAAATTGTCTCCATTTTACAGTTGCATGAAAAAGGTGCTAATGTGTAATTCAAATCACTGGGTCTGCAATAGATCCAATCTCATGTGTTAAGCAAGGCTTGTCCTTGCAATTCCAATCAGGTTCCCACTGAAATAGAGCTAATCTCCAGGACCAATAAGGAACTCTCCAGCTTGTGTCACCTCCACTCTTCAATCAAAATCACCCCAGTCTCAAAGTTCAAATGACAATTTGCCATCATAAACTCACCAAAGAAAAAAAATCAGTGCAATATTTAAAAGGTCAGTGTAGATGGGTACAAATCCAAAGTTCATTCCACGTCAGCTTTACAGAATCCTTGCCTATCAGTCAAGGGTCCTGGTTTCAAACCACACTGCAGGGCACATGAACTTAATACCGCTTGACAGTATTTAGCTTTTTGTGTCAGTTTTGGTCACCTAACTACAGGAATAATATCAATATGATTGAAAGAGTGCAGAGGAGATTTAAAAGCATCTTGCTGGGACTTGAAGAAGTGAGTTAACACGGAAAGGTTAAACAGGTTAGGACTTTATTCCCTGGTGCATAGAATGAGGGGAGATTATGATTGTATACTTAATTATGACATTAAAGAAAAATTGGACAGCTATGTGGATGGGAGGGATATGGTCCAGATGCAGGTCAGTGGGGCGAGGCAGGATAATAATAATTTGGCATTGTCTAGAATGGCCGAAGAGCCTGTTTCTGTGATGTATTGTTCTTTGACAATAGAACAGCACAGATCAGGTGGATGTTGGAAATCTCTTCCATAGAACAATGTTTTGTAGGCTTATGGGAGAGATGAAATTTCCTTATGTCCTGTGACAGTTGCTTTTTGCCGTCAATGTGGCCAATACTGACCACTTTTTGTGAAAACTCTTGGTACAAGTTGACTGCCATTTTTCTTGACAGTATCTAGTTACAAATGTACTAGTACTGCAACTGCAAAAGAAGATGAACCCACTCCTTGTTGCTTAAACTGGCAGTCTCCTCCCTGTTGTGCCTCGCTCAGTTCAGCGAAGTCAGTGTCAAAACATCTGAATTCCCAAGATATGATAGCAAAGTAGCATTCAGGTCATTGGCTGCTGGAATTGTTCATGAAGGTCCTTACATTCTTGGACCAGAACGTAATATTGTGGAGAGGTAGCTGCCTATGTGGATTTTCGAAGATGGAGCTATTTATGTTTGTGAAAATAAAATGAACATTTTCCACATCGCTTTGAATATTTTTATGCAAAATTATTTGGTGTGAGAAAAATTATACTGTTTGATTTTAACAGATTGAATGCTTATTGATTTTTTTAAAAAACATTAAATATGGAGAGATTGGATTACCCATCTACAATAGGCAGCTGCTGCATGGGTTAGGCTACACTGGACAAAGGAATGATTCAACCATTCATAATTGAGCCCAGAGAGCTGTAATAAATCAGAATACAGATTTATTAGGGAGCCAGTTGCACATTTCATCATGGTTTACTAAATAAAACTTGTATGAAATTGTGATAGGGAAAAATGTTGGTTTTTCTCTGTGCATTGTCTGGTCCCTTTGGGTAATATTTTTCCTCTCCCCAACACGAGCTTGATACTGAGGTTTGGATTTCATCTTTGCAGAATGTCAACTCGGGTATTTCTTGTTCGCATCATTGTTTGCTTCATGCTTGGGATGTCATGTTACCACTGTACAAACGTTGATGAGATTACACTGTAATCCTCACATTGTGAGGAGTTATGGTCACCCAACAATATGAAGGATATCATTAACCTGGAAAGGGTGCCGATAAGATTCATGACAATGCGACTGGGACTAGAGGGCTTGGGTTGGAAAGGATAGGCTGGGGCCTTTGTCTCTGGACCATAGGAGTCTGAGGGTGGACCTCATCGAGAATTATAAAATTGTGAGGAGCATAAATAAGGTGAATGGTTGCAGTCTTTTTCCCCCAAAGTAAGGGAGTCTAAAACTAGATGCCAAAGGTGAGAGGAGAAAGACAGGGGAACTGACAGCAAACGTTGGCTGGTAGGTACATGGAATGAGCTGCCAGAGGAAGTGGAAGAGGTGGATGGAATTGCAACATTTAAAAGACATGTAAGCAGGTTAATCGATAAGAATGGTATGGAGGGGTATTTGCAAAATGCAGGCTAATCGAATTAGGTTGGGTAGACATCTTGATTAGCAAGGACACATTGGGCTGAAGTGACTCTTTCCATGATATAAACTCTGTGACTGTAGTAACCATTGCACACCAGTTGCCACATGGGTTTCACAGGGCAAGGCTCAGTTCCAGTAGCATTGAGTACAAGAGCATCTTGATGAACCTTTATAGAATAGCTGCTTGGCCACATCTGGAATTTTGCATCTTTTTTAAAATTCACAACACAGTACTAGATTCCAACCTAATTAACTTACAACCCTGTACCTTTTGAAGGGTGGGAGGAAACCGGAGCACTAGAGGAAACCTCTCAGACATGGAGAGAATGTACAAACTCCTTACAGACAGCGCCGAGTTCGAGCCCAGTTGCTGGCGCTGTAGAAGCGTCGTACTAACTCTGTGCAAACAGTGCCATTCTTGATGCCCCACTTTAAGGAAAAGGTAAAGGGCTTTGGGCAGGCAGGAGAGGTTTATTAAAATGATTCTCGGGATGAGGAACTTCAGTGGAAGGGCTGGAAAGCCAGGACTTTGCTCCTCGAGTTATGAGAGGGTCTGAAAGAAGGGGAAGCAGAGACACAGAGCGGCCAAGTACAAAGGAGTAGAGAGATGAGAACACTCCTCCATACGCTTACCCTTGCTGGAAACCAAAGCTGAGCAGGTACTGGGAACTGTATGCATCATAATTTGTCCATTATGTTGGGAAATGTTTCCATGTCCAGTGTAAAAGCAGAGATTCACAGGAGCAGTCATACGCAGAATTGGTCTTCATTATACAAATGCAGACCCTGCAGGGTATGTCAATTTTCTGTAATGCCTCATGAGAAGGTCAGACCTCTCGAGATTTAAGGGCTGCCTGTGATTAATCCTTATTTTTCATTTCCATGATTCAGACACTGTCTTGAATGAATGTAATCAGCAACGTCAGCTGGAGGCTGAACTTCGAGAAATACGTCAACAGATGCAGAGCTTCCATGATCGCAAGCAGAAGCTAAGGTGGGTTGTCATGACTGCATTTAACAACCTGCAGCTGCAAAACGGGATGAGTGAAATGCTGAAATTCTTGGCTAAATCCTCCAAGCATCTGTGCATACAGGCATGTAATTAAGTCTTGCTTGCTGCCCAACACCCCCCTCCCTCCCCACCCCAGCCACCTGATCCATCTTCCTTCGCAAGATTTGATGCTTTAGACTCAGCCAGAGAATGTCATCAAAGAAAACAACCTTCAAGGACACCACTGAATCCCACCCCTCCTCCCAGTATATTGACTTGCCTTCCCTCTTCTCTCTTGCTCCCTTTCTGCCCCACACTCATCTTCCTTGTGCTGCCTCCTCTTACCCCTGCTTCCCCTCCTTTGCTTCATTCTCCACCCCCCCACTCAAGCCTTGACCCTGCCCCCTTGAGCATTGACCCTCTACGGCATCTGCATCAGAACTGGCCATTTCCACAGTAAGTCATCCATTTTCTCCGCAGGACAACCTTGGCCCTTGCCCTATCATTGATTTTCTCATTCTCCTGGCCTCCTCCAACTTTCTCTTCCTCTAAAAACTCATTCGTCTTTCTTCCCAGTTCTGACAAAGAATTTTCAACCTTAAACATGAACTGATTCCCCTACCACAGATACTGCCTGACCTGCTGAGTGTTTCCAACATTTTATGTTTTTAATTCACATTCTTGCTCTTACATTTTATTTCATTTACTGTTGAATGCACTGCTACTTCCCTTCCAGGAACACCACCCTGAAATTCTTCTTTGCTCTAAGGAGATATTTCTTTGTCCATGTGTTCTTGACCGTACTCAGGGGTCTGTGTTTAACACTCACTAGGGTGTCCTTCCAAAATTTGTTTCTCAAGCCACGTCCCCTTCCAAAGATCATCTCACCCCCGGAGGTTCCTCCCTTTCCTATTCATTCACAGTCTAAACAAGCCAGTGTTTCTCAAGGCAGTGTTCTCACATCCTCGTGAGATGTATGAGTAAGTTTACATTGGATGGCTGCTTGGGCCAGTTGGCTGCTGCAATGTTTTACCTGAGATCCACCCTTAATGCCAAGTGTTGGATCATTTACACTTTTGACCTCTCTTTACATCATCTATCACAAAGCTGTCAAGATCTGCAGCTCCCTATCTGGTGATGACTTTTCTCCTTCCTTTCTGACACCAAAGATTGTAACCACAACAGCTCTTGAAGTTCATTACCCCTCCTGAACTTTCTCCTTGTCCACTTTCCTCTGACCCCACCTCTCACTCCAGTTCCACCCCTTTGTGTGTTTGCACCATACCTTTTGACCTTCCCCTCTCTAATCCCAAGGTATCGTTTCCCAATAGAGGATGCAGTTTTACCCCTACAATAAACTCCCAGCTCAATAGGGAACCAATTTTCTTTTGTGCCTGTGTCCCCAGTCTTAACTGCAGACTGCTGACCCTTTCTTGTATCAACAGAATTCCAGATCTACCTGAACACTTCCCCTTGCCTTCTTAATTTTGCTCAATCTATTCATTGCTAGGTGAAGATGTGACATTGACCACCTTGATATTTCAACTTCCCCTAATTGTTCTAACGTGCCACCTATGAATGTGCAGTACTCTACTCTGATAAGAACTGGGCAGCATAGTTAGCTTAGTGAACAGTGCAACGCTATTACAGTGTCAGCGGCCTGGGTTCAGATTTGGCACCGTCTGTAAAGAGTTTATGCATTCTCCCCATGCTTGCATGGGTTTCCTCTGGGTGCTCTGGTTTCCTCCAAAATGTACGGGAGTTCTAGGCAAATTGGGGTATTTTGGGCGGCATGGAGTAGTGGGTCAGAAGGGTCTGTTACCGTGCTGTATGTCACTTTAAAAAAAAAAATTCCATTCTTCCAGTTCCTCAATCACAGTTGGACAGACTTCAACATTCCATACAGGAGTCTCTTGAGTTCTCTTCCATATTCCTGAACTATGGATTTCTGTACAATTGTTGACAGAGCCCTTGACTGCATTTCATCTATTTCCTACACCTCTGTTCTCATCCCTTCATCTCCTGTCTTCTTGTCTTTATCTTCCACCTCAACAATTTCTCCATTCATCCTTTGCAACTTGCACCAGACCCGTATTCCCTCCTCCCTGGTCTGCTGTTCTCTGCCCACAGATCACTTATTGTCCAGTGATGGAATCAAAGAACACTACATCACAAAAACAGGCCCTTCAGTCCATGTCACCTGTGCCAAACTGTTATTCTGCCCAGACCCAATGACCTGCACCTGGACCATAGCCTTCCATACTCCTCCCATCTACGGCCTTTTTCCAAATTTTTCTTATATGTCAAAATGGAACCTGCATTCACCTCTTCAGCTGGCAGCTTATTCCAGACTTTCACCACTCTCTGTGTGAAGATGTTGTCACAAATATTCACTTTAAATGTTCCAAAGTCGAGTGTATTGTCATCTATTGCACAACCCAACAAAACAGCATTCTCCGTCCTCAAGTGCAAAACACAAACACACAACCAGACATAACACACATACAGACAAACAATACATTTGCAGGACAAGTATTCATATATACAAATAAATATTGATATATTACACTTCTAATCTGCTGCTTTGGGTGTTCCCAATTGACCTCCTAGTCACTGGAGAAACCCAAATCCAGATTGGATGACACCTTTGCGAGGGACCCTGTAATCAGTCCACAGTGGCAACCCTGAGTTTCCCATGGCCTTTCATTTTAATTCTATGTCCCACTCCCACTGGCTTTCTGTGGCTTTCCCCATGTTACAACAAAGCCAAACTCAAGAGTAAGGACCAGCTCCTCATCTTCTGTCTGGTCAAGTTCAAGCATCCAGACTCCGTGTCGAGGTCTGCAGTTTTGGTAACTTCTCTCTGTATTAGAACTGGCCATTTTCATTGATAGCCATGTATCTGTGATATTAGCTCAGTTATTTTCATTCTCTATTAGTACAGTCTGGCCTGTTGCATTTGTCTTTGACAACTGTGGCTTGGGAAATATTTTGTACTCCTTTGTCTGTATTATCATTCTGTACTGGCACCAACTATCTGTCTTACCCCAACAGCGATCCTGTCCTCACCCTACCATAGAATTTGTTTTTCTCAGTGTCCCAATTCTAGATAGAGTCTTTGACCTTAACTCTGTTCCTCTTTCCAGAGATTCACTTGGACCCACATACTCTCTTTAGTCCCACTCTCAGATCTTCTGCTGATTGGTCAACCTCACTCTTGCGCAGCTGAGTTTCAGAGAGGGGAACAACTCTTCGTATGCATTCTTGTGTATCAAGATAAACTCCTGCTTGAAGCATATTTGTGTTTTCCTGTGTGTGCATGCCACTCCTGTACTGAACAAGATCATTGCTCAGGAGTCCAGTGTGGATGTGACTTCTTGCTATTGAGATCCATAATAAACGAGGTCAAAATTGCTTACTGCAAATTGGACTGATTCAGGTGGAACGGTTAGTGTAGCAGTTAGTGCAATGCTGTTACAGTGCCAGCGACTGGGGTTCAAATCCGGTACTGTCTAAGGATTTAGTACAGTACCACTCCAATTATCCAAAATGGACGGGACCAGGCCTACGTCAGATAAACAGATTTTTTTAGCGAACTGGTCATTTTTTAAAAAATAGCCCATTAGCAACAGCAAGTCACTTGTAACAGTATTTAAACAACAAGGGAAGGCTTTGTAAGCATTAAATTCTCACCAAAATAATGCTGGCTGCCGCCAACCACCAAGACCTCCCATCCGCAGCTGATCCCCGACACGTATGCACCACTGCTGCTGATCCGTGGGGAGGCTTCCTGGGCTGGTTCTCATTGGCGAGTCAGTGGGTTCCTGTCTCACTGGTCACCTGCGCTCCTGACCCTGCTAGGCCTACCGCACACGTACACCGGTAAGTCTGATGTGCGTATGTGGTAGTAGGCCAAGGGGAGGGTTCGAGTTGGCGTCGGGGAGCTCCACTGTGCCGAGGAGGGAGGGAATTGAACCCAAGGTCCCCACTCTTGCCAAGGAGGCCACTCTCCTTGATGACTCTGGGGCGAGGGATTCTTTCGACCGCTAGCAGCTGGGAAACAGTGGCATGTGGTTTGAAAGGGAAAGTTGGAGAGAAAAGTCAATGGAGAAGTGTAGTTACCTGAAACAAGGACAATCGTCATTCTAATTTCATGTTGGGTGAATTTTTTTTTCAACCTGTGGTCAGTTCAACTCCAAAAGAATTTTAGATAAATGAGAATTTCTGATTTGTTTTGGATATCCTCATTTATCCGAATTTTTTTTAAAAATTCAGATAAATGAAGATTTCAGAGAATCTGATTTTGGATCATTGGAGTTGTTCTGTATGTTCTACCCATGTCTGTGTGGGTTTCCTCCAAACCTTAATTGGGTGTAATTGGACAGTGCAGGTTTGTGGCCTAGAAGGACTGTTAACATGCTGTATGTCTCCTAATAACACACTTCTTGCATGTCCTTTTGAACACACCATGGTTTGGCGGCATGTAGAAAGCTGCATTTAACAGTGCTGCCTGGAATAAAACTACTCCAAATTATACTCAGTGCTCACCTAGTAGAGCGACTGCCTCACAGCTCCAGTGACTCCAAGGATGTTTGCATGTTCTCCTCACACATCCCAAAGCTGTGCTAATTATAAGTTAATTGGTTCCTATAAATTGCCATGATTTGTAGGTGTTATGAATGAGAAAACAGATTTGATAGGTCTCAAAAGCAAGGACTCTGAACAAAGTTTTGTAGTAAATGATTTTATTTACAAAAGGCAAGCACGGGAAAATAGTAACAGGGATAACGTGCACAGTTTAAACCAAGTGTGGTGAAGTGAATAAAACACATTAGCACACAATTTATAGCGAGCATGGGAAAGAGAGAGAGAGAGACACCCCCCCCAAAAAAAAAACTGGGAACATACAATCAAGGAAAAATCAATACAATACCTGCCACCCCTTGACTCAGGGCAGACAAGGCTCTATGCTACTCAGGACACTAACAAAGACATTCCCAACCCTTCAACAGTGCACATCTTACCAACAATTTCTCCAGCACCATCCCACAGTTTTCAGTCTGGAGTGAAGCAGGGTGGTCCCTTGAAGATGACAAAGTAAGGACCAAGCACAAATGGTGCACTTTATTGTGTTGGAAGGCTCAGCTCAGGCTCAATGCCAGCAAGGTTAAGCTGATTGCAAAGATCAATGACCCAAAGCCAAGTACAAAGTAATATAAATTAGCCAATGGCAAAGTGTGCACTAATGGATGGCCGGAGCAAAATCTTGATTGGCAGGTGGTGTGTCTTCCAAACAGGTAGTGGGCAGTGCTGTAACGCGACAGCCATGATCCTTCATAATACAATAGGTAGATGATAAAATTGATTAAAAATGCGGGAAGAAAAAGGTTGTAAGAATTAATGGGGTAATGGGATTGGTCTGTGAGCTGGAATAGATGTAATGATTCAAGTGGCCTCTTAAATCATGAGGAAATATGGAAATTAACATTCCATTGGATTTGTTCTCAGAATCTGGCGGAAACAGGCTTCTGTGCTACAGAATTGGCTGCAGGTAAATGGAAGAGAAGAGGGAAAAGAAGTGTCACAGATGAGGCAAGAACTAAAGCAGGTAAATTATTACATGTCCTATATTCTCAGATCTATTGAACTGTCTGGGATTAAAATGTTTACCATTTACAGGCATCATCTAATCATGTAGAGTCAAGTCTTTCCAATACTGAATTTCTGTCAGTGGGAAGTGGAGAACTAGTCTCTTCTCACTGCCGCCGGGTCCCCCATTCAGTTTTTTTCACTTGAAGTCAGAGGTGAGATCATTGGAAGATCAGAGGTGGAGTGAGTAAGCAAATTTAAATTCTCGGAGGATCTTTTCTGGACTCAACACATTACTGGTATTGTGAAGAAAGCACGTCAGCGCCTCTATTTCCTCAGTTTGCGGAGGTTTGGTACGACTTTGGAAATCCCGGCAAATTTCTACAGATGTGAGGTGGAAAGTGTGCTGACTGACTGCATCGTGGTTTGGAATGGGGACACCAATACACCTGAGCGTGAAGCCCTGCAAAAGGTAGTAGATACAGCCCAGGACGTCACAGGCAAAACCCTCCCCACCATCAAGAACATCTACAGGGAACACCACCATCAGAGAGCAGGTCCACACCACCAGCACATGCTCTGTTCTCGCTGCTCCCATCAGGGAAGGGGTATAGATGTCACAAGACTCACACCACCAGGTTCAGGAACAGCTGCATTAGACTCCTCAATAAACTCAGTCAGGAACTCATTTAAGGACTCTAACTTTTGGACTTTTTAAAACACTCCTCTCTTTATTGCAGTCAGTTTGTTTACATGTGTATAATGTGTACAGTTTTTTGCACTTCCAATGAGTGGTAATTCTGCTGTGTCCACAGGAAAAAAAATCTCAGGGTTGTATGTGATGTCATGTATGAACTCTGACAATAAATCTGAAATTGGACTTTGGTCAAGCTAAAAATGGACTGATATGGTGCAGCTAGTTATGGTCATGGTCCAGGTAAGGAAGTGGTTGAGGAATTGGTCTTTGCATCCCAATATCAAAATATTGCACTTGCTGGGGTCAAGGCACAAACCAAGTTCAGAAGAGATGCAAAAAGCCAATGTCGGGAAAAACTAGGTGGGTTCAGCAGCATGAACTGCTGACTGACCATTTCCCTCCATGGATTCTGCCTGATCTGCTGAGTTCCTCCAGCACCTTGTTTTTCTTTAGTTCAAGATTCCAGCACCTGCTGTTTCTGTGTTCATATGCACCTCAGTCTGAAAAGAAGCCAGGGAATATAATAGGAAATAAATGACTAGATTTCTGTACATCTTTATTCGTGGTGTGGGAGATGTTTCTTTTGCAGAGGCTTAACGATTTCTGTTTTGCTGGGGCATTCAATTGTGATTGTTTATCCTTTGCAGTGATATATTTGGGTTTTAATCTATTTGTCAGTTGATGGGATTTATCATCATCTGTCTATTAAATGCTAACAGTGGGGATGGAGCTGCACTGACGTGAAGAAAAGCCTGTTCTCTCCATTCCCAATCCACAGCAGCAGAGACTGCTTTCTGGTGGGGTGTTAACAGAATCTGGGAATGGGTTGATTGTAAATGTGCTACATTTGTATTTGGAGTTAAAACTGTTGTGTCAAATCAGACAAGTGAGGTAAAAAAATGAATATGGTCCAAAGCTCCTGCCCCTTTCACTGCCAGCAACAAGCTTTGGTAATTCTCTGTCATGCACATTTTATTCCAACACAACAGGAACTCAAAAGGATACCACAGAGTATGAAATGTATGACCATTAACAGGCTTAGTTACTGAAACAGCAGAATCTCAGTGAGGAAATGTCAAATGTGTTTACAGTTGCCATCAGCAATTATTCACATTTGCCACATTTTTGAGATTTGGTTGGCCACATTGGGGAAGCTGCATTTGCCTTATCAGGGAAGGATTTTGCTTTAAATGTTCAATACTTCAGCGAGTTGTTATCTATTTTAAAAACTACCAACACTACTTTGCAACACTTTTACAGCGCCAGCGATTGGAATAGGACTGGGGTTCAAATCTCACTCTGTAAGTTTCTCCCTGTGTTTTCTCTGGGGGGCTCCAGTTTCTTCCCACTGTTCAAAACGTACCAGGACTAAGGGAGTGTAAATTGGGCAGCACAGAGTTGTGGGCCGAAATGGCCTGTTGCAGTGCTGTATTTCTAATTTTTTTTTAACTTTAGCTGTTGGACATGCAAACTATTCCAAATTCACTTTCTGCTGGAATCTGGAAATTAATTCAGGGTTGAATTTGTTCTTAAAAAAAAAATAACCTGAAGGTGAATTTACCTGAGAATTTATTGGTATTTGAGAACCAAGTCTATTTCCAGGTTCCTACTCCCCACCCATTCATTAAAATGTCAGCTTGCCAATCCCCGACTAAAACTGGGTTTGCTTCTCTCAATACTTGTCAATTTCTGCATGAAAAAAAATGGGGAGTGTATTGAATAATGTTCCAAATCTTAGCTCCTGGTTGTTATATCTTGCACTCATCAAACTGAGCCATGGGTGACAGCAGGGCAGGTACTAGATGATCTTTATGATCCCATGAACAGTTGGCAAGAAATGGTTACTCCCTACAACCATCTTCCTTCCATGTCCTTCCTTTCTGGTAATGTTATGGCATAACATTCTCTAGTTTTGGAGAAAGAGAACTTGAGTTATAAGGAGAGACTGAATAAACTGGATTTATTCTCAGTACAACACAGGAAGTTAAGGAATTACCTTATGGAGGCTCATAAAATTAGGAAGGGCATAATAGGGGTGATAGAATCTGATTGGGAGTATAGAACTGGAGGAGATAGGTTCAAAGAGAGTGGAGAGAATTAAAGATCTGAGGGAGAAGCTTTTCACACAGAGGGAGGTGAATATCTGGAATGAACGGCCAAAGATCTTAATAGAGGCAGAAGTAATTACAAGATTCAAAAAGGCATTTGGGCATGTGCGTAAATTAGAGATGCATTGAGGGGTACAGGCCTAATGCAATCAAATTGGATTAACATAAACAGACATCAGGTGACTGACATGGCCTGTTTCTGAGCTGTACACTTCTGATTCCATGGCCTGCAGTCATCACAATATAGCAGGAGTTGGCCACGCAGTCCCAAGCCTCCTTGGTCATTCAATTATATAATTCTGATTTGATTTTGTCTTTGACATTTTTCTTCCTTGATGCCACAGGCGTCCCCATTATTCCTTATTTATCTTTGGTGTAAATATTTACCCCATAGCCTCAAATGCTAAATGGCAAGATTCATTACTTTCTGGGTCAGAGAATTCCAGTCACTTAATCATCTGAGAAGAAAAGCTACATTACTATTTTTAGTCAGTCAAGCTCTTAGCTTGCGTCTCTGTCCCCTTGTTCCATATTCCCCTAGCAAGGGAAACCTTTTTGCACTTATCCCAGACAAGCCCCTTGGAATTTTAACTCTTTCAATGAGGTCATTACTCTAACCTTCAGATTCTACAGTAACATTGTTAATCTTTTCCATGTAAGATAATTATTTCATCCCAGAGACCAGCCTATTGAGGCACAACAGAAAATGATGGTTATTTGCAGGTTGGGCTACAGATGTGTTTGAAACATAACAAATTAACATTTCAGGTTGATCTTTAGAAACTTGAAATATGTTTTAAGTAGCAGAGAAGAGGCAAGACACAGAGAAGAAAAGCAATCTATGTGATGTGGTCAAGACCAGGAGAGACTGAATAATGTAAGTGGTGCTGGCTAAGAGATAGTGAAGATTTGTTAGTAACAGAGAGAGAGAGAGAGATCAATAAGTACAGAAATGTTCCAGCACCTGTGGTTTTATTTTTGCTTTTCTATGAATCTTGTGTACATTCTCTGCCCTGGAGTTCATAACTCCAGTGCAACAAAGTCCCACCTTAACTAAGATGATTCAGATATAGGGTACACCAGCTATGGTCTCAAACCTCTGTACAGTTGCTGCAAAGTGTAGTCCGCCATCCCTTTGTAATCAAGGTTGAAATTTAATTTGCTCCTTGATTTACTTCTGGTGTATTTAATTTGCTTCATTTAAATTGCATCTTTTAAGTAAGTTCAAACATATTTGGATACATGTATTGTAATACCAGTTGGTTTACTGCTATGATGTGGAGCACCAATTTATCTTCTGAATCATTCTAACAGCTTGAAAAGAGCCATTGTAAAGTTAGTACTGAGAAAACTACTGATGAGTGATAACTTATGGGTTTCATGAATTGCTTCCTCTGTGTCCTTACATATGGAGCCCGAGATGACTGAAATCTTTAAAAGGGAATCCAAGACCTGCTGCAAGTCCATATATTTCTGAGGGCAGTGCTATCACATGATATATCAAATATCTGACCCAGGGTCCGATGAGAAAGCCATTCCACTTGCCTTTTCTGAGTTGTACAATGGGTGCAGCTAGCTTATCTCAGGAATGTTCAAAAGGTCTCTTGGAAGTAAGACACATTGCTTTGAATTTAATAAGCTTCATCAATTTCACAAATGTCTGATTCATGGAACTGCCTTATTGAGTAGCATTTGTTTCCAGCCAACTATCTCCCTTTACATATTCCATGATATATTCTGCTTTGTGGAAAATCTGAATCAGAAGAGTATCTATTTAGCTTTCAAGTCTGCAATCGTGGAATAATTGTAACCTCCTTTGTCCAAGTAAATTGAGGTTTCTCTTGCCCATCTCTTTGTTCCTTGAAGATGTGTATGCTATGTTCAGGATGTTGAATTGCCTTGTTTATTGTCATATGTATTGAGATACAGATAAACCCTGTTTTACAAATACTTGCTTTTTTAAAGAAACCTGTGTTAGCTTTTACAAAAGGATTTGAATGGGTTTTTGCTTTTATGGAAAAAAACCAGTAGTGAATGGGTTTTCGGCTTATGAAAGGTTTTATATGAACACTAGTTTTGTCAAGTGGGGTAGACCCATACATTGGAAAAAAAATTTTCTTGTGCTTTCCAGGCAAGTCAGATTAGAGTTAAGTACAGCAAAACCCCTGGTATCCAGCAGCTCTGAGGATTGGTAGATGCTGGATAAGTACATTTTCCAGTTGCTTGTTGCGTGATTGGCACCAATATTAAACTTCCGTATTTTTTAGCGGTTGCTTGAATTCTAGATCTCAAGATATTTACTTTATAGTGTTACAGTAAATTGTCATACCTGAAAATAGATTTAATGGAACAATGTTCATAATTCTGATGGCATTAGATTTTTAGATATTAGGTAAAAAGCAATTGACATGAAATATTCTGCAATCTTGTCAAAAGATCATTTTCTTAATGATTCAAAGTTAATATTAACTGTTGAGGTTATGATGAATAGGACTCCACATTAAGAGTAGTCAAGTTCAAATCAATTCTTGTAGGTGTCCATTTCAGTCAGTCATGGAGGAAACTGAATGACATAGTATACTTAAAATGTTCTGCCATTGATATGAATCAGAGTATTTTAATACTGCTTTTAATTAAAAGATATTTGCACCTGCTAAAATGACCTGTGGCACTTGCAGGGTATCAGAAATTGTCTCCACGAGTCTCATGCTGATACTCCTGCTTGCCATTAGACTGTTAAATCAGACAAAATCCTGCTTTCTCAAATCATCCCCAGTTCCTGCTCATTGGTATATTGCTTAGAAAAGCCCCATCTTAATTTACAACTCAGCATCATATTTGAGCATGTCTGCGTGTTTATGCCATTGAAATATTCTGCCTGCAATGAGCTGTGCAGTGGTGACTTACTTTTATCATTTGCATTCACTTTCAGCTGGATATGGACATAGAAATACTTTCAGTGAAGCTGAGGAGAGATGAACCACATATGCAGTTCCAGGTTGCCAGAGTACAGGAGATTCGGGAGCTCCTGGCAGTATGAAGATATCCATCACCATAGCTGTTTGCCATCTTTATTAAGGTGTGTAAGGAAACTTGTTTCTTCAACATCAAGAGGATTGTGGAAACAGCAATATGGAGTGCACTCAAATGTTTCTAAAGAGTCTTTGTGGCATACTTCTCAGGGCGTGAAAATGTCCATGAAGTGCGGGTACCATGGTGGTTGAACTTTACATTGCTACATTTTGGTAATAGGAATGAGCCACACTCCATGTCTATAAATATAATTTATAAAGCACTTTATACTTTTGGGCCAAGGTTAATTCTTAGTTCAGACTGAGGGTAAAACAAGGGGCAAAGTAATGTGTGGTAGAATGCTTGTGAAATTTTGGAAATTGAAATAATCTCACCCAAAACACTGAATCCATTATCTATTCAAGGTTTCATACCAAAATGAAGGAAAGTTTAAAGCAATTCTCAAAGAAACAAATTTAAAATTGTCACATACTAGTTTATTATATTCCTTGGTCACTGTTCACTACTTCACATGAAAATAATCCTGTACTGAATCAATTTAAACCCGATACTCCTGAACTATAAAAACAAATCATGCAATAGATTTGGAGACAATTGTTAGTTAGTTAATTCCAATGCTGAAGGTAAGAAATGCTTCCCACCAATGTGTGAAAGAGAATTGAAGGAAAGTAGATTCCAGACCTAAAGGGCATTTGTTATGGCCACTGGTTTAGTGCTTAAGCCTATGGTGATCTTCAGAACATACAACGGGAAATGTTAACAGAATTTAGTAACACTTAACCAAAAACCAGCTCATCCATCCTCTTTGGCAGTTTGATTATAATGGCCTGCTGCCACGAAGGAGAAAAATCAATCAGCCTGTGTTTTACTCTGATGTTTTGGAACTTCATTTATGCCTCAAGTGACTGAGCAAGAAATAATTATCCCTTGTATATATTTTGATTGCAGGGGCCCCTACTTCTCAGATGCCACCATCCAAGTTTGGGAAGCTCTAGTCACTCCCTTGCATCAGCCAAACTAGAGTACAAAGGTTGGATCATCAGCTTAAACATGACAAAAGCCACCTTATAACAGTACTTCTACAAATGTTAGTACATCTTCATTTAATAAATCTTAATCAGTGTCTCATTTTCAACCTTGCACCTGTTTTTGTTTCTTTCTCTCCTGCCCTACCTGCAACATTGATGTCTCTATGAACACGGCAGTCAACTTTTACCATTTTCTCCCCTCAGCCCTGGGAAAAAATAAAAAGTTCAGCAGAAGTTTTGGTTCAGTCATTATTTTATTTTCTCTGAAATGTAATTTGATGAGATTTTATTTTAAGGATATAAAAATACTGCATGAACTAAGTTAGAATGACCCGCTTGTTCATCTGCAAGGAGCGATTCAGCAAACAACCTTGCATCACTGACTCCTGCAGCGTTTTATGGGATTCCTTACCATGTCCATTTAGACTTGGGCCCTAAAAACAATTCATCTTTCAATGTTCTTTTAATCCTGGTGACCTGTCAGGTTCCTCCTTTGCCCGGAAAGTATGGCACTGCATATGCTTGAAACACTACCCTCCCATTAGCTTCCTATTTAAAGGAGTAACTGGGTAGGTCCAGGATGTTTCATGGGAAAACATTGCACCAGTCATGGTACAGCTGCTCCCTGAGATGGAGGCTGTGGGAGATGCTTCTGCAGTAATGATGAAAGGAGGAGAAGCCAGAACTTAAACCAGATTTCGGTATGGCCGTATCTCATACTTCCTGGCCTGAACATGCTCCTCATTACTCTGTTCCAATTTGAGATGTTCGTTGACAGTGCTTCTACTAGATGGACCCAAGTGCCTCTCCAAACCTGATCTTCTGTCCAGGTTTAAGGTTAAAGGTGAAATCTTTTGGTCCCTCGAAGATGAGAACAATAGTAGAGCCCAGGTTGAACTCGCCCAAGTGCTCGCCTTTCCGCATGGTAACCCCTCCTTTGTTGTTGTTTGTGATAAAACTGAAGTCATTGTAGGAACCCTTCATGTAGCGAGGGCTGTTGGTGTGCAGGTCCTGTGCAACACAAAGGGAACAGTGAAGTGCTGTTTTCCTGCAAAGCCATCCCACTCCATTCCCAACCGGTCTTGGTAGATGATGACTTCAGCAATTTTACAGTCCAACTACTTAACATCATCCAAACATAAAGCTGCCATAGAGTGGTAAGCGTGCACCGTAACTGGTGAATTTCGACCTCCAATTAAATCAAACAGAAACGAGATGGCTATCCCACAACAACTTAAAAGGTAATGAGAAATAAATTGAACTGATATTATACAGTATGCAACTCAAAATTAAATGAAATAAAATCACAAATTAATCTGCAACAAGGGAGCTTGGGCAAGGAATCAAGAAATGAGAACAGAAGTTTTTCCAGAAGAGCCTGTAATGTACATTCTCCAGAGGTATGTGACTTGAAACCATAGAACACTACAGCACAGAAACAGGCCCTTCTGCCAAACTTGTCTGTGCCAAAGAATTGTACTGCCTAGTCTCACTGACCTGCACCCAGTCCATATCCCTCCTATCCATTAAATTGAGCCCCATTCATCACACCAGCTGGCAACTTGTTTCACAATCTTACTATTCTCTGTGTGAAGAAATTCCTCCTAATGTTCCCTTTAAACTTCTCCCCTTTCACCCTTAACCCATGTCTTCTGGTTTGTACTGTATCTCACCTAACCTCAGTAGAAAAAGCCTACTTGCATTTTGTATAACTATCAAATCTCCCCTCATTCTTCTATGCTCCAGGGAATAAAGTCCTAATCTATTTAACCTTTCCCTGTTACTCAGTTCTTCAAATCTCTCCACTCTTACAATCTGATTGATATCTTTCCTGTAGTTAGGTGACCAAAACTGCATGCAATATTCCAAATTTGGCCTCACCAATGTCTTGTACAACTTCACCAAAACATCCAAACTCCTATACTCAATACTTTAATTTATGAAGGCCAATATGTCAAAAGCTCTCTTTTACCTTTGATGCTACTTTCAGGGAATTGTGTTTCTGTATTCCCAGATCCCTCTGTTCCACCACTCCTTGATGTCTTAGCATTAACCATGTATGTCCGACCTTGGTGTGTCCATCTAAAATGCAACACCTTATTCTTGTATGGATTAATTTCATCTGCCATTTTGCAGCCTATTTTTCAACCTGGTCCAGATCCCTCTTCATGCTTTGAAAGCCTTCCTCACTGTTCACTACACATCTAATCTTTGTTTCATTTGTAAAATTGCTGATCTAATTTACCACATTATCATTCAGATCAATGATGAAGATAACAAACAATAATGGTCCCAGCACCGATTCCCCAAGGCACACTACTAGTCACTGGCCTCCAGTCTGACATGCAATCATCCAGTACCATTCTCTGGATTCTCCCATGTAGCCAATGTCGAACCTCGTCAAAGACTTTAGTAAAGTCCATGTAGACAATATCCACAGCCTTTCCCTCATCAACTTTCCTGGTAACCTCGAAAACTCACTAACCTACCACACATACAGACATGTTGATTAAACCTAATCAGTTTCTGGCGAACCAAGTAATTATATATCTGATTTCTTGGAACATCTTCCAATAATTTGCCTATAATTTCCAGGGTTACTTTGGAGCCTTTTTTAAACAACAGAACAACATGAGATACCCTCTAATCCTCTGGCATCACACCCTTGGCCGAAGACATTTTAAATACTTCTGACAGAGTCCCTGCAATTTCTACACTAGCCTCCCTCAAGGTCCAAGGGGATATCTGTCAGGCCTTTGAAGATCTTCCACTTACCAAGTACATCCTTGCCAGAAAACAACTTATCCCAATCCACACTTTCTAGATCCGGTCTCATTTCCTCAATATTGGGCTTTCTCCTATTTAGAATCTCAATCTGAGGCCCAGATCTATCCTTCTCCATAATTAACTTGAAACTAATGGCATTATGATCAGTGGACCCATAATGTTCCACAAATAACAGATCCAGAATTGCACTCTCCAGTTGGTACCCAAAATATGTTGATTTAGAAAACTTTTCTGAACAAGTGACAAACTCCAAGCCATCCAGCCCTTTTATAGTATGGAGTCCCAGTCAATATGTGGAAAGATAAAATCTCCTTCTATCACAACTTCATGCTTCCTGCAGCTCTCTGCTATCTCTACAGATTTGCTCCTCCAATTTCCCAACCTTTGGGCCATCACTTAACTGGTGTGCTCCTGTCCTCAGCTGTAGCCCCTTAATTCATAAAATATGTTATGTCTGAATTTAAAAGTTTAAACAAATTTCTGCATCTTTCCACAACCTTTGGCCCAGATTAAAGTTTAGACTATCAACTACTATCCACATTCAGATCAATGGGGTCTTTAGATAACCTGCAAAACCTTCCCCCACCCCACTTCTCAAGAATTCTATTCCACACTCCAAAAGTTTTAAGGTATTTGGGGGATGTAAGCAGTAAATGTTTCCAAACAGAGTGGTGGTTGCAAGGAATGTGCAGGCATCATTTTAGTGAAAATTAGATGGGTTTGTGGAACTGGTTATGCAGTTGGGAGGTTCGAGAAGGTTAGTAGGTGAGCACTACACTGTGGGCCAAAGGGCCTGTATTCTGCTGTAGATTCCCAAGTTCTACAAATTCTGAAGATGCCATTATTACATACAGCACATTGGTTTCTTCAATTCTTCCTGTTCACACTCAGCAGATGTTTCATTAAGAGGGCACAGAAAATGTTTGAACTTCACATGATTGGAAAGTGCTTTCATTGTCATTTTCAATATATGGATCAGAGGATATAAATCTGATTTCTACACTTTTCCTTCTCCTTTGTATCCAGATCACACAAACAGGAACATGTATGGCCAACAATTATCTCCACATTGTCTCAACCAACTGGAGGCCAAATAAATAGAAAGCAGAATCAAGTGCTATGACCGCCCCCACCAACCCCAATAGCTAAAATGCTTCATCACAGACTGCCTGAACTTTAACTCCACTTCTCTCTCCACATATTCTGCTGAACCTGCTGAGTGTTACTAGCATTTTCTGATTTATTTGCTTGCAGCACAGGGCAGCAAGCAGGAAATTGCGAGAAGAAAACTACAAACACACACAAAGTTTCCTTCCCATAAACGCCTGCCATACTCACATTATCAAAGTAAATGCGAATAGATCCAACGTTTGTGGCACCGACAGCAGTGAGGGAAAAGAAGCCATGAGTCCAATCTCCGGCGAGGACAACCCGTTCATTGTGACAGAAAAGCTCCTTAATCCAACGTGCTACTCCAGGATTAACCGACATAAGGGAGCCTGAAGGAAGTAAAGAACAGCAAAGATGTCATCTGGTTGTATACACTACTGTAAATATGCAATCAGTGGTAGTATTTCAAAGTACCAGTTCCAAACTTGCAGAATGAAACAACAAACTTGTCTAAAGCCGTCACCCTTCCCAATTCCAGCTTGGACAAATTAACATGGCCTAATCCTGAGATCATTGGTAATTACAGAATATTGATACTGACAAAGGCCAGTTGCTTCACTTTGTCTGTATCTGTTCTTTAAAATAAACATCAATTAATCTAAACTCTTCTTTTCATAAGACATAGGAACAGAAAAAGACTATTCAGTCCATCGAGTCAGCCCCGCCATTTAATCATGCCCACCCTTCTCCCCATCACCTGGCCCTGGCTAATCAAGAACCCATAAATCTCCACCTTAAATCCACCCAATGACTTGGCCTCCACAAAGACCTGTGGAAAGATTCCACGAATGTACCACCCTACGGTTGAAGAAATTCCTACATATCTGTTCTAAACGGGTGCCCTTTCAATCCTGAAGTGGTGCCTTTTTGTCAGAGACTCACCCATCATGGGAAACGACCTTTCTTCATCTACTCTGTCCATGCCTTTCAACATTTGAAATGTTTCAATCAGATCCCCCCCCCTCTCATTCCCCTAAATTTCAATGAGCACAAGCCAAGAGCTATGAAATGCTCCTCATAACCTTTTCAATCCTAGAATCATCCTTGTAAACCTCCTCTGAACCCTCTCTAAAGTCAGCACATCCTTTCTTAAATGAGGAGCCCATAAATACTCCAAGTGAGGTCTCACCAGTGCCTTAAAAAAACCTCAACATCACAGCCCTGTGGCTTTGAATGGACTATTTTTCTTCCAAATCTCTTGAATTTTTTTAGTGAATCTTCTTTAAAATTTCTAGCAGTGAATTCCAGATCATTGTTCAGACTTCTATAATTCCTCATACTGATCTTGTCTCCACTTATCTCAAAGCCATCTCCTATGGTGACCGACACCCTGCTGGCAAGAAAGAGGTTTCTCTACATGAAAATCTGGTATCATTCTGATCTTCTTTAAGTCATCTTTTAATCATCTGTACCACAAGAACAACTCACTTCCACACACACGCGGCATGACTGCATATGGTAACAAATCTTTGCAGTTTTAAAAATTTGATTTTTGGATTATTGAGCAAGTAGAGGGTTGAAAATTTATTTAACCCAAGAGTATTTCTTTCACCTTTTCTGTTTCAGATCTAAATATAGGCTCAAAAACCTGATTACCAGCAACTCCACAAATCTCATTTAGAGATTAACTAACAGAAGGAACTCCCATCCTGCTGTCAATCTTATATTTCTGCAGCCCTTTTGACCCTCAAGGAGACTGCATAATCACTAAAGTGATTTCAGATTGTATTTTTTTTAAATATCCATCTTATTCACCTCTTTCCAGGCTGAGAGTTAGTGCAAGCAGTTAAGATTCTTGACTGTGCTATGGGAGCAGGTGCAGAAGGCCAGAGACCTTATTCCTCTCCTGTCACTGGATGTTTGCCAACAGCAGTTGCTTCAGCCAAGATAGACGTGGGGTTGTTGCTGTAATATCTTCCTCAACTAATAATACAATGGTCAGAAGTGACAATAAACAGGTTGGCTAGCGAAGTTACATGGGTGGAGCTGAAGAACAACATCAGCCAATAGGAATTAGAGGAGAAAATATGCCAGTTGTCAATCAAATAAGGTTGTCATCAAAGAGGATTTTAACTTTCCAAATATTGTCTGGGAAACTCATTGTGTGAAAGGTTGAGATGAGGTGGAATTTGTCAATTGTGTTCAAGAAAATTTCCTCTGGCAGTATGTCGAGGATCCCACAAGGGAGAGGGCAATGCTTGATCAAGTCTGTGGCAATTGGTAAGAGCGAGTGGATGAAGTGTTTGTGGATGAGCCTAGGGGACCAGTGACTGCTGTTCTATTTGGTTTAAGATAATGATGGAGAGACACTACAGGACCAAGGTTTAGATTTAAAATTCAAAAATGGGCCAAGGCTGACTTTGAAGGTGTAGGACAAGAACCAGCTTGAGTTAAGTGGAACAGGTTGTTTCAAGGAAGAAGAATGTTAAGAAAATGGTATGTTGTCAAGAGTCCAGGGCATGCACATTTCGGTTACAGTGAAGGGTCAGACAGGCAAGCTTAGGGTAGCTTGGATAACAGGGGAAAATGTGGCTCCGGTCAAGAGCAGGTAGAAGCAGCTGGGATGAAGTGTACACCTGGAGGAGGTTCAGGAACTGAGAAGCAAGCTAAAAAAGGAAATCAGGTGCAAAAAGATCACAGGAGGTAACTCTGGCAGATAAGATTATGCACTTAAAATCTCAGTATTATCCCTAAAGGGAAAAAAGATATCCAGAGAAAAAGTGGGAGACCCCTCTGGAATCAATGTGGTCAACTCTGAATGAGTACAGGTATTCGCCACTTAACGTCCTGTGAAATTTGGCATATTACAATGTGGATGTTGGGCGAACACGATATTACTGTTTATACTTAGCAAACCTATATGGGATACTGAACTTACACTAAATTAATTTTTTTTTCACTTTAAACTTTTATGTAAACACCTTCTTAGCCTATATCACACATAATTTAACAAAGAGGACCAGGATCATCCACATCACTGTTCTCCACTTCCTCAGTGTTCCACTGGATGAGTTTGGGTCCATTGATGAACTCTCGCTCTGTAATGCCTGAAGGACCTGGCTGAGGCTCTTTTTGGGGAGGTGTTGGCTTCTTCAGGAACATCCAGTGTTGTTTGCCTCTTTGCTTCTCCTCATAAATATCTGTAGCGGTAGCTACTAAGGAAAGTGAAATGAGGAGATTACACACTGTAAGTTGCGTGCACTTCCAACGGTTTATTTTTGGAAAGCCCGCCCACGCACAGACGGTGATATCACAGCGGAGCCAAGTGCATGTGCGCGGACCACTAGATCACGGAAGGAGACACACCCAGAGGCGCCATCTTGACGTAGCTGCTCCGCTGCCACAACAATAAGAAGCATGTTCGCCTACGTTCTGATGTGCGCCGCCATACAACACCCCCCCCTCCTCCCGGCACTAGCATTCCGTTATCCATGAGTGCAGTGGGGCCGGACCCTTGGGAGGTCGACCCTGGGGCTTGGGATGCACTTGCATGACCGGCTGGTTGAGGTCAAGGTGTGGGGACTTTAGCCGATCGGCTGTGACCAGTTCCTCTCTATCCCAAATGTCCAGCATGAAAGTTTTGCCCGTGCTGCAGAGGACTTTGTACAGGCCCTCATAGGGTCATTGGAGGGGTGAAATATAGTCAGTGGTTAATAAGTCCTAAGGAATGGATGCGGGCCGGCACCCATGGTGTGAGGGTGGGTGCAAAGGAGGCTAACTTGTCCCATAGTTTCTGCAACGCTGCTCTCCCCTCGGCATCCGAGTCTTGGAATGGTGGGAAGAATTCACCTGGCAGGATTAATGAGGCGTTATACACCATTTCCGTGGAGGAGGCTTGCAGGTCCTCTTTGGGTGCAGTTCGGATGTCCAGGAGGACCCAGGGGAGTTCGTCCACCCAGCTGGGGCCAGTTAAATGGACCATGAGAGCTGACTTCAGGTGGTGGTGGAAGCGTTCGATGAGGCCGATGGATTGTGGGTGGTAGGCAGTGGTGTGGTTCAGCTTTTTTTTTGTTTTTAAATTTTTTATTTTTCACACCATAAACCACATTGACCAAGATACATACATTTTCCTTTTCAAATATATGCAGTGTCACTTTCTCCCCCCCCTCCCTCCTCCCATCCAACCCTCCCTACCTCCTCCCCCATTCATTTAAAGTACAAAATCTAAGATATATTAAACCAGTCAAACAATGTTGTCATTCAATAAAAATAAACAAGAAATTCCACTGAGTCAATTCTTTTCATTTCCTTCTCCTTTCGTTATTTTAGGTGGTAGATGTCCCCGGTAGGTTTTCTCTATTGTGTTTCATGTATGGCTCCCATATTTGTTCAAATATTTCAATATTATTTCTTAAATTATATGTTATTTTTTCTAATGGAATACATTTATTCATTTCTATATACCACTGTTGTATTCTCAAGTGATCTTCTAATTTCCAGGCTGACATAATACATTTTTTTGCTACAGCTAGGGCTATACTAACAAATCTTTTTTGTCCACCATCCAAATCAATTCCAAATTCTTTGTTTTTTATGTTACTTAGGAGGAAGATCTCTGGGTTTTTTGGTATATTGTTTTCTGTAATTTTATTTAATATCTGGTTTAGATCTTCCCAAAATTTTTCTATTTTCTCACATGTCCAGATTGCATGAATTGTTGTTCCCATTTCTTTTTTACAACGAAAACATCTGTCAGATACTGTTGGGTCCCATTTATTTAACTTTTGAGGTGTAATGTATCGCCTGTGTATCCAGTTATATTGTATCATACGTAACCTCATGTTTATTGTATTTCTCATAGTTCCAGAGCATGACTTCTCCCATGTTTCCTTCTTTATCTTTATATTTAAATCTTGTTCCCATTTTTGTTTAGTTTTACCATTTGTTTCCTCATTCTCCTTTTCTTGCAGTTTAATATACATATTTGTTATAAATTTTTTGATTATCATTGTATCTGTAATCACATATTCAAAATTACTTCCCTCTGGTAACCTCAGACTGCTTCCTAATTTGTCCTTCAAGTAGGATCTCAGTTGGTAGTATGCCAACACTGTATCTTGAGTTATATTATATTTATCCTTCATTTGTTCAAAGGATAATAATTTATTTCCTGAAAAACAATTTTCTATTCTTTTGATCCCTTTTTTCTCCCATTCTCTAAAGGAAAGGTTATCTATTGTAAAAGGGATTGACTGATTTTGCATCAGTATTAGTTTTGGTAATTGGTAATTTGTTTTATTCCTTTCTACATGAATCTTCTTCCAAATATTGAGCAGATGATGTAATACTGGAGAACTCCTATGTTGTACCAATTTTTCATCCCATTTATATAATATATGTTCAGGTATCTTCTCCCCTATTTGATCTAGTTCTAATCTAGTCCAAGCTGGCTTTTCCCTTGTTTGATAAAAATCTGATAGGTATCTTAATTGTGCGGCTCTATAATAATTTTTAAAGTTTGGCAATTGTAAGCCTCCTTGTTTATACCATTCTGTTAATTTATCTAGTGCTATCCTCGGTTTCCCCCCCTTTCCATAAAAATTTCCTTATTATTTTCTTTAACTCCTTGAAGAATTTCTCTGTGAAGTGTATTGGCAATGCCTGAAATAGGTATTGTATCCTTGGGAAATTGTTCATTTTAATACAGTTTATGATGATGCCGCTTTAGTTGCCCATTCAGAGCCAGCTCTTCAGCGCTTGACGTCCTGCTTTGCGGAAACTGCCAAAATGTTTGGCCTGGAAGTCAGCCTGAAGAAAACTGAGGTCCTCCATCAGCCAGCTCCCCACCATGACTACCAGCCCCCCCACATCTCCATCGGGCACACAAAACTCAAAACGGTCAACCAGTTTACCTATCTCGGCTGCACCATTTCATCAGATGCAAGGATCGACAATGAGATAGACAACAGACTCGCCAAGGCAAATAGCGCCTTTGGAAGACTACACAAAAGAGTCTGGAAAAACAACCAACTGAAAAACCTCACAAAGATAAGCGTATACAGAGCCATTGTCATACCCACACTCCTGTTCGGCTCCGAATCATGGGTCCTCTACCGGCACCACCTACGGCTCCTAGAACGCTTCCACCAGCGTTGTCTCCGCTCCATCCTCAACATCCATTGGAGCGCTCACACCCCTAACGTCGAGGTACTCGAGATGGCAGAGGTCGACAGCATCGAGTCCACGCTGCTGAAGATCCAGCTGCGCTGGATGGGTCACGTCTCCAGAATGGAGGACCATCGCCTTCCCAAGATCGTATTATATGGCGAGCTCTCCACTGGCCACCGTGACAGAGGTGCACCAAAGAAAAGGTACAAGGACTGCCTAAAGAAATCTCTTGGTGCCTGCCACATTGACCACCGCCAGTGGGCTGATAACGCCTCAAACCGTGCATCTTGGCGCCTCACAGTTTGGCGGGCAGCAGCCTCCTTTGAAGAAGACCGCAGAGCCCACCTCACTGACAAAAGGCAAAGGAGGAAAAACCCAACACCCAACCCCAACCAACCAATTTTCCCTTGCAACCGCTGCAATCGTGTCTGCCTGTCCCGCATCGGACTGGTCAGCCACAAACGAGCCTGCAGCTGACGTGGACTTTTTACCCCCTCCATAAATCTTCGTCCGCGAAGCCAAGCCAAAGAAAAAAAAAAGAAAAAGAAAGAAAAGATCCTTCCTATTAGTGTTAGTGGTAAATCCTTCCAATGCTCTAAATCGTCCTGTAATTTTTTCATTAGTGGATAATAATTGAGTTTATATAGATGGCCGAGGTTTTTATTTATTTGTATACCTAGGTATCTTATTGCTTGCATTTGCCATCTGAATGGTGATTCCTTCTTAAATTTTGAGAAATCCACATTATTCATTGGCATTGCTTCACTTTTATTTGCGTTAATTTTGTAACCCGACACTTCTCCATATTCCTTCAATTTCTTATATAATTCTTTTATTGATAATTCAGGTTCTGTTAAGTATACTATAACATCATCTGCAAATAAACTGATTTTATATTCCTTGTCTTTTATTTTTATCCCTTTTATATTATTTTCTGTTCTTATCAATTCTGCTAGTGATTCTATAGCTAACGCGAACAATAGGGGTGATAGTGGGCATCCCTGCCGTGTTGACCTGCTTAAATTAAATTGCTTTGATATATATCCATTTACTGTCACTTTCGCCATTGGCCCCTTATATAATGCTTTAATCCAATTAATATACTTCTCTGGTAAACTGAATTTTTGCAATACTTTGAATAAATAATTCCATTCTACTCTGTCAAAGGCCTCTGCATCTAAAGCAACTGCTACTGTTGGCGCTTTACTCCCTTCTACTGCATGAATTAAGTTAATAAATTTACAAATATTGTCTGTTGTCCGTCTTTTTTTAATAAATCCAGTTTGGTCTAGATTTACCATTTTAGGTACATAATCTGCTAATCTGTTTGCTAATAGTTTAGCTATTATCTTATAATCTGTGTTAAGTAATGATATTGGTCTATATTTCGCTGGTGCGAGTGGATCTTTCCCTTGCTTTGGTATTACTGTAATTATTGCTGTTTTACATGAATCTGGTAAGCTTTGTGTTTTGTCAATCTGGTTGATTACTTCCAGGAGGGGAGGAATTAATAAATCTTTAAATGTTTTATAGAATTCTATTGGGAATCCATTCTCTCCTGGTGTTTTATTATTTGGTAGTTTTTTTATTATCTCTTGTATTTCTACTATTTCAAATGGTTCTGTTAATTTATTTTGTTCCTCTGTTTGTAATTTTGGTAGTTCAATTTTAGTTAAAAATTCATCTATTTTGTCTTCTTTCCCTTCGTTTTCAGTTTGGTATAATTGTTCATAGAATTCTCTAAAGTTTTCATTAATCTCCGTTGGATTATATGTGATTTGTTTGTCTTTTTTCCTTGATGCCAATACCATTTTCTTAGCTTGTTCTGTCTTAAGCTGCCATGCTAGAATTTTGTGCGTTTTTTCCCCTAGTTCATAATATTTCTGTTTTGTCTTCATTATGTTCTTCTCCACCTTATATGTTTGTAGTGTTTCATATTTTATTTTTTTATCTGCCAATTCTCTTCTTTTAGTTGTGTCCTCCTTCATTGCTAATTCTTTATCCAACTGAAAAACCTCACAAAGATAAGCGTATACAGAGCCGTTGTCATACCCACACTCCTGTTCGGCTCCGAATCATGGGTCCTCTACCGGCACCACCTACGGCTCCTAGAACGCTTCCACCAGCGTTGTCTCTGCTCCATCCTCAACATCCATTGGAGCGCTTACATCCCTAACGTCGAAGTACTCGAGATGGCAGAGGTCGACAGCATCGAGTCCACGCTGCTGAAGATCCAGCTGCGCTGGATGGGTCACGTCTCCAGAATGGAGGACCATCGCCTTCCCAAGATCGTGTTATATGGCGAGCTCTCCACTGGCCACCGTGACAGAGGTGCACCAAAGAAAAGGTACAAGGACTGCCTAAAGAAATCTCTTGGTGCCTGCCACATTGACCACCGCCAGTGGGCTGATAACGCCTCAAACCGTGCATCTTGGCGCCTCACAGTTTGGCGGGCAGCAACCTCCTTTGAAGAAGACCGCAGAGCCTACCTCACTGACAAAAGGCAAAGGAGGAAAAACCCAACACCCAACCCCAACCAACCAATTTTCCCCTGCAACCGTGTCTGCCTGTCCCGCATCGGACTTGTCAGCCACAAACGAGCCTGCAGCTGACGTGGACTTTTTACCCCCTCCATAAATCTTCGTCCGCGAAGCCAAGCCAAAGATTTACTATTTCCCTTTCCAACTGCTCTGTTTCCTGATTGTAGTCGTTCTTCATCTTGGTTACATAACTTATTATTTGCCCTCTGATGAACGCTTTCATTGCGTCCCATAGTATAAACTTATCTTTCACTGATACCGTATTTATTTCAAAGTACATTTTAATTTGTCTTTCAATGAATTCTCTAAAATCCTGCCTTTTAAGTAGCATGGAGTTTAAATCTCCATCTATACATTCTTGGAGGGATGTCCTCTAACTCTATTCTCAATATCAGGGGTGAATGGTCCGAAAATATTCTAGCTTTATATTCTGTTTTTCTTACTCTATCTTGCATACGAGCTGATAATAGGAATAGATCTATTCTTGAGTATGTTTTATGTCTACCCGAATAATATGAATATTCCTTTTCCTTTGGGTGTTGTTTCCTCCATATATCCAAAAGTTGCATTTCTTGCATTGATTTAATTATAAATTTGGTTACTTTGTTCTTTCTGTTAATTTTTTTCCCAGTTTTATCCATATTCGAATCCAAATTAAGGTTGAAATCCCCTCCTATTAATATGTTCCCTTACGTGTCTGCTATCTTCAAAAAAATATCTTGCATAAACTTTTGATCTTCTTCGTTAGGTGAATATACATTGAGTAGATTCCAAAACTCCGAATATATCTGACATTTTATCATTACATATCTCCCTGCTGGATCTATTATTTCCTCTTCTATTTTAATTGGTACATTTTTACTGATTAATATAGCTACTCCTCTAGCTTTTGAATTATATGACGCTGCTGTTACATGTCCTATCCAATCTCTCTTTAATTTCTTATGCTCCATTTCAGTTAAATGTGTTTCTTGCACGAATGCTATATCAATTTTTTCTTTTTTCAGTAAGTTTAGCAGTTTCTTCCTTTTGATTTGGTTATGTATTCCGTTAATATTTAAAGCCATATAGTTCAATGTAGCCATTTCATACTTTGTTTATCTTCCCTTTCCGTTTCCTCATCATTCACCTTTCCATCTTATCCATTTCTGCTTTCTTATTTTGAACACTTTTTAAGATAACATTTCTAAAACATCAAACATTTTCCTTATTCTCCTATTTAAAACTTCTTTAACCCCATTCTCCCCTCCCCCTCCTGAGTTGCCCTTTATCCCTTGTCGGGCAACCACATCTCCCCTCTCCATTTGGATTTGCGAATTCACTCGCAAGCGTCAACTGATTTTGCAGTGACCGTAACTCCTCCCCACCCAGCCCCCCCCCGGAAAAGATTTCAATTTTCATATATAACAAAGGTCACTCTTTTAATTCCCTCCTTATTTCCTCTATTCCCTTATTAATTCTTATCTATACTCTATATATTTTCCTCTAAATACGGATACACTCATGTATACACATATATACATACACATCTATATATATATACTCATATACACACATACATATAGTTCGTGGTCATTTTTACTCTCATTACATGTCTTCATCTCTCTGCTTATTTTGTAGTTGTTCTGCAAATTTTCGTGCTTCCTCCGGATCCGAGAATAGTCTGTTTTGTTGCCCTGGAATAACTATTTTAAGTACCGCTGGTTACTTTAACATAAATTTATATCCTTTTTTCCATAGGATCGTTTTTGCTGTATTGAACTCCTTCCTCTTCTTCAGGAGTTCAAAACTTATGTCTGGATAGCAAAAAATTTTTTGACCTTTGTATTCCAGTGGCTTTTTGTCTTCTCTTATTTTCTTCATTGCTTTCTCCAATACATTTTCTCTTGTTGTATATCTTAAGAATTTTACTAAAATGGATCTTGGTTTTTGCTGCGGTTGTGGTTTCGGGGCTAGTGTTCTATGTGTCCTCTCTATTTCCATTTCTTCCTGTAATTCTGGTCTTCCTAGGACCCTGGGGATCCAATCTTTTATAAATTCTCTCATATTCTTGCCTTCTTCATCTTCCTTAAGGCCCACTATCTTTATATTATTTCTTCTATTATAGTTTTCCATTACATCTATCTTCTGAGCTAACAGCTCATGTGCCTCTTTAACTTTTTTGTTAGATTCTTCTCATTTCTCTTTTAAGTCCTCTACTTCCATTTCTACGATTATTTCTCGTTCTTCCACATTTTCCACTCTTTTTCCTTTCTCTGATATGACCATTTCTATTTTATTCATTTTTTCTTCTGCACTATTAATTCTTCTTTTTATCTCATTAAATTCTTGTAGTTGCCATTCTTTCACTGATTCCATATATTCTTTAAAAAAAATATATCCATTGTCCTGCCTTTCCCTTCTTCTTCCATTTCTCTATGTTCTTCTTCTTGTTCTTCCTCTGGGTTGGCCATCTGTTGTTTCCTTGTTTTCTTTTTGCTCTCTTCTTTCTTGTTCTCGTTATTTTCTATGTTCTCTTCCTGTTGCTGTGTTGCAGCTGTCACTCTCAGCTGTGGAGATCGACTCCTCAGCTGTTCCCCCCTCCCGTCAGTGTGATTTTTTTCATGCGCATCGCGCATGCGCGAGGAATCGCGCTTGCGTGGTGGCGCACTTTTACTCGGCTCCGCGAGCCATTTTTGTAGTCCCAAGCTTGGGACTTCCACCGACCTTAGGGAGCGGTCTTCTCTCTCCGTGGCGGTCCTCCTCGGACAGGTAAGGCCTTTACCTTCTTCTTCCAACGTTCTTTCATCTTCTCTTCTTCCCGTTGCTTTCGACTTTTCTCTCTTCGCTGCCATTTTCTTCTCACCTTTACTTTTACTTTGTTTTAATTTTTATTCTTGTAGCTTTGTGTTTTGTGCGTTTTTTTTCAACTTTTCCGGAGAGGGCTGGAATTCCCTGACCAGCCACTACTCCATCACGTGACTCCTCGGTGTGGTTCAGCTTAATGCCCAGGAGGGTTGCCAGCTGTGTCCATAGTGCCGATGTAAACTGTGCCTCTCCGTTGGAGGTAAGAACCTCGCAATCCAATCCGCGAGCATTGCCCTGGTGCAGGAATCAGTGGAAGTGTCTTTTAGCGGTATGGCTTCTGGCCATCTTGTGGTGAAGTCTACCACCGTTGGCAGATACCGGGCATTCTGGAAGACAGGTAGTGAGCCCATGATGTCTACACATACATGCTCAAACTGCCTCTTCGGAGGGTTGAACTGATGGATGGGTGTTTTGACATGTATGTGGACCTTGGAGATATGACACTGGGTGCAATTGCGGGCCAGCTGGGCAACTTGCTTTCTCAGGCCATGCCGTACAAACCTCTCCAGCACCACGCAGGTTGTGGTCTTTATGGATGGGAGGGCAAGATCGTGGGTGGCATGGAAAACCTGACGCCTCCACTGCTGTGGTACGACCAGGCACAGAGAGCCAAAGGAAACATCGCACTGCAGTATGTCATAGCTACCTGGCAAGATGATGTATTTGAAGCAGAGGCCAATGATAGCCATGCGGAAAGCCTGCGTTTCCACGTCCTCTTTTTGGGCTTGCGCCAGCTGGGAATAGTCCAGCCGGGGGACAAGGTTTGGATGGTGGGTCGAGAGAGGGTGTCAGCCACAACGTTGACTTTACCGGAGAGGTGCCAGATGGCGGTGGTGAACTCCGAAATGTGTGATCGGTGGCATTGTTGGAGTGCTGACCAGGGATCCTTGACCATAGAGAAGGCATGCGTGAGGGGCTTGTGTTCGTTAAAAACTGTGAATGGCCTTCCCTCCAGGAAATAGCGCAAATGTCTAATGGCAAAGTAGAGTGTCAGGAGTTCCCTGTCAGACACGCTGTATTTAAGCACCGAGAAACGTAGATAGCAGCTGAGAAAGGCCAATGGCCTCCACTGACCATCAACGAACTGTTCAAAGACGCCCCCGATGGCTGTGGCTGATTCATCAACAGTGAGGGCTTTGGGCACATCTGATCTGGGGTGTACCAGCAAGGTGGCATTGGCCAGGGCATTCTTAGTTGCAGTGAAAGCCACGTCGGCCTCCTCTGTCCAAGCTAGGATCTTGCATTTGTCCAACATTGTGATGAACAGTGGTCGCATGATGTATATTGCCCCTGGGATGAAGCGGTTGTAGAAATTAACCATCCCGGTGAATTCCTGGAGGCCTTTGAGGGTGTTAGGACAGATGAACTGGCATATGGCTACGACTTTTTCCATTGGTGTTGCTGCCCCATTTGTGGTGATATTGTGGCCCAGGAATTGTTTCCCGATCTGGAACTTTGCCAAGTTGACCTTGAGGCTGAAGTCAGACAGGTGAGTGTGGAGTCTGTGGAGATGATCTTTGTACTCTTCATGGTCCTTGCTTGCGATAAGTATGTTATCCAGGTATATGAACACAAAATCCAAGTCTCTACCCACCGCGTCCATCAGGCACTGGAAGGTTTGCATGGCATTCTAGAGGCCAAACGGCATGCGGAGGAATTCAAAGAGTCTGAATGGGGTGATGATAGCTGTCTTACCAATGTTGTCTGGGGGATGGGGATCTGTTGATAGCTACGCACAAGATCGACCTTTGAGAAAACTTTTGCACCATTCAGGTTGGCTGTGAAATCTTTTATATGTGGGACTGGGTAGTGCTCGGGCATGGTGGAGTCATTTAGGTGGCGGTAATCTCCCACCTGAGGACTTAGGGACCACGTGAAGTGGAGACACCCACGGACTGTCGAACCTGTGGACTTTGCCGAACTCTTGGATCCGAGAAAATTCCTCTTTGACCACTTGCATTTTATCCGGGGGAAGCCTTGAGTCAGGATGTGGTGTTGCATCCCACGCCGTGGCATAGTGGAAACAAACTGCGGCCTGAGGATGGATGGAAATTCGACCAGGATGCGACTGAACTCATCTTTTGGGGTGCTCACCATTAAACTGGATGGTCTGGAATAACCTTTTTTGACTTGCAGTACATTAACAGGCCATTTTGGCCCATGAGTCCATGCCGTCCAATTTACACCTTCTACACCCCCTATACATTTTTTGAATGATGGGAGGAAACTGGAGCCCCTGGAGAAAACCCACAGATATGGGGAGAACATACAAACTCCTTGCACACAGCGTACAGCTTGAACCCAGTCCAGTCCCGATCACTGCCGCTGTAAAGGTTTTGCGCTAACCACTACGCCATCTGTGCCGCCCTATTGATGAGCTATTGCTCTGTAATGCCTGAAGGACCTGGCTGAGGCTCTTCTTGGGATGGTGTTGGCTTCTTCAGGCATGTCCAGTGTTGTTTGCCTCGTTTGCTTTTTCTTTCATAAATGTCTTTATAGGCAGCAAACACTGCATGGGCATTCCTTTCTATCAATGAAAAGCATTTAGTGTTTGGGTCCATCTTTTCAGCACTCTTCAGCAAGCTGTTAAGATCTGCAAAGAATTTGGCAAACACCATAACGGTGAACCTCTTCTGCACTTGCCTTCTCCTTCTGCAGTTTCCTTTTCCCCGTCTCTTCCAGCCATTTGCTCTTGCTCTAGCTCCAGCAACTCTTCATTTGTTAGTTCCTCAGGAACCACCTCTAGGAGTTCTTCAATGTTCTCATCATCTATGTCTCAGTTCATGTTGTTGTTTACCATGTCAAGAACAGCTCTATTAATCCTTGCAATCTCATCATCATTTTCAAATCCCTTAAAGTCATGCACATACTACTTCAGTATTTTTTTCCATATGCCATTCATGCTCTCTTTGGTCACATCATCCCAGGCCCAAGCAAAGCTTTTTATCCAATGGAAAATGTCGTACTCCTTCCAGGACTGTATCAGTGTCTTGCCAGTGTCATCAATTGCAGCAACAGCCTGAGCAAAGGTCCTCCTCAGAGAGTAGGCCTTGAATGCTGCAATAACCCCTTGGTCCATTGGCTGGAGCATTGTCTACAATTAGCAAAATCTTGAAAGGTATGACTTCTTCCAAGCAGCACTTCTCCATTTCACTGGCATAGCAATCGAGAAGGGCATCCTGAAACAGCATTTGTGTCATCCAGGACTTTTTATTGCTCCTGTTATAAACCAGTAAGGTGTGCTTGTTAATATTCTTGAAAGCCCTGGCTTTAATTTGTAGAAAGCAACATTGCCTCCAAACAACACTATCACTCTATCTTTAAAAGCCTTAACCCCTGGCATTAACTTGGCCTCCTTATGGATGAAGGTCCTTTCAGGCATTCACTTCCAGAATAAGGAGGTTTTGTCCATATAAAAATTTGCTGGGAAAAATAACCTCCCTCTACAATTAGTTTACCTAAGGTTTCAACAAATTCTTCTGCTGCCTTCACATCAGCACTCACAGACTCATTCACTTTCACATCACGCAGCGAAAAATGTTGTTTGAAGTGCCTGAACCACCCAGAGCTAGCATGGAACTCAATATCGTAGTCTGGTCCTGCTTTTTCTTTAAGCATCTGGAACAAGCTTCAAGTCTTAGCAGTGATCGTCAAAGTGCTGAGAGGGACTCGCTTTTGTGTGTGGTCCTCAATCCACGACATTAGCAATTTCTCCATATCTGATATAGGTCCTTCTTGCAGTTTCATTTGCCTTGTAGCTTTCAGTGGAGGCGATCTTTTAACAGCTTAGAGAATTTAATCTTTGTTGTTGAGGATCGTCATGATGGTCGAGTGCGACATGCCTAAATCACGAGCAATGTCATTCACTGTTTTTCCACCTTTGTGTTTTTTAATATTCACTTCCAAATCGATACTTCTCCTTTGCTTCTTGCTGCTATCACCAGCACTGGCTTTGCTGGGTTTGGGAGCCACGATAGATAGAAAGTACAGTACCCACATAAGCCTTTGCATACAAAGCAGGAAGTTGTAGTGAACATAACCGGATGTACGCAATAACCTGTTCTCCAATCAGGATTTCTGAACTCTATTATAACCTTATGGGACTGTGGATGACGAACGTATAGGCTGTTGGAAGTTGCCTGAAAAGACATTAAGTGGCGCATTTACTCCTCTTTTTTACTGAGGAGAAAAACACGAGGACTGGGGAACTTGGGGATGTCAATGACCGTGTCTTGAGAACAGTCAGTATTGCTGTTGAGGAGGTCCTGAAGGTAGACAAATCTCCTGGGCCTAATCAGATAAATCCAAGGACACTAGGAAGTCAAAGAGGAAATAGCAGGTGCCTGGCTGAGTCAACATTAAATACAGGTGAGATGCCAGAGGGTGTCAAATGTGTCTCTATTCAAGAAAGACTGTAGGGTAAAGCCTGGGAACTACAGGCCAGTAAGCCCAACATCTGTGATTGGTAAATTAAAAGAAAGTATTGTGAGGGAGAAGATGTACATGCATTTGGAAGTGAGAGGTCTGGTCATACAAACCTGAGTTTTATTTGAAAATGTGACCAAGAAAGCTGATGAAGACAAGACATTTGACAAGGTACCACATGGTTGGCTGCTCTGGAAGGTTAGATCATATGGGATCCAAGGTGAGATAGCAGAATGGATAGAAAATTATGGTAGAGAGCAGAGGGAGATGGTGGAAGGTTGCTTTTTTGGACTTATGTGCCTCACTGTTCAGTGCGGGGCCCATTGCCGCTTGTCGACTGTATTAATAACTCAGATGTAAACGAGTTGACACGATCAGCAAGTTTGTTACATTAAAGTATCTGGTATTATAGATAATGAAAACAGTTGTCAGAGATTGCAGCAGGACCTTAATCAGGTGTAGAAGTGGGTAGAGGAATGGTTTACGGAATTTGATAGAGAAATCGGAGGTGTTGCATTTTCAGAGGTCCAACATGGATGGGGAGTGCTCTCAGTAGAAAGATATAGGAGTACAGGTACATATAGGTGATGTTACAGGTAGATAGTGTGGTAAAAAGGGCTTTTGGTGCATTGGCCATCAGTTTATTGAGTATAGGCATTGGGAGGTCACGTTGCAGTTGTATAAGATGTTGGTGAGGCCCCATTTGGTGTACTGTTCTGTTTCTGTCACTGTGCTATAGAAAAGATGTTGTCATGCTGGAGAGTGCAGAGAAGATTTATGAGGATGTTGCAAGGACTTGTGGTCTGAGTGATAGGTAGAGGTTTATACCTTGTAGCACAGGAGGATCAGGTGTGATTTCATAGAGGTGCACAAGATCAGGAGAGGAATAGGTCGAGTGAACGTATAGAGTCTTCCGAGAGATGGGGACTCGGTAACCAGAAGACAGGTTTAAGTTGGGGGGGGGGGGGGGGGTGGAGATTTAACAGGAGCCCGAGGGGTAACCACTTTTAATGTTACACTGAGGGTGGTGGGTGTATGGTATGGGAAGTCAGAGGAAGTGCTTGAGGCAAGAACTATGGTAATGGTTAAGAAACATTTGGACTGATACATACATAGGATGGGTTGAGGGACACGGGCCATATGCAGACGTATGAGATTAGTATGGTTAGGATATTTTGGCCAAAGGACCTATTTCCACACACAGTGACTCGAAGCTGAACTGACTCTCTTCCCTTGGAATTTAGTGCAAACCTATTACTATGAGTCACAAAGATAAGAAATAGGAGCAGCAGCCATTTGGTCTGTCAAGGCTGTTCCACCATTTAATAAGATCACAGATGATTATACCAGTCACACTGGGATATAAAGGCACACTTCTTTCTTGAAGGAAATAAAACTTGGTGCAAGTTTCCACACTCAAGTTTGTAATAAATTGTCATTAATTGTATTAATTATACTTAATTAATTTAAATTGTTCTGCTGCTAGGGGTGGATTCACGGTCAATATCCACCCAGTAGATGCTAGTCCGGTGACTCAACCACAAGGCTGCCATACCCTTGGCACACTCTAACTTTCCTGAGAAAGCAAAATACATTGGATGCTTGAAATTAAAAGAAAAGGCCAGAAAACTGGAAATTCTTGGCAGACCGTCCAACAGCTATATAACCATATAACAATTATGGTTCTATGTCCCAGATTTCCCACATCGTGCAACCAGTGCAACCCTAGTTGACTCCATTATCTAACCTTAATTAAAGGATTAAACTACCTCACCTGGAAAGAGCTGTGGAGAGAAAGGGAGCCAGCATTTCCAGCTGATATCCTTTCACATCTAACCTGAAACATCAACTCCAAATTTGTCTGGCCAGCTCAGGAAACTTCTCTCCCCATTTAGACACCAGTGCCCAGATTTTACAAGTATTTTCCAGGTCAGACTGTTAATTGCTTCTCCACGGATACTGAGAGACAGTTAGTGCCACACAATCACAGCACCAGCAAACTGGGTTCGAATCTGTAAGAAGTTGGTTCATTCTCCTCTGACTGCATGGGTTTCCTCCGGGTGCTCTTTTCTTCCCCCATTCCAAAGATGTACAGGGTTAGTAGTTTAGTATGACACGTGTAATAGGGTCATGCAGGCTAATGGGCCAGAAGGCCCATCTAAATTATCTCTAAATTAAATTAACCTGCCAAGCATCTCCAGTCCATTTAATTTCAACTTAATTCAATGCTTCCAGATGTTTTTTTTTGTTTGGAGTTATTTTTCATGTCTGAATTTTATACTTGTTGTCCTGTACATTATTAATACTATTTTTCAGTTCTTCTTTGGCTTGGCTTCGCGGACGAAGATTTATGGAGGGGGTAAAAGTCCACATCAGCAATTTGATAAAAAACGGATTGGTGTAATTCAGGGAAGCGAATAGTCAATTGCGGCTATGAGGTAAACTTGGTAAAAGGAAAAGAATTTAAGGGTTGTACAGCAAATTTTTGGTTACTTTTAACAAAACTAATTAAATCATAGAGTAAAACCCAAGTGAACAATCACATTCTTACCTGGAAAATGGCGTCTGTGAGAGACTCGCCAATCAGTTGGTGAATGAAAGCAGTGATAATCTCCAGGAGCCAAGTAAATTACACAGTGATAGAGATCATTGCCTTCTTTTGTAACTAAGTGCTCCTGGAAAGTTGTCTCTGTGTTATCTGCAGGATATCAAAAAATCATGCAACAGACAGTGGCTTAAAACATGATTCCATTAGTCACCATTGTATTTTGGACTTTACACTAAACAGCTGGCATGGACTCACCAGAACTTCAACCAGCAGGCTAAACTAGCAATTGTGCAGTAAAGTTCCGCCCATTTTGAGGATGCTTTTAGATTGTAGTTTGGATGAAGTAAGCTGACTTTGTATTTTACTTGCAATCGAACATAGAACAGTACAGGTCCTTTGGCCCACGATGTTGCGACAGACTATATAAACCTGTTCCAGCATCAATAAAACCCTTCCCTCCCTCACAACCCATGTCCCTCTATTTGTTTTACATCCACGTGCCTATCTAACAGTCTTTTGAATGTCCTTATTGTACCAGCCTCCACCATCAACCCTAGCAATGCATTCCAAATCACTCACCACTCTTAGTGTAAAAAAAACTTAACATCTCCCCAAACTTTCCTCCACTCAACTCAAACAAACGTCCTCTGGTATTGGCCACTGCTGCTTTGGGGAAAAAAGTGCTGGCTGTCCACTGTATCTATGCCTTTCAATCTTGTGCACCTTTATTAAGTTGCCTCTCATCCTCTGATGCTAAAGAGAAAAGTCCCAGCTCAATCAACCTTTCTTCAAAAGACATGTTCTCCAATTCAGACAATATCCTGGTAAATTTCCTGTTTCCTCTCTGAAGTTTCCAAATCCTTCCTGTAATGAGGTGACTACACTACAAACAACACTTGAAGTGTGGTCTTAACCAGAGCTTTATCAAGCTGTAACATTACCTCGCGGCTCTTGAACTCAGTCCACTGTATGCCTCCTTAACAACCCTATCAATTTGCAGAGCAACCTTGAGGGATATTCTTAAGCACAATCCTAAATGCGCTAGAACTCAGCACTTTACAGGTTAAGCACTGGGCCCACCTTTTATTCCTCTTCTTGATCATCCTTCTGCTATCTCTCAGAAACAAAGAAACAGTCATGGGCCAACTTCCATAGGTGGCGACTGAGAACTTCACAACTCACGCACTCTTAATCATTGCTGTACCATCACTGAGCCTTTGATTAAGTTTTAACTTCCTCTGACTCAATAACGGAAAGATCAAACTCACGGTCATTGATAAACACCAAAGCTGTTTGGCTATTTTCAACTACACCAGTAGTGGGAGAGCACTGGAACTCCCTTCACTGTCATCTCCTTAGATCACCCACTCTCAAATCTATTATTGGCCATGCCCCCTTGGGTCTCTACTCAATATTTATGGGCCCACTTCCCTGTAAAGCAGTCAAGTTTAGTTGGTTTCTTCTGTACTTCTCTCCTACAAAGTACATTAAAAAAAAATGTTTTATGATTTCAGTCCATGACCCCCCCCCTCCCCAATGTGCTGTGGCCCTTGAGGGGGGCTGGGGAGAGTGGAGGGTGAATGACCCACATTAAGAATGGCTGCCTTAGACTTAAGATAGTCATCCTCCTGAAACATCCTTTGCAGACATTTCTCTCAAGCTTGGTTGTAAGGGCCTTAGAACTTTTCAACTAGTATTAAAGCTGGGATTTTTGGAAGGGTGCACATACTTGACCTCTTGTCCTTCCCACCCTCACTGCCAAAGCAGTGGGTCTGTGTAGGAGTCACTGTAAAACAGAACTTGCAGAAGCCTAGCTTAGAAAGTATTTTTTAAATTTAATTTTAGACATACAGCACAGTAACAGGCCATTTCAGCCCACGAGCCGGTGCCGTCCAATTTGCACCCCATTAATCTACACCTCCCGGTACGTTTTTGAACGGTGGAAGGGAACCAGAGCCCCCAAGAAAACCCATGCAGACACAGAGAGAATGTACAAACTGCTGACAGACAGCGTCCGGTCCCGAACGCTGGCACTGTAAAGGTCTTATGCCAACTGTGCCGCTCAACTCTAAACAGATACTATATTTTAGCATGCAAAAATGTTCCCATTTTTGCCACACACCCTTACTGTGTGTGTTGTCACTGGTGGAGACCCACTGCCCAGGTAATTATAGTCAGAGATAAAGCACAGAAATTAATTCTTTCTTTAAAAAAAAAAGGACCTGTGATTTTCAATTGTAGCCCAATACAGTCACATGCACAATCCTCTGGAACTCCTGTGAAAACAATGCCTTCTCACTTTCTGGTTTCGACATTCAGTTTCAATTCAGGGACAAGTTGACTAATATTTGTGCCTCACAAAGGATTCTGAGGATACAATTCTCGGTAGTTACACTATGAGCTCTATTGACAAGTCAGGTGAGTGCTTCATGAAAATCAATTCAAATTTTTGATGTCCGAGAAGATGTGCAAGCTAATATGAGAAGTGAACTTACTGATGCTAATCGCCAGGTTCTCCGACCAGGTCTGGGGGCCCAGGAAGGTCTCCAATGAGTAAGTCACGCCCTTCACTTGCTCCACCTCACAGTTCTTCACTCTCCCAAAGTGCAAGATTTTTCCATCAGCAGGACTGATCTAGGAAACAGCAGTGAGGAGAGGGACCATCAGCATGCAATCCAATGGCGAGTAGCACAACTGAAAGTAAAGAAACAGTCGCAATACTCCAAGCTTAAATGTTAATCTGCCCAATTGTAGGGGACAAAGCACAAGCACTCACATTAAGGACCTATCGGTGAATTCAAGGACAAACTTGATGCAGAGGATGCCCAGGGCTGCATCTAATGTCACTGCACGCAGTTACCACAATATAACGCCATGATCCCGTACATCTGAAATTGCTGTAGGAGCTGTCCCATTGATTCCCCTAATTTCTTGTTTACTGAAGAACTTCTTCAGCCTTCTTTACTCCTCATTATGTATATTTTATGCTTCAGCAGGTTTCTTCATGTCAGTGACTACATTGTACAAAAGGGTCAGCTATCAAGAACATTGTGAAGGCGGGTGCAAGACCTAGATTAAGGGGCTCCAAAGTGGTTGATATCAACCCCAGGGGTTGATGGGACCATGCAGAGGGTTTGATAACACTGTGGTGGTGGGGGAGTGGTGGGGGGAAGAAAGAGGGGGTGGGGAGAGGGGGAGTGGGAAAGAAAGGGGGAGTGGGGAAAGAGAGGGGGAGTGGGGGAAGAGAGGGGGAGTGGGGGAAGAGAGGGGGAGTGGGGGAAGAGAGGGGGAGTGGGGGAAGAGAGGGGGAGTGGGGGAAGAGAGGGGGAGTGGGGGAAGAGAGGGGGAGTGGGGGAAGAGAGGGGGAGTGGGGGAAGAGAGGGGGAGTGGGGGAAGAGAGGGGGAGTGGGGGAAGAGAGGGGGAGTGGGGGAAGAGAGGAGGAGTGGGGGAAGAGAGGGGGAGTGGGGAAAGAAAGGGGGAATGGGGAAAGAGGGGGTGGGGTGGGGCAAGGAAAGAGAGGGAGGGAAAGGGGAGGGAGGGAAAGGGGAGGGAGGGAAAGGGGAGGGAGGGAAAGAGGAGGGAGGGAAAGGAGGGAAAGGAGGGGAGAAAGAGGAGGGAGGGAGAAAGAGGGAGGGAGAAGGAAGGAGAGAGCAAAAGAGGGGGAAGGAAAGAGAAAAGGGAGGAAAAGAGAGAGAGAAAGGCTAGGAACTATTTGATGTTTTTTCAAATATCATTATTGTAGAGAACAAAATTGAGCACCAATAAACACAACTCACCACACAATGAGAGTCACAAACAGGACGCGCCTGTGGCTTTAGCTTTCTGCGGAAGAATTCACTGAGGTTTCGATAGTGTTGCAGATCTTCTACCGCTGCTTCCTTCATGTTGACTCCAAAAGTCCATATGTACAAATTATAGACTGGCTTCCGCATCCAGATGGGGAGCTCCACCTGATTGAGCCGGCCCCATGCACGAGACAGTAGTCGGGTGGGAATCGTCTTATATAAACCAACCTGTAAGATTCAGAGCCATATCATTTAATCACTTGGTACCAGCAGGGCTGATGCTTTAGTTCAGGGAGGAACAGTCAGTTCAACCAGTATTACATGGAGAATCAGCAGTAACTTGAAAAGATATCAAACATTTCAAGACATTCATTTGGGAGAATGGTTTCATATACAAGGCTTCTTCAGTATTTATCAGAGGAACAATTTAACATCTAACGTGCACGTTGACAGCTGTTGCCCATTTTGAGGGATCCCCATTTCAAATAAATGTCACTCACTACCTGAAGCAATAAGTTAGAGGTCAGCCCCAAACCTCTGGAAAAGTTTTGAAGCTGCTCTGGAGAGCTCACGTCACATCATTTTCAAATAGTGTGTCCCCAAGTGAGCTCAGCATCCAGGACGACTTCTCCTTGCTCCCACATAGCAGCTCCTCAGACTCAAGGGCTCTGTTAATTTCAAAAGGGGCACAGTTTACAGGCAATATTATTGGCTGATTCATCGACATCAGTCACAGGGATATGCAAAATATCTGCTGTGACCGGGACCCAGAGAGAGGGGATAGGGAAGAGGTATTGAAGGCAAAGGCAATCTGTGCTATATGGCTGATGGAGTGCAAGAGCTAGGGGATTCTGGAGTGGGCATGGATGGTAAAGGCAACAGTACAGGTTGAGGAGGATCATTTCAGTGGTCTAGCAAGGTTTTTAAAGTCTAAGGAATAAACAAATCCCTTTGGGCCTGCTCCACCATTCCATAATCTGATCTTGGCTTGAACATTGCATCTCTCCTGTCTTTCAATCCCCTTGAACTACAAATCTATTTCGATCTCAAATATACTTTACTATACTGCCTCCAAAACTTCCCAGGGCTAAAGAATCCTGAAGCATCTCTGAATGACTAATCTGAAGTCTCTGCCCTTTGGTCAGACAAGTACACAACCACGTCCCCCACACCCCCCCTCCCCCCCAGACCTTCTCTATCTATATCGTCATCCCACTTTCTATATTGAGAGCATAGGCCTAATCTGCAGAATCCTTCCTCAATTTAATGACCTTCACACCATTTATGTCCTTTTATATAAAGGAGTGAAAACAACAATTCTCCAGGGTGCAGTCTCACTCTTGCCTTGCACATTCAGAACAAGACTTCACTACCTTTGCACTACCAATTACATCCTGCAATTCAGCCAATACCACTGCCTTCCAAATTATACACTGTACCTCTTGTATAACTTTGTTTCTTCTAAGGGAACACCAAGATCTCACTGAGCAATACATGGGAACCGCTGTGTTTAGTTCTGGTCGCCTCATTACAGGAAGGATGTAGATGCTATTGAAAAAGTGCAAAGGAGATTTACAAGACTGCTGTCTGGATTTGAAGCATGTCTGAGATTGAGTGAACTTGGTCTTTTCTCCTTGGAGCAATGGAGGATGAGGGGTGACCTGATAAAGGTGTATGAAATTAAGGGAAGAAATGATCGTGTGAATTGCCAGAGGCTTTTTCCCAGGGCTGAAATGGCTAACAAAAAAGGGGCATAGTTTTAAGGTGCTTGGGATTAAGGACAGGAGGGATACAAGAGCTAAGTTCTTTTCACAAAGCAGCTGGTGGGTGTATGAAAATCACTGTCGACAATGGTAGTGGAGGCAGGTACAATAGGATCTTTTAAGTGCCTATTAGATAGATACTTACTTGGAGCAGATAAGTGGAAGGTTATGCAGTTGGGAAATTCTAGGAAGTTGTTAGAGAAGGATATTTTAGAACAACACTCTGCACCAAAGGTATTTTTTTACTGTGCTGTAGATTTCTATGTTCTAACAGCATTAAACCATCTCCCTTCATTTAAATAATCTGTATTTTTATTTCTCTCAGTCGATGAATTTGTGTTTCTCCTCCACCTGCCTGTGGTTTCCTCATTATCCCTATTCCACCTGGCTGTCTATCAGCATTGTTCAGGTATTTGTACCATTGTTTAAATCTTTCATTTAGATTCTAAACAACAATTCTTGTGGCATTGCACAAATTAAAGATTCCCAACCTGAAATTACCAAATTTTCAAATTTTAAAATATTACTTTTCACATTAACACTTCTAATATTTCTCTTTATTGATGTAGAGATAACATATCACACACACACACACTTCACATCCACAATATGTTATGTGAAACTGGGCATTATGCGATGTGGACATTGTGCGATCACTATTACATGCTTAGTAAAACTTTATGGGATACTGTAGAGTACCTGTAAACGTTTTATTTTTAAGTAGGGATCAGTGTGGGGACTGACACAGGCCTGTGGGCAGAGAGCGGGGCAGTGGGATCAGTGTGGGGACTGACACAGGGCTGTGGGCAGAGAGTGGGGAAGTGGGATCAGTGTGGGGACCAACACAGGGTTGTGGGCAGAGAGAAGGGACAGTGGGATCAGTGTGGGGACCAATGAGGGGCTGTGGGCAGAGAGCAGGGCTGTGGGATCAGTGTGGGGACTAATACAGGGCTGTGGGGAGAGTGTGGGGAAGTGGGATCAGTGTGGGGACCTACACAGGGCGTGGGCAGAGAGCGGGGCAGTGGGATCAGTGTGGGGACCGACATAGGGTTGTGGGCAGAGAGAGGGACAGTGGGATCAGTGTGGGGACCAACATGGGGCTGTGGGAAGAGAGCAGGGCAGTGGGATGAGTGTAGGGACTGATATAGGGCTGTGGGATCAGTGAGGGGACTAATACAGGGCTGTGGGGAAAGAGTGGGGAAGTGGGATCAGTATGGGGATCAACATGGGGCTGTGGGCAGAAAGCAGGGAAGTGGGATCAGTGTGGGGACCAACATGGGGCTGTGGGCAGAGAGCAGGGCAGTGGAATCAGTGTAGGGACTGATAGAGGGCTGTGGGATCAGTGTTGGGACTAATACAGGGCTGTGGGGAGAGTGTGGGGAAGTGGGATCAGTGTGGGGACCGACACAGGGCGTGGGGCAGAGAGCGGGGTAGTGGGATCAGTGTGGGGACCGAGATAGGGTTGTGGGCAGAGAGAGGGACAGTGGGAGGACCAACGTGGGGCTGTGGGAAGAGAGCAGGGAAGTGGGACTGATATAGGGCTGTGGGATCAGTGTGGGGACTAATACAGGGCTGTGGGGAGAGAGTGGGGAAGTGGGATCAGTGTGGGGATCAACATGGGGCTGTGGGCAGAAAGCGGGGAAGTGGGATCAGTGTGGGGACCAACATGAGGCTGTGGGCAGAGAGCAGGGCAGTGGAATCAGTGTAGGGACTAATACAGGGCTGTGGGGAGAGAGGGGGCAGTGGGGACTGACACAGGCCTGTGGGCAGAGAGCGAGGCAGTGGGATCAGTGTGGGGAGTGACACGCAGCAGTGGGATCAGGGTGGAGACCAACAAGGGGGCTGTGGGGAGAGAGCGGGGCAGTGAGATCAGTGTGGCGACAGACACAGGGCTGTGGGCAGAGAGTGGGGCAGTGGGATCAGTGTGAGAGCTGTGGTGAGAGAGAGAGGGGCAATTTTTTTCTAAATTGGTGTGGACTTGCTTTCAGTAACTGAATAATTATAGGACCACAAATGTACATGCAGTTGGACGTGACCCGAATGGACATTAAGCAGCACATACAGAGAGACACATACGCATATATATATATAAAAATAATAAAACAGAATATCAAGTCACATTTCATAATAAGTAATTTACTCCTTTATTAACATTTACACATTAGTTATCATCCAGTTACAAACTTAAATAATTCATGGTGTTTATTTACATGCAATAAAGCATGGCCCTTCTTTGAGATTATTCCTACTCTGGATTTTATGTAACCAAAACCAACCTCTGTCCTGCAAACTGAATGTATTTGGAAGAAATTCAAACCTATAACCAGGGGTTCAGTGCTAAGTTTTTTTAAGTGCCGGAGCTCACCAAAAATGGTGATAAGGAGGTGTTGGAGCCGTGCTCCGGCAGCACTGCACCCCTGCCTATAACATATAAATCTGACCACTACCAATCTGAACCTTTTAAGTCGCTCATGTTTCAGGATCAACACATCCCTGTCAAGGCTAGTATTTATGCCCTTGAGAAGATAATGTGTGTCACATTAGCCAGAATTATTCAACACCAAAACAAGCTCTTTGCCCTGCTGCATCCATGTTAACTTTTTGCCCCATTATACTAATCCCATTAGCCTATAGAGGCCCGTGATCTTCTACGTCCTGCTTATTTAAGCATCTTGTAAACCTAGTGTTAGAGACTAGCACTGGGTAGCGGTCAGTGCAACACTATTAAAGTGCCAGCGACTCGTGTTCAAATCGGCTGCTGTCTGGAAGGAGTTTGTATGTTCTCCCTGTGGGCTTCCTCCAGGTGCACTGTTTCCCCCCGTCATTCAAAACACAAAGTTAGTAGGGTAATTGGTCTCATGGTTATATTTTGGAAATGTGGGCTGGAAGGGCCTGCTACCATGCTGTATTTCTATATTAAAATTAAATCCAGTTTAACAATATCATCATTAATGTTAGCACTTTGCATTGCCATGGTTTCTCTTTTTTAAATGCAAAATGGTGCCAGAGAGTGGTAATCTTTTGGCGAAGCCTGGATCACATGCAAGACTAAGCTTTCCACTGTAACTCTGTAAACATGACAAAAAACGAAACTTTATTTGATTCCGCCACCTCCTCTGACAACACATTCTGGATATCAACCAGCCTAAACATTTTCCCCTCAAATTTCCTTTGAAGCTTCTTTCCCTCACCTCAAACCTGTTCCCATTTGTTTTTGGTACCTCTACTCTAGGAAAAAAGATCCTGACCATCTATGCCTCATACATTTATATGCCTCTATTCAATTATCGCTCAGCTTCCTTTGCCCAGGCTATCCATTAATGTCTACATCTCAAGCCCTCCAAACCAGCCAACATCCTCTGCACTCTCTCCAGCAGCCACATTCACCCTTTGGTATGGCACCAGAACTGTGCACCACATTCCAAGTATTCCAATGTTAATCTTTAACAACTGTAGTCTTTCTGCTGAAGGTACTCGCGCAGTGTTGCTGGGGAAGGAATTCAAGGATCTAGAGCCAGTCGTGAAAGATCTCCAAAGCAGGACCATGTGTCACTTGGAGGGAACCTGCAGAAGGTGATGTCCCCATATACCTGCAGTTTGGCCTTGTATTTTTAAAAAAAAATTCATTTACAACACAGTAGAAGCCAATTCTGGCCATTTAAACCTTTGCCACCCAATTATAACCTACAACCCTGTTCGTTGTTTGGAAGGTGGGAGGAAACTGGAGACCCACACAGGTCAGAAGGAGAATGTACAAACACCTTACAGACAGCACTGGATTCAAACCTGGATCACTGGCACTGTAATAGGGTCATGCTAACCGTGCCGCTCTTGTGGTAAAAGTCAGAGTAGCCAAGGCAAGTATTTGAGTGTATTTTGGGGATGATACGTGTTGCTGGAACTGTGCACTGGTAGATGTAGTAAATATTTAGGGTGATTATGTCCTGGCAGACGAAGACAATTCCAGCACATTCCTCGTAACCTTGTGGATGGAAGAGGCTTTGGGATGTCAAGAGGTGATTCATTTGTGCAGGATACCCAGCTTCTGACCTGCTTTTGTTGGCATAGTATTGGTATAGTTCAGAGTTTGTGGTAACACCCAAGTTCCAAAAATGGAATAGGTAGCTGCCCGGAGATTGCCACTTGCCATTTTCTACCCCATGTCTAAGTCATGCTGCATGCAGTTCTAGATGCATCAATTGTTTAAGAGAATTGACCATTTTGATCTCCAGTGAGCGTCTCCTCTTCTGATCATCTCATGAAAGAAGGTGATTGATGAAACAGCTGAAGATGGTTGGACATAGGATACTTCCCTGAAGAACTCGTACAGTGATATCATGGGCTGGGATGATTGATTGATTGGAGTGTTTTTTTCTTTGGAGCCCAATGACTTCAGTTAACCAGGGTTCTCATGCCACAGTCAAATTTTACGTTGATTTCCACGGCACTTCTCAAATTCAGCTCTTAATTTTCAACCCCTTTTTGGCTATGCCCCCCTTAGGACTCTGCTCAAAGTTTATATGCACCCTTCCCTGTGAAGCAGTCAAGTTTAGTTGGTTTATTCTGTACTTCTACTGACAACATAAAAATGTTTTTAATAATTTCAGTCTATGGCTCCTCTGAAATGTGCTGCGGCCTCCATTAAGAATGGCTGTTTTAGAACATGCTTGGACTTGGGTTGTGATTTGGGCTGGAAACAACTCGTCCTGATAAAACCCAAATTGCGTATCAGTGTGAAAGTTACTGATTAGTAAACTGTTGCAGATGATCAAGAGTGGACCAGAGGTTTGAATTGGTCCTAATTTTTGGTAGTTACCCACATTATCAGATAGATGCCAGTGATTTACCTACTGACCAGAGGTGCAGTTAGTTCTAGAATGCTGGTCTTCAATAACAAAGCCTGATTGTTCAGTTGATAATTTTGATCAATGCATATCGAAAACAGCCCAACCACCGTTGTGCTAGATGCAGAAAAAGCCTTTGATAGGGTCAAATGGGGTTTTTTATTTAAGGTGTTAGAGAAGTTTAAATTTGGCCCTTTTTTTTAATTGGTTGGGTTAAAGCTTTAGATACAAACCCAATAGCCAGGTTGGTGAGAAATAGTCTTTACCATTTAAATTGACACGTTCGACTCGGCAAGGTTGTCCATTGACACCAGCCTCGTTTGCATTGGCTATTGAACCGTTAGCACAGATGATAAGACAGAATGAAAAGATAAGAGGGATGAGAGTTATGGATGAGGAATATAAGATTAATTTATTTGCAGATGATGTCTTGATATATTTGACAGAACCAAAACAGTCACTGTCACAATTGCAGGAATGATTATTACAATTTGGAGAACTTTCTGGATATAAAGTTCATTGGGATAAGAATGAAATTTTGCCAGTTGGAGAGGGTGACTATTCAGAATATAAAAGTATTATAAAATTAAAATGGTCAGATAAACTCAAATATTTAGGAATAATTGTTAATGATGATTATCAATCTTTATACAAGTTAAATTATGTTCCTTTATTAAAAAAGATCAAAGCAGATTTAATTAAATAGAAAGATCTTCCGTTAACCTTAATTGGTCCTGTAAACTTATTAAGATGAATATTTTTCCATTAATTCAATATTTATTTCAGTTGATACCATGTTCCCTTTCAAAGGGTTTTTTCCAGGACTTAAATAAAATGGTGAGGGAATTTTATTGGAAAGGGAGTAGCATTGTATAACTTACATGGAAATATGCATGAAGTGGACTTCAGTTATCTCATTTTCAAAATTATTACGAAGCAGCTAAGTTGAAATTTGTTAGCAGGTTGATGGACATGGATCAACCTCCAAGTTGGGCGTAAGTGGAGATGGCTTCTATTGCTGAAGTTGAGGTGCATCAATTTATACTTCAAAGGAATATGAATCTGTTCCGGGAATGTAACCCCATTAAATAATATTCAGCTTATTCCTTTTTCAATGTTCAAAAATCATTGAAAGAGTTGGGACTTTAAGGGTATAAAGACATTGCAGGACTGTTTTGAGGAAGGACAACTTTTTTCTTTTTATCAATTGAGGGAACGATTTGATATATCTGAAAATTCCTTGTTTGTGTATTACCATCTTAGAGTTTTGGTAAAAGATATTTATGGTAAAGAGATGATTTTACCTGTATTGACGAAATTTGAATCTTTGATTTCCTCTATACCAAAGAAGGGTTATATTTCAGTTATGTATCAAGTGTTACAAGATAGTATGGATAAACTGGAATGGGAGAAGTCTAAGCTTAAATGGGAAAGTGATTTAACCTTTATTTTTCCGGAAGATAATTGGGTGGACATGTGTTATGATAGTGTAACTAAATTGATGAATGTACGATATGGAATAGTTAATTATAATTTTTTTACATCAGTTATATTTAACTCTGGAGAAATTGAAAAAATATAGTTTTAGTAACTCGGATTCTTGTTTCAGATGTGGTTTATGTTCTTTTTCTTTTGGCTTGGCTTCGCGGACGAAGATTTATGGAGGGGGTAAAAAGTCCACGTCAGCTGCAGGCTCGTTTGTGGCTGACAAGTCCAATGCGGGACAGGCAGACACGGTTGCAGCGGCTGCAGGGGAAAATTGGTTGGTTGGGGTTGGGTGTTGGGTTTTTCATCCTTTGCCTTTTGTCAGTGAGGTGGGCTCTGCGGTCTTCTTCAAAGGAGGTTGCTGCCCGCCAAACTGTGAGGCGCCAAGATGCACGGTTTGAGGCGATATCAGCCCACTGGCGGTGGTCAATGTGGCAGGCACCAAGAGATTTCTTTAGGCAGTCCTTGTACCTTTTCTTTGGTGCACCTCTGTCACGGTGGCCAGTGGACATGCTGTTTGGTCTTGTGTTAAAGTACAACCATTTTGGGAAGGAATTAGGTTAGTTTTGGAAAAATTATACAATATTAAACTACCATTAGACCCATCCATTTTTTTTATTGGGTTATATGGTTTCTTTAAAGGGACTAGGGTTGGATAAGTTTCAAATTGCATTTGTACGTTTAGTGCTGTCTGTAGCATGAAAATGTGTAGCTAGAACATGGAAAGATAACATAGAGATTAGTATAATACACAGGCATAATGAATTGAAAGCTTATATTATTATGGAAAAAAATTACACATAATTTGCATGATAATTATTCTTTATTTTGTTAATAAGAGGGTTCCTTATTTGGAATATATGCATTTAGATATACTTTGATTTATTGTAAATACTTTCAGTTTTTCTTTTTATTTATATTTTTGTCACTCCTTAAGATGGGGGTTTTTTATATATACTTATACAAAATTATTCTTATTGGATTGTATGTTGTTTTTTAATGATTCTTTAAATAAATAAAGTTTTTTTTATCTTAAAAAAACAAAGCCTGATTGTTGTACGCTCCCACTGCCTTTGCTGCACCCTGTACTCTCCATTGTTTTGTAATATCACATCTATATTGTTCTTATAGGGATGCCTCGAATCAATGGTGTCTTCTAGCTGAAAACATGCTCCAGAGTTGTCTTTGACACCTGTGTACTATGTCCCACTGTGTTGAGGATGGGAGTGTTAGTGTAGTCTCTTTTTGTCACCAGAGATCATTTTTAATACCTCTCCAACCATAACAGAAAGTCAGGTCTTTGAGGCTTGGGTCTGGAAAATCCAAACAGCATCTGGTAGATGCCACCTCAAAACAAAAACTTCAATACAGTTTTCAACATAATTTCCCTTTCTAGAATGGTAAATTCTAGACTGTTTAAATGTTCAATGATAATTTGTATTCTCTCGCCATGACATCACTATCACCTATATTCGGCCCAATTTGAAGGATTCAGAATAGAGCTCTGGAAGAGCTGCATCCGTCTGGGACTGATATTAAAGCACAAATGGCATTGAGATGTGGTTGCTCCTATATTGGGAGTTGCCAGACTTGTACCTCTGCAGTCCCAGCCCTGATTCTGAAGCCTCTAAATTCAGTTTTCATTCTGCATGTCCCAATCAATGCTACCCTCTCCACAATAAACTCAACAGGACTAGAGTGCTGTTTTCTTTACAAATATGGACTTAATGGTAGGGAAATTCTAGACTTTTTAAATATCAACAATAAACAGTGTTATTATTCTCTTGGAGAAAATATTACATAACAATTTTCTTATTAAACTCAAATAAAATAAAAACAGTTGGCAAGGGCATTCCTTAATGTGAGGAAATAAGCCCAGGATCCTTTGATGCTCAAGACTCGAGTCAAAGAAAGCTAACCGCAAGCCAGAAAGGATGCTGGGAAGAGTGACCACAGCTTCATTTCCAGTTGGCCAAACTAAGACTGGTGTCCATGGATTAGTTAACCTGCATCAAAATATCAGCTCATGGCATTACATTAAATGACCAGGAGTACCACATCAAACCACCATCATCTAAATACAGTACAAGCTCAAATTCACATGTTCCAGCAGAAAAAAAATGGCAAATCATGTTCTGAGTCAGCTACAATGTCCTAGAAATAGAACTGGAAGGAGGCCAATGATCTGCTTAACATTTTTAGTGCTGACAGTAGTAACTGCTCGGGAGTAGAGCTGAGCCAAGAATGGCACAATGCTGGCATCACATTTGCACACTGTGCTGCAACTTGTGACTCCATGAGAATATAGTCTGACCATAATTTATATCCATCCATTGCACTGAATTTGACTCTAATTTCTTTGTTTTGACTATTCTTATGCATACTTAACTCTGGGTGCACGCAAAAACAAAATGAAGAATGGAAACGCTGAATCTCCAGTAAAGAATGTGACCACTCACTGATGTACCTGTTGACTAACAGCAAAGGTTTAAATCCTACCGTGTTTAAATTCCTAATTAACACAATTTCATGGCATCAACTGGATGTCAATTCCTTTCAACAAAGCATCCTGACAGTGAAAAATTAATAATCTATGATAGTCCTGAATGATACAAACCTAAGAAAAAAATCAACAAGTTAGGCAGCATCTAGTTAGCTTTGCATCGATCATGCAAAGTTAACAATGCACCATCAAAAACCATGCAAAAACCAACTCCCTCCCTCCTTTCACGGATGTTGCCCGAATCATCATTTCCAGCATTTTTAATTTTTATTTCAGATTTCTAACATCTACAGTTTGTTAATTTTCAATCACAATTACAAAAATGGCTTGCATTTATATGGTCTCCCCAACATGGAAAAATTTCCCAACTCGCTGTTCAGAAGTATAATCAGATAAAAACCAAACAGGACTGTGCAGGGAGTGATTAACATCGAAGTAGATTTCTGCAGCCTGAGACACTGACAGCACAGGGATGCAGATAATGAGCCAGGATTGGGGCAAGACACTGGCACTTGAAACCAATAATTAACCGGCAATTTACTGGTTAATTTACCAGTATGAACACTCCCAAACTGGTATGGGGGCTCCAAATTGACCCAGGAATTAACTGCCGAGGGAGGGAGTATCACAGCCAATCCAATGTGAATTGGCAACCTGGTATGCCCAGGCTCATTAGTGACGCGCTGATGACGTTCTTGCACGTGTGGGAGGTTTTTAAAGAGGCAGGAAAAGGAAAGGGCAAAAAGGAACGATCACAGCAGAGAACACTGTTAACTAGCATATGGAAAGTGTGCAAAATGAGAACAGGATCTTGTCAGAATGACTACAAACAGTCCACATGCTGTTCATTGAAATGAACATTTGTGGTATGGAGTGAAAAAATTCTCAATTACTTCTCGCAGTTCTGAGGGTTGGGTGGCAAGATACAATTTTTACGCATGTTTTATTGCCGCTGTGATTTTCCCACACTCGCTATAAACTGTGCATGTATATTTCATTGTTGGTGCAATGTTCCCATGCTCGCTATAAATTGTGCGCATCTGTTATCCCCGTTACTATTTTCCCATACCTGTCTTTTGTAAATAAAATCATTTACTACAAAACTGCATTCAGAGTCCTTGCTTTTTAGACCCATCGAATCTGTTTTTTCACTCATAACACCCACACACGCCCTCCACCTGGAGAGTGAGGGCTGGAGTGAGGTGTGGGTAATCTCCTTATAGAGTAAAGCATTCATTGCCAATGAGTACGTAATACATTATTCAGGATATCCCTGCAGGAAGCTGGGCTTCCCTTCGCTCCCCGATACTGGTTTGGTAATACGAAAAGGTGCATGGAACCGGTTTTTCTTGATCCAGTATTTCAAAATGTGTCGTTCACTTGCTAATTTAGCGGGTTGCCAATGTGAAACAGCTTAATAAGTTGGATAGATGTACACACAATGTAGACAGTAGCTCACTTTTATGAAAATAGGCCTTGACATATTGTTACTTACATGCCACCAATGGATACATAAACAGGTGACATGTATTGGTGTGTTCACCATAAATCACAGCACATAATTATACACCAGTAGCATACATTCATTTAAACTCCAGATAACCTGTGGATGCTGGGATTTACGCTCTCCTTACCACAACCCTCCCCACCCTGCCACAAACCTAGAAATAATGTACACTTACCCTGCTTGTTGGTCGCCATCCTACCCTTGTGAGAGGCTTAAGGACACTAAATGGCAGGAAGAAATAGAGAAAGGACAGAGGCCAGGTGCGGAGCTTCAGTGCAGGCTTGGACATACAGCTCAGCTGGCCTAACCTGCGTCGCAAAGCCAGCTGGGGGAAATGCAACCTGTGGAATTATACATACATAGCTGATCAGGTAAAGGGATATCCCACACATAATACGATAGCCTAAAAATAGCCTCACACACAATACCAATTCTGCTGCAAAGCTTCATGATGCATTATAGATTGAATGGCAAGATATATTCCATTGGTATTGATATCCTGTCCAACCAATCAACCCAACTATGCTTTAGCCCCTTTTAAAAAAGACATGCATATTTAACTCGGGAAACTTGCAGTGATGAAGAAAATGGAAAATTGGCAGATGAACCTCCCCTCTTTTTGAGCAATCATTTAAGAATGATGACACATCACCACTGACTCAACAGTGCTCGCCCATACTCACTCGTAAACCCAGGGGTGATAAGACCATTTGCAACAGTATTGCCATTATAGTGGGGAACAGCAGAGGTAAAATGGCTTTTTTGCTGCCTAAAATTCTCTTCATTGAATTTCCCACATTTCTACAACAGAAGAGCCAGGTCACATGATACTGTCCTCCAAACCTGACCAGTCATTCATCAATAAGATGGCCAGCATTCTCCCCTTTCATTCCCTTAATATCCAAAAAGCTATTGATCACTGTGGTTCACAGTTACACACATATTTCTTTTAACCAGAGGAGAGAACTGAAAATTCTAAGAGACCAAAGTTAGTTTTCACAAAATTGGCTCAAACAAACTCTTGTCGAACCATCCAGTATAGAAACACGGCTTTTAGCCCAACTTGCCCATGCTGACCAAATTATCCCATCCATACTCGCTCCATCTACCCACTCATGACCAATACACTTCTGAACCTATCCATGTATCCGTCCAATTTTTCTAAAACATTGCCATAGTTCACGCACCCACCTCTGTGTAAAAAAGTTACCCCTCCAATTGCTGTTAACTCTCCTTCTCTTACGCACCAAGGAATAAAGCCACAACTTGTTCAACCTCTCCCAAAAGCTCAGATTCCCAAGGACGGGAAACATTCTCATAAATCTTCCCTGCACCCTTGTTAAATAAATTTCTCCTCACCTCAGTCCTAAACAACTGAGCCCTTATTTTAAAGCTGTGTCCCTTAATCTTAGATTCCTTGGTTGGGGAAACCATCATCCCTTTATTTCACCTGCCTAGACCTCTAAGAATTTTTGAAACCATTGATGTGATCTCCTCTGTTCTTCTAAACTCCAGAACAAAAAGGATGAGCTTGCAAATTAGCTCCTTTCCCAGCATGCATTTTGTCATGCCTTTGCTCACCAATTCTGTGAACCATATTCTCAAAAGGATTTATTTAACAAAAAGCATAAAACATCTAGTATGAGATTCCAGAGATTTTATACAGATTGCCTTCCACAATATTGCTTCCTTTTCTCCTAAAGCAGTGCAGTTAGTTGGACAATTAGATGCAAAAAAAAGTTTCTCTCAGATGAACAAATAACTAGATAATTTGGGAGAAGAACAAATCATACTCAGGCACCTCAAAAAAATTAGATTTACTTGAGCTAACATTACGGAGCCAAAGTTAGGTCACTCAAAGTTTAGTGATAACTAATTTAGTGCTCTGATAACAAGCAGACTTGTAAATTTCAACTGCAAAATGGCATCTTCCACATTTAGGTCAGCATGTGGCATGAGGCAGATCTTCCCTCAGTTAGATTGTGCCAACTATACTGATCAATGTCTGAGGCTGATGAGGAGCTCTGAGCAGACATCAGGAAAACTGGATCTTTACCTCTGAACAGTGAATGTCAAGAGCCTGATTTGAAGTGACAATTTAACAAGTCAGATACAAGTTGACGTGAATCCCAGGTTGGCCAAAATGAAGGAAAGGGTTTGGAGAAATTTATTTTAAAAATAATTTGATAAGATGTGGCAGGATCAGCAGCATTGGGGCATCAACAAAATCCTTAGCAGCAACTTTTTTTTTTAAAAAGGACCCAACCAAATCTTCAAAAAAATGTAAAGAAATCCTCAGGGAAAGGGACTGAGTGAGTATCTGCATGACAAAAGTGTTGGACTGCAAGACTCCTTCAGCTGCACCTCTTACTGGTCTTTCCAGTCCAAACTTCCCCACTTTCTCTGCATTAGAGTTAAGGTTTACTCATTAATTTCTCCATCAACCACATGAACAGTTAATCCTTTCTCTCGCCACAAATTCTGCCCAGGTTGATGAGACTTTTCTGCCCTCCTGGTTTTAGTGCAGCAATATAGGCTGATTCAAAACACTTCAGAGTTCAGGCAGCTGTAAGAATGATTGGAGTAATCGGTTTAGCTATATATTTGGTGAATGATTTGTCAGAGTAGGTTGGAGTTGACAGCAGCTGATGTCCAAGGGGGGGTGGAGAGAAATTCAGAATTTATTGTCATGAAGAAGTCATGAAGTTTGGAGTTTTGCAGCAACATTATAGTGCAAACATACATATTATAACCATCTTACGACATTACAATAAAAAATAAAATAATAATAATAGGGCATGAAAAAAGTAAAGCAGTATCTTTGGTTCACTGAGTATTCAGGAATCTGATGGCAGCGGGGAAGAAGCTGTCCTTGTGCCATTGAGTGCTCGTCTTTAGGCTCCTGTACCCTTTTCCCCAATAATAGCAGAATGAAGAGGGTATGCCCTGGGTGCTGGGGGTCTTTGAGGATAGAGGCTGCTTTTTTAAGACACCACCTCATGCAGATGTTCTCAATGGAGTGAAGTCTGGTGCCTGTGATGTCACAGGCCGAGTTAACAGCCCTCTGGAGTTTTTTCTTGTCCTGAAAGTTGGTACCTCCATACCAGGCAGCGATGCAACCAGCTAGAATGCTCTCCACGGTACACCTGTAGAAATTTGCAAGTGTCTTCGGTGACATACCAAACCGCCTCAGACAACTCACTAAGTATAGCCGCTGGCAAGCTTCCTTGTGATTGCATCAATGTGGAAGCTCCAGGACAGATCCTCAGAGATGTTGACATCCAGGAATTTGAAGTTCTTGACCCTCTCTGCTACTGAGCCCTCGATGAGATCTGGGTCATGTTCGCTTACTTCCTCCTGGTCCACATTCATCTCCTTGGTTTTGTTAACATTGAGTGCAAGGTTATTGTCGTTTCACCATTCAACGAGCTGATCTATCTCCCTCCTGTACGTTTTCTTATTGCCATTTGTGATTTTGCCGACAACTGTGGTGACATCAGCAAATTTGTAGATGGCATTGGAATTGTGCCACTCAGTCATGGGTGTATAACAAGTAGAGCAGCGGGCTAAGGATGCATCCTTGGGGTGCGTCTGTGTTGATGATCAGTGAGGAGGAGATGTTGTTCCCAATTCATAGTGACTGTGGTCTTCCAATGAGAAAGTCAATGAGAAAGACAATGCCAACATGATGCCAGGCTCACAGAAGTAAAAGGGGTTCGATGAATAAATTTACAGAATCAACCCTGGGGTCTAACCAGTTTCTTCTCTCGAGGGCACTGGCCTTGGAATTCCATAAATTCTCTTGCAACCTAAGTAGATGTATTTAATCATCTTTCAGAAAGAGAGTCGGCTAGGTGTTCGTATCTAGTCCATCTTTGATGATATCTAGGTGATTACACCTGTCAGTAAAAGTTATTGAATGGCATTTGGGACTGGGAATCTTGACATGCTTCTCCATTTACCTAGAAAGGGTGCTAATGAGAAAGGAGTCTTATCCTGAACCACTACAGACTCATGGCAAAACTTGTGAGTTGCTGTGGCACGTTCACACTAATGAGAAAGGAGTCTTACCCTGAACCACTACAGACACAAGGCAAAGCTCGTGAGTTGCTGTGGCACGTTCACACTAATGAGAAAGGAGTTTTACCCTGAACCACTATAGACACAAGGCAAAGCTCGTGAGTTGCTGTGGCACGTTCACACTAATGAGAAAGGAGTTTTACCCTGAACCACTATAGACACAAGGCAAAGCTCGTGAGTTGCTGTGGCACGTTCACACTAATGAGAAAGGAGTTTTACCCTGAACCACTATAGACACATGGCAAAGCTCGTGAGTTGCTGTGGCACGTTCACACTAATGAGAAAGGAGTTTTACCCTGAACCACTATAGACACATGGCAAAGCTCGTGAGTTGCTGTGGCACGTTCACACTAATGAGAAAGGAGTTTTACCCTGAACCACTATAGACACAAGGCAAACCTCGTGAGTTGCTGTGGCACGTTCACACTAATGAGAAAGGAGTTTTACCCTGAACCACTACAGACACAAGGCAAAGCTCGTGAGTTGCTGTGGCACGTTCACACTAATGAGAAAGGAGTTTTACCCTGAACCACTATAGACACAAGGCAAACCTCGTGAGTTGCTGTAGCACGTTCACACTAATGAGAAAGGAGTTTTACCCTGAACCACTACAGACACAAGGCAAACCTCGTGAGTTGCTGTGGCACGTTCACACTAATGAGAAAGGAGTTTTACCCTGAACCACTACAGACACAAGTCAAAGTTCGTGAGTTGCTGTGGCACGTTCACACTAATGAGAAAGGTGTTTTACCCTGAACCACTATAGACACAAGGCAAACCTCGTGAGTTGCTGTGGCACGTTCACACTAATGAGAAAGGAGTTTTACCCTGAACCACTATAGACACAAGGCAAATCTCGTGAGTTGCTGTGGCACGTTCACACTAATGAGAAAGGAGTTTTACCCTGAACCACTACAGACACAAGGCAAACTTCGTGAGTTGTTGTGGCACGTTCACACTAATGACAAAGGAGTTTTACCCTGAACCACTACAGACACAAGGCAAACCTCGTGAGTTGCTGTGGCACGTTCACACTAATGAGAAAGGAGTTTTACCCTGAACCACTACAGACACAAGGCAAAGCTCGTGAGTTGCTATGGCACGTTCACACTAATGAGAAAGGAGTTTTACCCTGAACCACAATCTTTCTTTTCTTTCTTTGGCTTGGCGGTCGAAGATTTATGGAGGGGGTAAAAAGTCCACGTCAGCTGCAGGCTCGTTTGTGGCTGACAAGTCCGATGCGGGACAGGCAGACACGATTGCAGCGGTTGCAGGGGAAAATTGGTTGGTTGGGGTTGGGTGTTGGGTTTTTCCTCCTTTGCCTTTTGTCAGTGAGGTGGGCTCTGCGGTCTTCTTCAAAGGAGGTTGCTGCCCGCCAAACTGTGAGGCGCCAAGATGCACGGTTTGAGGCGTTATCAGTCCACTGGCGGTGGTCAATGTGGCAGGCACCAAGAGATTTCTTTAGGCAGTCCTTGTACCTTTTCTTTGGTGCACCTCTGTCACGGTGGCCAGTGGAGAGCTCGCCATATCACGATCTTGGGAAGGCGATGGTCCTCCATTCTGGAGACGTGACCCATCCAGCGCAGCTGGATCTTCAGCAGCGTGGACTCGATGCTGTCGACCTCTGCCATCTCGAGTACTTCGACGTTAGGGATGTAAGCGCTCCAATGGATGTTGAGGATGGAGCGGAGACAACGCTGGTGGAAGCGTTCTAGGAGCCGTAGGTGGTGCCGGTAGAGGACCCATGATTCGGAGCCGAAAAGGAGTGTGGGTATGACAACGGCTCTGTATACGCTTATCTTTGTGAGGTTTTTCAGTTGGTTGTTTTTCCAGACTCTTTTGTGTAGTCTTCCAAAGGCGCTATTTGCCTTGGCGAGTCTGTTGTCTATCTCATTGTCGATCCTTGCATCTGATGAAATGGTGCAGCCGAGATAGGTAAACTGGTTGACCGTTTTGAGTTTTGTGTGCCCGATGGAGATGTGGGGGGGCTGGTAACCATGGTGGGGAGCTGGCTGATGGAGGACCTCAGTTTTCTTCAGGCTGACTTCCAGGCCAAACATTTTGGCAGTTTCCGCAAAGCAGGACGTCAAGCGCTGAAGAGCTGGCTCTGAATGGGCAACTAAAGCGGCATCGTCTGCAAAGAGTAGTTCACGGACAAGTTTCTCTTGTGTCTTGGTGTGAGCTTGCAGGCGCCTCAGATTGAAGAGACTGCCATCCGTGCGGTACCGGATGTAAACAGCGTCTTCATTGTTGGGGTCTTTCATGGCTTGGTTCAGCATCATGCTGAAGAAGATTGAAAAGAGGGTTGGTGCCAGAACACAGCCTTGCTTCACGCCATTGTTAATGGAGAAGGGTTCAGAGAGCTCATTGCTGTATCTGACCCGACCTTGTTGGTTTTCGTGCAGTTGGATAATCATGTTGAGGAACTTTGGGGGACATCCGATGCGCTCTAGTATTTGCCAAAGCCCTTTCCTGCTCACGGTGTCGAAGGCTTTGGTGAGGTCAACAAAGGTGATGTAGAGTCCTTTGTTTTGTTCTCTGCACTTTTCTTGGAGCTGTCTGAGGGCAAAGACCATGTCAGTAGTTCCTCTGTTTGCGCGAAAGCCGCACTGTGATTCTGGGAGAATATTCTCGGCGACACTAGGTATTATTCTATTTAGTAGAATCCTAGCGAAGATTTTGCCTGCAATGGAGAGCAACGTGATTCCCCTGTATGTTGAGCAGTCTGATTTCTCGCCTTTGTTTTTGTACAGGGTGATGATGGTGGCATCACGAAGATCCTGAGGCAGTTTACCTTGGTCCCAACAAAGCTCGAGAGTTGCTGTGGCACGTTCACACTAATGAGAAAGGAGTTTTACCCTGAACCACTACAGACACAAGGCAAACCTCGTGAGTTGCTGTGGCACGTTCACACTAATGAGAAAGGAGTTTTACCCTGAACCACTACAGACACAAGGCAAACCTCGTGAGTTGCTGTGGCACGTTCACACTAATGAGAAAGGAGTTTTACCCTGAACCACTACAGACACAAGGCAAACCTCGTGAGTTGCTGTGGCACGTTCACACTAATGAGAAAGGAGTTTTACCCTGAACCACTACAGACACAAGGCAAACCTCGTGAGTTGCTGTGGCACGTTCACACTAATGAGAAAGGAGTTTTACCCTGAACCACTACAGACACAAGGCAAAGCTCGTGAGTTGCTGTGGCACGTTCACACTAATGAGAAAGGAGTTTTACCCTGAACCACTATAGACACAAGGCAAAGCTGGTGAGTTGCTGCAGCATGTTCACACTGGATAAACAGAGACCTTAGTGTAGTCAATGACGAAAAAAAATGTGTTAATTCAAGTAAGATCCCTTTAGGCAAAATGACTAACACACTGTGGCCATAGATAAATTAGAAGCTTTATCCTTAACAAAAAAAATGGCACTTCAAAGGCAAACTGGCAGTGTAGCACATTGATGATAAGGATAGAAACTATAATTCCCTCCCAACTAAGTCAGGAAATTATCTTTCCCTGCATTAAGGAAAGATGCATTTTAGCCATGAGAAGTAATGAAGATGACCTAGCCCGTGCTAGCTTATTATGAAAAACAGTTTAAGTGCTGCAACTGGAGAGAAGTGATCTCATTGCAAAATAATTCTAAGAGGGCTTAATGGGATTGTTGCTATGAGTGGTGGGATAAATCTAGAATAAGAGGGCCAAAGTCTCAGAATAAAGGGATGGACATGAGGGTTATCTTTCCTCAGAGGGTTGGGCGATTTTGAGATTCTCCATCCTTAAGCCATTAAATATATAAAAAGCAGAGGGTATTTTTGCACTTGAGGGAGAATCAATGCTAATGGGTGGGTTGGTGGGGGGGTCGCGTCAGGTCATGAAGAGAAACAGATAATCAGCTGTGTGGCTGATGGCTTCTTCTAGTTCTTATGTTTTCACATCAAAGGCACAACCTCAGGAGAACAAGAGACTTGCTTTATCAGAGAAGCAGTCAACAGACACAGTAGGAAAACAGAAAGCAAAATATAACTCTTGGTCATGTCAGGCAGTTAAAGTAGCAAGAACCTTTCTCAATCGATGTTCATTTAAGGCATGCTGCTCACAAAAGCTTGCATGATGTGACTCCGAAGTGGTCTTGCCACGTTGCTACGTTGGGACAGGATATTGCACTGACCAAGTCAGTACTGCCCCACTTAGTACACTTCAGTGTGCTAAAACACATGAAAATGCACAAATAAATTTGATGTGAACTCAGTACTTGGAGGGGACCAGAGTGAATTTAGTAAGGCATGCAGCGAGAGAGGGTATGAAATGGCCAAGTTTTTAAATCAATTCAAGTTGGTTAAATATGCCTCAGTTTTAATCCAATGATTTAAATAGGAAACCTGATGTCTTTGGTGTTTATTTCAAGTCCAAAATCAATGGCTTTCCCAGTGCACAACAGATCAATAAATAATTGATTTTGCATCAAAATTACATCAGGCATAATCAGATAACATATTCATACCACCAATGTCCCATACTTCCCAGTCCAATATCTTACAGCCTGTGGAAAAAAAAACCAGACTGTATAATCTCGAAAACCCAAATCATTAAGCTTCAAGCACCATCAAACAAGTTCTTGTTCTAACTGTCAGAACGGTTTCATTTCATTTGAGAAGGTCTGTGTGGGTCTGGCCTTCATAGGACTAAATTATCAAATGGCTCAGGAAATTAACTCTGAGCTGTGAGGAATCCCATCAATGGAAGCATGATGAATCTAATGTTTGAACATTTTAAACTGATGCCTAATAACGTGCAGGATTGATCAATGGGCAATAACAAAGTCAGGGGCAGCTATGCATCTTAACAGGCAGGGACAAAGATCTTTCTTCAAGCCCAGTGTTGATTTCAAATCAGAAACAGGCAGCAAATGTCTGCAGCCCTCACAATGGCATGGCCCTTTAATTCCCACAATTAATTCTGCATGATTCCTCGTGACATTCTGAGCATTTCCTTTGACAGATAAAATGGTACCCTGCCTTTCGCTGCTTCTGATTAGCACAAACAGAAATAGTTTGATTTTGTTGCTTGAAACCATAAATAAAATAGAGCCAAAAAAAACTTTCTTCAGCTGTATTACTGCTTCCATCACTGTGACTCCTTCCTAAATTGCTAAGAGGAAATCCAACATCACTCACCAGAAACGCACCATATCTGAGCCTGGCTGGCTGCGCATTTGCTGTGCCCTCTGATTTAACCGCGCTTCCCCAAACATGAGCCATCTCCCACCCTCCCCTCTCCACTGCAGAGAGTACCCGGCCAATCATCAGCAGGCAGCATCACTGCACAGAAACACCAATCACCCTCTTCTGCATCCAACTCGCAGCTTTACAAGCAATGAATCACAGCTCTCCTACCAACACCATGTCCCTCAGCAAGAGCTTGGAGACCCGCCCCTTCATCCCAGCCCCCAAACAATCTGGCAGCACATCTCCATCATTCCAACCCTCCCTGTTTTGAGACATCTCCTACCGGAATATTTTTTCCCCCTTAAGATCTGCTCGAAGCCTTCTCTCTTACTCTAACCCCCTTTGCACACAAGCACTGAATTAAACACTCAGATTCCAACATATTCCACATGTAAACCTCTCCAAACCCAAAAATCTCAGTTCTCTATCCTGATCCCTTCCTCAAACATAATGAGCTGGACACCTTACCCCGAGATATATTGTGGCAGCAATCCTCACCTTCACCTGTAGCCACCCCAGCACCCAACAAAAACTGCTGCTCCATCTTTCTTGCAAATGTTTCCCGCCAGCTCTAGCCTCACCTGCTTCCTTCAACAGCCATCTTCTCCACCAGAAATCCCAACTGGCAACTTGCCCGTAACTCCACAACTTCTGCTGAAACTCACTACCCCCCCCCCCCCCCCCCCACCACCACCTCCAACTTCAGCTCTCCTGCCGAGGTGATCCTTATAGACAACCTCCACTTTCCCAAAGACCTCCCAGGGCCTTGACCAACCCCATCGGCGGCCTCCTGGCCTGGATAATCCCCATTCACGGGTCTAGGTGTCCGAACAATCAAACAGTTAAATGCCTGGCCTGCCTAATGTTTCCAGCACTGTCTCCTGCTGTCCGCCTCTCCTCCCCACCCCCAACATCCATCCACCCGTGCCGGCAGGATCTGGTCATCGTCAGCTTTCACAGGCGATTACTGTCATCGGGTCTGCCTAACCCATCAAGCAGCCCGGCAGAGAGAGACGAGGAGCTTTCCTGCCAAGTACCTGAAGTGAGCCCGCCTGCTACATCCCGCACCGTTAGACGCTACCGAGTCTCCGGCTTCCTGCTGCTCTGCCGGGCTCGCATCGGTGCAGCGGGCCCTCCGGACGCGAGCTTTAACTCTGTGCAAATTGTAACATGCGGCGCCGGTAGGAAGTGGCAAAGGTTTGCGACATCTCACCATTTCCCTTCCTTCCGCGCTGCCGGCTGCAGCTGCGGACCCGGTTGACACATGACCGGCGACCTAAACCGGCTCCCAGCGCTCCGCTCCGCCCCGCCCCGCCGTCACTCCGTCCGCGCTCTCCCGGAGGTGCCGCCCCGCACTGCTCGGCAGCGCAGCTCGCAGCCTGCGAAACCACATGCCGGAACTCCCGTGCCCACGGCCCCACTGAACACTGCTGGTCGAGCTTTTCGGCCCCAACTCCTTCATTCCAATCCTACTTTTTCGGTTTCAATTCTCTGTGCTGGCGCTCCAGCCCGCGACCTAAAGATTAATATATTTATGGCCAAGTGGCCTTATCCAGGGACAAATACATTTCCTTTCAAACCCCAACAGAATTTGACATCCATTTGGTCTCCCCTCAGCTATCCAGACGTTCCTGTTAACTTTGTTATCAATGGAAATTGATTCTCTATGTCCTCTTACGGTTCTATTTGCTATATAGTACTTCCAACACCGTCTAAACCAGGGGTGTCAAACTCAAATTCATAGAGGGCCAAAATTAAAAACTTGGACTAAGTCGTGGGCCAAACTAAATATTTATTGAAAATTTTCAACAACATCTGCATGTTTTCTCTTCTTTCAACATGTGTAATATTAAACTTTTTCTTATTAAAATAAATGTTTAATAATAGTTTTGGTTAAACTCTTTCCAGAAGAAGCATTAACAAATGAGAAATAAAATATTCAATAAATATTTCTCTATAGCCTTTCTTCTTCTTTGGCTTGGCTTCATGGATGAAGATTTATGGAGGTGTATGTCCACGTCTGCTGCAGGCTCGTTGGTGACTGACAAGTCCGATGCGGGACAGGCAGGCACGGTTGCAGCGGTTGCATTGGTGGATTGGGGTTGGGTGTTGGGTTTTTCCTCCTTTGTCTTTTGTCAGTGAGGTGGGCTCTGCGGTCTTCTTCAAAGGAGGTTGCTGCCCGCCAAACTGTGAGGCGCCAAGGTGCACGTTTGGAGGCGAGATCAGCCCACTGGCAATGTGTCAATGTGGCAGGCACCAAGAGATTTCTTTAAGCAGTCCTTGTACCTCTTCTTTGGTGCACCTCTGTCTCAGTGGCCAGTGGAGAGCTCGCCATATTACATGATCTTGGGAAGGCGATGGTCCTCCATTCTGGAGACGTGACCCACCCAGCTCAGTTGGGTCTTCAGCAGCATGAATTCGATGCTTGCGGACTCTGCCAGCTCGAGTACTTCGATGTTAGTGATGAAGCCATTCCAATGAATGTTGAGGATGGACCGGAGACAGCGCTGATGGAAGCGTTCTAGGATCCGTAGGTGATGCCGGTAGAGGACTCATGATTCGGAGCCGAACAGGAGCGTCTATAGCCTTTAAGCTCCTTTTAAATGTATTTTTTTTCACAAGCCAACAAGTTTAAAAAAAACCAACTTGCTTCAATGACAAACAGGTTTGTCTTTTAAAATGATGAACATATAGTCTGCCTCCCACCTGTCTTGAAAGGTCCTGTTTTCTGTCTTTCGTTTGGCCATTTTTCGTAAGGGGTTTATTACATGTGAGTTGGGCGACAGGTCGCAGATGCTAATGAAAGTAAAGAGAGGAGGTGGGGGCGATTAGTGGGCTGACGGGCCGGCGCCAACGCATTTGCAAAGCATTCTGGGATATGTAGTATTAGCTGTGCATGCACTATACTGGCGTGGCGGCCAGTGGGCCAGCTCTAATACATATTTGATATGATCTTGCGGGCCAAATATAATTATATCACAGGCCAAATTTGGCCCGCGGGCCTGAGTTTGACATGTGTGGTCTAAACCCTCAGTTTCATCTAATCTTTGTTGAATTTTGTACAGACTCTACTTTATTCATTTCACTGGTTCGAAAAAGAAATAATGCAACCTAGCCCAACACAGCTATAGATTCCTATGTTCAATAGGACACACCACCTCCAAGTAAGAGGCTAGGCTTTTTGATAAATACCTCCAGAGATCTGTATGCAAAGAACATGAGAGCAAACTACTACTCTGGTATCCAAATTGGCTGTGTCATTCATTGTGTTGGGTGAACTCCATTTCTCAACCTCTTCTGGGGCAGCGTGACCTGTACAAGAGGGACAAGCTGCATCTGACCTGAAGGGGTACCAATATTGTTGCAGTAAGTTTTGCTGGACCTATTCAGGAAAGCTTTAAAATAATTTGGCAGGAGTTTGGGACCCAAAGTAGTTGTGTGGCAGGTGAGAAAGTTTAGCAAATATAGAAGTTGAAGCCTGCATCCAGTAAGCAGGCACAAGACAAAAAGTGAGGAAAGTCTGATCAACTAAACTGCATTTACATTAATGCAAAAAGGCCGACAGGCAAGCCAGATGAACTCTCGGCATGGAGAGGTACACAGGACCTGGATATTATAGCTATTGCAGAAATGTTGAGAGAGTGACATGGCTGACAGCTCAATGTTTCAAGGTAGAGATTCATTAGATATGATCGAGATGGAGGGGGAAAGTTGTATTTTTTAAATTTTGGAGAACATCACAGCAGAACTTGGTGAGGATATTATTCCCTGGAGCATATCTAGTGAGACTATACAGGTAGAGTTTAAGAGTAAGGGGGTGATCATTTTGATGTGTCTGTTGAATTAAATGATTAATTACATTGAGATATCACAGATAACTGTTTTAATAATAAGATTGGAATAGGTGATTTTAACTTCATAATGTTGACTGGGACTGCCAAAGTGCCAAGGCATTAGATGGGATCGAATTTATTAACACAGTGTCCAAGAAAGTTTTCTCAAGCAATATGTTGATGATTCTACTCAGGAGAGGGTAAGACTCCATCTCCTCTAAGGAAATGAGACTGAGCAAGTGCCCAAAGCAGATTCTCTTCTTGGTTTAAACAATTGAGGCCGATTAAAATGACCTCCGACCATTCCAGGCAAAAATGAAGGGGCTCCTCCTACCAGGATTCACTATTTTTTTAAAAATACACATTTATATCAATGAATACAGTTCAAAAGTACTTAATTGACTGTAAGCTTTGAACATGTTAGGGTTTGTAAAGTGCCATATAAAATTTCTCATTTGTAAAGATGTCCTGGAGGCAAGAAGCAAAGCAGTTGCTATGTTGTACAAACAGTAATAAGGCAAAATGTTTCCGTGATGTTGTCAGAGGATAAATTTCAGTCAGAAATTGATTGGAATCTTAAGGGAGTTTCATTTACAGCTTCATCTCAAAAAAAGCATCTCCAACACTGCACCAGCATTATAATTGTGTACTGAAATATCACACTGGATTTTGGGCTCAAATTAGCCAGGTTTGAACCCAGTTGTAACATGGACAAACTGCAATGTACATTTCCAAGCATCAAAACCATGACAGATTTCAATTCTAGTCCAGAAGCATGAGTAACTAATCCAGAGATGCAAATAATCTATGAGTACATGTTAAACAGATCACATTGAGTACTCATTCACTGAAGTCACCTTCAAAAAAGATTTAAAGATATCAATGAATTTTTTTTTCCAAAAGTTTGCTTCCTAAAACAAAATTGGGGATTATGATAGACAACTTCAATCTGAACGCAAAGATAATTTCCAATTTTCTGTATCATATAGGAAGTTGGAGAAACATTAACTTTTATTGAATTTACCCAGTTTAATCGCATAATGACGCTGACACATTGCGTTAGTTCAACTGACCTAAAAATGTTTAGCTGCTGATTTTTGTTTCTACTCAGCATTTGATGCCTCTTGCATCAGTGTCCGACAATAGTTGGCCAGCATTGATGGATTCTAGTTGCCCTAATACCACTTTCCATGGTTGCAATGACCTGGTGAAACCTTTCACCATGTTCCTCACTTTCTGCACCAAGGTCAGCAGGGAAGACGTCCAAGTGTGGAATGTAGAAAATGAACTTTCAATGACATGTTGTTCTTTAAGGTTTTGTAGGCTTGAAAAAGACTTAAAGGGAAATCATAAAAATAGGTTATATCTAAAAAAAAAGGCACTTATTAGGAAATTTTGAAGGTAAGTTTTGTGATCGGCAACCCAAAATCCATAAAATACACTCAAAAGTGTTTAGGAAGCAAAATCTTTGCTGTCCAAGTGTTTTTTTTTTAATCAACATTTTTTTTATTTAGCAAGAGTTAATCTGTCAAGTCTGAATAGTTTGCACACATTACAGAGTTCTGGTTATAAACTTCATAATTAAATCTAAGATTTAGCTTTATGAAATGGCTTGGGGAAGCTCAGTAATTCTTCCCCCCCACTACCCCTCACAAATGATTCCAGATATTTTCAGCAGATTCCAGGTGACATGAAAGCTCTCATTGGTGTTTGACAATGTGCATACCATACAGTTCAAATAACAGACCAAACAGTACTTTAGACCTTGTGTTTTCAGACTGCAAATGGCAGACCCGTTGATTGCAAGGTTGTGATTTCTGTGTCCTGTAATCAAGCTAAAGCTTATTTGCATGATATATATTTAATTGTACATTTTTCTGTTACTGTGTATTTAGAGCATGATTTCAGCACAAAATTTGATTCTTAGTTTTGATAGTTTGCTATGGCCTTTTCACCTTAGTGCAATGGCTGAACCTCAGGGTCACTTGTTCCCATTCTAATCACCATAACACAAAAGTAGAATCCATGTGGTTATCACGTTGGTGGTGGAAGATTCAAGTTGGTTTTGGCTCCTTAAATTGAGCATTAAAAAAAAAATCAAACAACTGAATTTATATTTGAAATCTTAAAGGGTAAAATAGCTAAAAAGTGTTATGTCAGCCAAAATGAGAGAAGGAAGGCAGATGGACAAGAGAGAAAAACAGAAATAAGGAACAGCTCTCAGGTCTAGAAATGTAAGTTATGAAAGGCTTTTCTGCAAGGAAGCGATGGATAATGGTAACAGCCCCCTGAGCTGAATACTGCATGTATGCTAGAGCTCATGCATTTTGCAGTGTGGGGCACTTGCTCTCACTGCAGTCCTGAGGACAAAGATGCCTCTCTTAATGGAGGGTGGTCATTGCACACCAGTTCCCACACATTTAGGTCCAGGTCCAAAGACAAGGTGATCTAACATGATTGGACTCCATACTCTGCTACACAAACATTGCACATACATGTAATATATGTGGATTCACACCATATCCTGACCACATCTTTTCTCTCGGAACCTCGTAACCATCATCCCAGCCTGGTCCCATCTCACCTTTAGACTATATCTCTGACTTCTTTCGGTCAAATATGTCCTTCTGTTTTCCCACATTGGCTTTCTCCTCCTCCTTCCCTTTTCCTTCCTCTCAATTAACTTGTTCTCCCTCATTGCTGAGGGATCATTCACCAGGTTTCGGTATCCTGCATCTTATTGCAGAATTCCAAGAGTATTGACTTCTGGGGAATCATCAACCATCAGCTTTGTGCTGAAGAGAAACAAAAACTGCAGAGGCTAGAATCTTGAATAAACATTAAGCTGGAGAACTCAGCAGATCAAACAGCATCTTTGGGGAAAAATGGTCAGTCAATGCTTTGCTTTTGGACCTTTTATCAAGATTAATGTAGGAAGATGTTCTGGGAAGCAGAGGGGAGAAGGAAGCTTAGGAGGGACTACAAGGTGATAGGGTATTGGCCAGAGGTTGGGAGAGGTGGAGAGATTGGTAGTAGAAGACACCACTGGGGGAGGGGAGGACGGGGGTGGCACAACCTAAAGTTGGAAAAAGTGAAGTTAATGCCATTGACTTTAAGGCTGTCCAGGAGGAATAGGATTTATTGTTCCTCAAGGATTCCTTTTGGATCTGCCTGTGTGTGAATGACAAGTTGAATTAAAATGTTTGGTGACTAGGACCCTAAATGTTGACTGTCCATGTCTCTCCATTAATGCTTCCTGGCCCACAGTCCATGAAGCTTCCCAACAGCTCTGGGCTATCTATTGTCAGCAGACTGCAGTCTTCCAGAGCTCCTTAGGCCAGATTTTCTGAGCAAGGGAAGCAGATTCATTCCAAGGGAAAAGAACATCTCACTAGTCTGCAGTCAACAGCTTCATCAGCAAGTGTGTAGGAGATTACGTAACTATTCTCAATCAGAAACCAACTGTGGTTGAATCTCAGTGGAGGGCCAAGTTAGAGGCATTCAGATCAGAAGATCTGGCTCGCTACAAAAAAAAAAATCCAAGTACCATCTCTTCAAAGTTTCCAGAGAAGCCAAAATATGGTACCTCACTCAGCTTAAGTCCCAAGAGAACAACACTGATACAAGGCAACTTTGGAAGAGAATACATGCTACCAAGTAAAAAGCAAAGCCAAGCAGAACAGAATGCAATGGCACTACACTCACAATGAGTTAAACATGTCCGAGCAGGGAGCTGACATAGAGGTGACATCTACATCAACCATTACAAGCAATGTCACTGCTGCTGAAGCCAGGTGGGCAAACTCCAGGTGGGCAAACTCCTGGAAAGCAACTGATCCAGATGAAATCCTGGGATATGTCTTCAGTGCCTATGCAGATCAAACAGCGGATGTGTTTATAGACATCTTTAATCTCTCCCTACATCAGGCTGCAGTTCTCACTTGTTTTGGGAATGCCACCATTATACCAGTATGGATGAAAAGCACAACATTGGGCCTATATGACAACCAAATAGTAGCTTTAATATCAATCATCATGAAATGCTTTGACAGGTGGTCACAGCTCACATCAACTCTAGAATACCAACCAGCTTTAACTCATTCGTTTTGCCTACATCCAAATGGATTCTTTGCAGTCATCTCCCAAGTTCTCCACTTGGCTAAAGCACCTGGATGCCCAGGACTGCAGTTAGATAACTGGTCATAGGTTTTTTTGGGATTATGATATTGAAGGCAGATAAATAGTCTATGACCAGTTATCTAACTGCAGTCCTGGGCATCCAGGTGCTTTCCCATTTTCACTGGTCTTTTAGACTGTAAGTCAAGGATCCATTGGGGTGATGAAGCCTACACACATGTTTGGAAATAGGTTTTTTTGGGATTATGATATTGAAGGCAGATAAATAGTCTATTTCCATACGTGTGTGTAGGCTTCATCACCCCAATGGATCCTTGACTTACTGTCTAAGAGACCAGTGAAAATGGGAAACACCATTTCTATGATGCACACTTAACATAGGTGCGTCTCAAGAATGTATACTCAGCCCCCTCTATACTCCTTCAACACCCACAACTGTACAGATAAATACCATTCCAATTCCATCTTCATATTCACCAATGACACCATGATAGAGGGAAGAGAATGAAATAACAATGAGATGGAACACGGGAGAGTGATTGAAAGTCTTGTGGCATGGTGCCAAGATAACAACATCTCTCTCAATGTCAAAAGACGAAGATGATCACTGACTTCAGGAGAGAAGGCAGAGCCACACCTATGTCCACCCGAATGGCATTGATGCCAAAAGAGTAGATTTCACCAAGTTCTGCTCAAGATTGGAACAAACCACAGAAAGAATTGAATGCAGCTCAGATTATAACACAAACTTCCCTTCCCTCCCCTCCATGGACTCCATCTACTTCTCCCATTGATGAAAGACCCATCACACACCAAGCACACACTCATTCCATTAGAAGACTTATAAGTGTGAAAGCAAGCAACAATAAACTTTAAGACAGCTTCTTCCTGAAACCACCTTTATTAAATAACAGTGCTCTCTTGCTGCCCTTGCTTAATTGATCTTTCTTTTCATTGCAATCCTGTACTCTCCAAACTGTGCTCTTTACTTTGCTGTATGAATGTTAAAGATAAAAATAAAATTTTAAAAATATCTTTACGATACAGCACACTTGAAGGTCCTTCCAGCCTATGAAGCCTGTGCAACAAAGTCATTTTGCTGAAGAACTGTACTATTTTGTGACAAAGAAACTTAAACATCATTCAGCAGGTATAAACTTAATTCTGACTCCCATTCTAAATCTGGATTGAACAAAAGAAAAAGCAAAATGTATACTAAAGACCTGCAAATACCAGTAGATAAAGTTGCATGCTCAAGTGCACAAATTGTAGGCTGCATTACCTCACAACAGTGAACTCCAGTTAGTTGGAGAAATAGGAAGCAAACAGGCCAACTGGTCCAAAATATCCATGCTTGTATTTAAACTCCAAATGACCTACATAAACTCATTCCTTTTGTCCTCATACTGTGATCCAGCTTTCTTTATCCTTATTAATCGTCTCATCCACTCCCATTGTAATAGCCCCTTTTCTACTGGCACCCTGTCCCAGGAATTAACTGGGACAGGGTCCAGTGGAAAAGGAACACTGTCTGAATGCTGATGTGAAATGACATTATTTCATACCAGAGATTAACCACCTTGACCCCTACTCATACCCCCAGTGTTTGCTGACGTTGCAATGATGATAAAACCAGTGGAAAAGGGACAGTAGAAAGTCACCCGTTTCTAGTTGAAAGAAGAACATCCTGAACACTGGGAATGAGATATGTTCAGTGGAAAAGCAATTGGTATCCCAGTTAAGAGTGGCCCAGTGGAAATGGCGCAAAGGGTTTCCTATTCCTGGACACTGCACAGCCAACTAACTGGGGTGCCAGTGGAAAAGGGGCTAATGAGTTCCATGTTTTTAAAAAATCTCCTATTCCATTTGTTAGAAACTATTTCACAAATTAAGATGAGAGGGAAAAAAGTCTAAATATTTGCTAGATAAGTTTTGTTTTTATAGTGTTAGGTCCCTGGAACAGGCTGCCAGGAGAGGTAGAAAAACAGCAATTTTGAAGAGATTTTTAGACATGTGTATGGGCAGGGAATAGAAGGATTTGGACCACACAAAGACAGAAGGAATTTGTTTAAATTAGTATTATGGTCTGCGCAGACATAATTTACTGAAGTTCCTATTTCTGTGCTGTTCTGTTCTAAATATAATCTCCTAGTATAGATTATACTAAAAGTTATTTCAAAATCTTAAGATAATTTTTGTAACTTTAAAGACTCCCAAGCTTACACCATTTTACTTACAAAAAAGTAAGACGTCCAGTCCAGCCTGTTAGATCGAAACTCTCAGTTCAGCTAATATTTTTTTTTACTTGCTCCAAAGACTCTTGCTACCTTTAAGGACTAGTAAGGTCCCTGCACTACGAGTGTAATTTAACAAAGGTTCCATATTCGTTTTTCAATAAATTTGAAGGGCATTTCTTTACAAGTCTGTTATCTTTGAGTGTCCTATTTTCCCTGTTCCACAATTCAGTCACATTGTTCCAAGGACATACGGCGTCTCTTACTTCTCACCAAATAATACCTCTGACTAATCTATTCTGACATTAGTACACCAATGATACTGTAGCAGCCCGCACACGGAGACACAGACCGACCCACAAAATGGCCGATGAACGCGGCGACCGCAAGGACCTGGGACCTATATAAACGCAACAGCCAGTGCAACAAACCAGTCTCGACTTCGCTTTGGTGTGTGTGTCGTTCTTCTCCATGCCTGCATAGCGTGAGCATTACATCGGTGACCCCGACTGGTCCAACCAGTAGTTGGATCCGAAAATGACAGACCAGGTGGAGCCAGCAACCATCCACACGATCTCACTCAGGCTCCCAATGTTTTGGGTGTCGCAGCCACACGTGATGTTTGAGCAGGCCGAGGCTCGATTCTAGCTTTGACACATCGCTGCCGATAACACCCAATACTTCTACGTCGTGAGCACACTCGATCAAGACAGAGTGGCAAGGGGCGTAGACTTCCTATGGCAGCCTCCGGAGCAAGGCAGATATGTGGCCTTCAAAAAGCTGTTAACCCGCACTTTTGGGATCTTCCAGCGCGAACATGCACCTGGTTGCTGCATGTGGATGGATTGGGGAACAGGGCCCCATCCGCCCTAATGAGCAGGATGTTTGCTTTGACCGAGGGCCACAAGCCTTGCCTGCTTTTCAAGCAGATCTTTCTGGAGCAGCTGCCCAAGGCTATCCGACTCTTGCTCACAGATGAGGACTTCAATGACCCCCGGAGGAATGCAGCTCGGGTGGACATGCTCTGGAGAGCGAAGAAAGATACCAGTGCCGTATTAGACCACATCAGCAAGTTCCACGAATAGCCGACTGTGAGACCAAGACTAGTGGAGAGGCAAGTTAATACCCCAGGACAATTCTGCTACCATGATCAGCGATGGGATGCAGCGGCCTGTCGATGCCATTCACCAGGTTTCTGGGAAACACCCTGGCCAACTGTCATTGATGGCTGTGGCGGTTGGCCCACATGATAGCTTCCTCTACGTTTGGGACTCCTTGTCTGGCAGGCATTTCCTGGTCAGCACCGAGATAAGCGTCTGCCCCCTGCAAGCTTCAACACCTGCAACAGCAAGCAGGGCCCAGACCCGAAAACAGCTAACAGTTCCTTCATCTGGACTTTTGGTACCCGCACCATCCCCCCTTTGGTTCGGCAACAACCAGTTTACATGACCTTTACCCTTACAGCAGTTGCACAACCGCTCCTGGGGGCCTACTTCCTTCATGCCCACTGCCTGTTTGTAGACCTCAAGGGACAGCGCTTGGTGCACACCAGAAAAATGAGGCACAAACTCTTCAGCAGCTGAAGGATGCAGTGTGCCTGGACCTCCCATTTGCTTTCATCCATTTGGACTATATCCTTATTGCTAGCCACAGCTGCAAAGACCACATCGCCCACCTGAGACAATCGTGCACCTGGTTAAGTGATTTCGGTTGGACAATTAACCTCGAAGTGCCAAGTGGACACTATTGATTTCCTGGGACACAGAATAAGCAAACACAGGGCAACACCCCTCCCCAAAAGGTCGAGGCGGTCCAGCACTTCGCCAAATCATGTACAGTAAAAGGCTACTGGAATTCACCAGTATGATAAACTTTTACCACAGATTCATACTGGCAACAGTCTGCATCATGCATACCCGCTTCACACTGATGGCGAGCAAGTCAACGGACATTACCTGGGGACAATGAGTCTTCGAGGGCATTCCAGAATGTGAAAGACGCACTGGCCAACGCCACCCTCCTGGTACATCCCAGACCAGAGGCACCTACTGCTCTGACAGTCGACACCTCTAGCACAGCAGTAGGAGGCACATTAGAACAGTTCACTGAAGGCCAGAGGCAACCCCTGGCCTTTTTCAGCAGATACCTCTGCCCCCCGAGAGCTCAAATACAGCATTTTTGACTGAGAGCTATTGGTACTGTATCTGGCAGTAAGAAATTTCTGTTATTTTTTGGAAGGTTGGCAATTAAAGGTCTTCCCCAATTACAAGTCGCTGACCTTCGCCTTACATAAGGTATCAGACCTGTGGTTGGCCCGACAACAAAGACGTGTCCCACATGTCCGAATTTATGATGGATATACAACACATCGGGGGGTAAAGCAATGTGGTGGCCGAAGCTCTGTCACACCCCGTGATCTAGTCGGTACACGCCCTGTCCCAGGGAGTCGACTATGTGAACCTCGCCAAAGTGCAGCAGCAGGACCCTAAGATCGTTGCATATAGGACAACTATCTCTGGTCTCAGGATGGAAGACGTCTCCATTGGCCCAGGTAACCTCACACTACTGTGCGATGACTTCACCGGCAGCCCTCACCCCATCATCCCAGGTGCATGAAACTACCAGATCTTCGATGGCATACACAATCTAGCGCATCCCGCAATTTGAGCCACAGTCAAGAATGTGGCTACAAGGTTTGTCCGGCACAGCCTGTGGGCCAAGACCTGCATGAACTGACAGTCCTCTAAGGTGCAGGTTCACACAAAGGTGCCCACACAGACTTTTGAATCACCAATGCTCAGGTTCAGCCACGATTGATATGGTGGGGACACTACCAGTTTCCCGTGGGGCAACATACCTACTGACCATGGTTGACCACTCCACGAGGTGGCCTGAGGCAGTCCCACTGGCTGATGCCACCAGAGGAACCTGGGCAGGGCATTCATCGACACATGGGGGTGTTCAGATACAGTGTCCCAGAGCACATAACCTCAGACAGGGGAGCACAATTTACCTCTGGGCTTCAGGCAGCGCTGGCTAACTTCCTGGCAACACAGCTCCACCACACCACGGGGTATCAACCTTAAGCCAATGGGTTGGTGGAGCGGTTTCACAGGCACCTGAAGGCAGCCTTGATGGCCTAGCTCAAAGGTCCCAACTGGATGGATGTATCACCTGCACTGCCTTAGGTCCTGCTGGGAATACACACCATGCCGAAGGAAGACCAGTGCCTCGATGGCGGCGATGGTCTACGGCGCACCCTAAATCATTTCGGGAAGTTCCTGGCTCCTGACAAACACCCAGAAGACCTCTTGGCCACCCATGAGAAATGGGGCATTGGTCCCACGACAACCCCCACCACACAGCTAGCCAAAACATAGCCACTCCAGGACTTAGACTTGTCAGTATGTGTTTGTGAGAAGGGGAAAACACCAACTGCTCCTACAATGACCCTACGAGGGGGCCTATAGGGTTATCAGGAACGACAACTCCATTTTAGTCTTCAACATTAGCATTAAGGAAGAGACTTTTACTGTTGACTGCCTGAAACTAGCATATCTGGACTGTGTCCAGCCAGTCTCCACTCCTCCCTGCAACACAAAGATAGACTGCCCAAGCCAACAGACAACGGCCTGATTATCTGTTCTTGGGGTGGGTGGCTGTGTAGCAGCCCACGCACAGAGACACTGACCGGCCCACAAAACGAAAGCAGCAACTGTGCAGAGCTGAGGGTGACACCAGCCAGCATCCAGGTGACCCCCAGCAAGGCAGGAAGATGGGGAACTGTGGCAGGAACGCCGGCCAATCCCAGGCTGGTCCTCTGATAATGCGGGGGCATAATGTCAGCTCCTGGGGCCCATATAAACGCGGCGGCCAGTGCAATAAACCAGTCTCAACTTCAAGGCTTTGGTGTGTGTGTCGTTCTTCTCCATGCTTGCATAGTGCAAATGCTACAATACATCCATTCTACATATGTATCAGTGTCCAATAACTCTATCCAACAACTTGTCTTCTTAGATTTTTTGTTAAAACCATTTGATATGACCCATGACCAATCCCCACCTCACCATGAACTTGAAATCTATCTTTTCCACCCTCTTGCTCAACACATGCTATTGAAATACAATAATCTTTATATGGAGCCTAATTTGCATTGGCTTTTTTTTTTAAACTTAGTGTTGTGAAGTCAGCATTAAAAGTATATTTGCAAATCACCACTATCAGCCAGATAATGTGGTGCCTTTCCTACAGTTCACTGGAATTTCTCATCTCTCAATAACTTTTACAGAAAGGAGACTTTATTCTAACAGGATTAACTGACCTGGGCCTGCTTAGAAAAGAACAACTTTCAAAATGCAAGGGCAGGACTTTTCAAATTAATCAAAGTACATCGACACTTGCTGATTTTTCTTTCAAATTATGGTAGCATCTTGAGGAATTTCCTGACTTTGTGCATATTCAGCTGCATTTTTCACTTGTAAGAATGGACATTTATTGCATAATTATCAAGCTTGATTCACATAACTATGCTCAATTTTCAAACAGAATTCACGATCGATAAATCCCATTTGGAGTCTTCTGAAACCTCAGTATTATTTGGTTTTTAAAAGTGAAGAGAATAATGGGCTAAAAGTACACAAATAGTGTAATTAACCTGTGCAAGGAAGTGGTTAAAGTGCAACCTAAGTGGAATCATTAAAATTGAGATCTCCACTTCCTGAATTGAAGCCATGCAAAACATCCAGAATGACATAAGCATTTAGAGCATCCTTAAAACCATTTGTGCAGGCTATGTGGAAACAGAATGACTTACATTCATATAGCACTTTTCACAACTCAATGGTTGGTCACGTGGGTGTGTTTGAGTGTTGCGGGCTTGTGGGCCGGTGGGGTTTGTCACTGTGCTGTGACTCTAACTTAAATTATTATTGCAATACAGCAAGTGGCATAAAACAAAGTATGTGCACAACACTCACTACAAAAATCACATCATAATGAGCAGATCTTCTACATTTACTTGCTATTGGCATTACAGTGGGGTGGGTGGTGTGGAGGTTGGGGGGGGGGGAAATATTCCCTTCCTAGAAAACAGCCCATCTCCCCATTTTATGTCACACAAAATCCACATCATCCACGCCTGCGAGTTGAAAATAAATTGTCTATTTACGTCTTTTGCCCACACAAATTCCATGAAAACGAATTATATTCCGTACCTCAAATTTTTGGAGAGCGATAAGCTGAGTACCCCTTATCCAAAGATCCAAAAACTGAAAAGATCAAAAAAATAACTTTTTTTAAAAGCATCGACATGACATCATAAGTGGAAAAAAATTCAACACCTGACTTGCCTGTGTGGGGCTCTGGCACTGTTGGTGGCAGTTTGATTACAATAAGAGCAAAAGAGAATGAAATCTTTGCTTCTGGCCAGGAAGATGCCAAACAGAGCTGGGTCCAAGTCTTCAGTGACAGCGACTCCATTCTCAACATCAGGTGTGGTGCCGTCCGCATCAAAAAAGTCACCTTGGGCTCCCAAGCAGGAGCAAGGACCGTAGTTGGGAACTGGTGACAGGAAGGTGTTAGAACCAGTAGCAGTGAGGAAATGTCAGGGAGATGGTCTTCTTTTGTAAGCAGAGATCAAGTTTTTGTTTGGTAAATACTAAACATTATTTCCTGTGAATTTTTCACTTGTGGCATCATGTCGGCACTCAAAAAGCCTGTTGTTGTTTGTTGTTGCTATTTAACCACTGATACAGGTATTACGGCGGCCTGTGTTCGGTGCTCGGGCAGCGGAGCGGGCAGGCCTAGTCTTGGCTGGCTGTCTCTCCCCACGATGCGGCAGTTACCTCAGGCGGACTCAGGCAGGACCTCGGGCCCCCCGGGTGGCAGCAGGACCTCGGGCCTCCAGCAGCGGCAGAAACAGGACCTCGGGCCCCCCGGGTGGGAGCAGGAACTCGGGCCTCCGAGGACAGAAAATTGATGATGCCGCTTTAGTTGCCCATTCAGAGCCAGCTCTCCAGCGCATGACGTCCTGTTTTACGGAAACTGCCAAAATGTTTGGCCTGGAAGTCAGCCTGAAGAAAACTGAGGTCCACCATCAGCCAGCTCCCCACATCTCCATCGGGCACACAGAACTCAAAACGGTCAACCAGTTTACCTACCTCGGCTGCACCATTTCATCTGATGCAAGGATCAACAAAGAGATAGACAACAGATTCGCCAAGGCAAATAGCGCCTTTGGAAGACTACACAAAAGAGACTGGAAAAACAACCACCTGAAGAAACACACAAAGATCAGCATGTACAGAGCCGTTACCAACGCTCCTGTTCGGCTCCGAATCATGGATCCTCTACCGGCATCACCAACAGCTTCTAGAACGCTTCCATCAGCGCTGTCTCCGGTCCATCCTCAGCATTCATTGGAATGACTTCATCACCAACATCGAAGTACTCGAGCTGGCAGAGTCCGTAAGCATCGAATCGATGCTGCTGAAGACTCAACTGCGCTGGGTGGGTCACGTCTCCAGAATGGAGAACCATCACCTTCCCAAGATCGTGTTCTATGGCGAGCTCTCCACTGGCCACCGAGACAGAGTGCACCAAAGAAGAGGTACAAGGACTGCTTAAAGAAATCTCTTGGTGCCTGCCACATTGCCAGTGGGCTGATCTCGCCTCCAACCGTGCATCTTGGCACCTCACAGTTTGGCGGGCAGCAACCTCCTTGGAAGAAGACCGCAGAGCCCACCTCACTGACAAAAGACAAAGCAGGAAAAACCCAACACCCAACCCACCAATTTTCCCTTGCAACCGCTGCAACTGTGCCTGCCTGTCCCGCATCGGACTTGTCAAGTCACCAACGAGCCTGCAGCAGACGTGGACATACCCCTCCATAAATCTTCATCCTCGAAGCCAAGCCAAAGAACAGGTATTATGCTGATGCTACCGTGCTGCTTAGTTCCATTGTTCCAAAATCAAAAATAATCCAAACACCAAAAAACATCTGGTCCCAAGCATTTCAAATAAGGAGTACTCGACCTGTACTGCAAATGCAAATCTCAATCACCCAAACAGCCATAACATGGTGCTCACCCATAACATCAGGCTTGATCAACAAAAGCTTGATAAAATCAATACAAATACAGTAAAACCCCTGTTATCCAGAATTCAACCTCAAGTAACCGGCAATAAAAATTGCAGAAAATGGGTAAAAAAAAGTTTAAAATTAGTTCTTTTCATCATAAGTTCTCCATTCACACAACACACAGTCTCAAGCAACCGGGAAACCCTGCCTAATTCCAGGGATTTTAATAACTATAAATGAGAACATTCCTGATTTTCTTATAAAATAATGCCATGATGTATCTTATGTTAATCAAAGCAGGCTTGAACTTCACATCTAAGGTGAATGCCTGACGATGTTCCCTCAGGATTTGCCACAAGAATTTTGTGCCAATTTACTTTGCATGGGTTGAGAAAGCATTCCAACCAAACAGCTGGAAGTTGAGGGAAAAAGGCTTTTAGCAGAGATTCCAAAGGGGAGGAATAGGGCAATATGGGTCAGTAATTTCAGAGAAAGAGAGGGGAAGGGAGAAACCATTTGCTTCTCTGCTTTCCTGGCCCATTGCTTTGCTTTAACTCTCAACTTCCCCCTTTCAGATCCCTAATTATGTCATCTTCCTATTGTTTTCTGAGCTAACCCAATGAATTCATTTTGCTTTCTTACCATCTATACAATATTCCCTTTAATTTGTTCACTAGGAGCATCCCTTTGGAACATTCCCTATCGCACTCTTAATTGAACAAATTAATCTACACAGTTAAACTTTCTTACTGCTACTGTCCTCTTGGGGTCTGAATTTCTAATATTAAAATACTTTTTAAGTTTTTTTTTTAAATTCAGCCTTCCAAGGTAAAACATCATATACAAAAAAAGATGTTTCTCCCCTTATTGACTCAGTTTCTTTACTAAACTTTGTAGCTGAAAATTTATATTTTTGCTTGCAAATTTGAAAAATATGAAACCAAGTATCTAAAGTAAGAAACATCTAGAACAAATTTTAATTCAAAAACACTGCAGCATCCTCAAGAAAAGGTCAACACAATGAGTAATACATAAATGTTTATTTCCCTCTTTGTCATTGTCTACAAAAACAAATATCAAACAGAAAATACTGTACAACTTTGATTACATGAAATGGCCTATGTCGGATAATTGTTTTTTTTTCAGATTACTGGTCATTTTTTTTAAAAACAACCCTGTAGCAACAGCTAACACTTGAAACAGTGTTTAAACAACAAAGGAAGGCTTTTTAAGCATTAATGTTTAATTCTCACCAAAAAAAAATACTGGTCGCCACCGATCACCGACACCTCCCCACCAAAGCCCCACTCTTGCCAGGAGCCCGATGTCACTGCTCTAGCCGGGAAGCTAGATATAGTGCAAGTAAGATTCAGTACAGATGTCCAGAGATCAGTTGGTGCAGAACAAAGGTAACATACTTTTACTATTGTGAGTTTCATTCAAGAGATTGCTAAGAGGGAAATACTATAAACGGTCCTTGAATCTGGTGGTGCATGATCTCACATTTGTAAATCTGCTTCCTATTGGTAAGTGAGGGAGCTGATGAAGAGATTGTGGCCGTGATATCTTTTAGTATGATGATTACATTTCCAAGGCAAAGAGAGATATAGATGGAGTTGATGGAAGGGAGGGAGGTGGTGAGATGGCCTGAGCTGTGTGAAACTCCCTCTGGTGTTTCTTGCTGTCTTGGGCAGAACAGTTCCTATACCACGCAGTGATACTCTGCAAGTGGATACTGTCAATGGTACATCGGTAGAAGTTGCTAAGGGATGCAGGTAAAATAGCAAATTTCCTCAGACTTCTGAGGAAAGAGGAATACTAGTGGGCTTCCTTGACAATGAACTCACCATGTGTGGATCAGGTGAAGTCATGGGAGAGGTTTACTCTTTGGAACTTAAAGTTGCCTGCAAGCTCCACCTCAGCACCACAGATGCAGATGGAAGAAAGGAATTGAAGATTAAGATGGAGTCCAAGGCTATCCTAACATTTCCATTCCAATGAATCCTCTCCAGAAATTTTTCAACTACTGATGTCAAAATAATTTGGCTTCTAGTTCCCTTACTGCCCTTTTAAAATAATAGCACTGCATTGGCAGGTTATACATGTGCCTAAACTTTTATCTGGGATCGTGGGGACCAGACACCTGCCATCGTTTGAAATCTTCTGGATTTCGAAATCATTTTTATTTCCGTCCTTTTAAGCCCTCCAAAGTCACACTGCCGTTTCTCTCTCTTTCTCTCTCCCCCGCCTAACTCAGAGCGATGTAAGTGATATACTTAAGCCTTTGAAACAGAAGTGAGGTAATCTTTCGGAGTCATGTCGTTTACAAGACAAAGGTATGAAGATCAGATGGTTTACAAGAAACTGGGGTTTGAAATTTTGTTTAAAATTCCAATAACTGATCAAATGATTTTAAAGAATTGGAACTGACCTTATTGACGAGTGATTTGGAGAAACATATTATCAAATTTAGACATTTTTTAAGGAGTTCAGTTTGGAGTTGACACACAGGGGAGGCAAGGTTGAGTAACAGAAACCGGAATAGGTGCAGTTGTGTGAGTTACTCGTGGGAAAAGGGGAACACAGAATCAGTGGCTTTTGAAATAAGGAAGACCACTTCATTGTTTCTTTGGAAAAGAGGGCAGAATTCTACTGGGTCTATTTTTGTATGGCCACTTCGTTTAACCCTTGACTGGATTTGTGGAAGAAAATAAAGCCTCATTCCCTGTTTCATGGAAAAGAGGGCAGAATTGTGATGTTTAAAAGCACTTTGTAATTATTTCTAAACTGAGAATTTAAGACCTTCAAGCAAGTCTAAAATGATACTGAAGTTTTAAAATTGACTTTTCAGAGTGTGACTTTATTACACACACATATTTACATTTGCGCATAGTGGGGTTAAATTTAGAGTTAAGTTCATAGATAAGTAAGAAATGTTATGTTAATAATAGTTTAATGAAGAAAAATAATATTTTGAATTTAACATTGTCTGGTGAATTTTCCATTGCTTTTCTTGTGTTAGTGCTAACAAAGTCTCTTTAGTCCCAAAAATAATTGAAAGGGTTGTTAGTTCATAACTCTTTCTCTCCCCTCTCACCCCGTCCTCCACTGTACCAGCACGAGGAGAACAGCCCCCTTCTTGGTTCTCCTGCGCTGGTGCTGGTATAGCAGTTTCAGCTGCATGATGGATTATGAGCTGCTGTCGGGCCAACTGAAACCTCCGTGATGCTAGACAGGTGTCAGTATAGGCGATTCAGAGGTGCTTATAAAGTAGCAGAACGTGAAGGGATACACAGGAGTTGAGGGTCATGTCAGGTCAATCTTTGATGAGCAGATGTCATCTACCAAAAAAAGTGCCGGTTTTTGGAGCTTGCCGGTTTTCTGAATTCCGGATGAAAGATCAGGCATCTGTATGCATAGCAGGAAGTTGTTCTATGTACCTGATCTGCAACTATGGTTGCAAGAGTACATTCCCAGGCTTGAATTTATTTCCTGCCAAGTGAAGGATATGGAACAATCTGTTCTCCCAATTTTGAGCTTAAAGTTGCAGTGTTTGCATTCCTAAAATTATTTCAGTTTCTGACTTGACACATTTGGAATCAGCTTTCATGTGATGTTCCCAACATTTTAACAGAATAAATATAAAGCCTAATGGGGAACATTAATCAAAGATTCGGTTTGCTTAATAAAGTATCCTGCTTCCCTTGGGGCTAAACCAGGCGACAGACTTTTGTGGACTTACCAAACCCTCGCTGGAATGGAAATAAGGCTACTGCATCTGTTCCCAGTACTTTTGGGTTATCAGAAATAAAATCAGCCTGTGCTTTCCATCTGATTGTGTGGGAATAAAGCAACTTCAGGGAAATTAATCCCCCAAAACTGAGCAATCATAATTCTCATTTTAAAAAAAATCTGATCTCTACAACGGGAAGGAGAGTAGCTCAGGAAAAGCAACATAAGCAATGTTAATACTCAGAACTGAAGAATATAATGGAGTGCCTTCTATATACAAATGTTATAACTAAACCTCTTCATGCTTTGTTGGAAATGGCTTCAAGTAGCTCACAAATTAGCCTGAAATCCTGTGCTGTGATCGCGAGTTTCTATTATTCCCTATTCAGGATATAGGATTTTTTTTTAAAAAATTTTTGGAATATGAGCATCATTGGCTGGGGCAACATTTATTGTCCAGCCTTAGATTGCTCTCAAGAAAATGGGTAATGAGCTGCTTTCTTGAACCATTATGATCGCTTTGGGTTAGTACTCCACAGTGCTCTTTTATGGAAAAATGAGGAATTTAGACCCAGCAATGAAGAAGAAACAGTGATATCGTTCCAACCCAGAACATTGATCCAGGACCAAAGAACTGTCTGCACTGTAGTAACAGCATTTATTTTTAACCAAGTTAAAATGTGAATATTGATGTGTCCTTTTGTATTTAATTTACTCTTGTGGTAATTAATTTATTATTGTTTAGTGTATTTTACATTTGTGTTGCTGTAGCGAACAAGAATTTCAGTGCATTTGTAACATTGTAAAGTGTGTATGACAAACCCTCATCAGCGTGGTAGAACCTGAAGGTGATGGTGTTGCCATTGTGCCGATAGCCTTAACCTTGGCAGTACAGCTTAGGCAATACCGAGGCATGTACCTGCAGCAACAGAGTGTCAAGTGGTTTTGGTGACACATGGGATATTAATCAACAGGCTACTTTGTCTACTACCTCTTCAAAAAACTTGATCAGGATCTCTAATCAACAAATCCGACTATCCTTGACCAATCCCCACCTTTCCAATTGTCAATTAAGCCTATCCCTCAGGATCTTTATTCCAACAATTCTCCTAGAACTAACATTGGACTCGCTGGATTGTAATGACCCAGCTTTGCTCTGCTGCCTTTCTTGAATAAAGGTACCAAGCATATGTCACCTCACCTGTGGCTTGCAAATGCTTCAACGTCAACAGCAGCTCCCCAGCAATCCTCTCCCTTGCCTCCCAATGAAGCCTAGAATACACGTTACCCAGGAAATTTATCCTTCTTCATCTATATGACATCAAATACCTCCTCCTTTTTCACATTAACAGGCTCCAGAATTTCACTGTCCCACCAGAAATCTCAAATTGCTTCCTTGATGAAAACAGTTTCACCCTGATCTTCTGGGTTGATGCAGAAATTTTTTTTTGGTTCATAATAGGCCCACTCTTTCCCTGGTTATCTTCTATTATTATAAAATAATCTGAGATTTTCCTTATTATTTCCTGCCTGAATGTTGTCTAGCTCTTGCTACTTGCCAAATCACTTCACTTCAGAACAATGAAAATCAGTCATTAAAGCAGTGGAAGGCAATTGGGTTCAGTACCATGCCCTAAGAACTTCTCATGGTGCAGAATTGGGACTGGAAGAGCTGACTGCCATCAACCACAATCGTTTTCCTTTGTGCTGAGTGTCACTGTAAACATTCTCTTGAAGTAAAGGAAAACTGCTTTCACCTCATCCCTGTAAAGCAGGTATGGATGGAGGCAGCGTCAAGGCCTGGATCTGAGTAGTGTGACATCTTTTTCTTCAAGTTTATGTTTTAGATAGATTGGTAACTGCTTTACTGAGAACCCATGCTCTGTCGTAGGTCCAAGCTACAACACCCTGGCCAGCTTTTGTAGTTTCTTTCATCATTCTCACACAGACTTTACTGTACTTTGGATCATCCGCTGCCAGGATGAGGATAAGCATAAACACACAGAACACATCAAATTCCTTATGGATAACCTTAAGCACAAAGGCGTGAACACAATTTTCCAATTTTAGGTAACTCCCACCCTGGTTCCACTGTTTCCATCTCTTCTTTACCTCATGTTCTCATTTTTCTCTCAAACTTCCTTTTCACCTCCTCCCCAGTGGTCTCTTCCTCTATCTCTCTCACCTTTTCAAATAACCTATCTCTTCAGCCCCACCCCAGCCTTCCTCTCCTATTCCCTCCTCCTGCCCCCCCCACCCCAATATACTTGATATCTCCCCTTCCTACTTTAGTCCTGATAAAGAGTCCTGACTATTTCTTTCCATAGATGCCACTCGACCTGCTGACTTCTCTCGTTTCCAGCATCTGTAGTTTTTTATTTCTCTAGGCACCAAGAGCTGCATGGTCATCTCCTATTGTCATGCTCCAAAATGAGCAAAGTTCTCTAGAAAGGAAGAATTGAGTTGGCAGAATGGGAACAAGGAGTAGCAGGCAGAGCAACCACACAGTTAGACGGCCGAATCACCGCCCCTGTAGTCCGACGCAAGATAGCACGAGCCCCCTTCCCTTTCGAGAAACCAGTGGTTGGCGACACACATTGCCTGGGGACAGCACAACTTCCGTATTGCGTGCCGCTAGACGGGCAGTGACGCCACAATGCACTGAAATCACTTCCCAAGGCCAACATGCCCCTCATAGGAAGTAGGTGGTCTCCTTGAGCAGCATGAGTAATTCAAAATAAAGTTCAATTACTGGTTCACCTCATGCTATTGGACATCTCTCATTTCACCGGCGCTGCCACTAGCAGACGATACAGTGGTGACCGCGATGGTTCCAACGTCTTTGGAACCCACCTTGAATGCAACAAAATGCAGGATGCTACTATCACTACAGTCACAGCGACTGCGACCAATGCTGTGGGCATGCATTTTCCATCCTTCTGGGCAAATAAGCTCAGGAATTGGTTACAACTGGCCAAGTCACAGATCCAGATCAGAGGCATTTTCTTGGAGGATACCAAGTTCTGGTAGTCATCAGTGCCATGGACGCCACTACCGTAGCAAAAGTATGCTCCTTTGTGGAAAATCCTCCCATGGAGCGCAAGTACAAACAATTCCGGCATTTCTTCCTCAATTCCCTGGAACTCAGCCAACACGAGCGCACCATCTGCATCCTGAATATGCAAGGCCCAGGTGATGAAATGGTGGCCTTAGTATACGGACACACAAACCGTTCCCTGTTAGAGGCCCTGTTCCTCTCCAAGCTACCGGTGCATGTTTCCTTGGCGATATCTGACATGAATTTCAGCGCCCCACACCTGGTAGCCAAGTAAGCGGACAGACCTTTCTGTACCCCTCCACAGAGCTCCATACATTTGCAACCAATTTACACAATCGGCACCACCAGTTGAGCCCCCCGCTGGGCCCTCCAGCAGTAGCCATGGCCCAACTGCAATGTAATGAGTGCTCAGACAAACAGAGTGATTACTGTTTCTACCGTAACGCCCATCGGTGTGTTCCTCTATGCTTGTACCCCAAGTGCAGCGGCGGGAAATGGAAAGGCTGGCCGCTGATAGTGGCCTCGGCAGTTGGCACACACAAAGGTCTACTTTACCTCAGGGGCTAGTGAACAAAGGGGGATTTTCTAGTCGACACGGGCACAGAGATAAGCCACATTCTGCCGACTTATTTTGAACTCAAACACATTTCCAAGGGCCTTCCCCTCAGGCAGCCACTGGTTCCTCCATTCAGAGTTTCGGCACCTATCTGGTCACAATCCATGCCATGGACACGGTTTTCCATTGGAAGTGTACGATTGCATCCATGGGATAAGCCCTACGCAGAGTGGATTTCCTCTGGGTACAAGAGTTCCTGGTGGACATGAACAGATCTCATTTTGTCAACGCTATTGCGTTCCAGTCATACCCCCTTACTCTATGGCAAAGTTCCTTTCTACCATTAGGAATCCATGCTCTGAATCATAACGAATATGCCCACCTACTGGCCAAGTACCTGTCACTGCTGGTGCCCAACTTCCACGGTGCGTGGAGCACGACATCGAGACCACCGGGCACCCAGTGTACACACAGGCACAGCACCTCCCGCAGGACAAACTCCTCCAAGCCAAGACCGAGTTCGCTGCCATGGAGGAGTTGGGTATAGTCCACTGCTCAAACTGACCCTGAGCATCCCCAATACACATGGTCTAGAAGAACTCTGGCAGTTGGCGCCTGAGTGGTGGCTAAACGACTAAACAATACTACAATCCCAGATACCCCATCCGAAACATCCAGGATTCCTCCATGAAGCTCCAGGACTGCTGGAGTTTTTCCAAGGTGGCCCTCAACGAAGGGTACCACCAGATTCTGGTGCATCCCAACGATGTCCTGAAAAAGCCCATTATTACACTTTTCAGCCTTTTCGAATTACTTTTCGAAATTACTTTTGGACTAAAGAACACAGCCCAGATGTCTCAGCGCCTCATGGAGGTGCTTGGAGTGGACCTCAATTTCATCTTTGTCTACCTGAATGACATTCTCATCGCCAGCCCTAATGCTAGCACACACAAGACGTACCTGACTCACCTTATTGACAGGTTGCAGTAATTTGGACTCACAGTGAATCCAGCTAAGTGCCAGTTCAGCCTGGAAATTATTGATTTCCTAGGACACCGTATCACTTGAGAGGGGGCCACACTGCTGCCAGACAAGGTGGAAGCCATCCAACATTTTTTCAAGGCCAAGCACAATCAAGGGCCTACAAGAATTCCTAGGGTTGGTGAACTTATATCATCATTTCCTCCCGGGAGCAGCTATCCTCATGCAACCCCTATTCGACCTCATCAAACTCATGACAAAGCACTCCAGTGGACACACGAAACCATTGCAGCATTCCAGGCAACCAAAGTAGCACTGGCAGAGCTTATATCTTTGGCCCATCCAGACTCTCCTCGCACCCCCCCCCCCACCACCCCACCCCCGGCCCTTACAGCAGACACATTGGAAAGAGCAGTTAGCGCGGTGCTGGAGCAGTGGGTCGATGAACAGTGGCACCTCTGGCTTTCTTTATTGAATATCTCTGGACACCAGAACTCAAATACAGTGCATTAGCCTTGTACCTGGCAATACGACATTTCCGGTACATGTTAGAAGGAAGGGTTTTCATTCAAGCCACAAGCCACTCACCCATGCACTCAGCAAGGTTTCAGACCCATGGTTGGTGAGGCAACAATGACACCTCTCGTACATTTCGAAGTATACAATGGACATTCGCCACATCACAAGAAAATCCAACATGGTGGCTGACACGGTATCCAGAACAGCCATCACCGCTACCTCAGGAGGGCTCGATGTTGCTCAACTGGCCAAAGACCAAGTAGAGGATACGGACATCCAGGCCTACCGGATCGCCATCACCAGCCTGAAGGTTAGCGATTTCTGTCCTTCACCGGGGAGCCAGACTTTACTGTGCGACTTGTCCACAGGTTTCCCCAGACCCATCCTACCCAAGGCGTGGTGACAGCGGGTGTTTGACCAAATACATGGTCTGCCACATCCTTCCATAAGGTCCACGGTCCGCCTGCTGCCTGACAGGTTCGTGTGGCCTCCGCTGCAATGTAACCCTGTGGGCTAAGACATGTTTGGACTGTCAACTCACCAAAGTTCACAGACACACCAAGGCCCTGCTCCAGAGTTTTGACCTGGCGCAGTGCCGTTTTGACCATGTGCACGTGGACATCGCCAGTCCACTCCCTGTGAGCCAAGGTATATGGTATTTATTCACAGTAATTGATTGTTTTACCCGTTGGCGATACCCCTGCCCACATGCGACACAGAGACTTGCGCCAGAGCTTTCTTGTCCACTTGGGTCACATGCTTTGGAGTCCTGACCCACATCACCTTGAACCGGGGGGCCCAGTTCATGTTCTTGCTCTGGGCCAACCAAGCCAAGTTCTGCGGCAGCCAGTTACACCACACCACAGCGTATCATCCTGAGGCAAATGGCCTCGTCAAATGTTTCCACCGCCACCTGAAAACAGCCCTGAAAAGTCGACTACAAGGTCCTAACTGGATTGATGAACTCCCATGGGTGCTGTTAGGAATTCACACAGCACCAAAAGAAGACCTACCAGCGTTGTCAGCCAAGATGGTGTATGACTCCCCACTTACCATCCCAGGGGACATTCACTTCAATCCTGCTGGCCAACAACCCAGTGCCCTAGACGACCTCCAGCGATTGAGGGAACAAACGCGTGGACAGAAACCTCCACCCCTTTCCTGACACGGGATCCACCCTGCAATGTCCCAGCGAACCTGCAGTACACCGAATTCGTTTTCGTGCAGAGGACAGCAAGGGACACCCCGACAATGTTCCTACGTAGACCCATTCAACATGTTACAGTGCAATGGTGTCATTTTCACCTTGGACATTGGCAGGAGGCAGGACAGGTTTACCATTGACTGCCTCAAGGAAGCGCATCTGGACTCAAACCAGCCCGCCCCAGATCCCCAAGTCGGACACAAAGGCCACCTGCCCAAAGATAGTACGGTAACTTGCTTAAAGTATGGCAACGATTCTTTTGGGTGGGGCGGGGGGAGTGGTGGTGTAGCAGGCAGAGAGACTGCGCATTTAGATGGGACGAATCGCTGCCCCAGTCATCCGACACAAGATGGCCCACTTTCCCTTCCGAGGAGAAGCCCACGGTTGGCAACACATTGCCTGGGGGACAGCGCTGCTTCCGTGTTGCGTGCCGCTAGACGGGGAGTGACGCCGTGACACGCTGAGATCACTTCCTAAGGCCAGCGCGTGCCTCACAGGAAATGGGCGGTCTCCTTGAGCAGCGCTAGTAATTCAAAATAAAGTTAATTTACTGGTTCACCTTGTGCTGTGTGGACGTTCCTCATTTCCATGGCGCAGCCATTAGCAGATGCTACAAAGGATGCTTTTGTGTCCAATTTAGCTGAAACTTGAAATGTGATGGAGCTGTGCACGTGTTACGTGCAATTTGTCATGGAGAATTTAACACAAATTCAATATAAATGCAGCCTTGTTAAATAATATCTAAATTAGGGTGACTGACAGTAGTAGCATAACATATGTAGTCTAAGAGAGGGAAGAGTATGGAAGAGAAAAAGTCTGTCAAGGTGGAGAAGTTCAAAATGCAGGGGAAGGTATAATTCAATTAATAGTATTTTGGCCCAACCCACAGTTGTAGGTTCAAGCTACTTTGGCCCACATTATAATTGTGTGCCAGCACCTTTTTCCCCAAAGGCATGAATAGCAAACACCAGTGGACATGTGTATAAAGTGAAGGGAGGAAGGTTTAAGGAAGACATCAGGGATAAGTATTTTATGCAGAGAATTCTGGGTGCCTGGAATGCCTTGCAAGAGATGATATTTGAGACTGAAACATTAGGGCCAATTAAGAGACTCTTAGACATATGAATAGAAGAAAAATAGAGGGTTACTGTAAATATTTGTGTATAATGCGTTCCGTGTATAATACGACCTCCCCTTCACCCGCCCGAGTTGCGCTGCTGTTCGCCTGCGCAAGTCACGCTGCCGCTCGCCCGCCGAAGTCATGCTGCAGTCTACCACTCGCTGCAGAAATTTAAAAAAATTTTTTTACTTTTGAGTATAAATTACCCTCCACCATCATCTCTAATTCCTTTGCCAAATCAAATTTGGATCCAATTTACAAACTTGCCCTAGGTCTATGAAAGTTTGTGGACCAGTCTCCCATTTGGGCTTTTGCCAAAGGCCTTGCTGAAACCATGTAAAGCACATCTACTGTACTTTTGTTACTTTCTCAAAAAAATTAAATCAGATTGGTCATCAAAGTCATATTGGAGAAAGCAGATATTTGAAAATAGATTTTAAACCCGGCACAAAATTTCTGGTATTCTCGGCAGCCATGACTCCAAGAGCAAAAACTAATCTGCTCCACTGGAGCACCAGTAGAGAAAAAGGGGACCGTCAATATTTCAGGTCAAAACTCTTTACCAAGATTGGTCATGGGGAAGGGAGATAGGCAAAATATAGAGGAGAGGGTGGGAAGGGCTACAAGGAGTGGATTGATGGGTGAAGAATGATGAGGAGGATGAAGTTTAGATTGAGAGGTAGATGTTAAAGTACCCCCACCCAAAAAAAAGAGAAGGGACAGATGAAGCAAAATTAGACAGAGGAGGGTGGAGATTAAGGGAGTCATTATGGGTGATATGTGAACAAAGACAAGCATTCTTGGAGTCAAACAAGAAAGTAAAGAGTAACCAACATTTCAGGCTTGGGCCCGAGAGCTACCCTTGACTCTTTTCCTCTAACATTTTTCAGCTATTTCTCTTCTGCCCTCTCACTTGTATCCACCTATGACCTCTTATTTGTTGGCCTGTGCTCCTCCCCCTGCACCTTCCTGCCTCCTCCTCATCCCTCCGCCTTTTATATTCAGGTGCCTGCCTGTTTTTGTTTATACCTGACAAAGGGCCAGGCCTAAAATGTTGGTTACCTTTTGCTTCCTATAGATGCCACATGACCTGCTAAGTTTCTCCAGTTCGTTTGTGTATTGCTACCAGTGCCAAAACATGGCAAGTTACATAGGTGATAATGGAAGTTAACAGGACCCATCAAGAAAGAGGCAGATGAAGCCAGAAGAAATCAGGAAGAGAGGGCAGATCTAGTTGATACATGCTGAGAGACATGGATGGAATCAGGAGGATGAGGCAGTTAAATGGAAGGATGCAACTCCCTCCACTGCCCATACATTCCTCCTCCTCCCCTCCCCCGGTTGTAAAGAAGGGTCCCTGATCTGAAATGTTAACTAGTTTGCAGATGGTACTTGACTAGTTGAGTTCTTCCAGCAGTTCTTTTCTTGTTTCAAAGGCAGAACTGCTAGTTACCCACAGTCAAATGCAGAGGGTCCACCAGCATTGCACATGCAAACACATGATCTAGTATGATCCAAAAGCATAACTAAAACACAATATAACCTTTTAAGAGGTGTGACTTCATCTTAGATCTCAAATTATTCACCATTTCCTGGATGATTGCAATATCTGCAATGATGTTCATCTTAATAAATCACAGTTACATCAGTCTATTCCCTTACACATCCACTTAACATCCGTTTGGGAAATATCCGACCATATATACATCCATAGTCAGTGTTCTCATAAGAAATCCAGATTGGAGAACGGACGTAGTGGATGTACTGGATTTATGCAACACATGTATCTCATGTCTTTTGTGTACAAAGGCTTATGTATGTATGTACTGTACTTTCTATCTACCATGGGTCTCAAATGCAGCAAAACCAGTTCTGGTGATAGCAGCAGCAAGAGGTTTAGGAGAAATATTGATTTGAAAGTGAAACAAAAGGTTATTAAACAACACAAAGGTGGAAAAACAGTGATGACATTGCCCACGATTTAGACATGGCACACTCAACCAACACAACAATCCTCAAAAACAAAGATAAAATTCTCCAAGCTGTTAAATGATTGGCTTGAAAGCAACAAGGCAAATGAAACTGCGAGAAGGACCTATATCAGATATGGAGAAATTGCTAATGACGTGGATGGAGGACCACACACAAAAGGGAGTTTCAGATGCTTAAAGTAAAAGGAGGACCAGACGACGATATCGAGTTTAGAGCTAGCTTTAGGTGGTTCAGGCACTTCAAACAAGGAGTTTGTATATTCTCCCAGAGACTGTGTGGGTTTTCTCCAGGGGCTCCGGTTTCCTTCCGCCATTCAAAAAACGTATTGGGGGTGTAGAGGGTGAAAATTGGATAGCACGGTCTCGTGGGCCAAATTGGCCTGTTAATGTACTGTATGTAAAAAAAAAAGGTTTATTTATTTTAAGTTCTTCAAGTGTAACACTATAAGGAAGTTGAAAATTAACTCGTGATACAGAAAATTGTAGTCTTTGGGACTAGGTTGAATTCAACGATGTAAGATGACTCACTTTCTCCTGCTTTTGGTCAGTTCTACTGCAAAGTTGCAACTCAAGTTTTTTTCTCTCTCCATAAATCCTGTCTAAACTACTGAGTATTTCCAGTACACTCACTTTGTTTTCAGGTTTTAGATGAAGACCCCCTAACCTGCATTTCACAGGTTTAACATTTTCCTTTTTTTGTGTCTAATTTCCCTCAATCTAATCAAACACATGACTTTGAATGAACAGTGCATCACCACACTAACCTTGGCTTCATCCTTTGCCCTAACCGTCCTTCCTTCCCCACCCTAATCCCTTCTGTTGTCTAAAACTAACTTGTTTTATTGCTTTTCCAGTTGTGATGAAGTGTCAGTAACATGCAATGTTAATTTCCCTTTCCATAGACACTGACTGACCTGCCATGCATTTTGAGCACTTCGTTTTTATTTCAGGTCTATTAACCCTGTATTATAGCATGAAACACTTCCATTTTTTTAATGTATTCCTTGTGTTTCTACTTTCAATCACACACAATTCCAGTGACCTAATTTGAAGCCTGACCCCTATCCCTGAGTACTTTCTCAGTGTTACTGCAAAGGTTTCTCCCAGGTGCTCCAGTTTCTTCCCACATTAAAAATGAGTGAGCTAGTTATCCCGGGGCAGCAAAACAGACTGTTCTCGGATCCTGAGAAAGCATGAGAATTTGCAGAATGCCTGCAAGACATAGAGAGATGAAGAGATGTAACAAGAACAAAGAATGACGACAAACTACATATAAAGATGTAAAAATAATGTAGAAGAACTAAAGGAGGGAAGTAAGGGAGAAGGGGGGGAAAAAAGAGGAGGGGTTATATAAATAAATAAATAAATAGAAAGAAAAAGAGAAAAGAAGGGGAGTTTTGTTGTAATGTGAAGATAAAAGTCTTTTCTGGAGGGGGTTTGGTGGGAGAGAATAACAGTCACTGCAAAATCAGTTGACACTTGCAAACGGGTTCGCAGTCTGAATGGAGAGGGGAGTTGTGGTTGCCCATCAAGGGACAAGGGGTGACTCAGAGGGGGGGGGGGAGACACTTGGGGTTAAGGGAATTTTAGATGTGGGAATGGTTGAAATATTTTATGTTTTAGAAGTGTTGTCATATAGTGCGTTTAAAAATAGATGACACAATTTTCTTGTTTATTTTCATTGTGTGATAACATTGTTTAATGGGTTTATTGTATATTTTGAACATTTTATGGGTTTGTAGGGGGGTGGGAAGGAGGGAGGGAAGGGAGGGGGAAAAAGGGGAGAAAATTATACTGTATATATTCAAGAGGGAAATGTTTGTGTATTTTGATTAATATGGTTCATAGTGTGAAAATTTTTAAAAAATTTTAAAAATGAGTGAGCTGGTGGGTTAATTGGCTACTTAAAATTTATTTTCATTGTTGGTTGGTAGGAGAATGTGGGGGATGGGCATTAATGGGCATGTGCGAAAGAATAGGTGGAGGGGAATGCGATTAATGGGTTTACTCTGAATAATTACCCAATAGGTCAAACAGTCAGATCGTGTCATCAGGAACTATCAGCAATAAGAAATTATCAACTTTCTACTATTTAGAGTGCACTAAGATTACATTAGCTCCAACTTACTGTTCAGTTTCACTCCACAGAACTGAATTAAAGTCCTTGGACATGTTGTAAATTCAATAGTTGCCACACCCAAATCAAGGATTCAGAGCATTATATAGCTGGATCTAAATCTGATTCAGAGCATTATATAGCTGGATCTAAATCTCAACCGACTGTTCCCAGGGCAAGGAACTGAAATAGCCAAGAAATTAGCTCAAAAGTAAATACAGCATCAACTGACATAAGAACAAGTGCTCTGCTTTCAGGATTTCTCAATCTTTTCCCAATCATTACTTGCAATCGGGATGTTTAGGAACCATTAAGTAGTTCTGCAGAAAGGCAAGTTGTTTTAGGAAGGCAACCAAGTTTTAAACATATTTCACTAATAAACTGCCCAGCTTCATGTATGAACAGGACATCCCAAAACACTTTACACTCAATTAAATATTCCTGAAGTATAATCAATGCAGTAGTGCACAGAAGATGGGAACCAATTTGTACACAGCTAGATCACACAAACAGCAAATAACATGCTCTAATTCATTTGGTTTAAGGATAAAAATTGGCTAGGAAAACTGGAACAAATCTCTTACTCTTTGTCAATTAGCACCAGGTTTCTTTTGAAAATGAAGACGGACATTTTAGCATTTCAATCAAAAGTGAAAAATACAGTACTGGATTAGTGCTATATTGCCTAGCATACAGGCCGAAGTCTCTGAAATAAGGTCAAAAAGGACATTCACCACAATATTTGTCTGGGATGGAGCATTTCCATTAGAACCATAGGCAGTATAGGTTGAATGTATTTTTTTCTTGGAATGGAGGATTCAGAAGGAATGGAATGAAACCTTCCCCTACTGCAGCAGATATATAAAACCAGGGGACATAGGTTAAAAGTAAAAGGTAGAATCTTTTGAGGTGATCCAAGGAAGAATTTTTCCATCCGTTGTTATATTTTGAAAAAAAAAGCAGAAAATACTGTAAAAACACAGGTCGAGCGTCATCTGTGGAGAGAAAAGCAGTTAATGTGTCTGTGACCCTTCGCTGACTGGGATAAATAGACAAGTGTACTAGTCTTCTCATATCTCAACAGCACCTTGTCCCCACATAGTCCAGCCCCTTCCCATCGACATTCAAGACACAACTGACATTCTCCACCTCTTTGAAAGCTTCCAATTCCCTGGCCCCTATGGCCTCATCTTCATCACGGATATACAATCCCTACATTCCCCAAGAAAACCAATTCGGCCTGCCTTTTTGTCAAGTATTTGTAATAGTCCCCACTCCAATCCTATTCGATATCACCTCCCAACTCTTTTTCTTCAATCTCAACTACTGCATTGGTATCTCACGTGCCCACTTTTTTTCTCATACCCAAGCAGAACTTGGCAATTTCATTAACTTCACTATCAACTTCCACCTGCCCTTAAATTGACTTGGACATTTCTGACACCTCTCTACCCCTTCTAGGCATCTCCATCACAGGAGACAAATTATCCACAGACAATTCATTACAAACTCACCAATAGCTTCTAGAGCTATTTCTCATCTCCCGATTCCTTTGCCTCAGCCACATCTGTGCTCAGGAAGATGCTGTCTACCTAGAAATATCCTCAATAAACATGGCTTCCCCAAATGCTGTCAGTGATAAAGCCTTTACCAGAATGTCCTCCATTTTATGTATGTATGCTACAACCCCACCTCCTCCCAGAGAGACCTAAAATGTTTATAGCATTCTGTTTCAGATCTTCAGAATATGCAATTCATTTGATTGGAAACTGGACTACACTGAATGCGAGGTGATAGAGGCAGAGATTTACAACATTTAGATATCAAGATGAACACTTAAAACAGCAGGTATGGAAGGTTAAGGGGAAAGTGTTGGAATAGAGCATGACTATAGGCAGTCAACATGAACTGCTAGGCCGAAGGGACCATTTCTATGCCATGTGACTATGACTGGGACTTGAGCAAACATTGAGTAATGAGAACATTGCAAGCTTAACCACAGTAAGTAAACTCAAGACTAAAGCAAATACTGACATCAAATAAAAATGCCATATAGTGACACAAATTGTGCAGGCAAAGGATCACTATTTCCCTTCCTGTACGCATCTCATTGATAGAGTAACAGATCAGAATCCTATAATCACAGCTGTTTTTTTAAAAAACAGGAACCTGGATCTTCATAGCTGCAAGAAATTCTCAAACTACTTTGCATTTGCAACAGTTTTTTCAATGTTTATTATTGGAACGCACCTTTCATGATTTTACTTCAAAACTGTTATTCGCAAAATTAGCCATTTATGCAATTCACGATACATAACAAACCCAGACACAGAACCCTGGGTAAAAAGAACAAAGGTTGCAACTTTTTTTTAAATAAAAGGGGATATTTTGCAATCAATTATTTTCACTTCAACTGAGATTCTCCATATTTTGTACCTGGAAAAGCTGACATCTTATCATGAAAAACTAAAGGTAAAAAAAAATGATGCTGCCTTTAGACTAACAATGTGATTCCATATTAATAGAGATCATGGGGGCAAGTTTTTAGCACGACCTGTGTTCTTTGCCCATCAATTAATTAGCAGAACACCACAGGCCTCAACTAGCTACACCAATCTGGAAGAAGGGACAGGGAATATTATTGCCATATTTGTTGATGATACAAAAATAGACGTTTTCACATTGTTAGCAAGACACAAAAGGCCATGGGTGTGGATCAGTTAATTGGGAGAGCAAGAAGTTAGCAGCTGGAATATAAGGAAATGAGGTTATCTACTTTGGAACAAAAGCAATAAATTCTTAAACAGAATGACTAAAAAAAATGAGGAGTCTTTGTACGCTAAACATAAAAGGCATAACAAGTAATTAAGCCTACTGCAATATTCATCACTGTGACACAGAAGGTGAAGAAGCATGCAGGTGTAATCAGTGATTCTATAGTGAGGACAGAAAAGGGATTCTGCAGGCCTGATAAAGACACCTGGTGCCAGGGCATGGAATGTCTCCGATTGGGTCCAAAACATTCTGAGGATAGAGAGTGAAAAGCCAGAAGACTTGGTACATGTTGGTACCAATGACATAAGATCAGTATGGATGTCCTGAAGGGAGAATACAAGGAATTCAGAAGGAAGCTGAGAGGCAGGATCTCCAGTGTGGTAATCTTACGATTACTGCTTGTGCCTTGTGCTGGTGATGGCAAAAATAGCGCGGCTGAGAAACTGATGCAGAGGGCAGGGCTGTTTTCCCGAATAGTGAGCTTTTCCAATTCACTTTAGCTAGATCCCTACTCATGCTACTGTAATTTTCTTTACTCCATTGAAACTGGCTGAGAAAGTGGTGCAGAGGGCAGGGCTTTAGATTACTGGATCACTGGGATCTCGTTTGGGGAAGGTATGAACTATGCAAAAAGGATGAAATACACCTCAACCCAAAGGGGTCCAATATCCTGGCAGGCAGGTTTAATATGGCTGTTAAAGAAGATTTAAACCAATTTTGCAGGGGGGTAGGAACTAGTGTCAGGGCTGATAAAGGGCAAAATAGAAATAAACCAAGAATAGCATGCAGCAAGGATGACAAGCAGGTGTTGGGACAAAATTGCCACCGGAGGGATGACAGAGACGCAGGGCATACAAAAACTAGTCTGAAGGTATTATACTTAAATGCACGCAACATTTGAAACAAGGTAGGTGATCTTGCAATGCAGTTACAGATTGGAGGGTACAATGTGTCCATTACTGAGTAGTGGCTAAAGGATGGGTGTCATTGGGAGCTAAACGTCCAGAATACAGTGTATCAGAAAGTATAGACAGGGAGGCAGAGGGGGTGGCATGGCTCTGTTGGTAAACAACAATATCAAATCATTGGAAAGAAGTGACATAGGATTAGAGAAGTTGAATCCTTATGGGTTGAGTTAAGGAATGGCAGTTATAAACAGGCCTCTGAACAGCAGCCAGGATGTGGACTACAAAATACAACAGGAAATAAAAAAAGGTGCATCTTGGGGGATTTTAACATGAAATTAGATTGGGAATGTCAGGTCGGTACACATCCCAGAAGGGAGAGTGGGGAGTTTATGAATGCCTACGGAATGACTTCTTGGAGGGGATTGGCTGTTTTGGATTGGATGCTATCAAATGAACCAGAATTGATAAGAAGCTCAAGGTAAAGAGACCCTTAGGAGGCAGTAATCACAATATGATTGAGTTCACTGTGAAATTTGAAAAGTCTGATATGTTGCTATTTCAGTGGAGTAAAGGAAGTTACAGTCGCATGAAAGGGGATCTGGCTAAAGTCGATTGGAAAAGCTCACTATTAGGGAAAGCAGCAGATCACCAAAAAAATGAGGAACGTGCAGGACAGATACATAACTGAAATAAAAGAAAGTTGTAAATGGAAAAGTGAAACAATTATGGCTAACAAGTGAAATTAAAGCCAAAGTAAAAGAGGGCATAAGAGGAAGCAAAAATTAGTGGGAAGATTGAGGATTGGGAAACTTATAAACTTAGAGAAGGCAAATTAGCAAATAATATCAGAGGACACTAAAAGCTTTTTTAAGCACAGAAAGAGCAAAAGGGAGACAAGTGTAGACATAGGACCTTTAGAAAATGATGCTGGAGAGATAATAGAAAACAAGTGGATGGCAGAGGAACTGAATGAATCTTCAAGGTAGAAGATATTAGTAACTTACTGGGCTCTCCAGGGTCTCTGAGAAGTGAAGCAAGTGCTGTCAAGATCATAAGAGAGAAGGTTCTTAGGAAGCTAAATGGTCTAAAGGTAGATAAGTCTCCCAGACTGGATGGAATGTACCCTCGGGTTTTGAAGGAGGCTGCTGCAGAGATTGTGGAGGCATTGGTAATGATCTTCCAGGAATCAATGGATTCTGGCATGGTTCCAGAGGACTGGAGAATTGTAAATGTCACTCCACTGTTTAAGAAGGGAAGGAGGCAGCAGAAAGGTAGTTGGGAAGCTGTTTGAATTAATTGTCAAAGATGAGGTTATGGATTACCTAGAGGAGATTCACAAGATAGGTCCAAGTCATCATTGTTTCCTTGAAGGAAAATCATGCCTAACAAATCTACTACAATTTTTTTGAGATAACAAACAGGATAGACAGGGAGAGGCAGAAGATGTTGTGCTGTTGTTGTTCATCACTGCTGTGCATGCTGACTGACTCTTGATTAGACAAATAATCAATTTTATCATTCTTGTGTGTGCTCTTATGATGCTCCATAGTTTCTCCCCATGCTCTCACTCCAATTTCCGTCAGGGGTACAATTATCTAAGTTAAAAGTCATCTTAAAGAAGACTCGTGGTGAGATGTTTAAGGAGGAAATTCTAGAGGACTTAAGACAGATGTAATATTGACGTCAATGAAGAAGTAAAGAAAACTAAGGATAAGCAGGAGCCTGAATTGGAGAACTCAGGATCACAAACTCCTAACGTTTGTCATTCTAGCCACATAACAGAACTTGCAAGAGAAAGCAAACAGACAATGCATTCTGAATAATTCACTTCTTTCAGCAGTGCTGCAAACTAGTTACGTCTCATGTGAAAAACAGAAAAAGAACAGTCAGCACAAATTGTGCAGTCTTCTCCCCAAAGCAGTAACAGCTGTCCTTGAAATAAGAGCAAGAAATACTTCTGCCATTTTTGCCTTAATTAAGGCTCCAACTGGGGAAATGAGATTTCTAATGGCAGTTTCATGCTTAAGGACATGAGGAAGGGGTAGACCATTTAGCTACTTGTGACAGTACTTCCATTCAACATGACGATAGCTGGTCTTTTACTAATTTCCTGTACTAAAGACAAAGCCTTTGCTTTTATTAATAGACAAAAAGATCTATCAGAAGCTTATAAAAATGAGAGTATTTATTAAAAACATTCAAAATTCTTGATGGCTTGATGAGTTGGTTGAGGAACAATGTCCTCTGGGCAGGCACGATCTTGACCATCAACCATTCAGGACTGAAAGGTGAAGAAATTTCTTTACTAAGGCCGTAAATCTTTTGAACTTCTCTACTCAAGTAGGCTACTAAGAATAGTCAAGGTATTTACCTTCATGCACCCTTTTCCTCGGTTGAACATAACACTGGAAACCCATCACCAATGGATCCATGGTCATGCCAGTCTCAGTTATAGAGTTAACAATACGATGCCTACAATTGCTTTTACGTACATTCAGATGCATGTTTCAAAACATTCATGCTGTGTTCACTGAAGCATACGTTGCATGAAAAACAAAGATCTGCTACTATCCATCTCTCGCCCCTATGCGCAGAACAGCCATCCAGTGGAAATTTCATTTTTAAAAAATTTAAATGACCACCTTTTGCATTTCAGGAATCAATTAAAACCACCATGCATCTTAGATCCACCTCTCAACCAAGGCAGACATTCATTATAAAATATACCATCACTTTCAGTGCACCAGGTACCTCAATGAATACTATCAACACTGCCTCCACACAATCCCCCAAATCCATTGGCAGGATAAGCAAACTAACTGTTCTTCTACACACAAACAACTAACTTTGAAGTCCTAAATATATGTAGTCAATGAATTGTAAACATGGTCGAAAGTCATACAAAATAATTTATTTCCTGGCAAGGAATTATCAAGTGGTCATGGGGGAGAAAAACATGGATATTCTCATAACATCCTCAGAAAATATCTTCTGTGAATCCCTTGTCCATGAACAAAATGAGAGTCAGAGTTTTACAGCATGGAAACAGGCCCTCCTGCTAACACGACCTTGACAAGTTGTCTATCAGGACTTGTCCATTGGCTTGAATTGGGTTTGTATTGCTCCAAACTATTTCTAACTTTGACCAGTCCAAATGTCCTTGAAACATTGCAACAATACCCATCTGAACCACTTTCTCTGCTAGTTTGGTCCACATATGTGGAAAAACTTGCAGCCAAAGTCTTCTTTAACCTTGCCCTGTTTCACCTTAAATCTACTTCCTCTACTTTTTGACAGTGAAAAAGACAGTGACCATTTTTGCCTTATCCATGCCCCTCTTGATTTTGTATACCTCTATAAAAGTCACCATCGGCCTCCAATACTAGGCCTCCAGCCTATCCATCGTGAACTCAAACCTACAGTCCTGTCGTGCCAGTAACATCCTTGTAGATCTTCTTTTGCATCATTTCCAGTATAATTACACCTTTCCTAGAGCTGGGTGACCAGATCGGCACACAATATTCCAAGCTTGCTCTTTTACAGTAGTAACATGGTGTCTCTGTTCCTGTGTTCAATACACCTCAAATTCCTGGAGAAGCAGCATTTGACAGTACAGAGTACCTCGAGGATATGGATCGGAGCACATGGAAGCCCATCTCAGAAAGTAAAATGAATACACCATCTCACAATCTTAGAATATTAGAAAGAGGAGCAGGATTCGGCCTGCTCTGCCCTTCAAGAGTGACTAATCTGATTCTGAACTCAGCTCCACTTACACATCTGTTCCCGATAATTGATGCTTTAGCCAGAGACCTGTCCCACCAGAGTCTGCAGGTCTTACTCTGGCCTTAACACATGCCTCCGGACCCATAAAAACTATTGAGAGACCCCCTCCATCCCAGGGGAATCTAAAATGACCGCAAGTGTGAAACAAACAATGATGCTCCAAGAAGTCCACGAGTCGGCATTCTGGAAAGATGAAATCCAAACCTCTGTATCAAGCTAATATTGAGACCGGGGGGGGAAGAAATTCGGTAATGCATGAAGAGGAATCTGTTTTCCCGCAGCTCTTAATTCCATATACGCTTTATTTAGTAAACTATAACACGTACAAATGGCTTAAGCATTCAACAGGCCCCCTTATAAATCTGCATTCTATTTGTCATTCTTCCTGTGCTCAATTATGAACGATATTCCTTTGTTCAGTGAAGGCTGCCTGTTGTAGATGAATAATCCGATCCGTCTTCATTTAATAACTATTTTTGTTCAAAAAATAAGCATTTCGATCCATTTAAAATTCAAAGTTTAATATTTCCTTCACAAAATGATTATATTCCGTCTTTTAAAAATCCCAAGGAGTGCGGAAATCGTTCGTCCTTTTATTTTCGCGAATGCACCCAACTGTTCTTCCCAACCCCTTATTCGGACACAACGGACTTCAGAAACTCCCGAGTGAACGCAGCCACGGCTTGATTTGACCAAGAGATGGCCGTTCCCTTCTCACCTCATTCCGCTGCGTCCGAGGAGCCGATTGCAGCGCCGACACCAGAGGGAGACTCTCCCAAGGAGTCTGAAGGCTTTCAGACACTGCCCTCTCCTCTTCTGAACTCTCGCGGCTTTGTCCGGGACACGCCAGTGCAGCAGGTCACTTTTTTTTAAAGTTCCTTGCGTGATTTGGTTCCGCCAACCCTGTTCTTCTCCGTCACTTCGTCAGTTAATCCTCGATTTCAATACAATGGACCTATCCCGAATGCCAGTGTCCCCAGCTCACCCACTACAACCTTGCCACACATCGTCTTTGTGGGCGGAGGTGCAAAGGGAGGGGGGAGGGTATCGAACTCTGTGTCCATTTTGTTTTCGGAATATTGCTCTGCATGGGGGGGGGGGGGGGTCGTCACAATTCATGCTGATCTGATGAACTGAACCTGTGGGAGTAAAACAGCATTCTTCGTCTACAAGGAGCCAGTCTGCTTCGCCCCTCCTCCCCCCAATCTGACACTCACCATACAAAGGCGGCGAACCGAGACCCATTATACACCGACTGAGCACGATAATTCAAAGATCGGAGAAGACACCAATCCCATTGATCATTAATTGCTTCTATAACTAAATACCAAATTTAAAAGTTTAATATTTCAAGTAAAATCCAGTGAAGCATTTCCAAAGATGCTACCAGGCCTGCTAATTTCCACTTTTTAATTTCAGATTGTCAGCAGCTGCTTTTTCGTATTTTGGAATACTAAAATCCTTAAATGCATTGAATTGTTTCCTCCCTCACTGAATTTCACAATGGAGATTAATATTCATCTAGGAGATCTGGTCATTGCTGATATGGACAGAAGTTACTGCCTGGCCACAACATTGGTGATCAGTCCATCAAAAGAATGATCTACCTCCCATTTAAGTACATCCTGTGATCTAGCCTCTGGTAGAGAATTCCTCTGCAAGAAGATTCCCATGCAGCTCAGTTTTAAATTATTCCCTCCTTGCCTTGTCAACATGTCCTCTTATTTGAAATTCTCCCACTTGTGAAAACAGATCAACATTAACCTCATCAAACCCCTGAGGATCTTATAAGTCCATAAGATCACCCCTTGAACTCCTAAACTCAAAAGAATACAGATCTAACGTTTTTTGTTGAAAAGCCATTCATTATAGGAGAAGCTCTCATCTCTTCTGGGCTGCCTCCAATAATAATTTCTTAAACAAGGAGAACAAAATTCCATACAATACATTTTCCATTTCTAACTTCTGAACCCCTTACAAATATGTTATTTGTTTTCCTTTCTAAATACAGCACAAGAACCCAAAGCCTTCTGCTCCATTCATTTGTAATCTCTCTTTATTGAGGTAAGTCTGCTTTTTGATGTCTCCTACCAAAGTGCAAGGACATAAAACTCTATCTGCCCATTCCCTTAACGTATCTGATAAACTAGTTACATCCTTCCAACTGAAGACCCAAATATTCCAATACTGGCTGATGCGACCCGGGATAGCGCGACGACAGTGAGAGATGGGATGGGACCAAGCACAGTTACGTGACTATGACTGGACTGAAAGTTGTGCCAAAGGTGCAATGGAGAACAGAGAGGGAGGGGGTATGATCCTCTACCAGCTACCATCTTTAAAAAGATTTTCTTTTGTACTTTTCCTTGTTTTTGGACCTGGAGCAAAGGCAACTCTTAGCTAATCTTTGACTAGCATGTAAAAGAAAGCCTTTCTTAGTACATATGACAATAATAAATCAAATCTGCATACAGATTGCCTTGTGCTCTTTCCATTTATTACTTCTCAGGAGGAATGTCATAACTAACATTCTTTTCTAATACTATATCTGCCTGTCCCATTTCCCTTTTCTGTTTCTTAGCCTGCTATATTTTAGTTTGGTTCTCACCCAAATTATGGAGCTGATATGCACCAGACATAAATTATATCTAAAATTGCAGCGCCGACACCAGAGGGAGACTCTCCCAAGGAGTCTGAAGGCTTTCAGACACTGCCCTCTCCTCTTCTGAACTCTCGCGGCTTTGTCCAGGACATGCCAGTGCAGCACACCGTGAACCTGCACACGGAAGCAGGAGAGGCTGGGATTTATCAGTGGCATAATGAGATGAAACATTGTTTAATAATGGAAAAAATTATTTTAGATATTTGTTAGTTATTTTAAATCTCCAGCATCTGATTTTTTTTGGATTGGTATTTAAATAGAAAAGTATAGTTTCTACAAATACCTGGCATAGCCATAATTGGCCAAAGGACCTCTTTCTTTATTGCTCTTCCTGCACAGGGTGGTGACTTCTCTCCACTTAAGGGTTGTGGAGGCTAGATTACTGGAGTTGTGGAAAGGCAGAGTGATTGGAGGATATGGGAATTGCAAGATAAGCAAGACAAGGTCTATAATAGATCAAGCATCACTGAAAAGTGGACAGGCATGAGGGACACACTGTTTCCATTTTCCAATGATTTTGTGTACCTTGCATGCACTTGAAGCTTCTCTTGAAAAATCATGTACTATGTATGCACTTAAAAGATGACCCTAATAATCTAATTGCCCTGATTTTGCTCTCAAGTTCAGCCCTACAGAACAGCTCAGAAGAAAGCATGGCTGGGAGATAGAGTTAAGGTCACTATGCATGACGATACCTGCTGAGAGAGAAGTCTGCTCCTGGAGAAGGAAGCCATCTCCAACTCAGCAATAGAGCATCCAGGAGAATGCAACCTTCCAACAATAGACAACACTAAGTTGGCAGCTGATGATTCTCTGCAGGATAATATATTCTGGTGATACTTGGCTACATTTTAGGCTGCAGCCTGTTTGGGGGTGGGTGGGGTGGGGGGTGGGGAGCGCTTTCCCAAGTTTAGTGTAGGCTGATAAACAGTTAGAAAGTGACAGTGGTTGGTGGACAGCTCAAAACTAAGCAAATGATTGACTGCTGAAGAGCAGAGGATGACAGGATATGGAGAGGGGTGGGAGAAATAGTGGGTGAATTGAGAAAAAAAGGGAAAATATCAAGAGGCAAGGAGAGAGATGCAGTAAAGGAAAGAACAGAAGTAGGGAGGCTGAAAAGAGGGAGCGGGGCATAGCAGAGGAAGGGACAGATAAAATGTATGGGCCAGATTACTTGTTTACGTTCTTTGACCACATCCCAGCACACCTGTTTACAGCAGAGCCTCTTAGCCAATTTCTCTGGTGTCTTACTGCAATTGAACCAAGACCTTCCAACCCTGTGATATCTGTCTCTGAGACCAAATGTCAAAACATCCTTCAAGAGAGGGAACCCTTGCGAAGTATCAGGCCTTGATGGTGTATCTGGCAGGGTACTGAAAATCTGTACCAACCAACTAGCCAGAGTGTTCACAGACATCTTTAATCTCTCAATGCTGCAGTCAGAGGTTCCCACCTGCATCAAAAGGGGATCTATCTGCCTAAGAAGAGCAGAGTGAGCTGCCTCAATGATTATCGCTCAGTAGCACTAACTTCTTCTGGGATCAAATGCTTTGAGTGATTGGTTATGGCCAAAATTAATTCATACCCAAGCAAAGAGCTGGACCCGTTACAAGTCACCTACTGCCACAATGGCTCCGCAGCAGATACAATCTCACTGGCTCTCCACTCAGCCCTGAATCACTTAAATAGCAACACACATTCATCAGGCTACTTTTCATAGATTACAGCCCAGCCTTCAACACCATCATCCCCTCAGTACTAGTCAGCAAACTACAAAACCTGACCTCTGCACCCTCCTCTGCAAATGGATCCTCAACATCCTTATCGTAAGACCACAGCCAGTGCAAATCGGTAACAACATCTCCTGCTCCCTGACAAATCAACAGAAGAATACCTCAAGGATTCATGCTTAGCCCACTGTCTTCTCTCTCTATATCCATAACTGTGTGGCTAGGCACAATTCAAATGCCATCTATAAATTTGTCAATGACGCCTCCTCCAGTTGTCAGCAGAATCACAGACAGCAATGAGGAAGTGTACAGGAGTGAGATAGGTCAGATAGTTGAGTGGTGACACAACCAAAACTTTGCACTCAACATTAGCAAAACTAAGGAACTGACTCTGAACTTTTGGAAGAAGAAACTAGAAGAACACAAACCAGTCCTCATCAAGGAGTCAGCAGTGGAAAGTTTAAATAAGTTCAAATCCTTGGGTGGCAACACCTTTGAAGATCTATCCCGGGACCTTTGTGTCAATGCAATCATGAAAAAACCTCACTCACAGTTATACTTCGTTGGGAGTTTGAGGAGATTTGTTATGTCACCAAAGACTCTTGCAAATTTCTACAGGTGTACCGTGGAAAGCATACTGTTTGGCTGCATCACTCTGATATGGAGGTGTCAATGCATAGGACAGAAAGAAGCTACAGAGAGTTGTGAACTCAGCATGGGCATTAGTCTTCACTCCATTAAGGACATCTACAAGAGAAGGTGTCTCAAGAAAGCAGCCTCTATCATCAAGGACCTTCACCACCCAGGCCATGCCCTTTTCTCACTGCTACCCTCAGGCAGGAGGTACAGGAGCCTGAAGATGAACATCCAATGGTACAAAAACAGCTTCTTCCCTTCTGCAATCGCTTTCTGAATGGACAATAAACCATTGACATGGCTCACATTTTTTTTTTAAAGAGTAATCTATATCAATTTTACACCTGTAATACTGCCATAAAACAACAAATTTCCTGAAACATTCATGTGCTTAAATATTTAATAAAGTCCATTCTTCATAAAATAATTGACAATTTACTATAACTTCCCACCAAAACTGTAATTACATCTTGGATTTTAACTGGTAAAATTTTTTTTAATTAAATTGCCACTCCCCTAGCTTTAGAGTTAAATGTAGAAAAAGCTACTTGACCTACCCAATCTCTTTTCAATTTTAAATGTTCACTTTCAGTTAAATGAGTCTCTTGTAAAAAGGCAATATCTACCCCTAATTTCTTATTATACACTAATACCTTCTTTCTTTTTACATGTCCGTTAATTCCATTAATATTAAACTTAATATCTTAACTGTTTTAGCCATTATTTCCCAAATTATTAACATTTTCCCAAATTATTAACATACAGTCCTATCCAGTAAGAATTCCCATAAATTAGATTGGTCTGATGTGTCATCAACTGCAATCCAAAAACACTGAACTTATTCAAAATAAAGATATATAAAATTGTTAAATTGAAAAAGTTGAAAAATGAAAAAAAAACTTCCCTTCCCAAAATGCCAGAAAAACTAGCATTACCACCCTCCATTTTACGGGTCGTGGTCAAACCACGAAAACACATGTAGTCATCAGAAACTAACAAACACTACCCCGACTCCTGGGGGGAAAAAATATTAAAAAAGGAAAAACACATTCCCCATTAAAACAAATCATTTCATTAAATCCTCCTGTGGAAGATCTTTAACAAAATCTTTGGCCTGAATATAATTGTTGAAGAAGACATTCTGTTGATCTGGAATGAAGATTTTCAAAGTAGCTGGATATCGCAGCACAAATCTATAATCTTTATCATATAAAGCCTTCTTAACCAGATTAAACTCTTTCCTCTTCTTCAAAAGAGCTCAACTCAGATCTGGATTAAAAAAAAATCTCATCACCTTCGTAATTCAAAGGTCTATGTTCTTTAGCTCTTCTCAGTGCCAATCCAAGTATCTTTTCTCTGTCTTGATCATTTAAAAATCTGATCAATATAGACAGAAGTCTTTGATTCGGTTCTGGCTTTGGTCGAAGAGCTCGGGTTCTCTCATTCAAAATTTTCTTTTTGAAATTCTCTTGCCCAAAGATTTGCGGTATCCAATCTTGAAAAAAGCGAATTACATCTTGAACTTCTTTATCCTCAGACATTCCAACAATTTTGAGATTATTCCTTCTACTATAATTTTCCTCTCAAACAGTTTTTCATTCATAGAAACCAAGGCAGTAACAGAGTCCTCATTAATATTAGTTCATTCTTCAATGTGTTGAACTTCTTTACGATCATTTTGAATTCTTTCTTCCAATTTATCATCTCTTTGTGAAACACTATTTATTGATTTAGTTAAGTTAATTAATTTTTTTTATTTCTTCAGTTAAAATTTTTAAATTATTTTGCATTGCATATGCAAGATTTTCAATTTTCTTCTTAAAAAACTTTTCCTTGCCTTTAAATTCTTTTTCTTCTGTAGTTGTATCTTCATCCTCACTTGTAAGATCACAAGATTCCTCTTCCATACCAGATAAGTCGTCTTCTTCTTCTTGCAGACTTGGAGGGCTGGACTGGCCCTTTAAGAGGGATGAAGATTTTTTTTCCCTTTAACTTTTTCAACCGCAGCACGCATGTGCGACTCCTCGCTCACGTGCTGTGTGAAAGTAGTTTTCGGGATGGCTCTGTGAGACGTCCAGGGCGGTCTCCAGCAGATAGAAGAACTACAATGGCCGGATTAATTGAAGAGATAGGCCCAGGTTCTTTTTCTCTCTTCAGTTTAATTTTATCCTTCAGTGTAGTTTTCTGCATTGTTTCTTTTTTTGGCAACATTGTAGTTATTTATTGGTAGTTTAAAAAGACTTTCAATTAACTTTTATAATAAAACAACTTAATTAGCACTTTTTAAATTTAAATCCCCGGGAGTCATAAAGGAGCGCTGGGTTCCCTACGCCATCACATGTCCTCCCCCATGACAATAAATTCTGGTTCTGCTTTTATACAATTGCCATCCTCTTAAAAGAAATCACATATTCCTTGGAATAAGATTAATAACGAGTAGGTGTTAGATGCCTTAATGCATATGAGGTTGGATAAATTTGCCATGCCTGATAAAATGTATCCCAGACTGCTGTAGGAGACAAGGGAAGCAATAGCTAGAGAACTGACAAACATATTTATATTTTTGCTGACCACAGGGAGGAGCCAGATTACTGGAAGAAAGCATATTCAAAGCAGCAGGGCTAAGGCAGGTAATTGTCGGCCTGCTATCTCATCAGTGGGAGAAAAATTAGTGAAAAAAAATCTATGGGATAAAACTAATCTACTCTTGGAAAAGCAGGGATTGATCAGGGATAAGCAGCACGACTGGTGGAATATTCTGTTTGTCTGAGGTTTTATTTAAAAGGGGTAACTAAATGCACCAGTGAGGGCAGAACATGATGCAGTTTACAGAGACTTAGAAAGCCCCAAGAGTGCATGAAAAGATACAAGTCCATGGAATCCAGAGGAAGTTGGCAAAATGGATCTAAAATTAGTTTGACAAGAGGCAGATGGTGATGACAGAGAGTTGCTTTTGTTATTGGATGCCTGTGATCAGCAAAGCTGGGATCCATGTAGTTTGGAATAAACATGAACCCTTTAGAAGCAAAATTGTACAATATATGAACAAGCCTTTTAGTCTACCATAGTGATTCCCAAAGTGAATGCTGCTCTGTTGGTGGTGGAAAGATCTAAAGGGTCAGTGAGGGAAAAGAGGGCAGTCAGGGAGCAGTGAGGAAATAGGGGGCAATCCAAACCTTCAGTCTTTTTATTATTGTTTTTTTTTTAAATCACTTTTCACACTATGAACCATATTAACCAAAATACACACAAACATTTCCCTCTTGAATATACACAGTGTCATTTTCTCCCCTTTTCCTCCTCCCTTCCCTCTCTCCTTCCCATCCCTACCCACTAAACGTTCAGCATATACAATACATTAAATCCATTAAACAATGTCATCACACAATGAAAATAAACAAGAAAATTGTGTCATCTACTTTTAAACACTGGGTCAGTTCATTTCATCTTCTCATTCTGTCATTTTAGGGGGTGGAGGTCTGTGGTAGGGCCTCTCTGTTGTGTTCCATGTATGGTTCCCAAATTTGTTCGAATATTGTGACGTTTTTTAAACAATTATGTTATTTTTTCCAATGGAATACATTTATTCATTTCTATGTACCATTGCTGTAGTCTCAGGCTCTCTTCTGATTTCCAGGTTGACATTATACATTTTTTTACTACAGCTAAGGCTATCATAATAAATCTTTTTTGTGCTTCATCCAAATTGAGGCCAAGTTCTTTACTTCTTATATTACTTAGAGGTATGTTGCTTTTTTGTGATTTTATTTAATACTTGATTTAGATCTTCCCAAAACTTTTCCACTTTCTCACATGCCCAAATTGCATGTACTGTTGTTCCCGTTTCCTTCTTACAGCGAAAACATCTGTCTGATACTGTTGGGTCCCATTTATTTAACTTTTGGGGCGTGGTATATAGCCTGTGTAACCAATTATATTGTATCATGCGTAATCTCGTGTTTATTGTATTTCTCAAAGTTCTGGACCATAGCTTTTCCCATTTTTCATCTTTATGTTTAGATCTTGTTCCCACCTTTGTTTGGGTTAACAGCTTATTTCATCATTCTCTTTCTCTTGCAGCTTGATGTACATGTTTGTTATAAATCTTTTAATTATCTTTTAATCACATATTCACATATTCAAAGCTGCTTCCTTCTGGTAACCTCAGCCTGCTTCCCAGTTTGTCCTTCAAGTAGGTTTTCAGTTGGTGGTATGTTTTTATTATTCAATTTACTGCAAAGTTTAATGAAGAAGCCAGTGCAGTAATTTTCTGGCCAGACTTGGGGCAGGAGTAGTGAGCAAAATAAACAGCGACAAGGCGTTCTTGCGAGAGCTGGTCTCAGTGGCCGCTATGTTGTACTGGCATCACTAACAGCCCCCACCCCAACCCCCTTAGCACCGCCACCACCCTCCCTCGCAGTGCCACCACCAACCGCCTCTCAACGCTGCCATCAACTACCCCACCCTGCTCATGCTGTCACCGACACCCCCCACCCTGCACAGCACCACCATCTTCCCACCCTGCTCAGCTCCGCCACTAATCCCCCAACCCCGCTCAACACATCCATTAACTCCCCCACCCTGCTCAGCGCTGACACTAATGCCCCCACCCCTCAGCACTGACAGAAACGCCCCTCACTTCTCAGCGCTGACACTAATCCCCCCACCCCTCACCACCGATGCTAACCCCCCACCCTGCTCAGTGCCGACGCTAACCCCCTACACTGCTCAGCACCGACGCTAACCCCCCCCCACCCTGCTCAGCGCCGACGCTAACCCCCCACCAGGTTCAGGACCAACACTAACCCTACCACCCCACTCAGTGCTGATACTAACCTCACCACCCCTCAATGCCCCAACTAAGCCCCCCCCCCCCACCTCACTCAGTGCTGCCACTGTTGTATTGGGGGAAGTACTCTGGATATGGCTTGGAGACCAAGAGGGAGGCAGACTGAAAAAGTTTGAGAACCACTGGTCTACCATACTATCCATGCTAATTATTTGACTTGTACAAATGGAAGAGGGATGACTAGTAAATTTGGAGGTGCCAAAAATTGGTTGCATTATTGTCAGCTCAGTTTGTTTTACTGCACAGAATGATACTAATCAGTAGGTAATCTGGGCAGTGCAATGGCAGATGGAATTTAATTCTGATGAGGAAGGTCATTTTGGGGGACAATAACAGTAGAATGTACATCATAAATGGTAGGGCACCAGGGAGTACTGAATAATAAAGGGATCTTGGTGTACAAATCTGAAGGTCCCTGAAAGTGGAAGCACAGGTGGATAGGGTGGTGAAGGTAGTGCACAAGATGTTTGCCTTCACTAGCCGCAGTAACAAGTACAAGAGGAGAGTCATGTTGGTACAAATTAAGGTATTGGTTAGGCTAAAGCTAGAGTACGGGGTATAGTTCTGGTTGCTATTCCAAAGGAAGGATATGACTGCACTGAAAAAAGTTCAGAGGCGATACACCAAGATATTGCCAAGATTAGAGCATTCAGTTAAAAGGATAGACTAGCTCAGTCAATGGATATATTCAAGTCAAGAATCAAAAGATGTTTAAATAATAAGAGAATAAATGGATATAGAGCAAATGCAGGGAAATGGCAGAAATAATAGACCAGCCATGATCTTTTAAACAGTGGAGAAGGTAATAAAAGAGATTAATGGCCTATTTCTTTAATTATATTGTTTTAAAACCATCCATCAGCTGTGATGCACTTAAATGAAAAAAGTTTTCATCGTCTCCACTTGACACCTGGCTCCAGCACTATTCCAATAAAGTAGTAAAGTTGCAAGCTCATTGTGCGATGTAAGGCACTGCAACAAGACTCTCTGCAATCTTAGATAGAGGGCAAAACTAAAAAATCAGTCAGGTCTTTTAAAACCCAACACCCAACCCCAACCAACCAATTTTCCCTTGCAACCGCTGCAATCGTGTCTGCCTGTCCCGCATCGGACTTGTCAGCCACAAACGAGCCTGCAGCTGACGTGGACTTTTTACCCCCTCCATAAATCTTCATCCGCGAAGCCAAGCCAAAGACTGATGCATAGACTAAAAAGCAAGTCAGAGATAAGAGTATGGAAGAGAAAGAATGAGAATGGATCGTGTGGCCTGCACACTTAAGCACAGCCACTAATGCTCAATGTCTGGAGAGCTTTCAAGGTCAGAAAACTGATCAAATGTCATCTTCAGACATGAAGGGTGGGTGGGTGGAAGGGTGTCATGGTTACCACAGCGGTTCGCACAATGCTGTTACACCACCAGGAACCCAGGTTTGAATCTGGCACTGTGAGGAATTTGTAAATTCTCCCCAAATCTGCATGGGTTTCCACCAGTACTCTGGTTTCCTTCCACTGTTCAAAAATGTACCATGGTTGTAGTTTAATTGGGTGGCATGGGCTCGTGGACCAAAAAAGGCCTGTTATCATGCTAAATGTCTAAATAATAAAAATGGCACCAAACACAATCTGCCACAGCAAATTAGCAGGTCAAGTTGCATCAGTGGGAGAAAATGATGTTATAGTCTCCTGTGTATTTCCAGGAACACTGGCAATTTTTTTTATAAAGGGGAAGTAGGCAAGAAAGAAAAAATTCAGCCTACGGGGATGGGACTAATTGGTAATGTCATACCACCAAAATTTTCCTGATTGCCTGCATTGTACAATTGTAGTTAATGCTAATTTGGTGGCAATTATCTAGTTAGATATTTTTTCAAGATAAATATATTTATTCTGAATTAATTTAGTTTGGCCTGTGTTTATAAAATGTTCCAGTTATTCAGTAGTAATTTGTTTATTTAGACTATCAATGTGCTAAAAAGTTAGTAAATTTAAACAAAGACGGAATTATTCTCTGATCAATGTGTGAATTAAACTGCACAGAGTAAATTGTAGCCTGCAGCAAATTCTACAACTTCCAACATTCTGCCAATATTAATCCCTTTTTACACTGAAAAATCACATTATTGCTGTATACACAAGCAGTTTCTGGAAGTTGGCTTGTTTGTTCAACACAGAAGAAATGCCGGGTGAGTCCTTTTACACAATAAGCCAGCTTCCCAGACCAAAAGAGATGGAGAGTGTAGCACAGCAGTGTTGGTGTCTCGTGTGATGTAAAACATTTGCGCCGGGCAGTGACATTGCTCTGAATGGTGTACTTTGTTTTAATGGTACACTTGAGTTACTTGGAAGCATCATAGGAGCATAGAATTATCCACAATGCTGAACATCTTGGGGTTTTGAAACTTCTAATTGAACTATAGGTATATGGGAAATTCTCAATGCTGGATGTTACTGAAATGAGGACAAGTGATGAGTGATAGCCAGCTATATGCTTACATATGAATATACTGCCTTTGGTGAGATATTACAATTCCCTGAATAGTTCAATGCATTTTTCTGAATTTAATTTTTTTGTTCTTCAAACCTTTATTCAAAAGTCATTTACACTGAAAAAAAAATTACTGCAATGTACCAAGCTGAAAGCACACTGGAGATAGAAGAATGAAGTATTACATTAAAATTAAATGCTGGATGGTGAGGATGATGGGGATGCTAAAGGGACAGCCTGGGGCATCGGGAGCTCGGACATATGCGTCAGGGATGTCGGAGCTCAGACGGCCTGGGATTATGGATTTATGTTGCACACACAAGACATCATCTTCCCTTCCTGTTCGACTTGGCTCACACTTTTGAACTGGCCTGCTTTGCCTCTAACACTACCTACCTTGGTGGATAAAAGCTGGGTAAGTTCAGAACCCCCCCCCCCCCCACCCATTAGCCTTCAATGTGTTCACACAAGTAGGTGAAGCGTTTGAAAGGCAGATATTACCTGGCTTAAAACCTCTGTATTAGAGTGATGAACAGCTGAAAAAAGTCTAAAGTTTTAAAGTTCCCCTGAGATGAACTCAGACAAGACAATTTTGAAAAGACCTGGGTTGCAATGTAAATAAATAGTCTTTATAGTTTTAAATATCAGAACATACACAAATTATCTCTTGTTAGTGTTTCCTATTACAGTACAATTATCACATCCAAATGCATTATCACTTTGGATTAGAAAGAGTAGCTTATTTTCAACAACTAAGATCGATGGAATCTGTTTCAATAGTTCTATTCAACCTATTAGTAGTAGTGGTGGTGGTAGTGGTGGTAGTAGCGGTAGTGGCGGCAGCGGCAGCAGTGGTGGCGGCAGCAGTGGTGGCGGCAGCAGTGGTGGCGGCAGCAGTGGTGGCGGCAGCAGTGGTGGCGGCAGCAGTGGTGGCGGCAGCAGTGGTGGCGGCAGCAGTGGTGGCGGCAGCAGTGGTGGCGGCAGCAGTGGTGGCGGCAGCAGTGGTGGCGGCAGTAGTGGTGGTAGTAATGGTAGTGGTAATAGTGGTAACCAGCATTACAATTTTAGATATTACAGGAAAAAGGTTTAAAAAAAAGTACTGAATGGCCTAATGTTGTAATATGGACAGAAATATTCTAACTTTATGTGCTGTATCTACCTTTTCCAATCAAATAACATTTTATATAGCATTTAATTAATATTTTTGCTATAGTACATCATTTAATTCTGAAAGTAAGTTACCTAGTGAAATTAGTTTCAATCACTGCTAATCCTAACTAAAAGTCCCAAAACAGTAATGAATCAACAGATAACATTAGTTCTGCAAAGCACAATGCGTACAGCACATTGATCATTAAGCCAACCATACTCAATTGCAAGGCTTTGTTAATGCTATAGATTACATGGCAAGGCACTTTTTTTTTTCCTTTCAAAGTATCGCACCAAAATTTTCCATACCACCTTTCTCAACAAGTTTCCAGTGAGTTTCAAAGCATTATTTATAATTACACTCTAAATACATGTGCAATGGCAGTTGGAACTTTGAAAATGGTCAGTAAAACAGTCAATGGACAACTCAGCAAATTATAGAATTATCATGTTGCACATGAAATAGGTTTAAATCAGATGTCCACAATATGAGGTCAGCTCTTGTACATAAAGAACACTGCGTGATTTGCCGAGTTTCTCCAGCATTTTTGTGTAAAGTACAATCACAGCAACTGAAGATTTTCTTGTTCAACTCCACCTGGTATTCCAACTGAGAAATACAAAAACCCTGAAAGACTAACAATAGCCAAGGATAAGATAAAATATAACATAGTAACTCAAAAAAAAGTGAGCAGTGTGGGTGTTTAGATAAGGGAGGAGTCCATAAAAAGTTTGTTGAGTCTTTTGTCCCCTGCCTATGCAGAAAATTCTTATTTATAGCTAACATCACGGATCGCATAGAATGGAAATTTTCAACAAAATAATTTCCAAGAGTTTTTAAATCAATTGCATATTACAGTTGACTGAGCTCATTGTATCTCAGTTTTGATGGTAATGATATCAGTGAAGCAAGCACACAGTGCATGTAAAAGTTGGGACCAATTTACAACCCCCAGCCAGCAAAGTCTATTTCCAGCTTGAAAATACAAGGTAATCCCACCATTCAGTGGCTAAATTGTACAACCTGCTGAGCTTCTCCAATACCATATTCTTATAGGGCATCATGGAACTAAAATCATATATTAATGAAAACCCTGCTTTTCTGTTTCAAAGAATGAAGCACATCGTAATACAATATTATATATTACAAAATACACATTTGGCTAAATAGTACAGAGCAGGATTGAATATTGTGATTTTTGTCTCAGCATTCAGGACAGTCACTGCACCAGCCTGGTAATTCATTCCAAATTCAACACATTCAATTCCACATATTTCACGCCTGCAAAATCTTGTGTCAAATGTACATTTCTTCTCACAGATCTGTGCTGACAGGAGCCAGCCCTAACAGGATCCTTCAAGAGCAAACTCTTGGTTTATCAGATATTGGCTGGGTCTAAATTCATTGATTTCTATTCCAAAGTGCAAGGATGAAAGGTAGTTTGAACGATTAAACAATCTAAACTAAGACCACATTTTTATAGGCTACCATGAAATATCCGAAGTTCTGAAAAACAAAAAGATCCAAAAACCAAACATTATTGCGGAGCTTACATGACTATGTTCAGTAATGATGATTTTGAAGGATTCCGTATGCCAGGTGAGGAAAAAAATGTTGTGTGACCTCTTTACATGTACAAAAGATACATGTTCAGAGTTCATCAGTAAACTAGAAGTGGATATTGAAGAAGTTTTTAACATTGATAATGAGGCTCCAGTTATTCATTCACTGACCAATGGTGAAATGGCTGAAAATGTTCTGCATCAAGGAGAGTGTGATGAAAATGACTGTTAACACTGCATAAAAATATAGTTATAATGGGCTGTTATATTGACATATGGTTATATTATTTATATGAACTTCTGTAATTTAATATTGTTAGATTTATTGTTAATAGGTGATTTATTGTTATGATGGACTGAGAATGTACATGTTATATTGTTTTAAAATATATGGTTGGGTTTTTAATATATATATATATTTATATATATATAATTGTTAAAGGGATTGTGGGGTTACAAATTTGTTATAATGTCACACTGTTACATAATAAGTGGGGTTTTATATATATATATATATGTATGTGTGCGTGTATATATATATATATATATAAATATGTATGTATGTGTATATATATATGTATGTGTGTGTATATATATATATGTATGTGTGTGTGTATATATATGTATGTATGTGTATATATATATATATTTATATATATATGCTATAGTGCTTTATGGTTACATGATTTATGGTTTTATTAATTATGTCATATTCTTATATTTATTGATAAAGATGATTTGAAAGGGAATAAAGGGGTCTCAGACAGGAAGAAATGAAACAGAATAGGAGGTTGACAAAATTTGGAGGTGGACAGGCACGCTTAATAAAAAGGGGGTAGTTGGCACCTGTCATAGGGGCATAGATACCAGAAGGGATTGGCGAGGAGATGGAAGGGTGGAAGAGAAGGGGGTGGGGGAAATGCAATATTTTTTATTATTTCAGGTTTGTTGATTTTTAACCTTTTTAGTTTGTTTTGGGGGAAATACTTTGGGGCTTTTTATGTTTCTGTTTGAAATATTTGTTTTGGTTTTGTTAATTCATTTAGGTTTTGTTTTACACTCAGAAATTTGTACGGAAAACTGAGCTTTAATGTTTATAGACTAAATGGAACAATGAAAAAAAGCCTCGGCACAACTTAAGAAGCTTCAAACTGATATTGTATTTTTACAAGAAACCCATCTTACAAACCAAAAACTCAATAAATTGAAGAGGGAATGGGTAGACCATGTGGCAGCATCCTCCTTTAATTCCAGAGCCAGGGGAATGGCAAATTTTGATTGGAAAGAATGTTCTAGGGCCAGTCTGGGAAGATTCACAATGATACATTGTCAAATGTATTCAGAATCCTGGACAATCATGAATATATATACCCAAAGTTTTGAAAATGAAAAATTTATACTGGAAATATTTTTGTAAGTAGCTGACGGGAATGAAAATATATTAATTAGAGGAGATTTCAATTTTTGTCTGGATCTAGTCATGGATAAATCAACCAAGAAAGTGACGAGAGCCAAGATGGCAAAGACTACCTTGAAAGACCTGGACCTTATAGATACTTGGAGAAAGCTAAACCCGAGAAAGAGATTACTCTTTTTATTCAATACAACATGACTCCTACACTAGAATTGATTTGGAGTCCGAGTACAAGGCTCAGCTGCTGTCAGATCATTCACCCCTGACCTTGTCCATGATAATGCCAGATAAGAAAGCAACGGCATATAGATGGTGACTAAATTCACTGTTGTTGGGAAAACCCAAATTTTGTAGCTTTATTAGAACTCAGATAGAATTGTTCTGTGAGACAAACTGCCCCTCTACTGATAATATTTTTTTTTTAAATTTAGAATATGTTGAAGGCATATTTAAGGGCCCAGATAATTGGATATTCTACATGGTTTAAAAAAAAGTATATGAAATAAACTAATAATTTGGAACAGAACATAGCTTAATTGGAAAAATATCAAGAATCAGTCTGAAGAAAAATACAAGAATTTAGTAAATAAAAAGCTCAAATACAATACATTACAAACATTTTAAATGAGATGTCTTTTGTGAAGTGTTACTCTGTTTGTGAAGTGACCTACACACTAAACCCCTGCAATCTATTTCTTTTAAAGACATATTTATATATAACCCGTATCAGTAGTATGACATGTTTATTGAAGTGTAGCAGCCGTACCTGAGCCACATAGGTGCACAGATATGATCCACGTAAGAAAAAAAAATTAAGATACAAATGATCGTGACTGATAAATAAAGAGACTGTAGTACAGACTATCTGTTTTAATTTTGTTTCCTTTGCCTTTTATGATTTATTTAATGTCCAGGGAAGGGGGAAAATATGTGTGTGCGCGGGGGGGGGGGGGGGGGTGCAAGGGGGGGCGCGCGGGGGGGCGTGCGGGTGTGTGGGTGTGTGTATGTGTGTGCATGTGTGCGTGGGTGGGTGGGTGTGTGCATGTGTGGGTGTGGGTGTGCGTGCGTGCGTGTATGTGTGGGTGGATGAGGGTGGGTGTGTGAGTGTGCATGTGGGTGTGGGTGTGCGTGCGTGGGCGGGCGGGCATGCATGGTGTGGGTGTGTGCGTGCGTGTGCGCATGTGTGCGTGGGTGTGGGGGTGTGCGTGCATGGGGGGGGTGTGCGCGCACTTGGGTGAGTGTGGGTGTGTGTGTGTGTATGTGTGCGTGGGTGTGGGTGGGTGCGTGCGTGCGTGGGCGGGCGTGCGTGCGTGGTGTGGGTGTGTGCGTGCGTGTGTGCATGTGTGCGTGGGTGTGGGGGTGTGCGTGCGTGGGGGGGGTGTGTGCGCGCACTTGGGTGAGTGTGGGTGTATGTGTGGGTGGATGTGTGTGTGTGCATGTGTGCGTGGGTGTGGGTGGGTGTGTGCGTGCGGGTGTGCATGGGTGGGTGCGTGCGTGTGTATGTGTGGGTGGATGTGGGTGGGTGTGTGTGTGCATGTGGGTGTGGGCGGGCGGGCGTGCGTGCGTGCGTGTGCGCATGCGTGCGTGGGTGTGGGTGTGTGCATGCGTGGGGGTTGGTGTGCACGCACTTGGGTGAGTGTGAGTGTGTGTGCGCGTGTGCACGTGTGTGTGTATGTGTGGGTGGATGTGGGTGTGTGCGTGGGTGGGAGGGTGGGTGTGTGCGTGCGGGTGTGTGGGTGGGTGGGTGCATGTGTGGGTGCATGTGTGGGTGGGTGGGTGCATGTGTGGGTGGGTGGGTGCATGTGTGCGTGGGTGGGTGCATGTGTGCGTGGGTGGGTGCATGTGTGCGTGGGTGGGTGCATGTGTGCGTGGGTGGGTGCATGTGTGCGTGGGTGGGTGCGTGGTGGGTGTGGGTGTGTGCGTGCGGGTGTGTATGTGTGCGTGGGTGAGTGCGTATGTGTGCGTGGGTGGGTGCGTGCGTGTATGTGTGGGTGGATGTGAGTGTGTGTGGGTGTGTGTGTGCACGCGCGTGTGGGTGTGTGCGTGGGTGGGTGCATGTGTGCGTGGGTGCGTGGTGGGTGCGGGTGTGTGCGTGCGGGTGTGTATGTGTGCGTGTGTGCGTGGGTGGGTGCGTGCGTGTGTATATGTGTGGGTGGATGTGGGTGTGGGTGTGTGTGTGCGTGTACGTGTGGGTGGATGTGAGTGTGTGTGGGTGTGTGCACGCGCGTGTGTGTGGGTGGGTGTGTGCGTGTGTATATGTGTGGGTGGATGTAGGTGTGTGTGTGCGTGTATGTGTGGGTGGATGTGAGTGTGTGTGGGTGTGTGTGCACGCGCGTGTGGGTGTGTGCGTGCGTGCGGGTGTGTATGTGTGCGTGTGTGCGTGGGTGGGTGCGTGCGTGTGTATATGTGTGGGTGTGTGTGGGTGTGTGTGTGCGTGTATGTGTGGGTGGATGTGAGTGTGTGTGTGCACGCACGTGTGGGTGTGTGTGTGGGTGGGTGTGGGTGTGTGCGTATGTGTGGGTGGATGTGAGTGTGTGTGGGTGTGTGTGTGCACGCGCGTGTGGGTGTGTGCGTGGGTGGGTGCATGTGTGCGTGGGTGCGTGGTGGGTGCGGGTGTGTGCGTGCGGGTGTGTATGTGTGCGTGTGTGCGTGGGTGGGTGCGTGCGTGTGTATATGTGTGGGTGGATGTGGGTGTGGGTGTGTGTGTGCGTGTACGTGTGGGTGGATGTGAGTGTGTGTGGGTGTGTGCACGCGCGTGTGTGTGGGTGGGTGTGTGCGTGTGTATATGTGTGGGTGGATGTAGGTGTGTGTGTGTGTGTGCGTGTATGTGTGGGTGGATGTGAGTGTGTGTGGGTGTGTGTGCACGCGCGTGTGGGTGTGTGCGTGCGTGCGGGTGTGTATGTGTGCGTGTGTGCGTGGGTGGGTGCGTGCGTGTGTATATGTGTGGGTGTGTGTGGGTGTGTGTGTGCGTGTATGTGTGGGTGGATGTGAGTGTGTGTGTGCACGCACGTGTGGGTGTGTGTGTGGGTGGGTGTGGGTGTGTGCGTATGTGTGGGTGGATGTGAGTGTGTGTGGGTGTGTGTGTGCACGCGCGTGTGGGTGTGTGCGTGGGTGGGTGCATGTGTGCGTGGGTGCGTGGTGGGTGCGGGTGTGTGCGTGCGGGTGTGTATGTGTGCGTGGGTGGGTGCGTGCATGTGTATATGTGTGGGTGGATGTGGGTGTGTGGGTGTGTGTGTGCGTGTATGTGTGGGTGGATGTGAGTGTGTGTGTGTGCACGCACGTGTGGGTGTGTGTGTGGGTGGGTGTGGGTGTGTGCGTGGGTGGGTGGGTGTGTGTGTGCATGTGTGCGTGGGTGGGTGTGTGTGCATGTGTGGGTGGGTGTGGGTGAGTGTGTGTGCATGTGTGCGTGGGTGTATGTGTGTGCGCGCACGCGCGTGTGGGTGCGTGCATGTGCGCGGGTGGGGGTGTGGGCGTGCGGGCGGGTGCGCGGGCGGGTGCGCGGGCGGGTGCGCGGGCGGGTGCGCGGGCGGGTGCGCGGGCGGGTGCGCGGGCGGGTGCGCGGGCGGGTGCGCGGGCGGGTGCGCGGGCGGGTGCGCGGGCGGGTGCGCGGGCGGGTGCGCGGGCGGGTGCGCGGGCGGGTGCGCGGGCGGGTGCGCGGGCGGGTGCGCGGGCGGGTGCGCGGGCGGGTGCGCGGGCGGGTGCGCGGGCGGGTGCGCGGGCGGGTGCGCGGGCGGGTGCGCGGGCGGGTGCGCGGGCGGGTGCGCGGGCGGGTGCGCGGGCGGGTGCGCGGGCGGGTGCGCGGGCGGGTGCGCGGGTGGGTGCGCGGGTGGGTGCGCGGGTGGGTGCGCGGGTGGGTGTGGGTGCGCGTGGGTGTATGCGCGCACAGGTGTGTGTGGGTGTGTGTGTGCATGTGTGCGTGGGTGGGTGTGGGTGTGTGCGTGCGTGCGTGCGTGCGCGCATATGGATATTATTTTGTGTGATTTTAAAAATGTCTTATATCGTTTGTATTTATTTGCTTGAGTCTTTTAAAATTAAATATTTAAAAAAGTGCATGTAGACGACATGGTGAAAAATGTGTGATGGACCTATTGAAGGACTAGAGCAGCGTGCATTCATAACAGAACACCAAAATCATGTCAGTATCAAAGAGGCACTTCTAAAACATAAACCATTGTTAATGAGGCAGATGACAATGGAGGAGACATTTGAAAAAGGTATCAAGGAGAATTTCTAGTGTTTGGTGCTGCATTTATCTTATTTTGTAAGCAGAGATCAAGTTGTTTTATGGTATATATTAAACATCATTTCATGCTCGAAAAGACTGCTGTTGTTTTACCGCTGATGCAAGATTCTGCTGATGCTACTGAGCTGCTTAACGCCATTGTTCCAATAACCGAAAAAAACTGAAAAATGTCCAGTCCCAAACATTTTGGATACAGGGAAATATACTCTATTCTAGTACATGCTAACATTTTCCGATCGAGCACCATTGGGATTGACTAGGGCTAGACCACAAAAAAATGCAATCCCACAATTTTCTTCCATAATCCTCCTTAGAGCAGAACTATTCAAATATAGGTACTCACCAGCAATACACAAAAGTGCTAGAAAAACTCAGCAGGCCATGCAGCAACCATAAGTAGTAAAAGATAACCAATGTTGGGACCTAAGCCCTTCATCAAGAATATGGAAAAACAGGTAGACACCTGAATAAAATGGTGGGGGGAAGGTGCTGTCACATTTGTGGCCCGAAATGTGAAGTTAATAAAACATCGAACACAAGTTTTATCAGGTAAACTTCTCAGGGTCTTTATTCTCCCGTTTCCTTTGTTCTCCTGCTTGTGCTCTTATCTCTCTCTTATACCACGTGACTTCCGGTACATCTCATACAAATTCATTATGACAGGTGCAGGAGGAGAAAGGACAGAAAGGGAAGGAGTATAGGCTAACAGGTGAGAGGTAATAGGTGAACACATGTGGGAGGATTGAAACTGATATGTGACAGGGCGAGGGCTAAGAAGGGTAGCGCTCCTATATAGGGAAGGGAGTGGGGAAATGGGAGAGAGAGGGGTAGGGAAAGAGAGAGACCAGGTTAGGGGGGTAACTGAAATTGATATGAATACCATCTAGTTGGAGATTGCTGAGGCAGAATATAAAGCATTGTGACTCCAATTTGCAGGTAACCTTGATTTGTCAATACAAGGCCAGGGATAAACGTGACAGTGCGGCAATGGTGTATCCAATTGAAATGGTTGGTTACTGGGAAATTATTGCTGTGGCAGCAGACAGAGCATAGGTGCTCTCTGTTTTCATCCAGTCTCTCCAATGTAGAGGAGGCCACAATGAGAGTACCTACAGTTTCACAAGTGAAGTGTTACTTCACTTGGAAGAACTGTTTGAGCCCCAAATAGTTGAGAGGGAGAAGGTGAAAGTGCACGTGCTGCATTTCTTGTGGTCACAGGGGTAAGAACGAAGGGAGTAACTGATGGGAAGGGATACGTGGGCGAGGGAGTCTGAGAAAGAACAGCCCCTATGAAAAGCTGAGGGGGGAAGATGTGTCTGGTGGTGGGCAGCGATTGTAGGTGGCAGAAATTGTGCTGCAAATTGGAGGAATACCTTCCATTCTATCCCAGCAGTCTCCAACCAAATGACATAAATATCGATTTCTCAAATTTTGTTCACCCCTTCCCCCGGTCCATCTCTTACTGATCCTTTTGTTTCCTTTCCTCCAGCTCTCCATCCACTTCCTTTCCTTCTATTGGAGAGGTACTATTCTTAGCCCACTGCCCTCTCCCCTATCATTTCTCAGCTTCTTTCTCTCCTACTCTCCCATCTGTATATAGCCATTACCATCTTTTAGCCTGAGCTCCTCTCACCTTTCCCCCTCCCCTCCCTTTTTATTCAGATGTCTACCTGTTTTTTCTGATTTCTGACAAAGGACCTAAAGTGTTTAGATGTTGTGTGACCTGCAGAGGTTCTTCAGCACGTGTGTATTGCACTCAGCCAGACATCTACAGCTTTTCTTGCTCAACTCCATAGGTACTCCCCAGTTCTTGGAAGGATTCTGAAGACTGGCTGTAACCCAAGTTTCTGAAAGTCAGAAACACCGTTGGCCAAGATAGCAAAAATTTCACTGTTATGTTAGCTACAGATGAGAAAAGATCCTAGAATTAGCTAATTAGTGTAACTCTGTACTACAGATTTAAAAGATGTCAGACTGTGCGAGTTGCCAGTCCAGAAATTGCTGGATTAGAGTTTCAGCCTGTACTACCTTCTGGTATTTTGAAAAATCATAAGACATGGAAGCAGAATTAGGCCTTTCAGCCATCAAATTTTTCCTTTCAACCCCATTTTCTTGTTTTTACCTATAACTTTTAACACCTTACTAATCAAGACACCGTGAGCAGGAAAGGGCTTTGGCAAATACTAGAGCGCATCGGATGTCCCCCAAAGTTCCTCAACATGATTATCCAACTGCACGAAAACCAACAAGGTCGGGTCAGATACAGCAATGAGCTCTCTGAACCCTTCTCCATTAACAATGGCGTGAAGCAAGGCTGTGTTCTCGCACCAACCCTCTTTTCAATCTTCTTCAGCATGATGCTGAACCAAGCCATGAAAGACCCCAACAATGAAGACGCTGTTTACATCTGGTACCGCACGGATGGCAGTCTCTTCAATCTGAGGCGCCTGCAAGCTCACACCAAGACACAAGAGAAACTTGTCCATGAACTACTCTTTGCAGATGATGCCGCTTTAGTTGCCCATTCAGAGCCAGCTCTTCAGCGCTTGACGTCCTGCTTTGCGGAAACTGCCAAAATGTTTGGCCTGGAAGTCAGCCTGAAGAAAACTGAGGTCCTCCATCAGCCAGCTCCCCACCATGACTACCAGCCCCCCCACATCTCCATCGGGCACACAAAACTCAAAACGGTCAACCAGTTTACCTATCTCGGCTGCACCATTTCATCAGATGCAAGGATCGACAATGAGATAGACAACAGACTCGCCAAGGCAAATAGCGCCTTTGGAAGACTACACAAAAGAGTCTGGAAAAACAACCAACTGAAAAACCTCACAAAGATAAGCGTATACAGAGCCGTTGTCATACCCACACTCCTGTTCGGCTCCGAATCATGGGTCCTCTACCGGCACCACCTACGGCTCCTAGAACGCTTCCACCAGCGTTGTCTCCGCTCCATCCTCAACATCCATTGGAGCGCTCACACCCCTAACGTCGAGGTACTCGAGATGGCAGAGGTCGACAGCATCGAGTCCACGCTGCTGAAGATCCAGCTGCGCTGGATGGGTCACGTCTCCAGAATGGAAGACCATCGCCTTCCCAAGATCGTATTATATGGCGAGCTCTCCACTGGCCACCGTGACAGAGGTGCACCAAAGAAAAGGTACAAGGACTGCCTAAAGAAATCTCTTGGTGCCTGCCACATTGACCACCGCCAGTGGGCTGATAACGCCTCAAACCGTGCATCTTGGCGCCTCACAGTTTGGCGGGCAGCAGCCTCCTTTGAAGAAGACCGCAGAGCCCACCTCACTGACAAAAGGCAAAGGAGGAAAAACCCAACACCCAACCCCAACCAACCAATTTTCCCTTGCAACCGCTGCAATCGTGTCTGCCTGTCCCGCATCGGACTGGTCAGCCACAAACGAGCCTGCAGCTGACGTGGACTTTTTACCCCCTCCATAAATCTTCGTCCGCGAAGCCAAGCCAAAGAAAAGAAAAGAAGAAGAATCAAGATCCTATCAACCTCTCCTTTAAATATACCCAATGGCCACACTGCCATCTGTGGCAATGAATTCCACAGATTCACAACTCTGTCCGAAGAAACTTCCCTTGATTTCTATTCTAAAAGGACATCCTTTTATTGTAAGGCTTCTCCACATCATATAATTTGATGAGACCCACTCCCTATCCTTTTAATCCAGCAGGGACAGACCAGAGCCAGCAAACACTCACGTTAACCCTCTCATCCCCAAGATCATTCTCGTAAACCTCCTCTGGACTTTTTCCCTCACCAGCACATCCTTCCTTAGATATGGAGCCCAAAACTGGGCTCAATACTCCAAATCCAGTCAGAGCAACACATTGTAAAATGGTGGCGGCTTTGAAACACATTGGGTGCTTCTCAGGGAGATGTTAAAGATCTCGGTGACAACATCTGCTAGCTAAACCACACATCTCCTGAGCACTCTGCTTGGAATGTTATCCAGTCCAGCAGCTTTCCTAATTCTTACCTAATTCTCTCTTCACATTGGCCACTGCAAGACACAGCACGTGATCATTTGGAGGAGCGGTGGTCTTCTTCGCTGCCATGTCATTTTTCACCTCAAAACACGCGTAGAAGTTGTTCAGTGCATCTAGCAGGGAGACATCACTAGCACAAGCTGATGATGTAGTCTTGTTGTTGGTGATATCTTGGATGCTCTTCCACAAGCATTGCATGTCCTTGCCGTCCAGGAAGTGACTATGAATGCACTGGGCATGCACACACTTTGCTTCCTTGATGGCCTTAGATAGCTTAGCTCTTGCAATAGCTAGGGCTACCTTGTCTTTTGCTCTGAAGGCAGCATCTCGGTTCATGAATAGCACACGCACTTCCGCAGACATCCAAGGCTTCTGATTAGAGTAATCATGGTCTTGGGAACAGTGACGGTGACAGAACACTTATTAATATAGCTGGTCACTGATACCATATACTTCTCCATATTGATGCAGTCATCACTGGTTGCTATTTCCTTGATCACGTGCGAGTCAGTGGGCTCAAATTTCTGATACTTCACTGGTGTCTTACTGAGTGAAGACTGATGCAAAATATCTACTTTGATCATCCCTTTCTTTCCCATTATCACACCTCCAGTATCATGTTCGAGTGATTATGTCCACTCGTGCCTCTTACACTCTCTTCACCTCTGATTACATTTTTTGTGGCCTTCTGTTGGTTGTTTTTTTTTTAAATCTACCCAATCCTCTGGCTTCCCTCAACACAGCATGCACTCTCTTTGGCTTTTATGCTCTCTGACTTCCCTTGTCACCATGGTTACCTCAGCCTCCCTTTAAATGCTTCTTTTTTGTGAAGAACTGATCCAGAGTCTTTCAAATAATTCCTGGAAACTTCTGCCATTGCAGCTTTTCAGTCTTCCCTGCTTAGGTCCCTTTCCAAACTCTGGCCAACTCCTGTCTCATTCCTCCATAGTTAACCTTTACTCAAATGTAATATTGGCACATCAGATTATAGCTTCTCCCTCAAAATGAAGTGAATGCTACCATATTGCAATCATTGCCTCCAAATGGTTATTTTTACCTTAACCTCCTGAACTAAAACAGCTTTACTGCACACCAAATTCAGAATTGCCTTTTTCATCGTGAGCTTGACCAAAGATTGTTCTAAAAAGCCATCTTGTGCACATTCCATAAGTTCTCTCTCTTAAGATCCAATACCAACCTGATTTTCCCAATCTAACTGCATATTGAAGTCCACTCCCCAACCCTCCCCACCAAAGATCACCATAATATTGCCACCTTGTAATGCCTCTCCAACTTCTGTGCAATTTGCACCTACACCCTGACTGCTATTTGGAAGCCTGTTTGTAACTCCCATCAGAGACTTTTCTCAACTTTATCCATAAGGATTCGACATCCTCTGATCCCATGACCCTTCTTGCTAAGGATTTTTAAAACCAACAGAGCCACACTACCCCCTCTACCCACCTCCCCGTCTTTTCAATAGGCTGCTTATTCTTGGATTTTTTTTCCTCCCAAATGTGACCCACCTTCAGCCATATCTCTGTTATACTCACAACTGCACTTTAAGCTCTTCTACCTTTGTACGCTGCATGTATTTAAATACAGCATCTTCAGTGCCACATTCAACATCCTTCTCATGTTTTTCTCTGCGTTGCTAGAGCTAAATTCTTATCCCTTTCCAAACTTTCTGGCCCATATTTCATTCTTGAGTCATCAATAAGATGCCCTATGCACTCCTCCTCTTTTACTTTATTCATACTTTTCAAATCTGTTGAACCCCCTCCCTATTGAATCCATTCTTGTTTTATATCTATTCATTAGCACTAACTTTTTAAAAAAACAGCAGATGGAGAAAAATATTTTTGGGAAATGTGAATTTTATTTTATTGAGAGGTGATAACAGTTAAAATAGATGAGAAGATTTTTCTCCCTCACTTACAGTTCACAGTTCCCACAGCCCACTGCAAAATGAGGTCAGCTGTTACCACAATATAATGGTGTAGGATAAGATGATAAATGTACAGGTTGAGGACAAAAAGCAGGCACATCGGATTAGCAATGACTGTTATCTCATAAAGCCAGGTAGAATTTTGTTGAGGCTCCAGCACCACCAAGCTGTGATTTCTATAACTTTATGAACAATACCACTGAAGTACATGAAATCAAGAAGAAATTTTAAAACTCACTACCACAGAACTCAGTACTGTACCAGTATGTTTGTTTGTGCTCCAATGTCTTCACTCTTTTGCTGAAGCACAAGTTTCCAGAAATTCAATTCCCACAGATCCATTAGCCCGACTCTTCACACTACCATTGGCACCCATCTTTCCAGTGCCTTCATTCATCCAAAGACCATCCATCTAGTTCAGTGGTTCCCAACCTTTTTCTTCCAACTCAATGCTTTAAGTATTCCCTATGCCATCAGTGCTCTGTGATTAGTAAGGGATTGCTTAAGGTGGGTGGAAAGAAATAAATTTGAAAACCACTGTTTTAATCGTACCTCATTGACTTGTTGTTAAGGTGGGTGGAAAGAAATAAATTTGAAAACCACTGTTTTAATCGTACCTCATTGACTTGTTGTGCACAGTTTCATAACTCCAAAGGAAATGGGCCAATGACAATTTTTCTCAAGTAAAATATTTTGCTAACAATTGGGTCTAGAGCAGTGGTTCTCAACCTTCCCTTCCCACTCACATCCCACCTTAAGCAAACCCTGACTAATCACAGAGCACCAATGACATAGGGATTACTTAAAGTGGGATGTGAGTTGGAAGAAAAAGGTTGGGAACCACTGCTCTAGTTTCTCAGCTTGATTCTGTTCTTTGGCAAATGGACCTAAATAGGTTTTATAACCTTAGTTTCAATTTCAGTCTCATTTTGTTGATCAGCATCTCTGACACGACATGTAGCCTGAATGTAGCTAATATCTCCCGTGCTGATTTGGTTTCTACAAAGATCTACTATTCAAAATAAAAACAACTTTTAATAGTTTGACCTCTAATTACTTCCATGACCTAGGTGTATCTCCCTTCACCAGACCCTTGCTCTATAGACCATCTTGTTCATTTTCTTAATGCTGCTTTATTACAAGGAACATTATCACTGGCTCTGCGCAAATCCAGCCATGCTCTTAATACCTCCAAAGAAAGCCTAAATATTTTGTTAAATTTTATTTCATTCTATCTTTTAAACTGATAGCATAGAGGAAAAAGATAAAATTATATTTGAAAATAAAAATCACCCTTCCCCAGTTAACCTAATCTCAGCTGGCATTAAACACAAAAGGCAGCTGGAGAAATACCATGAGGAAATTCTAACAAAATTATTGGAGAACTAAAAGCTATCAAGTGCACAGAGGAAATTAGTTTCACAATAGGATGATTTCAAAATGATTTAAGCGGAGTCATTAAAAAATGTCAGGGCACCCTCGTGATTTCCATCTAATTAAAGGCATGGGACTTTGTGCTAATGTATAACACACATTGAACTTTTGGTAATTAAAGAATTACCTACCTGCCATGCAGCAGCTATGCCGTGTTGCCTCAGCCCTTCTAGTCCACGACGTTCAAGTTCTCGCTGCCTGTACTTGTCATACTGCCAGTATCCCACATACCCACTGCCTGTGGCGACTAACAGATGCAAAGGACGGATACGAGTCATGGTTCCAAAAGAAATAGTTTGCAGAATCCGATGATCTGTTTAGCCCAAAAATTAAAGAAATCAGAATGAAGGTTAGACGAATCTACTCAAAACCAGCTTTAGCACTAATATAATGTTACATACAGGCATAGGAATTTGTGCCAATGTATTGAAACAAAATAAGCAAAGAGCATTAATGATGCCCAGTTGCTAATGAGTTATTTATTTATTATCATTGCCATTTTCTAGGTGAGCAGAGAGACACGGTCAAGTGCCCTTTTGCAAAAAAAAAATGAAAAGATGGGAAAAAAGTTCCTTCCAAGACTGTGAGTGCTGGAGGATCATGTTGCCTCAGCTGTCACCCCCACAACCACTGCTATTCATTCCTGTGTATTGTTCAGTGGCAAGGGACCTGAGACACTCCTTCCCAAACCAGTTTCATGCTCGCAATTGCACCCATCACACATCAACTTTCTTGTTGTCTGAATTCTTGCATCCCACAAAATAATTACAGTTTTTTTAATTTACCACCTTGGATTGTGCCCGGGAAGAGTAAATTGTACTTTTTGTACAATTATAGCAATTCAATGAACAGATTATCATTTATTCGTTTCTTCTAACAAGAGTAATTTTTAACAAATTAACAAATGCATTATTTTTTTCTACAATATTATGTGCAAAGTTAGACTCCAAGTATTCAGCCAGTGGAGTGCCTTCATCATGCTTTGCTTGTAGCAGATGTTCAAATAAAGTTGTGTTCAAATATAATGGCATCACCCCAGGATGAAAAGCTGGTTGAAGGTGCTTGCTGCTGGGGTGACTTTCTAAAAGTGCCTCCTCATCCTTACTTTGTAAGGATCTTTATTAATATATTATTAAGTACCATATAAACTGGTGTAATAGTCAAGTTTTGGGGATCAATTTTACAGGTAAAAATTTGTGGGTCGACTTTTACACTGGTCATACTTTTGACCCTGGCAAGTACCTGCATTGTTCAAGGCATCAGGAGCTTGGATGCCTGGGACCTAAAGGCAAGTCTGTGTTCAAGGTGTTGGGAGCTCCGATGGGTGGGCTGCTGAGACGCGGATCTGCTTTCAGGGCTTCAGTGCATGGGTAGCCGGGGCAAGGATCTGCGGTCGGGAGCTCAGATGGACAGGCATCTGGGGCAAGGATCAGCGGTTGGGCATCAAGAACCTGGATGGGTGGATGATCATGGACAAAAACTTGGGGGGAGGGTGGTGTCAATGACTGTTGACTTTTACATAGTATATACTGAAAATATGGTACTTTTGGGCCAAAAACAAAGGTCTACTTTTACACAGGATTGACTGTTATATATGGTATATTAATGAATTGTTGTGGGGATAAGAGATTGGATTATGAAGAATAATTAAACAAATTCTTAATGAGAGAGATTGAGGAGTGAATTTTAAGAGAATCAGACAAGGTACGTTCGTACAACAAAAAAAAAATCACTCAGGATCGAATAGGGCTAAATTCCAAATTATCCTAAAGCAACAATACTTTAGCATTGACATTTTTCAGTTAATGGACTCAGTGGGGAGGCAGCAAAAAAAAAAACATTGATTCAATAAAATTAAATCTTCCAGAAAGTTGTGTTTCTGAATAAAATACGTAATTGGAAATGGGTAATTTTGTCCTGCCTAGATGAAACAGATGGCTGGATGTTCTCAAACTCTCCACTAATTTTTCCTTGGTTTACATCTGGATTAACTGACAGATCAACACACCAATAAGCAACAACTACAATTCCTCAGTCCATCATTTGTCCACCCTCCTCACAGCATCCACCTTTCGCTGTTATTTAAATTTCCACCCTCCCTTGGTGTTTGCCCATCTATCAATGTGGAGGGGTTGGGGGAAGAGGAAGGCCATGAGGTAAACTACAGCAGCAACAAGGTCAGGGACAACATTTGGATTAAAAAGATAATAATCCTAAACATTCCATATTCCAAAATTATGTGGTTGGATAAACATTCACTAATTAAGAGTTTGAAAGAATTGGTATCAAAGGTGGTTGCCTTCCTTGTGTAAAATACATATTTTGAGATCTTGATTTTCAAGTACATTTTTTCCTTGATGGTTAAAGGCTGCACTAATCCAGTAAAGTCAATGCTGAATTTTGCCACCAACACATCTCCTGAGGTGAACATTTCCCAGGATCTCATGGTTGACATTTATTGTCAGATGGTAGTCAATACAACAGAGTTGTTGAGGAAATGTTTTGTAGATGCTAGTGCACCCTATTCTTTTGTATGCTTCTATGAACTGGAGCTGGTCTCCAAATGTACAGAGATGCAAACAATGTCTGTATTCTGCAGCAAAAAAAATTAAATTGGAGTGACTTTGATCCTGGAATATCATTACCACTAGGGTGCACAAAAGAGCAACCCAGGCTTCACCTAACAAAGCCCTACAACAAGAGTGCCATCAAGAGGAATTGCTCTGCATTTTAAATAAATGTTGTTTGGCTCTTTTTACCATAACATTTCATAATTTCAGTCTTCTTGATCAAAGAATAATTTTTGTACTCATCACTGAACCATGAACAATTCTTGTGAAACTGGCGCTAATCTTAACTAATGGAGAATGATTCAATCTATGGCAACCAAACTTTAGAACCAAGTAACTGAGATTTGCCTTTTGGAATGCCATCAATATGCTCAGGAACAGAACTTCAATCTATTGTCAACTTGTGTTTTTTCAAAAATAGACTGTATTCACTATAAATTATTTACAAAAGAGAGGAGTCACGTGATGGAGTAGTGGCCGGTGTCACATTTGTGGCCCGAAATGTGAAGTTAATAAAACATTAAACACAAGTTTTATCAGGTAAACTTCTCCGTTGTCTTTATTCTCCAGTTTCCCTTTGTTCTCTTGCTTGTGTTCTTATCTCTCCCTCATACCACGTGACTTCCGGTACATCTGGCCTGCCTCCTGTAGTCTAGATAGTACACGCCTCAACCGTTTGTCATGCTCTTCCTTCGTTGGTGCATGGACTATGATGTCGTCAGAAATGTTAGCAACTCCAGGAATGCCTTGAATCACTCAATGGATTTCATACTGGTAGATCTCCGAAGCTGCATTAATTCCAAATGATAGTCTCTTGTAACGATACAATCCACAGTGAGTCACAAATGTTGTCACATCTCGGGAACCTGGATCCAGCTCTAATTGATAATAGCCCCATTTCAAATCAATTTTTGAGAATATCTTGCTGGTAGTTAGTTCTTGAAGTATTTCCTCCACCGTTGGTATAGGGTGTCGTTCTCTAATTATAGCTTCATTGGCCATTCTCATGTCAACACATAGTCTTATGTCACCCTTTGGTTTGGGCACAATCACTACTGGGCTGACCCATTGTGTCGAATGTTCCACCGGTTCAATAATGTCTTGCTCGATCAATTCTTTAATTTTGGCTTCGACTTTCCCACAAAGTCCAAACGGAGTTCGGCGCATTGGTTGTGCCTTGGGTTTGACTGTTTCATCTACCGCTAGCTTCAATTGTCGACCTTTCAGCTTTCCTACTCCTTGGAAGACTGCGGGGAATTCTTGCTTCATATCCTCATATGACTGAATTGAATTGACACAAGCTCCAATATGAAGTATTGCCAGGTCTTGCGCTGTGCTTCTACTCAGCAATGGTTCTCCCCTCTCTTCTATGACCATAAACTCTGCTTCGGTGTACTTATCTCCAGCTTCAACAGTTGCACTAAAACATCCAATGGTCTGCAATGGCTTGGTTGCTGTGTATGGATACAGTTTCTTGGAACACTTCTTTGAGGTACAGATGATCTTTTTCCTTTTCAACTTCTCCCATAAATGTCGATCAATCACATTACTGTCACTGCCTGAGTCTACAATGACCTGCACGGTCACTCCACCAATGATCACTGGGACCTTCTCATGATGTACTTCTTTCAACGTAAATTGGTAACAACTCTGTTCCTCCTGGGTATCATCATCGTCACCGTCTATCTGGCGAATGGTATCTTTCTTTCCAGGATACTTTCCTTTCCCCCAGGCTTTGCCTTTGGAAGTTGAACTCTTCCTCTTCTGGTCTGCATTGGACTTGCTTTTGCACTTCTTTGCAAAGTGGTCCTTACCGCCACACTTTCTGCAAACTTTGCCTTTGGCCGGGCAATATGGGTCTTTTCCAAAGTGACCTCAGTTTCCACATCGATAACACTCCACGTCCTGTGTCGACGTATATCTTGGGTGGTTATGGCGATGTGAGAGCCTCTTAATTTGCTGGCTTGAGTTGTCTTTCAGGGTCATGGTATGAAATTGCCCTTCAACAGCCTCTAATGCAGCAGCAATGGTTAAAGCATCGGTGAGTTCCAACTCACTCCCTCTTTCCAGTAGACGTCTTCTGAGTTTATCTGATCTACAGTGCTGTACGACTTGATCCAATAATTGGTTGTCCAAATCAGCTGGCATGTAATTGCATCTAACAGCTAGCTGGTGTAGTCTCGTCACGTACTGAGCAATTGTCTGGCCATCTTCTTGTCTCGTTCTCCGAAACAAATGGCGTTGAAATGTAGCATTCGGTGTCACTACATAGTGTGCATTTAATGCATCTACCGCTTTCTGGTACTCATCCTTTCTTCCAGTATTCAAAAGTGTCTTAAATGTTTCCCGAACTGAGGGTCCTGCAGTGAAAAGAAGTAACGCCCTTCTCTGCGCTTTTTGTTCAACTGTACCGGTATCTAGAAATAGGCCACGACTGTCGGCATAGGATTCAAATTCTTCCAGCCATGCTTTCCACTTCACACTTACAGTGCTTGCATCACCAGTCGGGTCAAAATGAGCAATTCCACTATGTGTTAGAAAGTCACCGTTTGCACCAGCCATAAGGAAATATTCCAGCCCCAAAAGTACCGAGTCACAGAGAATATTTTTATCACCTTGAAGTTGTCTGTAATCCTCTGTAATCTTGTTTAGTCTTTAATTTTCTTCAAGCTTCTTTCATCCTCGTTGCCAATGTCACATTTGTGGCCCGAAATGTGAAGTTAATAAAACATTAAACACAAGTTTTATCAGGTAAACTTCTCCGTTGTCTTTATTCTCCAGTTTCCCTTTGTTCTCTTGCTTGTGTTCTTATCTCTCCCTCATACCACGTGACTTCCGGTACATCTCATACATATTCATTATCATGACAGCCGGTAGGGGAACTCCAGCCCTCTCCAGAAAAGTTAAAAAAAAGATAGAGAAAAAGCAAAGGCACAAACTTAAAAAGCAAAACAAAGTGAAAGTAAAAGTGTGGAGAAAATGGCAGCGAAGAAAGAAAAACCAAAAATAACGGGAAGAAAAGAAGAAGGAAAGAGTCGGAAGAAGATGATGAAGGCCTTACCTGTACGAAGAGGCCCGCCACGGAGAGAGAAGCCCGCTCCCTCAGGTCATTGGAAGTCCCGGGCTCAGGACTACAAAAATGGCTCGCAGAGCCGAGTAAAAGTGCGCAACCACGCATGCGCGAGGAGTCGCGCATGTGTGATGCGCATGAAAAACACACTGACGGGAGGGAGGAACAGCTGCGGAGTCAATCTCCACAGCTGAGAGAGACACCTGCAGCACAACAGCAGGTGCAGAACACAGACAATAACGACAACAAGAAAGAAGAGGGTAAAAAGAAAACAAGGAAACAACCGATGGTCAATCCAGAGGAAGAAGAAGAAGAACAGAAAGAAGTGGAAGAAGAGAAAGGCAAGACAAAGGATGTATCTTTTTTTAAAGAATATGGAATCAGTGAAAAAATGGCAATTACAAGAATTTAATGAGATAAAAAGAAGAATTAAGAATGCAGAAGAAAAAATGATTAAAATGGAAATGGCCATATCAGAGTTAGGAAAAAGAGTGGAAAATATGGAAAAACGAGAAACAATTGTAGTAATGGAAGTAGAAGACTTAAAAGAGAAATTAGAAGAATCTAATATAAAAGTTAAAGAAACACAGGAGCTGTTATCTCAGAAGATAGATATAATAGAAAACTATAATAGAAGAAATAATATAAAGATAGTGGGCCTTAAGGAAGATGAAGAAGGCAAGAATATGAGAGAATTTATAAAAGATTGGATCCCCAGGGTCCCGGGAAGACCAGAATTACAGGAAGAAATGGAAATAGAGAGGGCACATAGAACTTTAGCCCCAAAGCCACAACCGCAGCAAAAATCAAGATCCATTTTAGTAAAATTCTTAAGATATACAACAAGAAAAAATATATCGGAAAAAGCAATGAAGAAAGTAAGAGAGGACAAAAAGCCACTGGAATATAAAGGTCAAAAAAATTTTTTCTATCCAGACATAAGTTTTGAACTGCTGAAGAAGACGAAGGAGTTCAATACAGCGAAAACGATCTTATGGAAAAAAGTTTAAGTTTATGTTAAGGTACCCAGCGGTACTTAAAATAGTTATTCCAGGGTAAAAAAACAGACTATTCTCAGATCCAGAGGAAGCAAGGAAATATGCAGAACAACTACAAAACAAGCAGAGAGATGAAGACATGTAATAAGAGTAAAAATGACCGTGATCTATATGTATGTGTGTAAAGGGGTATATGTGTGTGTGTATATATATATATATATATATATATATATATATATATAGTGTGTATACATGAATGTATCCGTATTTAGAGGAAAATATATAGAGTATAGACAAGAATTAATAAGGGAGGGAAATGGAATAGAGGGAATAAGGAGGGAATTAAAAGAATGACCTTTGTTACATATGAAAATTGAAATCTTTTCTGGGGGGGGGCTGGGTGGGGAGGAGTTACGGTCACTGCAGAATCAGCTGACGTTTGCAAGTGAATTCGCAAATCCAAATGGAGAGGGGAGATGTGGTTGTCCGACAAAGGATAAAGGGCAACTCAGGAGGGGGAGGGGAGAATGGGGTTAAAGAAGTTTTAAATAGGAGAATAAGGAAAATGTATGATGTTTTAGAAATGTTGTCTTATAAAGTGTTCAAAACATGAAAGCAGAAATGGATAAGAAGGAAAAGTGATGATGGAGAAACGGAAAGGGAAGATAAACAAAGTATAAAATGGCTACGCTGAACTAAATAACTTTAAATATTAACGGAATACATAACCAAATTAAAAGGAAGAAACTGCTAAATTTACTGAAAAAAGAAAAAATTGATATAGCATTTGTGCAAGAAACACATTCAACTGAATTGGAGCACAAGAAATTAAAGAGAGATTGGGTAGGACATGTAACAGCAGCATCATATAATTAAAAAGCAAGAGGAGTAGCTATATTAATTAGTAAAAATGTGCCAATTAAAATAGAAGAGGAAATAATAGATCCAGCAGGGAGATATGTAATGATAAAATGTCAGATATATTCGGAGTTTTGGAATCTACTCAATGTATATTCACCTAACGAAGAAGATCAAAAGTTTATGCAAGATATTTTTTTTGAAGATAGCAGATACGCAAGGGAACATATTAATAGGAGGGGATTTCAACCTGAATTTGGATTCAAATATGGACAAAACTGGGAAAAAAATTAACAGAAAGAACAAAGTAACCAAATTTAAATCGATGGAAGAAATGCAACTTTTGGATATATGGAGGAAACAACACCCAAAGGAAAAGGAATATTCATATTATTCGGGTAGACATAAAACATACTCAAGAATAGATCTATTCCTATTATCAGCTCGTATGCAAGATAGAGTAAGAAAAACAGAATATAAAGCTAGAATATTTTCGGACCATTCACCCCTGATATTGAGAATAGAGTTAGAGGACATCCCTCCAAGAATGTATAGATGGAGATTAAACTCCATGCTACTTAAAAGGCAGAATTTTAGAGAATTCATTGAAAGACAAATTAAAATGTATTTTGAAATAAATACGGAATCAGTGAAAGATAAGTTTATACTATGGGATGCAATGAAAGCGTTCATTAGAGGGCAAATAATAAGTTATGTAACCAAGATGAAGAAGGACTATAATCAGGAAACAGAGCAGTTGGAAAGGGAAATAGTAAATATAGAAAAAGAAATAGCAATGAAGGAAGATACAACTAAAAGAAGAGAATTGGCAGATAAAAAAATAAAATATGAAACACTACAAACATATAAGGTGGAGAAGAACATAATGAAGACAAAACAGAAATATTATGAACTGGGGAAAAAACGCACAAAATTCTAGCATGGCAGCTTAAGACAGAACAAGCTAAGAAAATGGTATTGGCATCAAGGAAAAAAGACAAACAAATCACATATAATCCAACGGAGATCAAGGAAAACTTTAGAGAATTCTATGAACAATTATACCAAACTGAAAACGAAGGGAAAGAAGGCAAAATAGTTGAATTTTTAACTAAAATTGAACTACCAAAATTACAAATAGAGGAACAAAATAAATTAATAGAACCATTTGAAATAGTAGAAATACAAGAGATAATAAAAAAATTACCAAATAATAAAACACCAGGAGAGGATGGATTCCCAATAGAATTCTATAAAACATTTAAAGATTTATTAATTCCTCCCCTCCTGGAAGTAATCAACCAGATTGATAAAACACAAAGCTTACCAGATTCATGTAAAACAGCAATAATTACAGTAATAATAAATAGCGCCTTTGGAAGACTACACAAAAGAGTCTGGAAAAACAACCAACTGAAAAACCTCACAAAGATAAGCGTATACAGAGCCGTTGTCATACCCACACTCCTGTTCGGCTCCGAATCATGGGTCCTCTACCGGCACCACCTACGGCTCCTAGAACGCTTCCACCAGCGTTGTCTCCGCTCCATCCTCAACATCCATTGGAGCGCTTACATCCCTAACGTCGAAGTACTCGAGATGGCAGAGGTCGACAGCATCGAGTCCACGCTGCTGAAGATCCAGCTGCGCTGGATGGGTTACGTCTCCAGAATGGAGGACCATCGCCTTCCCAAGATCGTGTTATATGGCGAGCTCTCCACTGGCCACCGTGACAGAGGTGCACCAAAGAAAAGGTACAAGGACTGCCTAAAGAAATCTCTTGGTGCCTGCCACATTGACCACCGCCAGTGGGCTGATAACGCCTCAAACCGTGCATCTTGGCGCCTCAGTTTGGCGGGCAGCAACCTCCTTTGAAGAAGACCGCAGAGCCCACCTCACTGACAAAAGGCAAAGGAGGAAAAACCCAACACCCAAACCCAACCAACCAATTTTCCCCTGCAACCGCTGCAATCGTGTCTGCCTGTCCCGCATCGGACTTGTCAGCCACAAAAGAGCCTGCAGCTGACGTGGACTTTTTACCCCCTCCATAAATCTTCGTCCGCGAAGCCAAGCCAAAGAAAGAAAGAAGAAAAGAAAGAATAAAGCAAGGGAAAGATCCACTCGCACCAGCGTCATATAGACCAATATCATTACTTAACACAGATTATAAGATAATAGCTAAACTATTAGCAAACAGATTAGCAGAATATGTACCGAAAATGGTAAATCTAGACCAAACTGGATTTATTTAAAAAAAAAAGCACAATAGACAATATTTGTAAATTTATTAACTTAATTCATGCAGTAGAACGGAGTAAAGCACCAACAGTAGCAGTTGCTTTAGACGCAGAGAAGGCCTTTGACAGAGTAGAATGGAATTATTTATTCAAAGTATTGCAAAAATTCAGTTTACCAGAGAAGTATATTAATTGGATTAAAGCATTATATAAGGGGCCATTGGCGAAAGTGACAGTAAATGGATATATATCAAAGCAATTTAACTTAAGCAGGTCAACACGGCAGGGATGCCCACTATCACCCCTATTGTTCGCGTTAGCTATAGAACCACTAGCAGAATTGATAAGAACAGAAAATAATATAAAAGGGATAAAAATAAAAGACAAGGAATATAAAATCAGTTTATTTGCGGATGATGTTATAGTATACTTAACAGAACCAGAACTATCAATAAAAGAATTATATAAGAAATTGAAGGAATATGGAGAAGTGTCGGGTTACAAAATTAACGCAATTAAAAGTGAAGCAATGCCAATGAATAATGTGGATTTCTCAAAATTTAAGAAGGAATCACCATTCAGATGGCAAATGCAAGCAATAAGATACCTAGGTATACAAATAAATAAAAATCTCGGCCAACTATATAAACTCAATTATTATCCACTAATGAAAAAACTACAGGACGATTTAGAGCATTGGAAAGATTTACCATTAACACTAATAGGAAGGACAAACTGTATTAAAATGAACATTTTCCCAAGGATATTATACCTATTTCAGGCATTGCCAATACACTTGACAGAGAAATTCTTCAAGGAGTTAAAGAAAATAATAAAGACATTTTTATGGAAAGGGGGGAAACCGAGGATAGCACTAGATAAATTAACAGAATGGTATAAACAAGGAGGCTTACAACTGCCAAACTTTAAAAATTATTATAGAGCCGCACAATTAAGATACCCATCAGATTTTTATCAAACAAGGGAAAAGCCAGATTGGACTAGATTAGAATTAGATAAAATAGGGGAAAAGATACCTGAACACATATTATATAAATGGGATGAAAAATTGGTACAACATAGAAGTTCTCCAGTATTACATCATCTACTCAATATTTGGAAAAAGATTCATGTAGAAAGGAATAAAACAAATTATCAATTACCAAAACTAATATTGACGCAAAATAAGTTACTCCCTTTTACAATAGATAACCTTTCCTTTAGAGAATGGGAGAAAAAAGGGATCAAAAGAATAGAAAATTGTTTTTCAGGAAATAGATTATTATCTTTTGAACAAATGAAAGATAAATACAATATAACTCAAGATACAGTGCTGGCATATTACCAATTGAGATCCTACTTGAAGGACAAATTAGGAAGCAGTCTGAGTTTACCATAGGGAAGTAACTTTGAATATGTGATTACAGATACAATGATAATCAAAAGATTTATAACAAATATGTATATTAAACTGCAAGAAAAGGAGAATGAAGAAACAAATGGTAAAACTAAACAAAAATGGGAACAAGATTTAAATATAAAGATAAAAAAGTAAACATGCGAGAAGTTATGTTCTGGAACGATGAGAAATACAATAAATACGAGGTTACGTATGATACAATATAACTGGATACACAGGCTATACATTACACCTCAAAAGTTAAATAAATGGGACCCAACAGTATCTGATAGATGTTTTCGATGTAAAAAAGAAATGGGAACAACAATTCATGCAATCTGGACATGTGAGAAAGTAGAAAAATTTTGGGAACAATGTACCAAAGAATCCAGAGATCTTCCTCCTAAGTTACATAAAAAACAAAGAATTTGGAATTGATTTAGATGGTGCACAAAAAAGATTTGTTAAGATAGCTTTAGCCGTAGCAAAAAAATGTATTATGTCAACCTGGAAATTGGAAGATAATTTGAAAATACAACAATGGTATATAGAAATGAATAAATGTATTCCATTAGAAAAAATAACATATAGTTTAAGAAATAATATTAAAATATTTGAACAAATATGGGAGCCTTGCATGACACACAATAGAGAAAACCTACCGGGGACATTCACTACCTAAATTAACGAAAGGAGAAGGAAATGAAAAAAATTGACTCAGTGGAATTTCTTGTTTATTTTTATTGAATGACAACATTGTTTGACTGGTTTAATGTATCCTAGATTTTATACTTTAAATGGACGTGGGGGGGGGGGGAGGTAGGGAGGGTGGGATGGGAGGAGGGAGGGTGGGGGAGAAAATGGCACTGTATATATTTGAAAAGGAAAAAGTATGTATCATGGTTAATGTGGTTTATGGTGTGAAAAAAAAAATTATTTACAAAAAGAAAATATAATTCAAAGTTTTTTTCCCACCCTTAGTTTCATATCCATGCATTTCCATCACTGTACATTGTATATTCATTACCACCACTGTGGCATTTTTTTCAAGGGGAGGGGCTTTGCACAACATTTACCAAAGGCACTATTGTACAACATTAACTTGAGATAGTTTCATGGCAACACCCTGGAAATAGTGAACTAGATGACACACCTTGAGAACCAGTGCTTGCAAAGGCAGACAAGAAATTCATCCATGCCTTCAAAATATGAACCCAGCCTTTGATCAATTGAAGATCAAAACCTTGGACCTGGCACAAAACTCTAAATCTACCCTCTTACATGCACCTGAAGCACAAACTATAGCAGGCTGCTCATGACTGGAAAGATATGCCTCATTCAATGGCAGAATAATTAAACCATTATTTTCTATCCCTGATCAATGCCTCCAGATTGAGTCCCTAGTTACGCCCAGTCAGTTATATTGGGCAGGCCATGTTGTTTACATGGCTGACCCCTAAAACAGATGAGTTTGATGAAGAATTTACCAGACTAGTCAAAAAGAAAATGCAACATTCTTACTGACTCTTGGAAATCACTGGCCTATAATTATTCAAAGTGGAGAAGGAATATTATGGATGTAAATGAGAATTGAAGTAGATGCATCAAGAGTACAGAAGTTCAAAGAAAATGGAGAATTGCTAACAGACCAGAGATAATACTGTAGGTGGACATAGGTGGAAGAGGAACCTGAAATGTAATAAAGGAGAGGGAGAGGGAAGCTCTCTGATAGGAGAAAGAAGGGAAGTGACAAGTTCATTTATAATCAGATTGTAACAGTCTACATGCACTTGACAAAACAGTGTCCTCTGGTACATAGTGAAAAACAGTGCAAATGCTCACAGTCATAGCACATACAAGCACCACATATACAGGATACATATATACATGTATTGAAATATTATACAGTAGTCTCAGAGAGTTGATTTTGCAGTTCAACAGTCATTCAGCAGTCTCACTGCCTCGGAGAAGTCCGTCCTCAGCCTGGCTCTAAATCTTCTGAATCACTTGCCCGACTGGAATAGTTGGAAAATGCTTCATGCAGGAGGTGGTGGTCCTCCCCGATTTTATGAAGGGGTGGGATGCTGGAGGAAAAGAGAGATGGGTCAGGGAAAAGAGAGAGATAGGGAAAGATCAATGGAAATTGGAGGTCAATATTAATGCCAAGGCAGAAAACAAGGTGGTCTCCCTAATTTGCCAGTACGAGGCATGGACAGACATATTATGTGGGAATGCTATATGGAAATAAATGGTTTGCCATTGGGAGGGTCTTGCTGTTACAGTGGACAGAGGAAGGTGCTCAATGAAACAATCTCCCAGTCTGTATCCAGTCTCCTCACTTGGAAGGATTATTTGGGGCCTTGAACAGTGGTGAGGGAAGAAGTGCAAGTGCAAGTATAAAGTTTCCAACCACAAGGCATCAATATTGACCTCTAATTTCCATTCACTCTCTCTCCTGGTTTCTCTCTTTCCCTATGCCCATCTCCTTTCCTCCAGTTCCCCACCCCCTTCCCTTCTTTCTATTAGAAAGCTATAGCTCTTAGCCATCTGCTCTTTTCCTGTCTCGCTTCTCTGCTTCTTTGTCTACTACCCTCCTACCAGTATCAACCTCTTACCTACTGGCCTATAATCCTTCCCCCCACCTTTTTATATAGGCACACTCAACCTCAGCACCTGCAGATAGACTTGTTTAAAACCAAAGTTTGGGAAGCACGGTTGGCTTAGCAGTTAGCGCAACACCTTTATAGTGTCAGCGATAGGGACTGGATTCGAATTCCACGCTGTCTACAAGGAGTTTGCACATTCTCCCCATGTCTGCATGGGTTTTCCCTGGTGTCTCCAGTTTCCTCCCACCGTTTAAAACGTACCGGCGGTGTAGGTTAATTAGGTGTAAATTTGGCAGCTCGGACACGTGGGCCAAAATGGCCTGTTACTCTTCTATATGTCTCAATTTTTTTTTAATTAAAAATTAAATTTGAAAAAATTCTAAAATAAAGTCTTCCATGAACCCCAAAGCACTTCCCAAGACAACAAAGCATGCATTGTATCAAACAAGGTGGACAGAACTACACACCTCTTAGAAGTAAAAAAAATGGAGACAAGATGCAGCAGACAAAATTGCTGGAGGAAATCAGCAGGTCAGACAGCATCCATGGGTAGAAATGGTCAGTTAATGTTTTGTGTCTAAACCCTTTATCAAGTCATTTGTGTTTCTCTAATTAAATAACATTCCTTTAATAATATGTAGTTTATTAGCTTCAATAAACAAAGTTGGAGGTTCAAAATCTGCTCTTTGCAAAGGGAACCAATCTCAGCTGAAGCAGAGATAGGCACAGAAACTGAGCCAAAACAGAAAATAACAGAGACACTCAAGCAGGTCAGTAAGCCTCTGGAAAGAGAAACAGAGTTAAATATTCCTTATTAATTCTCAAAATATAACAGTTCTTTAAAAAAGTATATACTACTTAGTATATGAATTATGGATGTGATTTACAATTTATGTAGGTTAGTGATATGCAGAATATCTTATTTATTTTGTGTAATTGCCCAAGTTATCTTATTGAATTGTACCTTTTTTGTTTGTATAAGTTCTTTATTAAAATCAATAAAATTATTTTAAAAAGAACAGTTTCTCTTTCCAAATTTTTTATTTTTCTTCAGATTTAAGCATTACAGTTTTTAAGTTCCAATTTTCATTTTCAGCCACTGATCAATGATCAAATCAGAATTTCTGCTCATCACATTGCCCTCGTACTTGAAGTGTATTTGTGAACATATTCAAAGTAGAGTTTGGTTCAACTGTAATACCTCTGCACTTCAATGACAAACTGAACAGTGGTGATGCTGTTGATAATTATAATCGAAGGATGATTATTAGGTATAAATCACCAAAGTGCTGGAGAAACTCAGCTGTTTATGCAGCATCGATAGGAAGTAATGCGTAACCAACGATTCAGGCCTCAGCCCTTCATCAAGATAGGAGTTCATTATGAGGGGTTTTCTTACTCAACGTCATTATAACCTGACACTTGTACATCTCTGACCTAAAATGTTAACTGTTTCTCTTTCAACAGATGCCACTGACCTAGTTTTTATTCCAGCATTTAAAAAAAAATTAGAGATATAGCATGGAAATAGGCTCTTCTAGGCCACCAGATGTGCCACAAAAATACACCCATGTGACCAGTTAACCTACTGTAATGGAAGATTTAAACCGTTTTTTTTAAAACTTTTGCAGCCTTTGCTTCGGCAAGGCTGAGAACCTGCTTGTTTTTTTTAGAATCAGCAGACATAAGCTAAATTCCACCGAGGGGCCAGAGATGCTGTTATCTGAAGGACATCTGTGTACCAAGAACATTTAATCTTCCTGCTTGTTTTGGTCACAGACTGTCGGAGGCCTAGCCTTGATCTAAAATAAACCATTGTATTCAAAGTGATAAGCTGAAAATTATGTTATTGGACAGAAGCCTAGCATGCTAGCTTGCTTGCTTGCTTATCTTTCTTACTGTGCTGGGAATAGGTGCTTGGGTAGCAGTTTTTGGGTAATATAAGCCACGGTCCCGCTGCTGAAGTTTGAGACTCTCCGAGAGGTGGCAATCTCTCAGCAAGAAGAAGAACTTCTAGAGTCCAGTCACATCCCGGTTGGGGGAGGTGGAGAAGCTGCTACTGGCGCCCTGACAACCTACTACAAGTGTGCAGTCATTGCCTCGCTTCAGCAGTTGGGACCAGTCCAGGCGTTGATAAGTATAGTTGGGAAGGGCTTGCATATTGTAGTGTGAAATCAGCTTTTGAATTTGTAATAAACATTTGCATAAACTGAACTGCTCTCGGTGTGTGTGTCTATTTTCTTTCGGTCGCTCAAACACTGTGACCAATCTGAAACGAACAAAGTGAGAGGTACAAGTTTACCCAGGACACCTACTGATCCTGTTTGTCTTTGGAATGTGGGAAGAAACCAGAACACCCAGAGGAAACCTACACAGACACATGAAGAACGTACACAGTTCTGTTTTTATTTCAAAGTTAGCAACTCCACCAGGACTGCTATTTCTGGCAGATTATAACCTACAATAACAAAAATCTACCATTGTAATTTTATCATTGCATTGCACTGCCAGCATTTTATTAAGTAGGAACAGAAAAGGACCTGAAAATGATCTACAAATAGGAAATTACTTGAAAACAGATTTTGTGGAGTTGATGCCAGAATCACAGACACCCTTAAACAGCTTTGAGATAATATCTCTTAAAATAAACCATTCAAAACTGCAGAACAACCATTTTAGTATTTGCACTTCTGTCTCTATTAATGTCACATATCATGCATTAAACTAACTGCCGATCAGCAAATGCAGCCTTCAAGAGGAACTTGAGGACCATCCATACAGCATTTGCTAACCTTGCACTGATGTGCTTGGTCCTACCTGTTAACTCGCCATCTCTTCATTAGGTGCCTAAATAGTTAATGGCAGAACTACACTGCTTTGATCTGTAGGATGATCAAGTAACAGTTTGCTCATGTTGTATATATTTAGTGCACAGTAGTCTAATAAATTTCCAGTATATTAGAATTTTTGCAGCTTGGTTTCACCTGACCTGCATAATGTTTGCACTATTTTCACTGAAATGATAGACAACTATTTATTCTGCTAGGAAAGTTGAATCTTGATATTAATAGACGCTTTTGCTCATGACTGACCACTGTTGCCAAATGTTTTAATTTGCTTTTAAAATTCTGTCAGAAAATCTTTGTGTTGCATCAGGCAATGGTTGCTTTGAACACAGGTGATGGGAAATAACTTTATGTAGGAAATCTTAAGCTCTAGCTTCTCACTGCATCTGTTAATGTGTAACTCAAATACACTTCACTTTATTCAGCCTAGAAATCATATTCTCCAATTACTTCACAAAATGGAAATACTGGCAAATCCTCCTGGTTACAGAAGTACCTGGCTAACCAAACTGCTCGCAGCATAATTTCTGACAGTCGTAATTCAGTAAAGGATGGATGTAACAAGGGGACCTTTTCTTGAGTTTTGAATGAGAAAACATAAACAGTCCCTCTGCTTCTTATTTTTTTCTAGCAGGATCCACACCTGTCTAGGTCATTGCATGCTATGTACATAGCCCATGTGAGTAACTATTATTTTTATAATTCCTCTGAATCCTCCCCAATAACATGCAATGTGTTCTTGATCTTGAATACATTGATTGGTTTGAAGTGTTTTTCATCTGCAGCATAGTCCAGATAATACTGAGTTGGACACAAGATCTCCACCTTCAGCTTTCAGTAAGGATGTTACAGGTTTATGGTGCATTGTAGCAACTTGAGCACATAATTCATGTTGATATTACAAAGCAGCATAGAGTGCACAGCACAGACAGAGATGACATCTTTTGGATAAGATTCCTACAAGTCTCCTCCATCTTCTCACAATCTGGTGATTATTTCACAAAGGTGGTGAGCTTTCCTACTGCCTTGAGCAACACATTTCCTCATCCTTACCACCAATAAATATTACAAATGGATAATCTGATCATTTGCTTAAAAGGATTTTAATGGATTTGGTTATGTGCGTATTGAATGTTTTGGTTGATTTCAAATCCCATTACCCTTTTAATTCCACAGACCATTCTCACAACTACATGTCTATCATAGCCGCATGCACTCTCAAACTGAAACTATCTGCAAATTGGAGGACAAAACCTTGTACTCCATCTGGGCACTCTCCAACCAGACAGCATTAATATCAATTTTCAATTTCTGTTAAACCCCTCCCCCAAGTCTCTGTCTTTCCCTAATCCTCTGTCTCCTTTCCTCCAGCTGTCACTCCTTTCCATCTCCTATCAGAGAGATACCATCACCTCATCATTTATCAGCTTTTTTTCCCCTCTTCTACCCTTCCACCTGTATCCACTTATGACCTCTTACTTGTTAGCCTGTGTTCCTCCCAATACCAATTTCTCCATCCTCTCCCCACCTTTTCATTCAGGTGCCTGTCTTTTTTTGCTAATACCTTGAGCAAGAGCTCAGACTCAAAACGCTGGTTACCCCTTGCTTCCTATAGATTCTGTGTGACCTGTTGAGTTTCTCCAGCACATTTTCCCATTGCACACAGCCCCCAGCATCCGCAGACTTTCCTGTTTAACCCCATTAACCATATTTTTAAGTTACCACTCAGTGCCTTTGGGAGAAACCGTAGAAACAGGTCCCTTAAAAAACCTTCATCAGTCTTTTTAAGGTCTTCAATTAAAGAAAAACTTTAAAAGTAATTGGAACATTTGAATACTTACAGTTGGAAAAGCTTCGAATGGAGACCCTTAAACAGCATGGAGTCAGTGAAGGGCGATGAACCCACCATAATGGCCTTAAACTAGGAAGGGGGGGGGTGGTGTGGGAGGAGGGAGGGGGAGCGAGAGAAAGATCACCATTAAAATACAACAGAACCGACTACATTGTACAAAACAGTCAAAGCAAGTTCTAAGTTTAAATGATAGATCCCACACCTGTAATTGTACGAATGGAAAATGTAGCTCTGATGAGAGGCAAATTTTATGATTCTTCTTTCAACTGATAACATACTTGGAGCTAAACAAGTCTTCTCAAATAAGACACGATCAACCCCAGCTCCTCCCTTTAATAATGCTCATATTCTTAGCCTCATCACCAAGAACAATGAGTAGAATTGATAAGAACAGAAAATAATATAAAAGGGATAAAAATAAAAGACAAGGAATATAAAATCAGTTTATTTGCGGATGATGTTATAGTATACTTAACAGAACCAGAACTATCAATAAAAGAATTATATAAGAAATTGAAGGAATGTGGAGAAGTGTCGGGTTACAAGATTAACGTAAATAAAAGTGAAGCAATGCCAATGAATAATGCGGATTTCTCAAAATTTAAGAAGGAATCACCATTCAGATGGCAAATGCAAGCAATAAGATACCTAGGTATACAAATAAATAAAAATCTCGGCCAACTATATAAACTCAATTATTATCCACTAATGAAAAAATTACAGGACGATTTAGAGCATTGGAAAGATTTACTACTAACACTAATAGGAAGAATAAACTGTATTAAAATGAACATTTTCCCAAGGATATTATACCTATTTCAGGCATTGCCAATACACTTGACAGAGAAATTCTTCAAGGAGTTAAAGAAAATAAGAAGGAAATTTTTAGGGAAAGGGGGGAAACCGAGGATAGCACTAGATAAATTAACAGAATGGTATAAACAAGGAGGCTTACAACTGCCAAACTTTAAAAATTATTATAGAGCCGCACAATTAAGATACCTATCAGATTTTTATCAAACAAGAGAAAAGCCAGATTGGACTAGATTAGAATTAGATAAAATAGGGGAAAAGATACCTGAACACATATTATATAAATGGGATGAAAAATTGGTACAACATAGAAGTTCTCCAGTATTACATCATCTACTCAATATTTGGAAAAAGATTCATGTAGAAAGGAATAAAACAAATTATCAATTACCAAAACTAATATTGACGCAAAATAAGTTACTCCCTTTTACAATAAATAACCTTTCCTTTAGAGAATGGGAGAAAAAAGGGATCAAAAGAATAGAAAATTGTTTTTCAGGAAATAGATTATTATCCTTTGAACAAATGAAAGATAAATACAATATAACTCAAGATACAGTGCTGGCATATTACCAATTGAGATCCTACTTGAAGGACAAATTAGGAAGCAGTCTGAGTTTACCAGAGGGAAGTAACTTTGAATATGTGATTACAGATACAATGATAATCAAAAGATTTATAACAAATATGTATATTAAACTGCAAGAAAAGGAGAATGAGGAAACAAATGGTAAAACTAAACAAAAATGGGAACAAGATTTAAATATAAAGATAAAAAAGGAAACATGGGAGAAGTTATGTTCTGGAACGATGAGAAATACAATAAATACGAAGTTACGTATGATACAATATAACTGGATACACAGGCTATACATTACACCTCAAAAGTTAAATAAATGGGACCCAACAGTATCTGATAGCTGTTTTCGATGTAAAAAAGAAATGGGAACAACAATTCATGCAATCTGGACATGTGAGAAAGTAGAAAAATTTTGGGAAGATCTAAACCAAATATTAAATAAAATTACAGAAAACAATATACCAAAGAATCCAGAGATCTTCCTCCTAAGTAACATAAAAAACAAAGAATTTGGAATTGATTTGGATGGTGCACAAAAAAGATTTGTTAAGATAGCTCTAGCCGTAGCAAAAAAATGTATTATGTCAACCTGGAAATTGGAAGATAATTTGAAAATACAACAATGGTATATAGAAATGAATAAATGTATTCCATTAGAAAAAAATAACATATAGTTTAAGAAATAATATTGAAATATTTGAACAAATATGGGAGCCTTACATGAAACACAATAGAGAAAACCTACCGGGGACATTCACTACCTAAATTAATGAAAGGAGAAGGAAATGAAAAGAATTGACTCAGTGGAATTTCTTGTTTATTTTTATTGAATGAAAACATTGTTTGACTGGTTTAATGTATCCTAGATTTTGTACTTTAAATGGACAGGGGGGGGAGGTAGGGAGGGTGGGATGGGGGGTGGGGGGGGGAGAAAATGGCACTGTATATATTTGAAAAGGAAAAAGTATGTATCATGGTTAATGTGGTTTATGGTGTGAAAAATAAAAAAATTAAATAAAAAAAAAAACAAGAACAATGAGTCACACTACAGTGAAGAGGTGGAAAATCTCATGAAATTATGCAATAACAACACCTAAGTGTCAATGTGGACAAGACAAAGGAGATGATCATGGACTTCAGGAGGACCAGGAATCACCATGCTCCATTACACATCAACAAATCAATAGAAGAAAGAGTGGAGAGCACCAAGTTCCTTGGAGTTCACTTAACTAGTGACCTAACATGGACAGTCAATATCTCCTCATTTGTCAGGAAGGCACAGCAGCAACTGCACTTCCTGAGAAGAATGAAGCAGGCAAGGCTAGTAGCCACTATTAAGTCAACCTTCTACAGGAGCTCTATCAAGAGTTTTCCAGTTGCTGCAAAGAAATGGATCTCAACCTACAGGACCATATTCATTGCCTGAAGAGGGTAAGCAGTCATTGAGGACCCCTTCTGCCCTGCACTTATCTTTCAACTGTTCCTTTTGGGGAAGAGATACAGGAATATCAGAGCCAGCACACTCAGGCTGAGGAACAACTTCTTCCCACAGGCAGTGAGAATACTGAACATTCAAAAGAATTGCTCATACAACCATTCTAGGCTCTCAAATTCATGAAACATTATTTATTCATTTATTGTGGAGATGAATACTTAACACAACATACAATGTCTGGTTGCATGCCTGCATATTTTGCACTAAGGAATGGAGAATGCTGTTTTGTCAGGGTGCATTTGTCAATCAGATGACAATAAACTTGACTCAACTTCTCTCTCCTTTCTCAGCTCTGAAGCAGAATTTCACACTGAAACATCAACTGTCCATTTCCCTCCATGAACTTCAGAATTCCTCTAGTAGTTTGTTTCTTCCTTTATATTTCAGCATCTGCAGTCTCTTATGTCTCCATTGTAAAAATCTAATTCAGCCCAAGATTGACTGAAAAGGAGAATCAAATTGATTGCAAGGAATTTGGGATGTGAGGCTTTGGTGTTTTCAAGTGTAACTGGAAGAAACCACTGAACAAAGTTCAAATTTATTGTCAGAATACATAGAGTACCCTCCATAATATTTGGGACAGACACTTTGCCCCTGTACTGATGTTTTAAATTTGTAATAAAATAATTCACATGTAATTAAAGTGCACATTCCAGATTTTATTCAAGGTTATTTGTATACATTTTGGTTTGACCATGTAGAAATTACAGCATTTGTTATATATACATAGCCCCCTCATTTTAGGGTAGCATAATGTTTGAGATAATATGGTTTCACAGGTGTTTGTAAGTACTCAGTTATATTTAATTGCTTCATTAGTGCAGGTATAAGAGAGCTAGGCTCGCTTCGAAGCTTTTGATCACCTTTTGCATCTATAGTTGACTTTTTTTCCAACATAAGGACCAGAGTTGTGCCAATGAAAGTCAAATAAGCCATTGAGGCTGAAGAACAAGAATATAATGCAAGAGACATTGCCCAAACCTTAGAAATACCAAAAATCAACAGTTCTGAACATCATTGAGAAGAAAAAGTGAACTGGTGAGCTAATTACAAAGAGGCTGGTATTCCAAGCAAGATCTCCATAAGAGAGCTAGGTCTGATAACAGAAGAATTCTCATCACAATGAAGAAAAATCCCCAAATGTATGCCCGATAGATCAGAAAAACTATTCAGGAGGCAGGTGTAGATATTGTGACAGATTCTATCATATTTTGTATTGTATATAGATAGGTTTTTGAATTAGATAGATTGGGGAGGTAGTGTGGGTCACAAACATTTCACAAAACAGATCTCATTTAAAATGCTGGAGCTCTGCTCAAGCCAGACAATCCAGGCTCCAAGTGCCTTTGCAAAAACTTTGAAGAATGCCTTGAGAATTCACAAGTAGGTTTTAATTGGACATGCTGTGGAATGATGGATTATTGTTTTGAAAGCAACAGATGAATAGACTCAGTAGCTTTGAGTAAAATTTGGAAAGTGCATTTTAATTACATGTGAATTGTTTGATTATAAATTTTAAACTGTGGTGCACAGGGGCAAATAAAGGAAAAAAGTGTCACAAACACTGAGCATGACATCACATACAACCCTGAGATTAGTTTTCCTGCAGGTAAGGCAGAATTACCACTTATTTGTAGTACAATATACTGTGCTCAAGATACATAAACATGTAAATAAACTGACTGCAATACAGAGAGGAAAATAAATCAATAAAGCACAAAAGTAAGAATAGTTTCTGATGGTGGAGGGGTAGCAGCTGTTCCAGAATCTGATGGTGCAAATCTTGTGGCACCTATACCACTTTCCTGATGGTAGCAGGGAGAATAGAGCATGTGCTGAGTGGTGTGGATCCTTAATAATCGCAGAGCTCCTTGTCGATGTTTTGCATGTGATGTCCTGGGCTGCTTCCAATACCTTTTGCAGGGCTTTATTCTCAGGGGTATTGGTGCCCCCTTACCTGACTATGTTGTAGCCAGTCAGCACACTTTCCACCACACATCTGTAGAAATTTACCAGGGTTTCCAATGTCATACCAAACCTCAGCAAAGTCCCGAGGAAGTAGAAGCACTGACATGATTTCTTCATGATGCAATTCATCCACTGGATCCAGAAAAGATCCTTCGAGATAGTGAATCCCAAGAACTTAAATTTGTTTACCCTCTGATCCCCCAATGATCACCGGATTATACACCTGTTTCCCTTCCAGAAGTCAATAATTAGTTCCTTGGTTTTAGTGCTGAGGGAGAGGTTGTTGTTGGTCAACCAAGTTATCAATCTCCCTCCTGTATGCTTGAGCCCAGGTGTCAGAGGGACAGATTGAAAGCAAAGATACAAAGAGCATGCCAAGAATAATGATGAAATGAAGCTGGGAATCTATTGTACAAGTAATACACCAGGTCATAACATTAAACATTGTCCTGGGGGGGGGGGGGGGTTAGCTGATGTATGTGATACAAAATGGAACCAAGGTTTTCAGAAATGTCAGAGATAATAGTATGAGGAGGGAAGAAATGATATTGCAAATTATTCTGATAATGACTGCACAGATAAAAGCAGAATTAAGCAAGGACAATCCCAATTAAATAAGTAGAGGAGAGCCAATATACATGAATGGTGTAAATAACTTCAAAGACTACATAGAGTTTGAAAAAAATGAGGAAAAAGCTTTACTATTGCCGTCATATATTATGTTATTGTTCCATTGATTTAGGCCATTTCAGTGCCACAGCAGATATGAAACCCAACAAGGAAGATTCAAACATGGAGTTGAATGGAAGTGGAAATTTGCAAAACAATAATCCATTCAGGGTCAGCTGGAACAGACAGAGCATCAGATCTGGAAATACATAACAAATGGGAAATATTTACATGATTAAATGACAATTAAACTAGGATTCTTGTTGGATCATCATCAGTTTAATGGGAAGAAGGGTGAGAGGATAGGGGCACTCCCAGAAACAAGATGACGTCAAAGAGATCGGTTTAAGAAAAGGTAGATGATATGGGGTGAGAGCAAGGCAAGATGAGAAATACTGGGATTTCAAAACACCTATCTAACTCAGTCATGAAACTATTAACACCCAATCTTTTAATTATCAGAATTTTTGATTTCCACTGAAATTCTCTGGGGAAGATAGGTTCTGTGTTTCATTGTTAAATAAGGTCATTCTAATTTCTTCTGAATTGCATAGAGAAGAAACAGGGTGCTTGCAGAGAAACTATTAAATCCTCTATCATTTTAAATTCTTCAATTCGATGAGGCTTCTAAGCTCAAGGAAATAGAAAGAAAATTCAATCATCCTTTCCTCATTGTTTTCTTGTAATTGGCAGGATCAGGGAGAAACTGACTACCTGTATATTAATGCAAGAATACTGAAGCTCACCACAACCTAACCATGACATTACCATCTTCACGTGAGTACATATTGAAAAAACATGCTGTTTTGCTTTCAGCTCCCTAGAGGTCTTCAGGCAAGAAGAACACGACAAATAATCACAATGATGACCCCCCCCCCCCCCAACACTGCCCATCTTTTTAAACCCACAGATCCTCAAAAATTCTCTGCCAACTTCTTTCAAAAGAATACGAAATTCAAAATATTTTTTTTGCAAAGGGGCAGCACAGTTAGCATAGCAGTCAGTGTAACACTCTTACAGTGTCAGCGACTGGGACCCGGGTTCAAATCTGGCACTGTCTATAAAGAACTTGCATGTTCTCTCCTTGTTTGCATGGGTTACTTCATGTGCTCCAGTTTCCTCCCACCCTTCAAAAATGCACAGGGGTGTAGGTCAATTGGGCAGCACAGGCTTGTGAGCCAAAAGGGCGTGTTTGCATGCTTTATGTCTAAATTTAAAAGTTAAAATGGAGAGAAAGCAAAGCAAAATTCAAAGGAATAATAAAGTTCTTTGGTTTCCTCTGCCTCAGTTAGTAGCTCTCCTGTTTAAGTCTGAAGTATTTGAAATAATTTAATAAAATAAAGCAGGCCAAGTTTATTTATTCCATGGTATAGTTCATGAATCCCAGAGCCAAATATCTCAATTTTCAAACACAGATTCTAAAAAGCATTTCTGGAAACCTATATCACCATCACGCTCCAACATTTCAGTGAATATTATCAGCTCTTTTTTTAAAAAAACATTTATTGAGCACCAAAACCAACTTTGTACACACTTAAGAGTCAGAGTTATATAGGAGAGAAACAGGCCCGTCAGCACAATTCAGCCTTGCTTGGGCAAAGTGCTTTCCCGAGTTAGTTCCATTTGCCTGCATTTGGCCCATATCCCTCTAAATCTTTCCTATCCATAACACCACTCTGACAGATCAATTCATAAACCAATTAGCCCATATGAAAAGATTTGTCTCAGGTCTCCTTTAAATCTTTCCCTTATTATCTTAAAATATGCCCCCCAGTTTTAAACTCCCCTATCCTGGGGAAAAAAGACTGATATTCCATTTTCTCTCTGCCACTCATGATTTTATAAACATCTACAAGTTCACCCCTCAGCTTCCTTTACTCCAAATATAGAACAGTACAGCTCAGGAGCAGACCCTTCAGCCCATGCATCTGTACAAAACATGATGCCCAAGTTAAACTCTGGTACTCGAATATGACACTCTATTCCCTGCATATTTATGTATCTCTCTGGAAGTCTCTTAAACATCCCATACAAATATTAGTTTCCACCATCTCCAGGCACCTTCCACTCCATGTTAAAAAATGCTGCACACATCTTCCCATCTTCATCAAACTCCGCACCCTCCCTCTCCCTCCCCCCCCTCCCTCCCCCCCTCCCTCCCCCCCTCCCTCTCCCTCCCTCTCTCTCTCCCTCCCTCCCTCCCTCTCCCTCCCTCCCTCCCTCCCTCCCTCCCTCTCCCTCCCTCTCCCTCCCTCTCCCTCCCTCTCCCTCCCTCTCCCTCCCTCTCCCTCCCTCTCCCTCCCTCTCCCTCCCTCTCCCTCCCTCTCCCTCCCTCCTCCCACCCCACCAGCATCTGTAAACCAGCATCTTAAATGCTTGTCTGTGACATTTTTACCTGAGAAAAAAAGATTCTGGCAATTTATCCTATCAATGCCTCTCATCATTTTATAAACTTATTAGTTCACCCTCATCCTCCAACAATCAGAAAACAATCCAAGTTTGTTCAACCTCTCCTTATAGTTCATACCCTCTAATCCAGACAACATCCTGTAAATCTCTTCAGTAGCCTTTCCAAATCCTTCACATCCTAACCAGAGTCTCTCTTGGAAACTCAAGTCTACCAGTCTTGTAAAAATTCTTGAAAAACTTTACTGCACTTCCCTACTTTAGTCTCATGACCAGAATTGCACACAATATTCCAATTGTGATCTCTCCAATGTTCTGCACAGTTGTCTAGAAAGACAGTAGTCTGCAAATGCTGGAATCTGAATCTAAATAGTCTGCTGGAGGAACTTAGTGGGTCAAGTAGCATCATGGGAGAAAAATAATGGTTGACATTTCAAGCTGAAACTCTTGATCTCAAAACGTTCTGAAACGCCTAATATTTTTTCTCACACTGACGCTGCTCGACATGCTGAATTCCTCCAGCAGATTGTGTTTTTTTTTAAATGCAATATGGCATCCCATTGGATGTGCCTCATCCAATGAAGGAAAGCAAGCCACATTCCTTCTTCAACACTTTGTCTATTTGAGCTGGCACTTTCAGGGAACTGTGTACTTGTATTGCTGGATCTCTGTTATAGAACACTGTCCAGTTACTGTGCATGTCCTGGCCTTGTTTAACTTAGAATTTTAAAAAAAAACTTTGGACTTGCTGAAGTTAAATTCCATCTGCCATTCCTTGGCTGTTTTCCATTTGATCTTGATCCTATTATAGCCTTAGACATCCTTCTTCACTGTTCATCACACCACTTATTTTAATGTCATCTGTAAATGTGCTAATCATGTCTACTCATCCTACTCAATTGTATGACAAACAACAGCACCAATCACTGTGACAGACCACTGATCACAGGCCTCCAATCTGAAAAATTGCCCCAATACCACCATTTGTCTCCTTCCATCGTGCTAATTTTGTATCTCATTGACTCACCCTTCATCCCATGTGATCTCACCTACCAAGCCAGCCTACTATGAAGGACTTTGTCCAAAGCCTTGTTAAAGTTTACATGCACAGCTTTCACTGCCCTGTCCTTAACAATCCTCTTGGTTGGGGGGGCGTGGCAAGATGGCATGGGGAGCGGACGTGCCTTCCCGGTCTCCCCCAGGCAGTTATATAAATACCCGTTTTAAGAATATTTCTTTTTTGTTAAAAGTCTTTGTTTTGTTTATCAATTGTTTTTAGTTTAAAATGGCAACAAAGATTAAGGAAAATAGAGTTCAAATACAGAACAAAACTACACTCTCCAACTTTGGAAGAAACTCGGCCTACTTGCCTAGACAGAACCACGGAGTCAAGGCTGGAATCTTCTTAAGAACGGAGCTCATTAATTGGACTGTCGGATAAGCTGGCCTTGGACACCCCTCTGAAAGATGGTGATGAATATTGATTTGAAATGTTTCATGAAGATAAATTGCAGTAATTGGTATTGGTTGCCCGTGAGTTTTAAAAATCCAGATAACATTAAAGTTTATTAGTGATTTTTTTTTGATGGAATATCGGAAGGATGAACTTATTATCTATAAATACAGAACAAAATTACATTCTTTGACTTTGGAAGAAATTTGACCTATTTGCCCAGACAGAGCCGGAATTGGTGCTGGAATTTTCTCAAGAACAGAACTTATTAAAGTTGATTTCGGACTCCTTTTTGAAAGATGGCGACGAATGTTGATTTGAAATATTTTCTGAAGATAAACATATATATGGAACTCCTTGACCTGCAATAAGGTTTATCAGTGATTTTTTTTTGGGATGGAATATTGCAAGAGTGAATTTATTATCTGTGAGTATGCATACATTGCAAACTGATTTTAATAGTTTTGAAAAGGTTTTTTTTTTAAAACTAAACAACAAGATCAGTTTAATATTGAGAAAATTGGAAAAAACAGAAACTTTATTAAATTTGGAAACTCAGTAGAAAGAAACTATGAACAAGATTGATGATTTATAAAATTAAAGTCGAAGGAGCAATGTCCAAGAAGAGTTAAAAATTTTGAATAAGTTTTTCTTGAAAATAAACAATAATTTCAACTCAACATTGAGAAGATTGACAAAGTGGAAAATTTGATATTAAATTGGGAAACATAGAAGAAAGAACTTATGAATAACATTGATGCTTTAGAAGATCAAGACCGAAGGATTATGTTCAAGAAAATTTTAAAAGATTTGAAAAAACTTTTTTTGAAAGTAAGCTACAAATTCAACTTGAGACTGAGAAGAATGGAAGATTCGGTGTTGAACTGGGATGTTCAGAGGTGTTTTAATTCAGTGGATGAAATTCAGGAAGACTTGAAAAAAAATTTAAAAAAAAAAGCTTTTATTGATTGTAAACAATGTTTAACTCAGTGTTGGGAGGGTGGAAAGGGTGCAAAATTTAATATCAAGTTTGGATTTTCAAAAAAAAAGAGTTTATGAATAAGATTGGTTAAATTGATGGACCGGGGTTTTATGGATATAAGAAATGATGATTTTTCGGTTTATACGTGTATTTTGTCTGCCTGGCAGGGGGGGGGGGGAGGGAGTGGAACTTCTGCTCCCGAAAGTCATATGCCACTTGTGGTTTATACCACACCCATTTGGGTTTTTGGGAATTAACCACCACAAGGTGGTTTCCTAAGGGGTTAGGGGAGGTGGGGGGGTGAAAATTAGAAAATTATTTAGTATCTATTATGTAATATTATACTAAGTCAATTTGAAATGAATGTATGGAGATACTATAAATAAATTTCAAAAAAAAAAACAATCCTCTTGGTTATCTCTTCACATAACTTAATCACATTTGTGAGACATGATTTCCGATGTGCAAAACTACCCTGACTATCCCTAATCATCCTTTACCTTTCCAAAGGTAGATAGGATCTATTTCTCAGAATTTGCTCCAGTATCATTCTCATCACTGATGTTAAGCTAACCAGCTTGTACTTTCAACCTTTAAACAAAAGCAGAACATGGACTGCAATCCATTCTTCCGGAACCTTACCTGCGGCTAAGATACAAAAATGTCTGCAAGGACTCCTACAATTTCTTCCCTTGTATGATACATATTTGGTCAGGTTTCACAGACCATCCACCTTTAGGTGCTGTAACACACCAACACCTCCTTTTTCATAATGTTGATCTGTTTCAAGATATCACTATTTATCTATCCCAAATTCCATAACTTGCATAACCTTCTATAGACTAGAAGTATTCATATAGGATCTTGCCCATCTCCTGTGGCTCCACAGACAATCAGCATGTCCCTTAAAGGGACAATTTCTCTTCCCAGTTAACCCTTTGCTCTTAATTTACTTATAGAATCTGTTAGGATTCTGTTACCTTATCTACCAAGGATATCTCATGTCCCTTCCTGATTTCTGTCTTGTGTACACCTACATCTATAATGTTCCTTAAGGGTTTTGCTTGATTCCAGTTCTCTATATCTGACATACACTTCCTTTTTCCTGACCAGAGCCACAATATCTCTCATTAGCCAGTTCCCTAATCCTGCCAGCCCATCATTAAAACAGGAACACATTGTCCCTGATCTCTCCTTAACTCATGTAAAAGCTCCAATTTGCCAGATGTCCATTTATCTGCAAACAGCCTCTTCCATTCAACTGCTGCAAGTTCCTTTCTCATGCCATCAAAATTAGCTTTGCTCCAGTTTACAACTTTAACATGTCATCCAATCCTATTTCTTTCTATAACCATTTTAAAACTAATGGAATTATAGCCACTGGCCCCTTACGTATCCCATTGTCAGTTCAGTTGTTGTCCAGTCTCATTTTCTACAAGGAGGCCGTTGCCACTTCTCTAGTAAGAGCATTGATATATTGTTTCAGGAAACTTTTCCTGGACACACAATACATTCTGCACCATCCATATCTAAAGCACCATGGCAGCCCCAGTATACTTTTGTTAAGTTAAAAGCATCTGCCACCTCAACACTATTTTTCCTACAGCTAACTTCTACATTTCCTCCTCCAATTCCCATGCAGTCCCATAAAGTGACCAACCCCCTTCTTAGTTCTGTTCCACTCATAGGGCAGTCGCATCACTGGACGATCCTCCTCGACAAGTCCATCCCTACCTGATCAAGATGTGCAACCCCTCCTCTTGATTACAAAACTTGAGAAACTGATTTCCTTTCTCTGTTAAAAATAAATAGGAACGCAACTCCTCAAAGACGTTTCTGGAAGCTTCTCCCTGAAGATTGTTTCATCGGATTTACAGAACAGTTAGACACACGCGACAAAAGGAAAACAGCTAATTTAGCCGTCAATCAGCGCTGTTTGTAGATCCACCCGCTTCATTTCGCAACTGCAACGAAGCTCCATTACTGTAAAGACCTTTGAGAAATAGTGAAATCGTGAAAGGCAACGTGTGTGAAAACTAGGGAAAAGGAAACGAATCCTTTGTTAATTAAAACAGCTCAATACTCAGAGCACTGACCTTCCACTAACGAAAGGGAGCTCAAATCACGGCGGTCGCCTATCACAGCAACGACGAAGACTCGTTTGGTTGAGCATATATCACTTACATTCGTGAGCTCTCCCAACAGGCCGCCGCCGTCCCTTCCACTCCCTCCCCGTCCCTTTCTTCAGGCAGCCTGACACCAGGCGTCACCGAGCACTGCAGGACAAGGCCAATACTTCAGTGAATTCAGTCCAGAATTTACCACCTGTCACCATACCTGAGCGAAGCGACTCGCAGCCTCACAGTCGACAACCCCCCTGCCGCCATTGCGCAGCCCGACCAAACGGCAGCCTATCAGTTTCCGCTCCAAAACCTTCCCGGGATGCCACGGGTGCTAGCGTGGCGTTGCCGTGGCGACCGCTCGCCCAGCGAGCCGTGTGGGAAGTGAACAGTGAGCCGAGAGAAGGGAAACGTTGGGTAACAATCGATTTATTCATTTTTATTTTTCACACTATAAACCATATTGACCAAGATACATACAGACATTTTTCTACTTAGATATATCTTCTTTGGCTTGGCTTCGCGGACGAAGATTTATGGAGGGGGTAAAAAGTCCACGTCAGCTGCAGGCTCGTTTGTGGCTGACAAGTCCGATGCGGGACAGGCAGACACGACTGCAGCGGTTGCAAGGGAAAATTGGTTGGTTGGGGTTGGGTGTTGGGATTTTCCTCCTTTGCCTTTTGTCAGTGAGGTGGGCTCTGCAGTCTACTTCAAAGGAGGTTGCTGCCCGCCAAACTGTGAGGCGCCAAGATGCACGGTTTGAGGCGATATCAGCCCACTGGCGGTGGTCAATGTGGCAGGCACCAAGAGATTTCTTTAGGCAGTCCTTGTACCTTTTCTTTGGTGCACCTCTGTCACGGTGGCCAGTGGAGAGCTCGCCATATAACACGATCTTGGGAAGGCGATGGTCCTCCATTCTGGAGACGTGACCCATCCAGCGCAGCTGGATCTTCAGCAGCGTGGACTCGATGCTGTCGACCTCTGCCATCTCGAGTACTTCGACGTTAGGGGTGTAAGCGCTCCAATGGATGTTGAGGATGGAGCGGAGACAACGCTGGTGGAAGCGTTCTAGGAGCCGTAGGTGGTGCCGGTAGAGGACCCATGATTCGGAGCCGAACAGGAGTGTGGGTATGACAACGGCTCTGTATACGCTTATCTTTGTGAGGTTTTTCAGTTGGTTGTTTTTCCAGACTCTTGTGTAGTCTTCCAAAGGCGCTATTTGCCTTGGCGAGTCTGTTGTCTATCTCATTGTCGATCCTTGCATCTGATGAAATGGTGCAGCCGAGATAGGTAAACTGGTTGACCGTTTTGAGTTTTGTGTGCCCGATGGAGATGTGGGGGGGCTGGTAGTCATGGTGGGGAGCTGGCTGATGGAGGACCTCAGTTTTCTTCAGGCTGACTTCCAGGCCAAACATTTTGGCAGTTTCCGCAAAGCAGGACGTCAAGCGCTGAAGAGCTGGCTCTGAATGGGCAACTAAAGCGGCATCATCTGCAAAGAGTAGTTCACGGACAAGTTTCTCTTGTGTCTTGGTGCATCCGGTACCGCACGGATGGCAGTCTCTTCAATCTGAGGCGCCTGCAAGCTCACACCAAGACACAAGAGAAACTTGTCCGTGAACTACTTAGATATATATAGTGTCGTTTTCTCCCCCTTTCCCCCTCTCCCTCCCTCCCTCCCTCCCTCCCTCCCTCCCTTCCCTCCCTTCCCTCACTCCCTTCCCTCCCTCCCTCACTCCCTTCCCTCCCTCCCTCACTCCCTTCCCTCCCTCCCTCACTCCCTTCCCTCCCTCCCTCACTCCCTTCCCTCCCTCCCTCACTCCCTTCCCTCCCTCCCTCACTCCCTTCCCTATTTATTCAAAGTTCAATCTATAACATACATTAAATCCGTTAAACAATGTTGTCATTTAATAAAATAAACAAGAACTTTTATTTTTTACTTTTATATACTGAGTCAGTTCATTTTGTTGTCTTTTTCTTCTGTCATTTTAGGTGGTGGAGGTCCATGGTAGGATTTCTCTATTGTATTTCATGTATGGTTCCCATATTTGTTCAAATATTGTAATGTTATTTCTTAAATAATATGTTATTTTTTCTAATGGAATACATTTATTCATTTCTATATACCATTGCTGTATTTTCAAATTATCTTCTAATTTCCAGGTTGACATAATACATATTTTTGCTACAGCTAGGGCTATCATAACAAATCTTTTTTGTGCTCCATCCAAATCGAGTCCAAATTCTTTGTTTCTTATATTACTTAGGAGGAAGATCTCTGGGTTTTTTGGTATATTGCTATTTGTGATTTTATTTAATATCTGGTTTAGATCTTCCCAAAATTTTTCCACTTTCTCACATGTCCAAATCGCATGAATTGTTGTTCCCGTTTCCTTTTTACAGCGAAAACATCTGTCAGATACTGTGGGGTCCCATTTATTTAACTTTTGAGGTGTGATGTATTTTGAGTCCTGTGTATCCAGTTATATTGTATCATGCGTAACCTCGTGTTTATTGTATTTCTCATCGTTCCAGAGCATAGCTTATCCCATGTTTCATTCTTTATCTTTATGTTTAGATCTTGTTCCCATTTTTGTTTAGTTTTACCATTTGTTTCCTCATTCTCCTTTTCTTGTAGTTTAATATACATGTTTGTTACAAATTTTTTGATTATCATTGTGTCTGTAATCACATATTCAAAATTACTTCCCTCTGGTAACCTCAGACTGCCTCCCAATTTGTCCTTCAAGTAGGATTTCAGTTGGTAGTATGCCAACACTGTATCGTGAGTTATATTATATTTATCCTTCATTTGTTCAAAGGATAATAATTTATTTCCCGAAAAACAATTTTCTATTAATTTGATCCCTTTTCTCTCCCATTATCTAAAGGAAAGGTTATCTATTGTGAAAGGGATTAGCTGATTTTGTGTCAATATTAGTTTTGGTAGTTGGTAATTTGTTTTATTCCTTTCTACATGAATCTTCTTCCAAATGTTGAGCAGATGATGCAATACCGGTGAATTCCTATGTTGCACCAATTTTTCATCCCATTTATATAGTATGTGTTCAAGTATCTTCTCCCCTATTTTATCTAGTTCTAATCTGGTCCAATCTGGTTTTTCCCTTGTTTGATAAAAATCTGATAGTTATCTTAATTGTGCGGCTCTATAATAATTCTTAAAGTTTGGTAGTTGTAAGCCTCCTTGTTTGTACCATTCTGTTAATTTATCTAGTGCTATCCTTGGTTTCTCCCCCTTTCCATAAAAATTTCCTTATTATTTTCTTTAACTCCTTGAAGAATTTCTCCGTCAAGTGTATTGGCAATGCCTGAAATAGGTATTGTATCCTTGGGAAAATATTTATTTTAATACAATTTATCCTTCCTATCAGTGTTAGTGGTAAGTCTTTCCAATGCTCTAAGTCGTCTTTGTAATTTTTTTAATTAATGGATGGTAATTGAGTTTATATAGATGGCCGAGGTTTTTATTTAGTTGTATACCGAGGTATCACATTGCTTGTGTTTGCCATCTAAATGGCGATTCTTTCTTAAACTTTGTGAAATCCGCATTATTCATTGGCATTGCTTCACTTTTATTTGCGTTGATCTTGTACCCCGATACTTCTCCATATTCCTTCAATTTCCTATGTAATTCTTTTATTGATATTTCTGGTTCTGTTAAGTATATTATAACGTCATCTGCAAATAGACTGATTGTATATTCCTTCTCTTTTATTTTTGTCCCTCTTATTTTATTTTCTGTTCTTATCAGTTCTGCTAGTGGTTCTATAGCTAACGCGAACAGTGAGGGAGATAGTGGACATCCCTGTCTTGTTGATCTGCTTAAGTTAAATTGTTTTGATATATATCCATTTACTGTCACTTTCGCCAATGGCCCCTTATATAATGTTTTAATCCAATTCACATATTTTTGTAGTACTTTGAATAAATTATTCCATTCTACTCTGTCAAAGGCCTTCTCTGCATCTAAAGCAACCGCTACTGTTGGAGTTTTATTTCCTTCTACTGCATGAATTAAGTTAATAAATTTACAGATATTGTCTGTTGTTCATCTTTTTTTAATCCAGTTTGGTCTAGATTTACTATTTTTGGTACATAGTCGGCCAATTTGTTTGCTAATAGTTTAGCTATTATCTTATAATCTGTGTTAAGTAGAGATATTGGTCTATATGATGCTGGTGCAAGTGGATTTTTCCCTGTCTTTGGTATTACTGTAATTATTGCTGTTTTGCATGAATCTGGTATGCTTTGTGTTTTATCAATCTGGTTGATTGCTTCCAGGAGGGGAGAAATTAATAAGTCTTTAAATGTTTTATAGAATTCTATTGGGAATCCATCCTCTCCTGGTGTTTTATTGTTCGGTAGTTTTTTTAATATCTCCTGTAATTCTTCTATTTCAAATGGTTTTATTAATTTATTTTGCTCCTCTGTTTGTAATTTCGGTAGTTCAATTTTAGTTAGAAATTCATCTATTTTGTCTTCCTTCCCTTCGTTTTCAGTTTGATATAGTTGCTCGTAGAATTCTCTGAAGTTTTCATTGATCTCTGTTGGATTATATGTGATTTGTTTGTCTTTTTTCCTTAATGCCAATACCATTTTCTTAGCTTGTTCTGTCTTAAGCTGCCATGCTAGAATTTTGTGCGTTTTTTCCCATAGTTCATAATATTTCTGTTTTGTCTTCATTATGTTCTTCTCCACCTTATATGTTTGTAGTGTTTCATATTTTATTTTTTTATCTGCCAATTCTTTTAGTTGTATCTTCCTTTATTGCTAATTTTTTTTCTATATTTGTTATTTCCCTTTCCAACTGTTCTGTTTCCCGATTGTAGTCCTTCTTCATCTTAGTTACATAACTTATTATTTGCCCTCTGATGAACGCTTTCATTGCATCCCATAGTATAAACTTATCTTTCACTGATTCCGTATTTATTTCAAAGTACATTTTAATTTGTTGTTCAATGAATTCTCTAAAATCCTGTCTTTTAAGTAGCATGTAGTTTATCTCCGTCTATACATTCTTGGTGGGATGTCCTCTAGCTCTATTGCCAATAACAGGGGTGAGTGGTCCGATAATAGTCTAGCTTTATATTCCGTTTTCCTAACTCTCCCTTGAATGTGGGCTGATAATAGGAATAGGTCTATCCTTGAGTATGTTTTATGTCTACCCAAATAATATGAATATTCCTTTTCCTTTGGGTGTTGTTTCCTCCATATATCCAAAAGTTGCATTTCTTGCATCGATTTAATTATGAATTTGGTTACTTTGTTCTTTCTGTTAGTTTTTTTTCCAGTTTTATTCATGTTTGAGTCCAAATTAAGGTTAAAATCCCCTCCTATTAGTATGTTCCCTTGCGTATCTGCTATCTTCAAAAAGATATCTTGCATAAATTTTTGATCTTCTTCATTAGGTGAATATACATTGATTAAATTCCAAAATTCTGAATATATCTGACATTTTATCATTACATATCTCCCTGCTGGATCTATTATTTCCTCTTCTATTTTGATTGGTACATTTTTATTGATTAATATAGCTACTCCTCTGGCTTTTGAATTATATGATGCTGCTGTTACATGTCCTATCCAATCTCTCTTTAATTTCTTGTGTTCCACTTCAGTTAGATGTGTTTCTTGTACGAATGCTATATCAATTTTTTCTTTTTTCAGTAAATTTAACAGTTTCTTCCTTTTGATTTGGTTATGTATTCCATTAATATTTAAAGTCATATAGTTCAACATAGTCATTTCATACTTTGTTTATCTTTCCTTTCTGTTTCCTCATCACCACCTTCCCTTCTTATCCATTTCTGCTTTCTTTTTTTGAACACATTATAAGACAACATTTCTAAAACATAAAATATTTCCACTATTCTCATATCTAAAATTCCTTTAACCCCAATAGTCCCTCCCCTTTCTGAGTTCCCCTTTGTCCCTTGTCGGGCAACCACATCTCCCCTCTCCATTTGGATTTGCGAATCCGCTCGCAAGCGTCAACTGATTTCGCAGTGACTTTTATTCTTCCCCACCCAGCCCCCCCCAGAAAAGATTTTAATTTTCATATATAACAAATGTCACTCTCTTAATTCCCTCCTTATTTCCTTTCTTTCCCTTCTTAGTTCTTACCTATGCTCTACTTTTTATATATACACATATATATATATATATATACATACACTCACACACACACATACACACACACACACACACACACACACACACACACACACACACACACACACACATATATATATATATATATATACATATACACATACATATAGTTTGTTGTCATTTTTGTTACATAGAAACATAGAAGATAGGAGCAGGAGTAGGTCATTCGACCCTTCGAGCCTGCTCCGCCATTCAACGAGATCATGGCTGATCTTAAAGTTCAGTACCCCATCCCCGCCTTCTCTCCATAGCCTTTCATACCCTTATACTGAAGAAATTTATCTAATTCCCTCTTAAATATATTTAATGAACCTGCCTCTACTGCCCTCTGTGGCAATGAATTCCACAGATTCACCACCCTCTGGTAAAGAAATTCCTCCTCATCTCGGTCTGAAATGGTTTGCCTATTATCCTCAAACCATGGCCCCGGGTTCTGGATTTTCCCATCATTGGAAACATCCCATCTGCATCCATTCTGTCCAGTCCTGCCAGAATTTTATGTCTCTATGAGATCCCCTCTCAATCTTCTAAACTCCAGCGAGTACAATCCCAATTTGCGCAATCTTTCCTCATAAGTCATTCCTGCCATTCCAGGTATCAGTCTGGTGAATCGCCTCTGCACTCCCTCCATTGCAAGAACATCCTTCCTTAGATAAGGTGACCAAAACTGCACACAATACTCCAGGTGTGGTCTCACCAAGGCCCTGTACAGCTGCAGTAAGGTATCCTTGTTCCTATACTCAAACCCTCTTGATATGAAGGCCAATATACCATTTGCCTTTTTAACCGCCTGCTGTACCTGCATGGTTGCCTTCAGAGACTGGTGTACAAGTACCCCTAGGTCTCTCTAAACTTCTCCAACTCTTAATCTATTGCCATTCAAATAGTAATCTGCCCTCCGGTTTGTATTACCAAAGTGGATAACCTCACATTTATCCACATTGTAGTGCATTTGCCATGTATCTGCCCAGTCCCTCAATTTATCCAAATCACACTGGAGCTTCCTGACCCCCTCTTCCATTCACACAACCCCTCCTAGCTTAGTGTCATCTGCAAATTTGGAGATATTACATCCAATCCCCTCATCCAGATCATTAATGTTCTTGTTACATAACTTCATCTCTCTGTCTGTTTTGTAGTTGTTCTGCAAATTTTCGTGCTTCTTCCAGATCCGAGAATAGTTTGCTTTGCTGCCCCGGAATAACTATTTTAAGTACCGCTGGGTATTTTAACATAAATTTATAACCTTTTTTCCATAGGGTCGTTTTTGCTGCATTGAATTCCTTCCTCTTCTTCAGGAGTTCAAAACTTATATCTGGATAGAAAAAAATTTTTTGACCCTTGTATTCCAGTGGTTTTTTGTCTTCTCTTATTTTTTTTCATTGCCTTCTCCAATATATTTTCTCTTGTTGTATATCTTAGGAATTTTACTAGAATGGATCTTGGTTTTTGTTGTGGTTGTGGTTTAGGGGCTAATGTTCTGTGTGCCCTTTCTATTTCTATTTCTTCCTGTAATTCTGGTCTTCCTAGGACCCTGGGGATCCATTCTTTTATAAATTCTTTCATATTTTTGCCTTCTTCATCTTCCTTAAGGCCCACTATCTTTATATTGTTTCTTCTATTATAATTTTCCATTATATCTATCTTCTGAGCTAACAGCTCCTGTGTCTCTTTAACTTTTTTATCAGATTCTTCTAATTTCTTTTTTAAGTCATCTACTTCCATTTCTATGGCTGTTTCTCGTTCTTCCACCTTGTCTACTCTTTTTCCTATATCTGTCATGATCATCTTTAATCTATTCACTTTTTCTTCTGTACTTTTTATTCTTCTTTTTATTTCACTGAATTATTGTGACTGCCATTCTTTTACTGTTTCCATATATTTAAAAAAATATATATATCCATGTACTTGCCCTTCCCTTCATCTTCCATTTCTCTATGTTCTTCCTCCTCTTCTTCTGAGTCCACTCCAGGATCTGTGTCCCTTACCTCTGTCTCTTCTGGTTTTCTTGTTGGGTTGTTTGTTTTATTTTGTTGGGTATTTTTGGTCTTCTTATTTTTATTAGAAATGTCTTGGTGTTGGTCTTCTTCCTCTGGGTTGGTCATCTGTTGTTTCTTTGATTTCTTATTTTTTTTCTCTTCCTTCTTGTTCTCGTTATTTTCTATGTTTTCCTGTTGAGTCTTGCTGTTGTGTTGTAGTTGTCTGTTTCAGCTGTGGAGATTTACTCCTCAGCTGGTCCCCCCTCCCTCCGTGTTATTTTTGTCTCGCGCACTTTTCTTTGGCTCCGTGAGCCATTTTTGTAGTCCCGAGTTCGGGGCTTCCACTGACCTCAGGGAGCAGGCTTCTCTCTCCACGGCGGGCCTCCTCGTACCGGTAAGGCCTTCACCTTCCTCCTCCGACGACCTTCCTTCTTCTTTTCTTCCCGTTGTTTTTGGTTTTTCTTTCTTCGTTGCCATTTTCTCCACACTTTTACTTTCACTTTGTTGTGGTTTTTATGTTTGTGCCTTTGTTTTTTCTCTATCTTTTTTTAACTTTTCTGGAGAGGGCTGGAGTTCCCCTACCGGCCACTACTCCATCACGTGACTCCTCCCGACTTATTCATTTAAGGGCAAGTTAGATGTTTGGGAGTGCGAAGACGAAGCTTTGAATTATGCGCCATGCAAAAGTGGAAATGCCTCACTTTATACAAGGTAGAATTTTACGAAGTTGAATTGATCCATGAATTATACAGAGAATGGAGGGAAATGCGGCATTTGCAGAGTTTTAGTGCAGCAGCCCGCGCACGGAGACGCGAATCGGCCCACAAAATGACCAAGGGCCGTCGTCCCAGGTGACCTCCCACACAGTGGAAAGATGGGGAACTCTGGGTGGGGGGGGGAATGCCAGCCAATCCCAGGCCAGTGCCCTGACATCCAGCGCCCGAGGCCCATATAAGCGCGATGGCCAGAATAAACTAGTCTTGTTTTCCAAGGCTTTGGTGTGTGTCCATATAACCATTTACCGTTCTTCATGTTCGCGTAGCGTGAACACTACATTGGTGACCCCGACAGGTCCAACTGGCAGATGGACCTGAAGATGTTGGACCATCCATGCAGTCTCACTCAGGCTCTCAATGGTTTGGGTGTCGCCACCACCTGTATGGTTCAAGTAGGCTGAGCCTCAGTTTCAGCTTTTGACACATTGTTGCTGATGACACCCGTTAATTCTATGTCATGAGTGTCCTCAATCAGGACACAGTGGCAAGGGTTGTAGATTTCTTAAGGCAGCCTCCAGAGCAAGGCAAATACACAGCCTTCAAAGAGATGTTAACCCATGCTTGCGGGCTCACCCGGCGTGAATCCACTGCCTGATTGCTGCATGTGGGTGGATTGGGGACAGGGACCTGTCTGCCCTAATGAGCGAGATGCTCGGTTTAACTGAGGGCCACAAACCTTGCCTGCTCTTTGAGCAGATCTTTTTGGAGCAGCCCGAGGATATCTGACTCTTGTTCACGGATGAGGACTTCAGCGACCCATTAAGGGTGGCGGTCCGGGTGGACATGCTCTGCAGACCAAAGAAGGACACCAGTGCTGTCATAGACTACATTAGCAATCCCACAAACAGTGCCTGCGAGATCAATACCTGCGGAGAGGCGTTAATACCCCGGGTCAGCTCTATTACTATCATCAGCGATGGGGTGCAGAAGCCCGTTGATGCCACCACCTTGCAGGTTTTTCAGAAACATCCTGGCCAACTGTCGTTGATGGCTGTGGCGGTTGGCCCATGCGATAGCCTCCTCCACATCTGGGACTCACTGTCATGCAGGCATTTTCTGGTCAACACAGGCGCTGTGATGTGTCCTACCCCCTGCAGGCCTCGACACCACAACGGCAAGCACTGAGGGCAGCCAACAGCTCCTCCATTTGGACTTTTTGGACCCGCACCACCCCCTTCGGTTCGGCAACAACCACTTTACATGGTCCTTCACTCTCATGGTAGTGGCGCAAGCACTTCTGGGAGCCGACTTCCTTCATGCCCACTGCTTGCTTGTCGACCTCAAGGGACAGTGCTTGGTGCATGTCAGAACTTTTCTAACTGCCTCTGGGGGAAGCTGTGCTACCCGCCCCCTATCTGGACTTTTGGACGATGAATTCACCTGTATCCTCTCATTAGTAGCACCACAGTTCACCGTGGTGCCGCCAAAGCATGGGGTAAGGCACCACATTTTGACTGAGGGCCACTCCCGGTCCACTCCAGGGCGTGCCAACTCCCTCCCAAAAAGCTCAGCCTTGCAAAAGAAGAGTTTAAGAAAATTGAGTAGCTAGGAATTGTATGGTGCTCTGACAGTCCCTGCCCATCCCCCACATGATACCAAAAACAGCAGGGGGGTGGAGGCCATGTGGCAACAACCGCCACCTCAACGAAGCCACACAGATATCCAATGCCTCACATCCAAGACATTGCCGCCAACCTGCACAGGGCATAGGTGTTCTCCAAGATGGATCTCATCTGCAGGTACCACCAAATTCAAGTTCACCCCCCCGGGTCATCCTCAACACTGCAATTTGGCTTGTCTGAATTTCTATGATTGGGTTTGTTGTTTAAGAGTCTGATGGTGGAGGGTTAGCAGCTGTTCAGGAACCTGGTGGTACGAGTTTTGTGGCACCTATACCTCTTTCCTGATGGCAGCAGTGAGAACAGAGAATGCTGGGTGATGTAGATAATTGATGATTGCTACTGCCCTCCGATAACAACGTTCCAGTATATTTTCTCAATTGTGGGGAGAGTGTTGCACTACCTTTTTCATGGCTTTCTGCTTAGAGCAGTGGTTCTCAACCTTTTTCTTTCCACTCATGTACCACTTTAAGTATTCCCTGTGCTCTGTGATTAGTAAGGGATTGCTTAAGGTGGTATGTGGATGGAAAGAAAAGGTTGAAAACCACTGTTTTAATCCTACCTAATTGACTCATTATGTGCACGGTTTCATAACTCCAAAGGAAATGGGCCAATGACAATTTTTCTCAAGCAAAATATTTCAGTAACAATTGGGTCTAGAGCAGTGATTCTCAGCCTTCCCTTTCCACTCACATACCACCTTAAGCAATCCCTTACTAATCACAGAGCACCGATGGTATAGGGATTACTTAAAGTGGTATGTGAATGGAAAGAAAAATGTTGCAAACCACTGTTGTAGATGGTATTATTTTTATACAAAGGCACTCAGCTGTAGATGTAAAGTGAGTAGAACAAGGGGCTAAAAACAGCCATGTGGTGATCTGAAACTGCTGAAGGCTGTGGAGGAGATGTTCTTACCAAACCTCATTGATGTGGCCTGGAGGTGAAGAAATCCAGCATTCAATTACACACTGGGGTCTTGGAGTTTGCTGATCAGTTTTGATAGGATAATGGTGTTGAATGCCGAACTGAAGTCAATAAAGAACATTGTGATGTATGTGCCTTTGCTGTCCAGGTGTTCCAGGGCTCTGTATGGAGCCAGTGAGATGACATCTGCAATAGACCTGTTGCCACAGTAGGAAAATTGGAACGGATCCATGTCACCGTTCAGAAAGGAGTTGATATATTTCAAAACACTTCATCACTGTGGATGTGAATGGCTCTGGTCAGTTGTCATTTAGGCAGGTACCACACTCTTCTTACGCATAGGAACAATTGAGGCCTGTTTGAAACAGGGGTACCATGCCCTGCCGGAGTGAGATGTTGAAGTTGGTCAGTATTTCCAGATGTACAGTGTAGTTGATCCCATGCTATTGTAAGGACAGAAAGAGCTTTCCAAGCTCCTGATGTGCTTAAATCAAAATCATTAATAATACCCTGCAAGGAAGAGACTGAGACTGTAATGCAGTCATGGAGTTGTATGGCAAGGAAACAGGTTCTTCCATCCTCTGTCAACCTATCTATATTAAACATTTCACTACAACACTTGGTATACTATGATGTTTCAACTGCCTATCTAAATCGTAAACATTGTGAGTTTACCTGTTCCCCACCAAGGCCATATATTCCAAATTCCGACCATTGTCAGTGTGACAAAAAATCTTGCTCAGATTCTTTCTTGTCTTCCTCCCGCTTCCCTACCTTAAACCTGTGCTGTCTTGTTTCAGATAACTCTGCAATGGTGGAAAGTTTCTTACTTTCTACCCTATTTAATCTCCTCATAATTTTCTAAACTCCTATCAAGTTCCCTTCAGTCTTCTTTCTGTTCCAAGGAAAACAACCCCAATCTATCCACACTCTCCTTACAACTGAAACACAGTGTTAAGTCTAATAAATTACCATAGGTTACAGTATCTAGATCAAGGTTGACTTGTTATTTTTAACCAAATTATCACACCTTAATGGGCAACAGTTGCAATGATAGCCTCACGGATTATGGAACTGGTAAGGAAAAAAAAGTATTTGTACCTAAGGCCTGGGTGTTAGGATTTAACTTCATTATCACAGATCAGAGAAATGGGCAGGGCAGGTCGGGGAATGTCGTTTCCTCATAGCAGACTCATATTCAAGTTTAGCAGAGTCTATGCTCTAACTCAAAGGAATGAGAGACAGGCTATTTTCCAGAAGCTCCTGCAGTCATTCTGGGCAATGATGTCAACTCAGTAATTGATGTGATTAAACAATTTAGTAGCAACATCAGCAAGTCGAAAGATAGATAGCTTCAATTTCTTAGGAATAAATATTTCCAATGACCTGACCAGAGACAAGCACATTGACTTGATGGTCAAGAATGCACACTAATGCTTTCACTTTCTCATAAGACTAGGGAAATTCAGTGTGTCCCCCTTGTCCCTCAACATCATCTACAAGTGCACCATCAAAAGCATATTTGCTGAATGCATCACAACATGGAATGGTAGCTGCTCTGCTCTGAATGGGAAGTAACTACAAAAGGTAGTGAATGCCACACAGAATATAATGGAAACCTCCCTCTCTTTCACGGACTGCATCTACATCTCCTGCTACCTAGGAGAGGCAGCTGACATACTAAAGGATTCATCACACACCACACACACTCTATAACATGAAGACACACTCTCTCCTCTCTCTACCCATTGGGGAGAAGGATTAAGAGCATGAAAGCACATACCAAGAGGCCTGAAGATCAGTTTTTCCCTGCAGCCAAAAAGCTCCTGAATGAACCACAAAACAGTCCTCTCATACTGTCCTTGCTTGGTGCTATACCCTGTAAATTGTGCTCTTTACACAGTTGTGTGATGTTAGAGATAACCTATTAGTCTGTTTGAGGAAAAAGCCTCCTCAGTATATCAGGCATTTTGTGACAAATCAACTTAAAACCTCAAGAAAACAGCTTCTATCATCAAAGACCCTCATCACCCAGGCCATGCCTTTCTCTCATTGTTAAATCAGGAAGGAGGCATAGAAGCCAGAAGACAAACACTCAATGTTACAAAACAGTTTCATTCCCTCCTCCATCAGATTTGTAAACCAACAATGAACCTACCTAACTTTTCTCTTTTTTGCACAAATTTAAAAAAAAAATCTTGTATTGCAAAATAGTAATTTTACACCTTGTCCTGCACAATACTGCTGCCACAAAAACACAAATTTTGTGACACATTTATGTCAATAAATCTGATTCTGATTCTCAATACCATGTCCAAAATCCTGAATGCAAAGGTAATAGATGCAAAGTTGTGCAATGTCTTGAGAGCACACCTGGTATAAAGCAAAAGGACAAGTCCAATCACCTACATTTTCTTCTTGAGTCCAAAGAATTTCATGGTTAAATACACTAAAATCTTGCTGATAGACTTCCATAAGCACTGCCTTCTTTTGGCTGACTCAAATACAGGAAGATAAAAGATTGGCAGAAGGATGTGGAAATTGAATATGAAACTGCTGATGGCAGAAAACATTAAGGAACTCAGGATGGATTTTTCCATTTGGACAACTGTGAAGCCCCTTTTGGATCCACAGTACTTTGATAGGAAGCAAAGCAAACACCAAGAGGAGTTTGGAAAGAAAGAGGAAAAAATGTACCAACTCCAGGAAAAAATGGAGATGATTCTCCTTCTATAGTCAATAGAGATAGATGTTGAGGAAGAGCTTCAAGAAGTTAAGTAGCTGCAAACCTTTCTTTGCTTCAGTTCCTTGAAGATCCAGCATCCACTCTAAGGATGAGATGTGCTCATGTTTCTTCCATGTGTCATAGAGGGAGCTTAGTGATCAGCAGTCTTATGGATGAGGATAGTTCAGTAGCATCCTGGCAGTCAAGCATATTAGGAATCAGGATATCCTTCACTGCTGCACTATATAATCCAACAAAGCCTCCTAGAACTCCTGTCTTCTATCTCAGAGGTTATAGATGACAGCAAGCTGAAGTCTAGACTGATTGTTACCCCTGACAAGCTGTCAAAGTAGAACATTTTTTCAAACAGTAATATTCTTGGACCTGCTAGCTATGTTGCACTTGATTTTGTGGGACTGGCTGGCTACTATTGCCTGCCTACATAGAGAAATTCTTTGCTAATGGCCAGGCTTTCCAAAATGGGTTCTCTCAGCAGATATCAGGTTGACATCAATGGCTGACAAACAGAATCAAGAAACAATCTGCAGCCCTGGAGGAACTTAGTGGGTTGAGCAACAGTAATGGGAGAAAAAGTGGTCAATGTTTCAGGTTCTGCTCACACGAACCATCCAAGATTCTAATATGTACAAAGCAATATTTATTTATTTATGTTTATAGATGAAATACTTGTCCTGCATATGTATTATTTGTCTGTATGTGTGTTAAGTCTGGCTGTGTGTTTGCATGTTTTGCACTGAGGACTGGAGAGCACTGTTTTGTCGGATTGTACTTGTACAATCAGAAGACAATAAACTTGACTGGACTTAAAATATGGGTCTTCATTTGGATAACCAAATCTGGTGACTCCTGCTCCATGTAATTTTCCTTAATTCTTGCTCATTTCAATAAACATTCATCTACTTATATTTTCTAATTGACTCTGAGTTCTGCCTCTGTTTTAGTTGTGCATTTGGTTTCTTGTGCCATGCATTTTTTTTTCAGTCTGTGACTCTGAGAATTAGAGTTAAAATATTAAAATTGTCCACCTGATCTGTTTGTCTATCCTTCCAGACATTCAAACAACTGTAGACAGTGCCAGAATATAAGAGAGGCTAGAGGCTGCAGGGGAGCTCAGCACAATACATTGGTCAGAGCAGGCTGGAGATGCTAAGTAGGGTTGTAAATAGAGGCTTTGCAGAATGCAGAGTGGATGGCAAAGGATGGACTCCATTGTGGTGCTCCCTGCGGTCAAAATGCTTGTGTCATTTTTATAGATGTTGCTCTAAATATTTGTCCAATAGTAAGAGGGCTGGTATAGTGTGTTTGTCGGATCTGGGAAATAGTTATATCAAGAAATGGATGTGAGTGGCAAAAGTAAAGTAAAGAAGTAAATATATACAAAAGTGATTTGTTACATAGGAATAAGCTTTCAAATGTTTTAATTGTATGATTCCAATACCATGAAAATGCCAATTTCTCTGCAGTTGAAGCAGGCTCTGGAACTGAAATATTTTGTCACTGTGGGTTTAGGCTTTATTCAGTTCTTGAACTCCTTAAAGGGAGTTCAGAAGGCAATGTGATAACTTGAGATTATATGCTACTAAGAAGTCATATGGTAGGGTTTAGGAGGGAGAAAAGCTGGTGTCGTTCTAGGATCAGGGATTGTGGGGGGAAGATGTTGGTCAAAGAGGCAAGGGAGGGCAGGGAAGGCAGTCCAGGATGTTCATGGTGGGTTAACTGGAATGACTTTCAGTCTGAAAGGAGGACATATGTAATTCTGTGTGGGGAGAATGGAGTTATTCACCCAAAGTGGGGTGAAGATCTTCATGAAAGAATGAGAAAATCAAGCAGTCCAAAAGAGAAAGAGGATCATTTAAATTCATGGGTGTCACCATCTCTGAGGATCTGTCCTCAAGCTTCCACATTGATGCAATCACAAAGAAGGCTCACCAGGCGCTATAGTTTGTGAGGTGTCTGAGGAGATTTGGTATGTCACTGAAGACTCTCGTAAACTGCTATAGGCATACTGTGGAGAACATTCTGGCTGGTTGCATCACTGCCTGGTATGGAGGTGCCAACTCTCAGGACAAAAATAAACTCCAGAGGGCTTTTAACTTGGCCTGTGACATCACAGGCACCAGACTTCACTCCATCTTAAAAAGCAGCCTCTTTCCTCAAAGACCCCCACCACCCAGGCCATGCCCTCTTCTCTCTGCTACCATCGGGGAAAGAGTAAAGGAACCTAAAGACGAGCACTCAGCGGCACAAGGACAGCTTCTTCCCCGCTGCCTCCAGATTCCTGAATAATCAATGAGCTTACTTTTTGTGCACTATTATTGTTAGTATTTTAATTTTTTTATAGTCATATCATAAGATGGTTATAATATTTATGTTTGCATTATTATGCTGCCACAAAACACCGAATTTCATGACTTGTTTATGACAATAAATTCTGATCTTGGCCTGTGAGAATGGGGTCAGTCTGGATGATAGAAGGGGTAAGTCTGTGAAGGTGTGTGTCATGCAGGGAAGGGAGGCAGGAAAGGATCTTGGATCTGGAAGACAGGCGGGGAAGGTGTCGACCTAGAAAATGGTGGTGCAGCAGGTAGAGCTGTTGTCTCACAGTGCCAGAGACTTTAGTTCAGTCATCACCTCCAGGGTTGTATGTATGGAGATTGCATGTTAGATTCCTCAGGTGCTCTGGTTTCTTCCCCATTCCAAAGAGGTTTTTGGGGGTGAGGATTATGGTGAAAGGTGGTGGTGGTGGGCACTTGTGAAGGTGAACGGTTTTCAAAGGGACTGAAGATGGACAGATGTCAGTGGATGAAGTGGTGTCTTTTCAAGGAGAGTGGGAGGAGGGATACAAGTTTACATTATGTTACCCATCAACGATGAAGATTATACTACTGGATGGCAAAAATTAATTTTTTATTAATTGCAAACAGGCATCGGATTTTGTGGAAATTTTGCCTTTAATAAGCCGAGAAAATTAGGGAATTATTCGGAATGAGGCAATGGATGAGCAAATTACAGACTTTGTTCTGATGTAACACCTGGGAGGTGAAGGATGCCAGAGTCTATCGGCCGATGTTTATGGGCTCGATTGTGGCAATGAGCCACATCTCGCATGATAAAGGGGGGGTGATGCTATATTCTTTAGTGTCGCTAGGAGGGAATTCTACTATGAATATATGTCTATGAATGGAGTTGTATTGATGTTTTATTTTACTTTAGAGAATTGATTCAATACAGAATTTTAAATTGGATGATGGAAGAGATATGAGATTCTTAATGGATATATGATGATTAATTAGGATTAATATTAGATATATTGGAATTTAATATTTAAAATTGATTTGAAACATAAGATTTACATATTTGAATTTGTTATAATGTTTTGGTTTAAGTAATCTTTCTAGAACTTATTTTTAAATATCCATTCCAATTTTCCTTTTTTAAGTTTTTTTTTCAGTTTTTTTGGGGGGGAAATCTAGGTCTTTTTCTCTTTTTTTCTTAGGGTTTCTGGGGGGATTGGGTACATTTGGGGGAGGGTTCTTTTCTCTTTTTTTCTTTGTTTTCCTTTTTAAACTTGTAAAAGCCATGTATGATGATTAATTGTGAATGAAATGTATGTAATGTAATTGATTGTATGGCCTCTATAAATAAAAATAATTTTAAAAAAAGTAAAGAGGTAGCCAGGTGCAGTTTCCTCCCTTAATGTTACTATGTGTCTTTTTTTTAATGGTTGTATGCATTTGCAAATGTGTTTGACATATGAACTACTTTTCGAGCTAAATCATTGGAATAATTTCAAAGGATTGAGTTAGAAAGAAGTGAGATGCCCAGTAGTGTTATTTCTTTAAGAACAGGTGCCTTGTTTTCCAACAAAAAGTAAATAGCCAAGGATGGTTGAGGGCAGTTTGCCTTCCTGCCCATTCTGCTCTGGCATTGGAGGAGCCTGTGACTGATTAGGTGCTCAGACAAGCACATCTTAAACTGATAAACTGTAACTCTCCTATTACCAAATGGACCCACAGATTTGACCACAGGATTCCTCCCAGAGTGTTTGTCCAGTTGATACTGAACCAGAAAAGGGGGGGAGGGGGATGGGGAAGGGGAGGGGGAGTGAAGGTTGGGGAGAATACATTTCTTTACTATGAGGCAGGAATAGATATCAAAGCACTCTCCCAGTGAGGGGCTTGTTTCTCTCTAATGTATATGAAATAGATGATGGTGGATTTCATTTCAGGGCTGTGAAGAAATGCTGTTCTTTGCATCAAGGATGGAAAAGCAGGAGTAAAAACCTTGAACTACAAAGTCAAGTCCATTCTGATGTATTACCTAGTAGGTAAGGAGTGGACTGAGAATCCTGTTTAAATTCTCTGAGCTCAGCACAGTCTCTTTATAGTTTGAGTATTGATACCAGCTGGACTACATGCACACTGTTAACATACAGCCTGTGTACCCTGTCACTAGGCGCTTTCAAGCTGCCTTGTAAAATGGGGTGAACCGTGCAATTTGCCTAGTTAGTGCTCCAATCACAAGGCAGCTTGAAAGGATCTGACCTGGTCAGCGGGCTCCAAAATCAACCGGGTCCCTGACCTACCTCGGAGGTCGTCAGGGAACCCAGTTAAACTTACCTAGGTCACGTCCACTGGTGACTTGAAAACAAAACATACATACATACAAACAAACAAACATACACGTAAACACACACATACATAGGCATATACAAAAAAACACATAAACATAATCACATGCACACACAAGTGCACAAACATTAAAACATGACACGCAAAAACATAGACACCTAAAAACACACAAATATGCACACACACACACACACATACACACACACACACACACAATGCGCCAACAAGAAGACAGACACAAACACGCACAGAAAAACACACAAACATGCATGCACAAGCCCACATTCACTACAAAACACAGACAAAACCCATTCACAACACACTCAAAACACAAGCATTACAAGCAGACAAAACACACACAAAATGGTGTGGGACGATTGGTGAGGTGGTTAGTGTAAAGCTTTTACAGCACCAGCGATCGGGACCATGGTTCAATTCCTGTGCTGTCCGTAAGGAGTTTGTATGTTCTCCCCATGGGTTTTCCCTGAGGGCTCCATTTTCCTCCCAGCGTTCAAAGCGTACCAGGGGTGTGGTTAAATGGGTGTAAATTGGGCGGCATGGACTTGTGGGCCAAAATGGCCTTTTACCATGCTGTATGTCTAAATAAAAAAAAATCCCAAAAAACACACACACACACAGAGCGTGTACATTACACAAACACAAGGACACACACAGCCAAAGCCACTTACACAAACACACTCAAAAGCACACACACATAAAACACTCACACAGGCACAAAATCACAAACACAAGAACATGTACACAACACTCAAGCACACCCACATATACAAACACACACTCAAAAGTGCACAAAAAAACATACGCATATGCACAAAGACAAAACACACACACAAAAAAACATGCATAAACACAAAAGCATGCATGCAGAGAAACACACAAACAGACAAAAACACACATGCACAAAGACAAAACACACACACACACACACACACACACACACACACACACACACACACACACACACACACACACACAAACAAATATTATTTAGAAGTCAATCCTTAATTTGTAGTCAAGGGCAGTATCAGCGATTGCTGGTGCTAACAATGATTATTGATTCATTCTTCAAGTGATTTAGTAACTAAATTGTAGCCTTAAGTGTAATCAAGGACAATAACAATGATTATTGAGTCTCTCCTTCAAAGATTTTAATTCAAAAAAATCGGAGTAAAGGTCTTGATGTATTTTTTTGATGAGTTTATTCCACGATGTAATCCTATTTTCTGTAACAGTTGTTTGTCTGCAGCAAATAAGAATTTTCATGTGTATGGACATTGCAGACCAACATTTTCTAGGTCATTTTGCAAAACCATGGCAATTTGGCTGAGTACTTCTCTTTTCTACCCTTGCTCCACCAACATGACTTCCATAGCAGGTTTGCACACAATGACATTGTTCTTAACTCTCTAACCCATTTGGAGTGTTGTTATGGAACTTTGTGGTCTTAGTGCACCAATATTGTTTGGTCACATAGCATAATCAGCACTGGGCTGACCCAGGACCCCTACTAGGTAGGTACATCTTGAACCATGGAATGGGGTGTTCTCTCTGAGTCCATGTTTGTTATCTGATTGAACCGTAGAGCCATGTAGTGAGCCTTCTTTTCACCAATTTAACTTTGTCACAAAGAGTTTCAAAGACATTCAGGAAAACCTTTGTTTTTTTATGGAAAGCTTAATCTCTTTTGGGTGTATGGATGCTGTCAAACTCATATTCTCATTTAGTGCTCATTCCTGACCCTTCCCCATACTCCAGCTGGACTGAACCTCCCTCATCCCCAATTTCAACTTACATCTTTGCTCCATAATAGCCCCGGTTTGAGGTCCACCCTGATTACGCAAGACCACTGTTGACATTATTGTTCCAAAATGCTGTTCTCCAATCCATGGTTGAAGTACCATTCCTGATATGGCCCAAAGCGCTGCTTTCCAAGTCAAAAGTCAAGTCACCTTTATTTATACTATACTGGCATGGTAAAGACAAGATAGCATTTCTCCAAGACTATGGAGCATATTTACATAAATATAAGTTAGAATAGAAGTTAAACACATTGAAATATTAAGACATATACAGTAAAAGTTCACAGGACATTATCCACATATGTTCTGGGAATTCAGGAGCTTGTTGGCTTAGAGGAAAAAACTGTTGCCCAATCTGGATGCAAGGCCCCGAGTGCTACAATTGCCTTTTGCCTGCATCGAGTGTTGTAGATGGCCTTAAAGATAGGAAGATAGCTCCCAATGATCTTTTCCACTGCAGGGTCTTGCGGTCTGAGGTGGTACAGCTTCCATTCCCTGAGTACTCTCCTTCCAAATTCTCAGGCTCATTATCTTCATGGGGATCTAATTGTATTTCAAAGTTATTACAATTACAGCACAGAATTGTACTGCAATTGTGGCTTGGTTAGAATAGTGGTTGGTTAGCACAACACAATTATAGTGCCAGCAACCTGGGTTCAAATTCAGCATTGTCTGTAAGGAACGGCGCAGGAGTCAACAAACAATTCTATCATTGCTCTTGGGCCTGTGTTTGAAATTCAATGGCAGAGGAAGAAATTTTCATCTGTTTTTTAGCTGGTTTTATTTAGACTCTTTAAAGTTGTCACATGCAAATGATAAGCAGGTGGTATATTAGTTTCTCAGTACATCACTATGGCCATTGACTATGAGGTATTAAACTGTATGCTGATGGAAAATTAAGTCCAGCTCCCTTTGGACAAAATACTTCCTTCACTTAGGTGTCTCCTTTTGGTCCCTGCTTGAATCACAGGGTCTTACAATATTCTGGTTGCTCTATTCTGGTGTCCAAGATGGTAGCGCCCATGCTCGGCAGCAGCCATGAAGGATTTCAAGGCTGCAGGGAGAACAGACCAGCACAGGGCTCCAGAAACAGGAAGAACACCCCCCCCTCCCCACCACCCTTTGAGAAAGAGGAGAAGACACTACAGCAGCGAACCAGTGAGGGACCCACACAAGCTGCTGGCGACCTGCGGTCCAGGCTGTGGGCTGCTGGAGACTGGCTCATTGGAACCAGGTATCAGAGCCAGGATTCGAGAGGGTCCTGTGGGTAGGACCCAGGCGCTGAAAGCTTCCTGATCATGTTGGAGATTTGGATCTGAAGCTTGGGTTGCTGAGGAGTCTGTGCGAGCACTGGAGGCAAATCCTTGGACACTCAATGTTTCTGAGGGGTCTCTCTTTTGCTTCCCTTTCTCTCTTACTGTAAGGAGCACCGACCGGGTGACACTAATAGTTATTCTTTGTCTGCCTTACAGCAGGCAGAAGGCAATTTTGTGTAATATTACATGTTCTGTCTATTACATGACAAAAAAATCTTGAATCTTGATCGTGCTTATTTCAACAGCTTGCAGTCGATTGCAAATCTACTCATGAAGGAGCTAGTCATTCCCAAACATCAAACCAGTATTGAAATATCATTGAACTGCAACAAGGAATCTTTCAAGAATCAACTGGCTGCAAGATCAAAACATCACAATGGAGAAATGTTCAGTGCTTTAAAATAATACTTTCCAGTCCATTACTGCTGAAGGGCATTTCCTGCGGTTAGAACGGAAAAAATGTATCGTGCCAGTTCCACATTTCTTGATCCCATTGAATAATAGGCCAGATAATTTTGAAACATTTCTTGCATCAGTGGCAAATTCACCAGTCTTCCTTTAAAAAAAAGATGCCCCTAGCAGTGCTGCCACTAGGAAAGTGGGGAGTGGAGAAATAGCACTGCTCCACAGGGTGATGCCAATGGCTCTGTATAGGCTTTAAACAGCCTGTTAGAGGAGCCAACTTTTTTTTAACAACCTGGAATCACAGTGGTCTGTGCCCAAGATAGCAGTGCCTGTGTTGGGTAGCATACCAGGATGTGATTGTAGAGTCTGGAAGACCAGCAGACAGGGCAGGGCACCAGAAATGAGACCACCCACTGTCAAGGAGCAGACTGGGAGACAACCCCAAAGGAAGGTGATCACGGCAGTGGACCACCGAGGGGCTCAGTAGCTGAAGGAACCACACAGGCTGCTGGCAACTTGCGGTCGACGGGTTCATACCAAGCTGCGAGCTGCTGGAGTCAGATATTGGAACTTAGATTTGAGAGAGTGCTGAGGGCAAGATTAACTTATGAAGGTCCTTGGGTGCTGTAAGCTCTCTGATTTTAGAGGTTTGCATCTGGAGCTTGGGTTTGCTGGTGAATCGGCAGCCTCTGCAGTCTGCGAGTCTGCAGTAATGCTGGAGGTGAATCTTAGTGTCTGTGAAGAAAATCTAAAGGGTCTGGGCCAAGTGCAGGAAATTGCTTCTCCTTCTCTTATTATTGTGGGTGCTGGGCAACGCTTAATGGCAAGCAAAAGTTGAAGTATATTACATTTTTTGTATTATTACATGACAATAAAAGGAAACCTTTGAACCTTTGGAATCCTTCAGATAGCACTGCAAGATCACTCACGTGAATTATAGAATGGCTACAACACACAAGGGGGCCATTCAGCCCATCATCTAGAGCAACTCTCTAATCTCATCCACTAGTCATTTTCTCATACCCTTCCAAATATTTCTCCAACATACATTTACCCAATGCATCCATTCGGGCAGGTGGGTTTCAAGTTGAACTGCAGCACTTTGAGCCTCAGTACTTTGGTTTGAGGCATCTTTCCAGGTGGTGCGACTATGTCTTACAGGTTGGAAGTACACCCTCTGACACAAGGATACACTGACACAAGAGACTAACAATAGCATTTCATACTGCCTACCTAATCCATACAAGGTAACTCGTGCCTTCTCTTATCTTCACTGACTTTGTCAGCATTTGACCCTATTAGGCGATTAATTTGGAAATTAATTTGGAAATTAAGTTGGAAATAAAAATTGGAAAGGATGCAGAAGAAATTTACCTGATGTTACACAGGTTTAAGGGTTTAAGTTGTTATGCCCTGGACTGCAGAATGTATATAAGGTCCTGAGGGGCATGGATAAACTGAATGCTCACAGTTTTTGTTGCACAGTACATGATCCTCATACACAAATGCATAGGTTTAAGGTGGATTTTAGAGGGTACTTTTCACTCAGAGGAAAGATGCCAGAGGAAGCTAAAGAAGCAAGTATAATTACAATGTTCAAAAGATTCGTGGACAGAAATATAGATATGAAGGGTTTCGAAGGGTCTGGGCCTATTGCGACTAGAAGAGTCTGGGAAATTGCCACTAGGCCAGAATGCAATTTGGACTGCATTGAGTAAAGGAGTTGGGATGTTATGGTAAAATTCAGGGATTCAATTGTGCAGTGTATGAAGGTCTCAATAAAAGGTGTGAACATTTGTGGGTCACCCAATGCCAGAAATATACTGCATACTCTTGGATGGTGCAGCTGATAGAGCGTCAGAGACTCAGCTCGATCCTGACCTCTATGTGAAGTTGGCACATTCTTCCCCTGGATGGTCCGGTTATCACCCAAATCCAAAAGGCATGCTGGTTGGTAGGTTAACTGGCCACTATGAATTCTCCCTGGTAAGTAGATGAGGGAGAGTGTGTAGAGGAAGATGATGAGATCTTGAAGAGATTAAAAAAAAGATAATGTGTGATGTGTGTAAATGAATGGTTGGTGGTTAGTGCAGAATTACTGAGCTCAGTGACCTGTTTCTATGCTGTATGTGTCTATGACAATGGGATTATGATGTGCATTGATTTACAGTCCCTGAGGATGTCCTCTTGCTCCTGGTCTCAGCTCACACCATGCACAGAACCTATGCCTAAGGTCAGTTTCATGTGTGTTCATAAATGACCTGTGTCAGGAGGATCTTTTGGGAAGCAAAGTGCCTCATTTTGATTGTGACTAACAGTGGGAAGCAAAGTGCTTCATTTTGATTGTGACTAACAGTGAAGGTCAAGGTCTTGGAAGCTTTGTGGAGACTGCCCAATTTGAGTCATGGCTACAAAAGGACCAGGAGCGTTATGACCACAGCTCATATGGATGGACATTTCTTCAAAGGCAACGTAAGGAGAATTCTTGAGTCTGTAGCAGCCACAACTCCAGTCTTCTCATCAGTTCAACATTAATTCTGGGAATCAAATTTCAAAGGCCTCCATCACTGAATTTAAAAGACTGAACTGTCTCCTTAAAATGGTCCCTGAGCAAACTGTTACTTTAACTTGTTACTCACATGGCCTCTGTACCTGTGCCTTCAGGCATTTCCTCTCTCCTCAGATGTATCAAATTTGGGTACCTGCTGTCTTAAGCCTGCCAGTTCACAGTCAATCTCCCATACCTTGCAGGGTTTTATTAAATTTGTTCTTTTAAATTGACAGTCTCACTCAAATGAAAATGAACTTAAAATGTCTGTTTATCACCTTTGCCACTACCATTGCACCTTGTTGTTACTCCCCGTCTGTTATTTGAGGGGCTTCCCTTCAGTCTCAGCTCCTTAATACCTGATAATGAAAGGATTCTAAACCACAGCACCCTTGTGTTGGCTGCACCAAGCCTCAATGCCCCCTTCAGCACATACCTCTGCAGCCTTAAAGTGCCAGTTGGAAGCATTCCCTTACTGTCATCTCGTTTGCTGAAAGACCATTAGGTTTCGGGCAGACCAAAGTGTGACTTTCATTGAGTTAATAGTCTTCCAGCAGTTCTGACTCTGTATGGGTCCTGGGGAACAGCCTGAAAAATCAGAGAACCCTCTGTCATGCTGCTGCTGGAGATGCCACACACTTTTAGCAAATTCTGCAAAGAGGTACTTCATCACAGTCATCTTGGGGACAACGCGCATTGTGTGTGATATTTCTGTTGTACAGGAAGGATCTGACCAGGAGGGTCCTCTCACCGCCAGGCCATGATCCACTTGAAGAAAACCTGTTTTACACCTGACAGGATAAACTCTGAAAGTTTTGCACTGTTCATGGTTACCATCACCCCTCCCCCTCGATGATGGACATCTGACTGGTCAACATTGTACCAGGAGAAGGACTGTGAATGAATATCACACAGGTACCTGATGCACATGCTCTCCAAAAAGGACTTGGGGGAGAGAATCAGGAATTGGGTCCAACTGCTCTACATGTGCATCGGTGGTGCAGTTTAGATGAGTGGGGGGAGGGAGCAGACAGCTTTCCCATCAAGTCTGGAGCAAGATTGGGAGGAGTCACGTGATGGAGTAGTGGCCGGACGGTGAACTCCAGCCCTCTCCAGAAAAGTCGGGAAAAACAAAGGAAAACACAAAGGCACAGAAATAAAAGTTACAGAAAAGTGAGTATAAAGGTGGAAAGAAGATGGCGACAAAAAAAGAAAAATCGAAAGCAACGGTAAGAAGAGAGGAAGAGAAGACAAAGGAGGAAAAAGGTGAAGGCCTTACCTGTCCGAAGAGGCCCGCTGCGGAGAGAGAAACCCGCTCCCTCAGGTCGGTAAATAATGGACTACAAAAATGGCTCGCTGAGCCGAGTAAAAGTGCGCAACCGCGCATGCGCGAAGAATCGCGCATGCGCGATGTGAATGAAAAAAAACACACCGACGGGAGGGGGGACCAGCTGGGGAGTTGATCTCCACAGCCGGCAACGACAGCTGCAGAACACCTGCAGCAAGAAGAGACCACAGAAGACAATAAAAACAAGAAAGAAGAGGAGGAAAGGGCACCAAAGAAACAACAAATGGCCAACCCAGAGGAAGAAGAAGAGGAAGAGGAAGAGTACAGTGAAATAGAAGAAGAAAAGAAAGGCAAGATAAAGGATATACTTTCTCTTATTAAAGGATACATGGAGTCATTTAAAGAATGGCAAACACAGGAATTTAAGGATTTAAGAAAAAGAATAAACAACACAGAAGAGAAAATGAATAAAATAGAGATGACCTTAACAGAAATGGGAAAGAAAATGGACAAGATGGAAGAGCGGGCAGTAGCAGCAGAAATGGAGGTAGAAGACTTAAAAAAGAAATTGGAGGAATCTAATAAAAAAACTAAAGAGACACAAGAACTACTAGCTCAAAAAATAGATACAATGGAAAACCATAACAGAAGAAATAACATAAAGATAGTGGGCCTTAAGGAAGATGAAGAAGGCAAGAATATGAGGGAGCTTATAAAAGAGTGGATCCCTAAGACCCTAGGATGTCCAGAACTACAGCAAGAAATGGAAATAGAAAGGGCACATAGAGTATTGGCCTCTAAACCACAACCACAACAAAAACCAAGATCTATTGTAGTAAAATTCCTAAGATATACTACAAGAGAAAAGGTACTGGAGAAGACAATGGAAAAAGTAAAAGAGGGCAACAAACCACTGGAGTATAAAGGGCAAAAAATCTTCATTTATCCAGATATAAGTTTTGAACTCCTAAAGAAGAGAAAAGAGTTCAATACAGCAAAGGCGATTTTATGGAAGAAAGGGTATAAATTTATACTAAAGTATCCAGCGGTATTGAAAATATTTATTCCAGGACAACAAAACAGACTATTCTCGGATCCAGAAGAAGCACGAAAATTTGCAGAACAATTACAAAAATAGACTGAGGGAGGAAGACGGGTAATGAGAGCTAAAATGATCACGATGGATATGTATGTGGGTAAAGACAAAAATAGACTAAGGGATGAAGACGGGTAATGAGAGTAAAAATGATCACGATTGATATGTATGCGGGTAAAGAGGTATAAGAGTGAATAGAGATAATGTGCATACGTGAATGTATCTGTACTTAGAGGAAAATATAGATAGTATAGACAAGAATTAATAAGGGAAGGTAATGGAATAGAGAGAATAAGGAGGGAATTAAAAGAGTGACCTTTGTGACATATGAAAAGTGAAATCTTTTCTGGGGGGGGCGGGGTGGGGGGAAATAGCGGTCACTGCAAAATCAGTTGACGCTTGCGAGTGGATTCGCAAATCCAAATGGAGAGGGGAGATGTGGTTGTCCGACAAGGGATAAAGGACAACTCAGGAGGTGAAGGGGAGATTGGGGATAAATAAGATAGAAATAGGAGAATAAGGAAAATGTTGGATGTTGTAGGAATGTTGTCTTATAAAGAGTTGAAAATAAGAAAACAGAATTGGAAAAGGAGGAAAGGTAATGATGGAAAAACGGAAAGAGAAGATAAACAAAATATAAAAGGGCTACGCTGAACTATATGACTTTAAATAGTAAGGGAATACATAACCAAATTAAAAGGAAGAAACTACTAAATTTAAATGAATAAATGTATTCCATTAGAAAAAATAACATATAGGTTAAGAAATAATATTGAAATATTCGAACAAGTATAGGAGCCTTACATTAAATACAATAGCGAAAACCTACCGGGGACAAACATTACCTAAGTTGATGGAAGGAGAAGGAAAGAAAAGAATGGACTCAGTAGAATTTCTGGTGTATTTTTGTTGAATGACAAGATTGTCTGACTGGCTTAATGCAACCTAGATTGTATACCTAAAATGGATGAGGGGGGGGGGTGGGGGGGTGGCTTGGGAGGAGGGGGGGGGAGAAAAAGTCACTGTATATGTGTGAAAAAGAAATAGTGTATATCATGGCTAATGTGATTTATGGTGTGAAAAATAAAAAATTAAAAAAAAAAAAGTCTGGAGCAAGACTGAGGAGCCCCCAATCCCGTCATGTCTGCACATTGTGTAGAATCCTTACCTGGATCTATCAGGAAGGATACAGGTATTAGAAAGGTTATGATGTCAGGCAGAGGGAGCTCTCTGAAATGGCTGAACTGAGGGGCGTGGGGGGGTGGGGGGTGGAGGTAATCGTCCATCTGCTTCTGCACTGGTCTGCAAGAGGTCCTTGCTGCGGCTCATCCCAGGCACCTGTACAACAGAGAAATCTGATCAATGGGCTTTTCCCACTGAAACAAACTGAAGGAAACTCTCAATAAAAGACACTATAGGTCAGCCAGAGGGTGGTGAGTCTATGGAATTCATTGCCATAGACTGCTGTGGAGGCTGTTGTTGGACATATTTAAAGATTGATAGGTTTTTGATTAGTAAAGGCGTCAAAGATTATTGGGAGGAGGCAGGAAAATGGGTTGTAAGGTAAAATACATCAGCCATTATTTGAATGGCAGAGCAGACGATGGTCTGAATGGCCTAAATTTGCTTCTCTGTATGTGGCCTGTGGCTTGCGGGTCTTCCAGCACATCAAGATGTCCCGAAGTGAATGCTGCTACCTGACACATTCCAGGCTGCAGGAGTACGTGCTGAGGGACATTCTGAGCTCTGGTGCAGCCAAAGTCAGGGCTTTGCGGGCAAAGATCCTGCGGCCACTGGACTGACCCTGCGTGAAAACCCTTCAAACACCAGAGATCTAGTATTGCCCAAGGTGGGCCACATAGGTGGTGCTGTGTTACAGAACATCCTGACACTGAAGTGGCATGGAACAGATGACTGCTTGTGACTCAAGGCAAGGATCCCACACAGGTCAGTGCTGCTGGTGACTGCAGTTAAGGGACTTGCACCAGGTTGTCGACTGCTGGAGACTGACTTGAGCCTGGCTGAAAGGGGTACCGCGATGTATGAGGATGCCGAGAGCACTGAGGGGTTCCTGATCTTGTCAGAGGTTTGGACTGAATACACTGTTTTCTGTATTTTTTGTACAAAAATTTGTGAATAAAGTTAATTTTTGAAATAAAAAAATCCACCTGAACAGACAGATAAGACTATGCTACTGAAAGGCATCTCATACATACTGCATTGGAGTTTCAAAGGCTCATGATTTCCTTTATTGTCATGTAAAACAACAGAAAATGTGATATTACACAAAATTTCCTTTAGTCTACCGAAAGGCAGACCGAGATTTGCCATCAGCAGAAATTGCCGGGGGCCTCCTTTTCTCAGAGAAAGAGAAGCAAGAGAGAGTCCCACGAGAGTCACTGAGTGTCCATGGATTCACCTCCAGCGCTCCTGAGCCTCTGCAGCCCCATAGCTTTCAGTCCAAGCCTTCAGCAACCTGAGCTCCAGATCAAAACTTCTGACATGATCAGGAAGCCCTCAGCGTCCTTGGCACTCTCTCACATCTTGATACTGATAACTGTTACCCCTTTCAACCAGTTTCGAGCCAGTCTCCAGCTGTCTGTAGCCTGGTGTGAGTCCCTTTAACTAGAGTCACCAGCATCCCCAAGCCTGTGTGGGTTCCTCGCCTCAAGTCCAACAGCCTGCTGCCTGTGTGTCTTTCAGCCTCAGATCAGAGCAAAGTAGGTTCTATATCACAGCATTATAAGAAATATGTTAATGATAACAATGTTGGTAATGAGGTTATAATGATACACATAAATGCATACGCTCAGGTGTGACCGGTTGGGCTGGTAGAAGCACAGTTTGCACTCTGCACAGACCAGGCAATTTCTGGTCAGCATCCTGATGTTTTTGATGGAGTAGGAGAGATTACAGGCCTTGATGAAGTGAAAAAAATGGGTGATCCCAGGGTGCAGGGGCTGTTGTGCAGTGCCTGCAGGCAATCCATCTGCGCCCTGGCACTTGCCCTGAAACTGGGCGTCCGAGGGCTCATTGAGCTTTCCGGGCCAGTACAGTATGTTATAATTGTAGGCCACTTACTGCAGTCAAACAAATATTTTGTGAAAGAAAAACTCCAATAGTATACATCAAATAATAAATATAAAAGATAGACAAAAAATATTCAGTGTTAGAAAAAAAGGGGAGTTTCAAAAGTGCTGACAAGTCTTTTTGTGGTCCCGGAGCGGCTTATGGTTGGGGTAGTAAGGGAAGTGAGGGTCACTGGATAAAAATTATTCTTGAACCTAGGGATAAAAACATAAAAATGCTGGAGGAACTCAGGATGTAACGCAGCATTCATAGGAGGTAAAGGTACACAACCAGTGCTTCGGACCTGTGAGTCCTTCTTCAAAGTATGAGCAACATGCAGGAAGGGACCTGAATAAAAAAGATGGGGGAGAAGGGAAGATTGGGGGGGGGTGTGCGGGGTGGAAAAGGTTATGAATAGGAGGACAAGTGAGGAAATGTGGGAATTGATTGGGGAGAAGTGGCTCTGTGAATACAGAGCTGGAAGAAAGGAGATAGAGGGAAAGAGAGAGAGAGGAAAGGAAAAATAGGAGATGGGGAAGGGAATATATGGGGGAGGGGACTAATGGAAACCTGAGATGTCAATGTTAATGCCATCTGGTTGGAGGGTGCCCAGATGGAAGATGAGGTGTTGTTCCTCCACTGTGTGGTCCCAGTTTGGCAGGGCATGAGACCATGGACAGATATGTCGGCGTGGGAAGGAGGCGATGAACTGAAATGGGTGGCCACTGGGAGATCCCCAATTTTGCAGAGGATAGATCTAAGGCGCTGAACGAAGTGATCTCCCAGTCTGCATCCAGTCTCCATGATGTAGAGGAGACCACATGTCTTGGGTAAACTTATACCTCTCATTTTGTTTGTTTTAGATTGGTCACAGTGTTTGAGCTACCGAAAGAAAATAGACACACACACACCAAGAGCCATTCAGTTTATACAAATCTTTATTATTAAATCTAAAGCTGAATTCACACTACAACATGCAAACCCCTCCCAATTATACTTATCAATGCCTAGACTGGTCCCAACTGCCAAAGCAAGGTGATGACTGCACACTTGTAGTAAGTTGTCTGGGTGCCGGTAGCAGCTTCTCCACCTCCCCGGACCAGGACATTGGTTGGAATCTTGAAGTTCTTCTTGCTGAGAGATGTTGCCACCTCTTGGAGAGTCTCAATCTTCAGCAGTGGGACCATGGCTTATATTACTCAAAACTTGTTTACTTCAGATCTTATCTCTTTGAACAAATTATTTAATTATCTTCAAGGTCTCCTGACAGTCTGCGACCAACAAAAGACAACTGCATCTCTGGGCCTCATGGTGGAAGTTAGATAATGGATAATGTCTACTGATTCATATGCATCCCTGGGCCCCATGGTGGAATTTAGGTGTGTCTACTAAATATGCATCCTGGGCCTCATAGTGGAATTGAGATTATGTCTTCTGATGCAACTGCATCCCTTCTTTCATAAGCTAGTCTAAATCCTCCATTACATTCCACCCCTTGGTCGCAGCCTGTAACTTATGAGACCTTACAAGCATTTGAGTACAGAAGGAGCGAAAAAAAGAAACTAAAACTATAATAAGCACAAAAATAAGCAATAATGCGACCACCCAATGGAGAATATTGTGGCCCAATCCCCCAAATGTACCAGCTAACCATGAAAAAGGATTCCAATCAAGGCTCAAACTATCCTTGTGGGCCACAATACCCAGACACTGAAGCTCATGAACAGATTTTGAAACATGCTTAACAATATCAGATATATTAGTGGATACATTGGGCCGTGTCCCCCACGGGCAACTCCCTCAGAACGTCCTCAACATTATAAATCCAATTGCTGGCATCAAAGCAGCGGTCAAGCCAGATCAACAGGAGCACAAGATGGAGGACCTGGAACAAAGAAGCCTGACATTTGTCACTCATGATGCCGTAAGCGTTCAGTATTTAAACAAACTAAACCATCCTGTCCCTCAATAGCTACCCACTGAGTGTTACCCTGGGCAGGTGTCACTATTTCCCCTTTTACAGGAGGGCCACTACCTGTTGGTGCCACCCATACCTTTTGTCCGGCATTCTCTAGCTCAGGAATGGGGGGCAATGACTGTTTTTCCTCTGGAATAGGCTGTAGTTCAGAAGTGTGAAGAAGTCGGTGGAAAGGTGTACCTCCCTTCAAAGGGCGATGATTCAAATTGTCCACTGCCTGCTGCAGCACATGGCACCACCCCTTCAGGGTCCCCAGTGGTGTTAACAAGCGAATTTGTTCCTTCAGTAAGCCATTCGTTCGTTCAACTAACCCGGCAGCCTGTGGGTAATAAGGAATATGGTGGACCCATAAAATACTGTTGTCAGCTGCCCAATCATAGATTGCCTTCCCGGAGAAGTGCGAGCCATTATCAGACTGAATTTCCTCTGGTACATCATAACGAGAAATTAAATGGTTTAGTCCTTGGATAATGCTAGCTTGGTCAGACGTCTTGGTGGGAAAAGCAAAAACCAGGCCCGAAAAGGTGTCAACCATTACTAGGACGTAACGTTTACCCATACAGTCTGGCATGGGGCCTATGTAATCAATTTGCCAGACTGCAGCTGAGCGAGCTCCCCGTCTTATTCGGCCATGCGGACCAGGAGGATCGGTGCGGGACTTTACAAGCTGGCATGCTGGGCATGTATGCACGACCATGCGGACATTGTCCTTATGGACAGGTAAGGCATGTGTACGGGCCCACATAGCTGATCCCTTCCCCAAATGGCCACTCTGTTCATGTGCCCATCGAGCCAGGGGAACGGTATTGGTGCGGCTGATAGTGGCAAGCTGATCTGCTACTGTATTATGTTGTGCCATGTACATCGTCGGATTGGTATGGGCGTCAACGTGATATATGGTTATCTCACGATGATGGGAAGCATCCCACAACAGCTGCCACAACTGTTTGCCCCATACTGGGCGGTCATGTACCAGCCAGTCATTCTTTTGCCAATCAGGCATCCAACCACTAGTCCATTAGCCACAGCCCGGGAATCAGTAAACAAGCGAAGAGGGTGATCATGGGGGTCTAGTGGTAAAGTGACTGCCTTCAACTCAGCATACTGACTGGAGCCACCATCCCCCTCCTCCAATAAGTGAGTTCCTGACCTGGGATGGTAAGCCACCGCCTTCCATTTCTGCTTTCCTTGCACCCACCGGCTGCTACCATCAGTAAACCAGGCATCCTCTTGTTCTGCTTTCTGTACCATCTCTTCCGTGACCCCTTGGATCATCACATCATCAATATAATGGTGAATTGAGAGGGAAGGCGATACTGGCACCGTCTCCAAATCACGGGCAATTAGGTTGTGGCAAATAGTGGGAGAGTGTACATAGCCCTGAGGGAGGCAGGTGAAGGTATATTGACGCCCCTTCCAGGTAAAGGTGAACTGATCCTGTGAGACCTCAGCTATAAGAATACTGAAGAAGGCATTAGAGAGATCAATGACAGCATACCACGTTCCTGAGTTCCCAGTAGCAATGTTTTTAATAAGGGTAACAATGTCCAGAACTGCCGAAGCAAGTGGAGGGGCATGTTTGTTCAAAAAACGATAGTCAACTGTCATTCTCCAGGAGCCATCCGGCTTCTGGACCGGCCAAAAAGGGAAATTAAAGGGCGACGTTGAGAGCCTCACTACCCCTTCTTCTTGCAAAGCATCGATGGTGGCAGTAATCTCTTCCTGCCCCCCAGGAAGGCGCTATTGTGGAATGCATACTGGTTTTGGGGGTGGGGGAGGGAGGCACCATCACAGGATCCCACTTAGCCCAACCCACCACTAGTCTTTTTGTAATAGTCCGAATTCCAAATGCAAATCACCCTTGGCTAGTATTAAGGGCCGTACCGGCCAACATATTAATACCCAGGATAAACTCGTCAGTGGCAGCCACCAGGGCATGTAATCATATAGGGGAAGGGCCATCACCCACTGTGGCGCGGACTTTTATTTCCTTCCCCAGGGTGATCGCTCCTCCCATCCCCTCTATTCGAAATGTCAGTCCAGTCCAGAGGTCGGGTTTACTAGGAATCACCGAGTGCTCCGCACCGGTGTCGACCAAGGTCAAATATTGGCAGTCTTTACCCCCACCCCAATGGATTGTTAACAGTATGTAGGGCCACGGGTCCCCGTGTATCCGCCGTGTCTCAATAGAGTAGACACGGGGGCCCTGCCCACACCCTTATGCTTTAGTAGGGTTCGGGGGCTTCCAGGCCCACATGCCACTATTATCCATAAGAGCCTTTTTAACCATTTGTTGTATCTCATCATGGATAACTGGAGCAAGAGAAACTGGCTCGATAGGAGCAGCAGTGGGAGCAGAAGGCACAGTTGGGCCAGGAGGACTCAACAGCTGGGGAAGATGTTCCCCTGCCTTCCTCTTATAAAGGGCATAAAGGACTGCAGTAGGTTTCCCATCAATATCACTTTTAGGTACGCCTAACTTTAACAAGGTTAGAAAAAGGTCCTTTCTTGCCGGTCCGTTATTAGCAGCAGCCCCTCTCCCTTCATCCTGCTTGTCTGATTTAACCTGGGTTGTACGTGAGTGGATTTTACCTCCCAACTCTAATTCTCGAAGCCCAGATAAGGCATGCACCGCCTCAGACACAGGGTGCCCAATTAGCGGACTAGTTATGGACAGAACCATTCGCTGTACAGTGGGTTGGGCGGAACGAACCAATCTGGTATGCATTCCGGCCATGAATATCTCTTCATCAGGGCTCCCCCCATGTATCCACAGGCTCAAACGCCCTGCATACAAGGCAGAGGCCAGGGCCTGTTGACGAATTACTGCTATACCTTCCTCTGGGGTGCCCCAATTGTTCTGCAAATGTAAATCCCAATCTACTGGTGATGGGTATACTCGTAGCAGGGCATCCCCTAGAGTGGCAAGTAAGTAATCCATCTCTCTTCCTCTACCCCGCAGCTCAGCAGTGACCCGGGTATCAGTAGTCAATGTTCCTAATCCCAACAATTCCTCAGGGGTTAAATATACATTACCCCCACCTTGCTCCCAAACACGCAGGAGCCAGGCTGCCAGAGTTTCTCCCGCCTTTTGCCTAAATCGATCTCCAATGGCAGCCAGCTCTTTTACAGAGAAGTCACGGATCATTGACTGCTTCCGACCCCTGTTCCCACTTTGGCCCACAGGGTCCTTTGCCCAATGGACGGGACGAGGCCTAGGCCATCCCGTAGAGGGGGTAGGCCATAGAGCATAAGCAGGGGTTCGGATATTTTCCCCTGGGTCCACTTGGGAGATCGGGGTATCTATCCCTTCAATCTCTACCCTTATGTCATCCCCTCTTCCGTCTGTTTGGGAAGTCTGCTGCCTTATGGGGCGGGTGTGAACAGCAGGTGAAGAGAGCAGTATGTTAGGCACATGCTGAGGAGTATCTGCATTATTACCATGGTCATTATTCCAGATATTCCCGTCCCAATCATCAATTACATCAGGATCATCGCCATTCCTTATCATGGTACGAATATCATGGATGGGGTTCTACTCCATGCCTTTCTTTATCTGCACAGAGCTGCTGCCAGAGTTTAATATTACGGCAGATCGTTTGGACATGCTTATCCTCCCATTCTTTGGCTCGGTCCTGACTGGTGCGAACAATCTCGCTCATCATGGAACAGTGTTGTCGCATGGCTTCAAGCTCCTCCTCTAATTGCTCTCTCTTGTGCTGAGATTCTACTTCTCTTTGAACTAATTCTGCTTCACGCTGAATGGAGTGGCGTAAGGCTGTGGCTAGCAGCCAAAAACCGTCCATCAGCGTCCCCTTTTTACCAGGAAATTTACTTTCTCGAAGGAGAGTGGCAACCCGCTCTTCCAGAGGTGCACTTGATGGGTCTAACTTCTCATCCCAACTAATGGGTGGTCCCAACAAAGACAGGGTATTGGCCAACATGCCAATCCCATCGTCTTTGGAAGTTCATCCTGGAATCAAGAACTGCTCAGGGCTCACCTCTTTCTTTCGGCGAAACATCTTGAGACCATCCCTGCTCACAGCGCCAATTGTCTTGGGTAAACTTATACCTCTCATTTTGTTCGTTTTAGATTGGTCACAGTGTTTGAGCTACCGAAAAAAAATAGACACACACACCGAGAGCAGTTCAGTTTATACAAATGTTTATTACAAATTCAAAAGCTGAATTCACACTACAACATGCAAACCCTTCCCAATTATACTTATCAATGCCTGGACTGGTCCCAACTGCCAAAGCGAGGTGACGACTGCACACTTGTAGTAGGTTGTCTGGGCACCGGTAGCAACTTCTCCACCTCCCCGGACTGGGACGTTGGTTGGAATCTTGAAGTTCTTCTTCTTGCTGAGAGATGTTGCCACCTCTTGGAGAGTCTCAAACTTCAGCAGTGGGACCATGGCTTATATTACCCAAAAGTTGTTTACTTCAGATCTTATCTCTTTGAACAAATTATTTAATTATCTTCAAGGTCTCCTGACAGTCTGCAACTAACAAAAGACAACTGCATCTCTGGGCCTCATGGTGGAAGTTGGATAATGTCTACTGATTCATATCCATCCCTGGGCCCCATAGTGGAATTTAGATTATGTCTTCTGATGCAACTGCATCCCTTCTTGCATAAGCTGGTCTAAATCCTCCATTGCACCACAACATGAGCACTGAATGCAGGAGGTGACCCTTGCAGATTCGCAAGAGTTGTTTCACTTGGAAGGACTGTTTGGGGCCACGAATGGTGGTGAGGGAGGAGCTGTGACTGCAAGAAGAGATCTCCTGCAGTTACAAAGGTAGGTGCCAAGGGGGCGATTGGTGGGAAGGGGTAGTGGATGAGGGAGTCACGGAGGGAGCTGTGCTGAACTTTAGGCATCTGTATCTTTTTCCCAAAGATAGCATTGAGAAGACTTTGTAATCAAGTTATTGTTATCATTCTGAAGTTCCCAAGGCAATGCGCTATGCAACGAGAGAAAGTACAAAGAGTTCAGCACACCTCATAACAGAAATAATGACTTTAGGTGGGTGAAACCATTAAACAGTGCTAGACCCAAGGGCAAGGATCAGTTTGTTGTGGAGCAGTCAATGTTTGCCTGAATCGCATCCAGTGTGGAACCACTTATTGCGTGAGAAAGGAAGAAATTTAAGAATCAATGGTTTCAATGTTGCTGCATCCTCTGGAGCAGCCATTCTCAATGGCAGCCATATGCACCCCCCTTGCCCCCCAGGATCACAGCATATTTAAGGGGTGCGCCCGATTTGAAATCATAAAATATTTTTAAAAATTTTTTAATGTTGTCGGTGGGAGAGAGGTACAGATGAAACCAACTAACTTGGACTGGTTCACAGGGAAAGGGTCCATAAACTTTGAGCAGAGTCGTAAGGGGGCATAGCTGCTTTGGAGCTTGGAAAGAAGTGTAGGTTGGCCACTGTTTATATTTGTTGATGTACAATTTTTTTAAAAATCACTCTGTTGACTTTTGTTCTCAATGTACTGCAGAGATCCAATTTCAAGGGAATGATGCCATCAATGGCCTTGCTGAGGGGATTGTTTTTCACATAGGTCTAATGACTGCAGTCAGGCCGTCTGGCTATTCCTCAACTACCTCTCTGTATTTCTGCCACTCTTTCTGAAGCCCTTGAAGGTATTTAATCATTTTCCCACTGCACAGCCTTATCCCCTTAACCTTTGATGTCCTCGCTAATCAAGAACCCTTCTTTCTTAAATATGCCTACCCATCCACATCCTTTTGTCTGTTGGTCTGTACTTCTCCCCCAGCCCTTTTGAGCCTGAATGTTTTTTATTCATACGTGGAAGAAGGGCTCAGGCTCAAAACTTCTGTTATATATCTTTACCTCCAGGATACTGCAAGACCTACTGAGTTCCTCCAGAATTCCTGAGTTTTTACTATAATCACAAGCCCCTTTTCCACTGGCACCTTGTTCCAGGAATTAACAGGGAATTAACTGGAAAAGAATCCAGTGGAAAAAGAAAACAATCGGCAAGCCGGCATCAAATGATGTCAAATCACACTGGGGATTGACAGCCTCGATCCCTACTCGCTTCACTGGCGTTAGCTGACGTCAGCATGCCAATTAAACCAGTGGGAAAAGGACAGCAGAAATTCACCTGTTTCCAGTTTGATGTAGGTTCGCCTATCCCTGGGGATGAGTTGTGTTCAATGGAAAAGCAGTCGGTGTCCCAGTTAAAGATGGCCCAGTAGAAACAGCACAAAAAGCTTCCTATCCTGGGACACTGCACGTCTAATTAACTGGGATGGCAGTGGAAAAAGGGCTACAGCAATGGTTCTCAACCTTTTTCTTTCCACTCACATACCACTTTAAGTATTCCCTATGCCATAGGTGCTCTATGATTAGTAAGGGATTGGTTAAGGTGGTATGTGGGTGGAAAGAAAAAGTTTAAAAACCATTGTTTTAATCATACTTAATTGACTTGTTATGTGCACGGTTTCATAACTCCAAAGGAAATGGGTCAATAACAATTTTTCTCAAGCAAAATTTTTCAGTAACAATTGGGTCTAAAGCAGTGATTCTCAACCTTCCCTTCCCACACACATACCACCTTAATTAATCCCTTACTAATCACAGAGCACCGATGGCATAGGGATTACTTAAAGTAGTATGAGTGGAAAGAAAAAGATTGAGAACCACTGGGCTACAGCATCTCCAAGATTTTAGCGTTTCACTCCCAGGAGAATTTCTCCAGACATTGATCTTGGCTGTAACATCCCAAAATAAAATTCCCATTGAACATATCATTTATGGTTTTTAGACTGCAGGCATGTAATGGCACAATCAACAAAATTTGCTGTTACATGGTGATGCAATGATCAATCTCTCAGGAGACTATTGTGGAGAAACTAATAGGCTTTAATTCACTTGAGAACATAACATATCCCTACTGTTCAGCTGTCTTGCACTGAGATGCAGGGGGCTGAGGAACAGCCACTTTTATGTGGAGAGGGGGAGACCACTGGTACAATATGCATGTTTGACCAGATAATTATATATTAGAGTGGTTTTCCACATTCACCCCTAGTTTTTAAAAAGAGACCTGCGGGATGAAGTGAAACTTGCAAAGTTACACGTTTACAATTTAAAAGTCATAAATTCAGCCTATCAGGTCGTTCGCTGGGATCGTCGTAGAGCAGGTTGCGGCTGCAGTCCAGCAGCGGAGTCCTGGATGGTCTCGGGTGCCTGTTTGAATCCATCAGTATTGTGCTGGTGAGTGGGCACTGTGCCTGGTGTACCCTCCTTGGGGCAGAGGCAGGATACCAGAGGTTGGGTGCATCATGTGCGTTCAGTGATGAGGAGAATGATTAGCAGAAGTTTCCAGGGCCCCTGAGGAAGCCAAGTCCCTGATGGAAACGGTGTCCTCATGTCCATCCTGATGTGTCACATAGGCATTTTGGGGTTGGCATGGAGGAGGTGGACCCTTTCAACCAATAGGTCAGACTTATGGTTCCTCACATTCCTCCGAAGCAGAACAGGCCCCGGGAACATCAATCATATCGATAATGTGGTCCTTGTCGCAGATTTCCTGGGGAAGAAAAACATATGTTCGTGTGGTGTAGTGTAAGTGCCAGTGCACAGCAGGGACCTGATAGAGTGGAGGGCCTCTGGGAGAACCTTCGGTCAGTGGGAGACAGAGAGACCCTTTGATCGCAAGGCCAGGAGGACTGTCTTTCAGGCTGTAGCATTCTCACTCTCCACTTGCCCATGGGTTGTAACTAGTGGTCCTGCTCATGGCAATGCCTCTAGCCACAGGTACTGGTACAGCTCATCACTCATAAAAGAAGGCCCCTGGTCGCTGTGGATATAACTGGGGAAGCCAAATAGAGTGAAGAGGCTGCACAGGGCCTTGATGACTGTGGCAGTAGTCATGTCCAAGCAGGGGATGGCGAATGGAAAGTGGGAGTATTTGTCGATGATGTTAAGGAAGTATATGTTACAAGTTGGTGGTGGGCAGGGGTCCTTTAAAGTCAACACTGAGTCGCTCGAAGGGGCGAGTGGCTTTAATAAGTTGCCTGTCTGACTGGTATAAGTGCAGCTTGCACTCAGCACAAACCTGGCAGTGCTTTGTCACGGTCCTGATCTCGTCAAAGGAGTACGGCAGGTTGAATGCTTTGATGAAGTGAAAAAACCTGGTAACTCTGGGGTGACGGAGATTATTATGGAGGTTTTGCAGTCGGTTGATCTGGGTGCTGGAACACGTCCCATGGGATGCCGTCTGGTGGCTTGTTAAGTTTCCCCGGCTGATACAGGATGTTATAGTTATAGGTGGATAATTCTATTTTCTACCGCAGTATTTTATCGTTTTTGATTTTGCCCCGCTGTTGATTGTTGAACATGAATACTGTTTCATCTTGTATTCGTATGTGTGAGTTTTTAGACAACATATGGATGAAGGAATAGGCTCTTTACTTTAAAGTTGTTGTAAACAACACCATGAGGCATGCCATGAGGTTGTAAGCCTCCATTAAAGATCTAACATACTGCAATCTCCTGCTCTGGGTCAGCCCCTGCTGGCAGTCAAGTATAATTAAACAGCAGCTATAATCCTTAAGGCATTGCTAGATGCATTGCAACCATGATCTGGGGAGCCACCTCCAGCATACCTGCCAGCTTGACTGCTCTCCGCAAGCTGAATTCCCCTTGCTCCAAAAGTCTCCATCGTATGTAATTCGACCTGATACCTGGTTGTCCCGGATCCGGTCCTCTGATAACTCTGTGATTGACACGGCATTGCATTCACAGGCCTTGCTTGCATAGACAATGTTGATCTTACGCAGGTATTGCCCTTTGAGGATGTCCATGGCTTCCTGGTACGTTGTGGCATCCCTGATCATTGAGTACACCAGGGTGCCAACCCAGGATTGTAGTACTCGTACTTTATCAGTCTCTGATCGCACAATGATAGAGGACCTGCAGGAATGCCTCAAAAGAGCGCAGCCAGAATTTGAAATTGGTAGATGCCTCGGGCAGTTGAGGGTCGGTTTCCAGTTTTTCTAGTTTGAGGATCACCTCCATTTGTAGAAAACTTCAAGGGAATTAAATTGATGCACCATCAATCACTCAGGAGACTATTGTGGAGAAACCAATAGGCTTTAATTCACTTGAAAACTTAGCATATCCTTACTATTTGGCTGTCCTGCATTGAGTTGCAGGGAGCTGTGGAACAGCCACCTGTATACAGGAGCCTGTGGGGAGGGGCCACAGGTACAAATGGACAATAGGCATGCTTGACCAGATATTTATACATTTCATGGTTTACCACACATGGGCAGTCTAAAAAGGAAAGTGCAGGAAACTTTAGTCAATTCCTGCAACTGCGATTTATCCTGCAGGACCCCGACTACTTTTTGGGGGAAGCCTGCAGTCTAAATCACATGCAAAACTCACCTCATGAATCCGACATCCAGCTGATGACACAGGCCACAGCACTCCACGTAAAAGATGTGCAGTGTAAATGACCACAAGGTGAGTAATTATGTTAATTTATGTTAAAATTTTCTGACATTACCTGTCTAAAAAACACTACCACTGCTTCAGTGATAATTTACCTCTCACTCCTGGGCCTCCTTTTTCACATTTCCACCTGAAACGAGTCACAAAAGATTTATTTTAGTTTCAACAAAGAGTGTTAATCTGAAATGTTGGCTAACTATATCTACCCATGGATGTGGTGAAACACAAAAGTCCGCAGACGCTGTGATTGTAGTACAGGCACATGATCCTTTATCCGGACATCTAAAATCCGGAAAGCTCCAAAATCCGGCAAGTGGGAGGAGAGACAGCAGCGCAAGTCGGGCAGGCGAGATGGAGAGATAGGCAGCGTGAGTCGGGCGGGCGAGATGGAGAGACAGGCAGCGCAAGTCGGGCGGCAGAGAGACCGGCAGCACAAGTTGGGCGGGGGGAGACCGGCAGCACGAGTTGGGCGGGTGAAGGGGGGCGGTGAGACCAGCAGTGCAAGGTGGGCGGGTGAGAGGGGGGGAGACCGGCAGCACGAGTCGAGCGGGAGAGAGACCGGCAGCGTGAGTCGGGTGGATGAGAGACCGGCAGCGCGAGTCAGGTGGGCGAGGTGGGGGCGGGGGGGTAGATGGTAGCACGACTGGAAGGGGGTGGGGCTGGATACGACAGCAGACTTCGGGTGGGTTTAAATCTGGCTTTCCAAAATCTGGAAAAATCCGAAATTCGGGACACACTGTCCACCAAGGTTTCCGGATAAAGGATGTGTACCTGTAAAAGCACATAGAAATGCTGGAGGAACTCAGCTGATCTCACAGCATCCAATGGAGGTAAAGAAATATTACTGATGTTTTTGGCCTGAGCCCATTTTCAAGGTAGAAGCAAAAAACAGGAAGGCTCCTCCGCCTACCATTCTTCAGTCTTTATTCAGAACGGACACAGTGCTACCCTGTGAGGCCCAGCCACCAGTCTGATTGCGGTTGGCTCTGTACAGACTTTAAACGGCCTGCTGAAAGTACTGACGGTGGTTTATTTTAAAATTCTGCAACCGTGGGGTCTGGGCAAAAGATGGCAGTGCATATGATCGGCAGCGGCCATGAAAAGTTGCAGGCTCTGGGGAAGCAGAGGATTGGTGCAGGGCCTCCCCCACCCCATTTGGGAAGGAGAAGTAGAGGAGATGACCAATGGGATGGTGACCACGGCATCAGTCCAGTGAGGGGCTCTGAGGCTGAAGAACACACAGGCAGCAGGAAGTTAAAGGCGAGGAATCCACACAGGCTGTGGCTGCTGGCAACTGTAATAAAGGAACTCGATGAGGCTGCAGACTGCTGGAGACAGCCAGAGACTGGCTGAAGGAGTACCAGGTATTTGAACTGAAGGCTCTTTCATGCAAAGAAAAAGCCTGACTGCAAAGGCGGAGACTTACCCCTCTTGAATGCGCTATAGTCGACTGTAATCCCTCTTGGGGAAGGATAATCACCGCTCTGCTGCTCCACATGAATGTAGCGACTGGTTAGGGGTGGGCTGATGACATTATCAGCCCGTGACCCATCTCCCCACTCACCCCTCTCCCTCCATGACCCCTTAAGGTGGGGGCAATCAGCAGGAGCCATCTGGGCAGGACAGCTAGCGGGAGCCATCAGGCACCAGGGGCCGACGAGAGCTGTCAGGGGAGCGAGGACTGGCGAAAGCCATCAGGCAGCAGGGGCCAGTAGGAGCTATCAGGGCAGCGGAGGCAGGCGGAGGCTGTCAGGTAGCGGGAGCTGTCAGGCAGTAGGGGCTGTCAGGCAGCAGGAGCCGTCAGGAAGCAGGGCCTATCAGGATAGGAGCGGCCAGCGGGGGCCATCAGGGTAAGGGCAGCTGATGGTGGCCATCAGAGGGCGGCCGATGCGGGCTGTGACAGCCTCACCAGATCACTTCAGCCTTCAGGGCCGCTCTCTGCAGCTCAAAAGGTAGCAGAGCAATGGCTGTCTTCCCTAGCGGTTCCAGCTCCATAGGGGATTATGGGTAGGGAAGGCGGCCATTGCTCTGCCTCGTATTTATGATGGGTGGCGCTACAGCACCAGTCGCCCCTCCTCCATTGACTCTGGAGGGCACTACGAGGTGCCACTCAACATGAATGCGGCACAGGAGCAGCCTTTTGGGGCTACTCCATGAAAGGTAAGTTTTATGTTTTCCTTTCACACTTGTAGCCAGCGTGAAAGGGCCTTGAGATGCAAGAGGATGCTGAGGACCTTCTGATCGTGAGAGAGGTTTAGATCTGGAGCTTGAGTTGCCAATGGTTTGGACTGAAGTCTATGTTTCTCTGGAGGCTGTGGCATTGCTGGAAGTGAATCCATGGATACTCAGTGACTCTTAAGGGGATCTCTTTTGCTTCTCTTTCTCTGACTAAGGGGCGCCAGGCAATTTGTGCTGGGGATTCTTTGTCTGCCATATGGTAGACTAAAGGAAATTTTGAGTAATATCACAGTTTTGTTTTATTACATGACAATGAAGGAGTTGTACCGGCGGCTACACTGCTAACTGAAGGATCACACAACCAGACGGGTTGAGTTCAGTGAGCAAAACTGATTTATTGCAGGCTGCCTGGCTGGTCCTGGCTGAGAACCGCGCTGGGGGGCCCCGACGTCACCGGGGCGTTATGTGGGTTGCCAAGCGCGGGCTTCTGAGCCCGGTGCCGAGCTCGGGAGGAAACCCCTGAAGGCGCCATTTTGTCCGGCTGCCCTGCTGCATGCCTGACAAGCGGGGCCGGTTCGCCTGCCTAATGGTGTACCGCCACACAGCCCCCCCCCCCCCCCCCCCCCCGAACTGGTGCCAATGTCCTTTTTTGCCGGGCGGCCTCGCTTCTTGGGTTGGGCCACAACTACTGCCTCGGTGTGGTTGAGGTGGGCTGGCTTTAACCTGTCCAGCATAAACAGTTCCCTCTTACCCCTGATGACCAGTGTGAAAGTGGATCCTGAATGCTGGATGACTTTGTATGGCCCTTCGTATGATCTTTGTAGAGGTGCTGTGGACGGGCCCCTCCTGATAAAAACATACTCTGCGGAGTATAGCTCGCTGGGGACGTAAGAGGCCCGTGTGCCGTGTCTGGGCGGCGGTGGGGGTGTGAAGGAGTCCAACTGGGCTCAGAGGTGGGGAAGTAGACCGTGTGGTGACTGCTGGGGGTTGTGAGGTGTGTTGACGAACTCACCAGGTAGGGCTAGTGGTACACCATTGACCAGCTCGGCTGATGATGCGTGTAGGTCTTTGGGTGTCAAGCGGATGCCCAGGAGCACCCAAGGCAGCTCGTCCACCCAGTCGGGGCCGGTGAGGCGGGCCATAAGTGCTGATTTAAGGTGGCAGTGCAATCGCTCGACTAGCCCATTGGCCTATGGGTGTAGCTCGATCCATATGCAGGTCAGTGCGTGGGTGGACGAGCAGGGTAGCCTTCGCGAGGGCATCTTTCGTGGTTTCAAATGCCCTGCTGGCCTCTGGAGTCCAGGCGAGTGTCTTGTCTTTGGCCGCGATGAGGGTGAAGAGTGGCTGCATGATCCGCGCAGCGCCTGGAATGAAGCAGTTATAGCCGCAAACTCCTGTAGCCTCTTGAGGTTGTCTGGGCGTGGGAACTCCCTGACTGCAGCGACCTTCGTAGCGGCAGGTGTAGCTCCTTCGGCCATGATGGTATGGCCCAGGAACTGCATGGACTCTTTCCCAAAGTGGCATTTGGCCGGATTGATCATTAGGCCGAAATCGGCCATTCAGGAGAAGAGGGTGCGCAGGTGAGACTTGTGTTGTGCCTGGTCTCTGCTGGCGACAAGGATGTTGTCCAGGTAAATGAATACGAAATTCAAATCCCTGCCCACTGTGTCCATAAGGTGCTGGAAGGTCTGGATGGCATTCTTGAGCCCGAACAGCAAGCGTAGGAACTTGAACAAGCCGAAGGGGGTGATGATGGCCGTTTTGGGTATGTCCTCAGGGTGCACCAGAATTTGGTGATACCTGCACACCAGGTCGACCTTGGAGAATACCCTCACACCATGCAGGTTGGCCATAAAGTCCTGGATGTGAGGGATCGGGCAACGGTCAGGTACTGTCGCATCGTTAAGCCGTCGATAATTTCTGCAGGGGCGCGCTGGAGGCTTTTGGGACCAGGTGGAGTGGTGAGGCCTCTGGACTGTCAGAGCTTTGAATGATCCTCCACTCCTGCAGATGTGAGAACTCTTCCTTCACTATCTGGAGCTTATCCGGCGGGAGCCAACATGCTTGACATGAACCGGTGGGCCTCGGGTGGGGATGTAATGAAACACCCTGTGGTGTGGTGAGGCAGCGGAGAACTGCGGCTTGTGCAGGGACGGGAACTCGTCCAGGATACGCTGGAACTCGTCCTTGGGCATGCTGACCGTGGCCATCTGCGGCTGCTCTGTGCGGGAGGCATTGAGGCGAACGGATCGGAAGGTACAGGCATCTACCAGTCATCTACCTCAAATGTCGACCAGGAGTCTGTGGGCGAGGAGGAAACGGACACCCAGGATGACGGTTGGGAGGGACGAAACGGTGAACCTCCACGAGAACTTCCGCTGGCCGATCTGGAAGAGGACGGTCTTGTCTCCATACGTTCGGATCTCTGTCAAATAGGCTGAATGGAGGGGAGGTCCTCAAGGTCGGTTCCGGGACTCGATGGCTGTGGCCGTGATGATGCTGTTCTGGGCCCCGGTGTCAACAAGGAAGCGTCGGCCGCCAACTGAATCCTACAGGTATAGAAGGCTGTGTTCTTGGCCGGCCGCCGCAGCCATTAACAGCGGCCGGCCTGCTCATTTCCCTGGAATGAGCAGGGCTGTCGACACTTCCGAGCCTTGGCTCCTCAGTGCTGGTGGAAGAAGCAGAGGCCTGAAGGCAATGGCTTGCTTCTAGCTATGCTCTTTGAGGCCCCTGCAGGAGCTGGGTGTTCCACCGCAGCGCTAGAGGAAGGCTTGGCGTGGTCATGACCGTGACTCATAACCTTCTGGACTGCTGAGCCCTCCGGGAATTATTCGAGCCATAGCTCCTGAGCCTTGTGAGCGACCTTTCTAGAGTCGACGAAGCTCTCCTGGGACTGTAACAGCCGATTGTCAGGCAGATGGTCAAGGAAGATGTGCTCGAAGAGTGTGTAGTTGTGTGATCGCCCATGAGCGCAAACATCTCGTCCATCAACTCAATTGGAATTCTGTCCCCCAAGGCGTTGAGGTGCAGCTTTCGAGCAGCACGCTGATGCCTGGAGAGGCTGAGGGAGCCAGTGAGCACCTGCTTGATGGTCCCGTACTTACCTTCCACGGGTGGGTGCTGAACGAGGTGCAGCACTCGTTTGGCGGTGGCCTGGTCCAGGGCGACGACCACATGGTAAAACTTGGTCGAATCCGATTAAATCTGGCGGAGGTGAAACTGAGCCTCTGCGTGGCTGAACCAGGTCTCTGGCTCCTGAACCCAGAAGTTAGGAAGCTTGATGGCTATAGCGTTGATTGAAGGGTCGTTCATGTCGGGTTCAAAGACATTTGAACCTGTCGGGGTTACCAATTGTAGCGGTGGCTACACTGCTAACTGAAGGATCGCACAACCAGCCAGGTTGAGTTCAGTGAGCAAAACTGATTTATTGCAGGCTGCTTGGATGGTCTTATACTCCCAGCCCAGACCTGGCTGAGAACCGGGCTGGGGGGCCCTGACGTCACTGGGGCATCACGTGGGTCGCCAAGCGTGGGCTTCTGAGCCTGGTGCCAAGGTCGGGAGGAAACCCCCAACAGCGCCATTTTGGCTGGCTGCCCCGCCACATGCGTGACAAGCGGGGCCGGTTCGCCTGCCTAAAGGCGTACCACCACAGTCTTAAATCATGAGTGTTAAATGCAATCATGTTCCCAGGCAAGCAGGGCCCAGAAGGATCCCAGATTTCTGTACTTCAAATGTTACCATAAGGAAACAGGCTACCCATTGGCTCTCCAAGGGATATGCTAATGTAAAATGTCTACAGTCAAATGAAAATTTCCTGGCTATTTTCAATGAGCTGATGAATAAATGACAAAATATATAGTTCCTTTAAGGACTGCTTCCTGACAATATCTGCTTTATTGCAATGGATCCTGTGGAGCTGCACAGTCTTACTGCAGTTCACCAATACATGCCACTGGGTGGCAGTATATCACCAGAAATAGTGATACCACAGCCTTTAGTTTGAAGAAGATTGCTCACTATTCCACTGTTTCAATTTACTCTTGTTAATGCCTGGCCTCATCCCAACTGGAAATCCTGAATTGACTGGCTGGCCTCTGTTGGTAGCTTACCAGAGCCTATTGGAAAAATACAATCTGTATTTTTATTGTGTTATTTTGATATCTGGCCATTGCTGGTATGGGTCCTGATTGGTTGCATTACGACCTGGTTTGGTAATTCAAGTGTCCAGGAACTCAGAAAGCTGCAAACAGAGCCATGCCCTTCATGGGTTCTAGCTTCCCATCTATTGAACACAACAATGTGAGGTGTTGCCTCAAAAAGGTAGCCAACATCATAAAGGGCTCCTATCACCCTGATCAGAAACTCTTCTCACTGCTACCTTCGGGCAGAAGGGACAGAAGCCTGGTCCAGCAATTCTAGGCTGAAGAATTCCTTTTTTTCCTCAAGGCTATCATACTCTTGAACCTCCCCTTACTGCCCTGATCATAAACCACTCTGGGACCACAAAATCACCTGTCTGCCTAATTAAAACACCACTTTTTTCTTCTTAGAATCAGAATCAGAATTGATTGTCATGAACATGTTGCAAAATTTGTTGTTTTGCAGCTGCCTTTCAGGTGCAAAATTGCTATGTTACATTTTTTAAAAATTAGAACAAATGAAGAGAAAAATGAGGTAGTGTCTGTGGTTCATTGTCCATTCAGAAATCTGATGGTGGAGGGGAAAAAGCTGTTTTGTGCTGCTGGGTGTTCATCTTCAGGCTCCTGGACCTCCTTCCTGATGGCAGCAGAGTGAAGAGGGAATGGCCTATGTGGTGAGGGTCCTTGAGGATAGAAATTGCTTTCTTGAGACACTGCCTCTTGCAGATGTCCTTAATGGAGGGAAGACTGATGCCCATGATGGCAGTGGCCGAGTTCACAACTCTCTGCAGTCTTTTTCTGTCCTGAGCATTGGCACCACCCACCACCCCCCCCCCCCACCCCCCATACCAGACAGTGATGCAACCAGTAAGAATTCTCTCCTGTAGAAATTTGCAAGAGTCTTTGGTGACATACCAAATCTCCGCAAACTCCTCACAAAATATAGCTGTTGGCGAGCCTTCTTTGTGATTCCATCAACATGGAGGCCCCAGAATAGATCTTCAGAGATGTTGACACCCTGCAATTTGAAATTCTTGACCTTTTCCACTTTTGACCCCTTGACAAGGACCAGTTTGTGTTGATAATGTTGAAAGCAGTGCTGTAGTCAATGAAGAGCACCTGATATACATGTTACTGCTGTCTAGATGATCCAGGGCACTAACTGTGAATATTTATAATTTATCTTTTATATTTATTATGTTTTTCCATTACAGATAGCTTAATGCATACTATTGTCATTGGTTTAATTTTACAAAAGTAACTGTTTGGCTGCAGCAAGTAAAAGTTTTGGTACATATGTACATAGTACAATCTTCTTCAGCATGATGCTGAACCAAGCCATGAAAGACCCCAACAACGAAGACACTGTTTACATCCGGTACCGCACGGATGGCAGTCTCTTCAATCTGAGGCGCCTGCAAGCTCACACCAAGACACAAGAGAAACTTGTCCGTGAACTACTCTTTGCAGACGATGCCGCTTTAGTTGCCCATTCAGAGCCAGCTCTTCAGCGCTTGATGTCCTGCTTTGCGGAAACTGCCAAAATGTTTGGCCTGGAAGTCAGCCTGAAGAAAACTGAGGTCCTCCATTAGCCAGCTCCCCACCATGACTACCAGCCCCCCCACATCTCCATCGGGCACACAAAACTCAAATCGGTCAACCAGTTTACCTATCTCGGCTGCACCATTTCATCAGATGCAAGGATCGACAATGAGATAGACAACAGACTCGCCAAGGCAAATAGCGCCTTTGGAAGACTACACAAAAGAGTCTGGAAAAACAACCAACTGAAAAACCTCACAAAGATAAGCGTATACAGAGCCGTTGTCATACCCACACTCTTGTTCGGCTCCGAATCATGGGTCCTCTACCGGCATCACCTACGGCTCCTAGAACGCTTCCACCAGCGTTGTCTCCGCTCCATCCTCAACATCCATTGGAGCGCTTTCATCCCTAACGTCGAAGTACTCGAGATGGCAGAGGTCGACAGCATCGAGTCCACGCTGCTGAAGATCCAGCTGCGCTGGATGGGTCACGTCTCCAGAATGGAGGACCATCGCCTTCCCAAGATCGTGTTATATGGCGAGCTCTCCACTGGCCACCGTGACAGAGGTGCACCAAAGAAAAGGTACAAGGACTGCCTAAAGAAATCTCTTGGTGCCTGCCACATTGACCACCGCCAGTGGGCTGATATCGCCTCAAACTGTGCATCTTGGCGCCTCACAGTTTGGCGGGCAGCAACCTCCTTTGAAGAAGACCGCAGAGCCCACCTCACTGACAAAAGGAAAAGGAGGAAAAACCCAACACCCAACCCCAACCAACCAATTTTCCCCTGCAGCCGCTGCAACCGTGTCTGCCTGTCCCGCATCGGACTTGTCAGCCACAAACGAGCCTGCAGCTGACGTGGACTTTTACCCCCTCCATAAATCTTCGTCCGCGAAACCAAGCCAAAGAAAGACAATGTGTATGCAATCATTAAACACCATATAGGGAGGCTTGACATCTGGAAGATATCAAGGATCAACCTCACTGTCATTGGACCTGAGGACATAAGAGTGCCCTATATGAAGAACATTGTTGAACGAGATGGGTTCATACTGGATTCAACCTCACTGTCATTGGACCAGAGTCACGTGGGGACCAGAGTGCCCTCTGTGAAGAACATTGTTGAACAAGATGGGTTCATACTGGATTCAACCTCACTGTCATTGGACCAGAGTCACGTGGGGACCAGAGTGCCCTCTGTGAAGAACATTATTGAATAAGATGGGTTCATACTGGATTCAACCTCACTGTCATTGGACCAGAGTCACGTGGGGACCAGGGTGCCCTCTGTGAAGAACATTGTTGAATGAGATGGGTTCAAACTGGATTCAAATTTGGGATTCCATTTGCCCAATCATTTCAAGTTCAAGTTCATTTATCATCTGATTGTACAAGTTCAAGCCAATGAAGCAGCATTCTCTGGTCCTCAGCACAAAAACATGCAAACACACACACAGACATAACACATATACAGACAGGTGATACATATGCATTACATATATACATTGAAAATTTCAATCTTCTTCAGCATGAGCCCACCTCACTGACAAAAGGCAAAGGAGGAAAAACCCAACACCCAACCCCAACCAACCAATTTTCCCCTGCAACCGCTGCAACCGTGTCTGCCTGTCCCGCATCGGACTTGTCAGCCACAAACGAGCCTGCAGCTGACGTGGACTTTTTACCCCCTCCATAAATCTTCGTCCGCGAAGCCAAGCCAAAGAAGACTTATATACATATATAAAAATAAATAATTATTGTTAAAGAAATAGTAGAGTCATGAAAGGTTTGTATGAGCAGTTCATTCAGTTGTTCAGCATTTTCACTGCCTGTGGGAAGAAGCTGTTTCTCAGCCTGGTGGTGCTCGCTCTGATACTCCTGTATCTCTTTTTTGATGGGTGTAGCTGGAAGATGCTGTGTGGGGGAGGTGTGATGATTTTGTGAGCCTCTTCAATCAACAATCCCAGTATATCACATCAATGTGGTGGGGTGGGGGGGGGGGGGTTTGAAATCCAGTGATCTTCTCTGCCACTCTTATGGTCCTGTGGTTTGACCACTGATCCATTTCTCTGCAGTAGCCATAACACACACTGGGATGCAGCCGGCCAAGTCGCTCTCGATAGAAGGTTGACAAGGTGAAGGCCGGTAGCCTTGCTCACCTCAGTCTTCCTAGGAAGTACAGTTGTTGATGTGCCTTCCTGGCAAATGAGGAGATGTTACATGCCCAGGGTAGATCACTTCTTAAGTGGACTCTGAGGAACTTGGTGCTCTGTACTCTCTCCACTCCTTAGCTATTAACGTGTAGTGGAGGGGACTTTCCCTGGTCTTCCTGAAGTCCATGATGGAGGACCCACAGCTGTGAGGATAAGAGTCAAAACAACAATCCCAGAGCCCATGGTGATCACCACACTCCCATCTACACTCACCCCATGCTTTACTCTCCCCTCATTCTCATCAGCTTCCCCCAGCTTCTACCACTCGCCTCTTTGGCTTGGCTTCGCGGACGAAGATTAATGGAGGGGTAATGTCCACGTCAGCTGCAGGCTCATTTGTGGCTGACAAGTCCGATGCAGGACAGGCAGACACGGTTGCAGCGGTTGCAAGGGAAAATTGGTTGGTTGGGGTTGGGTGTTGGGTTTTTCCTCCTTTGTCTTTTGTCAGTGAGGTGGGCTCTGCGGTCTTCTTCAAAGGAAGTTGCTGCCCGCCGAACTGTGAGATGCCAAGATGCACGGTTTGAGGCGATATCAGCCCACTGGCGGTGGTCAATGTGGCAGGCACCAAGAGATTTCTTTAGGCAGTCCTTGTACCTCTTCTTTGGTGCACCTCTGTCTCGGTGGCCAGTGGAGAGCTCGCCATAGAACACAATCTTGGGAAGGCGATGGTCCTCCATTCTGGAGACGTGACCTACCCAGCGCAGTTGGATCTTCAGCAGCGTGGATTCGATGCTGTCGGCCTCTGCCATCTCGAGTACTTCGATGTTAGGGATGAAGTCGCTCCAATGAATGTTGAGGATGGAGCGGAGACAACGCTGGTGGAAGCGTTCTAGGAGCTGTAGGTGATGCCGGTAGAAGACCCATGATTCGGAGCCGAACAGGAGTGTGGGTATGACAATGGCTCTGTATACGCTAATCTTTGTGAGGTTTTTCAGTTGGTTGTTTTTCCAGACTCTTTTGTGTAGTCTTCCAAAGGCGCTATTTGCCCCGTTGTCGATCCTTGCATCCGATGAAATGGTGCAGCCGAGATAGGTAAACTGGTTTTTCCGTTTTGAGTTTTGTGTGCCTGATGGAGATGTGGGAGGGCTGGTAGTCATGGTGGGGAGCTGGCTGATGGAGGACCTCAGTTTTCTTCACGCTGACTTCCAGGCCAAACATTTTGGCAGTTTCCGCAAAACAGGACATCAAGCGCTGAAGAGCTGGCTCTGAATGGGCAATTAAAGCGGCATTGTCTGCAAAGAGTAGTTCACGGACAAGTTGCTCTTGTGTTTTGGTGTGAGCTTGCAGGCGCCTCAGATTGAAGAGACTGCAATCCGTGCGGTACCGGATGTAAACAGCGTCTTCATTGTTGAGGTCTTTCATGGCTCACCAATTAACCTACCGATCTACACATGTTTAGAATGCAGGAAGACACAATTAGGGAGAATGAGTAAAATCCACACAAATAACACCCGAGGTCAGGACCAGACTTCAGATCTGGCATCCCATATTAACTTTCTGCATCAGAACGGCATGAAATTACAAACCGAGGTAGACTAGACTATGACTGGTGCCAGTCAGAGTTGGTGGACAGTACCCACAAGTGGAACTGTGAAGGCCCTGGAGATCCCTGTTCATTAGCAGAAAGTCCACATTCACCTTGTCTTCTGGGGATGGGCAAAGGGATCAGCAATCCCCTCAATCTTCAGAGGGGAAGATACACAGGGTGAAGAACCCCAGATCACTCAGGAGGATGAGGGGCTGATGGAGAGAAGCTACAGGGAGTTAACACCCCTGGGATGCAGGAGGCAGGAGGCAGGTAATTGGGGGGGACCATCAGGAGAAGGAAAGGAATAGGTACTCAGTACAGGGCACCCCTGTGCCCACTCCCCTAAATAAGTTACATCATTCTGGACACAATAGATGGAGAATTGACCATCTAGGGCAGGGGTTTCAAACTCAAATTCACGGAGGGCCAAAATTAAAAACTTGGACTAAGTCGAGGGCCGAACTAAATATTTATTGAAAATTTTCAACAACATCTGCATGTTTTCTCTTCTTTCAACATGTGTAATGTTAAACTTTTTCTTATTAAAATAAATGTTTAATAATAGTTATGGATAAACTCTTTCATTGTCATTGTCATTGGGCCATTTCCTTTAGCGTCTGAAACCGTGCACATGACGGGTCAATGAGGGATGATTAAAGCAGTGGTCTTCAAACTTTTTCTTTCCACCCACAGACCACCTTAAGCAATCCCTTACTAATCACAGAGCACTAATGGCACAGGACGCGAGTGGAAAGAAAAAGGTTGAGAACTGTTGTATTGTGGTAACTCCACATCTGATTAGGTTAATTGTTAGGCAAGTGGTCAGAGAAGGACCCCCCCCCCCACCCCAAGAAAGGCTTAAATCACAGGAACAAAATAAGCTTCCGACTCACTGCTCCCAATCTTACACACAGTCCTGATGTGGAATGTGGGGTCGCAGCTCCACGTTCACCCGAGTTCAGGTGCTGTGTGTGTGGAGTTTGTACGCTCTCCCCTTGTCTTGGACCAACAGGTCGGTCGCCTGACGAAGGCACCCAAAGCCCCCGTTGAAACGCCGCCGTCCGGGGCGGTGGAGGAATTGGCTGAGAAGAGTGCGTTGCTCCCACCCCCCTCCCATGGTTGGAGAGGGATTAAACTGCGATCTCACGGCGCCGGGCTCGTCTCCAACAAAAGGAACGGGAGGCAGGGTCCACCGCGTACAGAGCAAGGGGGGAAGGCATCGCCAACGAGACGTTCGGTCCGGCGTCGCCGCTGAAGCGCAGACCCAGCGAGGATGGTCCCCAACTCCAGCCACGTCTGTATGTCCGGGAGCCGGGCGGGCTGAGTGCGGCGCTCTGATCCCCGGGATTCGGGACTCTGAGATCCCTCCACACCTCCGGCGTCTTCATTTTCACCTTCAGTGTGCATGCGATATACTGGCGCGGCGGCCAGCGGGCCAACTCTAATATATATTTAATCTGATCTTGCGGGCCAAATATAATTAGGGCCAGAGTTTGACATGTGTGATCTAGGGCATAACCACAGCAGCCAGGTTGGTGGCACTAAGTCTGGCTGTGGCTCAGAAGGGAAGGGGGGAGAGGGGAGAAGATTGATTAAGCTAGGGCTTCTCTCTTTGGAGTGATGAAGAATGAGGCAACATAATAGAGGTATATGATATTATGAGGTATGGGTAGGGTGGATAGCCAGCACCTTTTCCCCAGGGTAGCCATGGCCAATACCAGAAGACATTGGTATAAAGTGAATTTAAATTTAACTTTTGTTAAAATTTAGACATACAGCACAGTAACAGGCTCATCCAGCCCATGAGTTCATGCTGCCCCAATTACACACATTAACCTCCAACCCCTGGTACATTTTGAAGGGTAGGAGGAATCCAGAGCCCCATGGGAAAAACCCATGCAGACATGGAGAGAATGTACAAACTCCTTACAGACAGCGTGGGATTGTGAGTGGAGGAAAGTTTAGGGAAGATGTTAGAAGTAAGTTTTTTTTTGCATAGTGAGTTGTGAGTGCCTGGAATGCATTGCCAGGGGTTGTGGCGGAAGTTGGTACAATAGTGATATTCAAAAGAATCTTAGGCATATGGCTGCAAAATAAATAAGAGGGTTAAGGGTGTGAGGTTAGGAAGGGTTCAATAGATGGGAGTAAGTTTATATGGGGTCAGCACAACATGGTGGACAGAAGGAGCTGCACTGTGCTGTGCTATACCATGTTCTAGAATAGATTTACAGGCATTAAGGCGATAGATAGCTGTGGGTATAGTGGTGAAAGTGGAGCCAACTCCAATCTCATCCATGATCTCTCTAAATGATAGAGCAGCCTAAGGGGTCAGACTGACTCGTCCTGCTGCTCTCTCACCTTAGGGCATAGAACATTACAGCACAGTGTTGTGCCGACCCATATGCTCATTAAAAAAATACTAAACCCACCCTACCCCGTCACCCTCTATTTTCCTTTTATCCATGTGCCTGTCTAGGAATCTGTTAAATGCCCTTAATGTTCCAGCCTCCACCACCATCCCGGCAAGGCATTCCACGCACCCACAACTCTCTGTGTATAAAACCTTACCCCTGATGTCTCCCCTAAACTTCCCTCCCTTCACTTTGTACATATGTCCTCTGATATTTGCTATTCCTGCCCTGGGAAACAGGTGCTGCCTCTCCACCCTATCTGTGCCTCTCATAATCTTGAAGACCCCTATCAAGTCTCCTCTTATCCTTCTTCACTCCAAAGCAAAAATTTGCAGCTCTGCTAACCTTGCCACATAAGACTTGTTTCCCAATCCAGGCAACATTGTGGTAAATCTCCTCTGCACATTCTCCATAGCTTCCACATCCTTCCTATAATGAGGTGATCACAACTGAACACAATATTCCAAGTGTGGTCTTACCAGAGATTTGTAGAGTTGCAACATGATCTCTCAACTCCTAAACTTAATTCCCTATTAGTGAACCCCAGTATCCCATAGTCATTCTTTTTTTAATATTTTATTTATATTTTCATACAAGCTTGAACAGCTGTATACATTGTTAGTGCCATTCTGGCAGCTCGTATTCAAATTTACATACACTCCATTCTCATTATTGACTGCATACACAAGCTCGCGTCTTTTCCAGTTCCCCCCATATCTCACACAGGACAGCTCATTCAGACTTTGAACAACCACAGAAAACTTTACACCAGGATAATAAATAATAATTATGGAACAAGGATTGTTGTTGCTTGGTGGTTGATCAACGGGCCGATATATATTTCTGACTTTCCTTGATCGGGATTAGTGCAAGGGAGAGGACACCACGGCAGGGAATGGGGGAAATCAAACACTGCCATACGCCTATGTGGCACATATACAGCTGCCAAATCCTTCAAAAAGTGTCATATTTGTTTCTCATATTATGTTATCTTCTCCAGGGGGAACTCAGCTCTGCATTTCCATATTCCATCATTCAATACTAAGACTAGAGTCGGGCTTCCAAGTTGCCGCAATGCACTTCCTGACCACTGTCAAGATGATTAACACAAATTGGTTTTGAAATTTGGACAGCTTCATTGTAAGCCTTATGTCCATTATGTTTCCCAACAGGAACAACTATGGGACCTGTGGGAATCATTTACCTCTAATTTCCTCTAGGACTTGGCCTACTTCTTCCCAAAAGGGCCTCACCTTGGCACATGGCCAGATTGCATGCACGAACGTCCCAGTCGCCAAGCCACATCTGAAACAATGATCTGAGAGTTCTGGTTTTGACCTGTTTCTTTTCTGTGAAGCTAGATACAGCTGGTGCAAGAAATTATATTGCACCAACCTGTACCTTGCATTGATGACCGTGATCATGCTGTCCTGACATAAGTCGGACCAGCATCCCTCATCAATTACATTGCCCAAGTCCAACTCCCATCTTTCTCTCAATCTCTGGAGGCCTGGTTTGGGTCCATCCGACTGGAGCAGGAAACACATTGCTGAAATGAATATTGTTCCACTCCCCCTTCGAATCATGGTCCCTATGGCACTGCACTGAGGTAGGATCATACTTGGACCCAATATGACCTGTAAAAAAGAACTTTTTTGAAGATAGCAATGGAATGTCTGATTTGGCAAGTCATATTTGTTTTTGAGTTGCTCAAACGACATTAATTGCCCCTGCTTGTAACAGTCGCCTATGCACCTGATGCCATTATGGCGCCAGGTTTCCAGGATCTTGTTACCTACTGTTAATGGTATTAATTTATTAGGAGTCATGGCATTTTTGGGGACAGCCCCACTTTGATGTTTAAATATTGGTTAATTTTGTTCCAGATATTAATCACTTATTTTAATATGGGGCTGCCTTTCTTTCCTGACAGCAATTTAGTGTCCCATTTATAAATAAAGTCCTCTGCTATCCTCTCGACCACCAGGTGTCCAGGATCAATTTGTGCCCAGGATGGTACACCTCCTCCCTGGAAGACAGAGGTCATGTATCTTGATTGAGCTGCCCAATAGTATTTTTTAAAGTTTAGCATCCTCAATCCGCCTAGACTGTAGTCCATGTTAATTTTTCCACAGAGACCTTTGCCACCTTACCATTCCAGAGAAACATCCTGACCTTGTGTAGCAGCTGCTTGAAGAAACTCTGGGGCAACGGCACAGGCAATGCCTAAAAAATCTTTTTTTTTTTAAATTTTTTTATTTTTCACGCTATGAACCAGACTGACCAAAATACACACCGACATTTTCCTCTTGAATATACACAGTGTCATTTTCTCCCCTTTTTCCCCCCTCCCTCCCCTCCCTCCCTCACCCCCCCCTCCCCACTCACTCAACGTTCAACATATATGATGCATTAAACCCATTAAACAATGTCATCACACACTGGGTCAGTTCATTTCGTCTTCTTCTCCTTCTGTCATTTTAGGCGGTGGAGGTCCGTGGTAGGACTTCTCTATTGTGTTCCATGTACGGTTCCCAAATTTGTTTGAATACTGTGATGTTATTTCTTAAATTATATGTTATTTTTTCCAATGGAATACATTTATTCATTTCTATGTACCATTGCTGTATTCTCAGGCTATCTTCTAATTTCCAGGTTGACATAACACATTTTTTTTGCTACAGCTAAGGCTATCATAATAAATTTTTTTTGTGCTCCATCCAGCTCGAGTCCAAGTTCTTCTTATATTACTAAGAAGAAAGATCTCTGTTTTTTTTGGTATGTTGCTTTTTGTGATTTTATTTATACCTGGTTTAGATCTTCCCAAAACGTTCTCACTTTCTCACATGCCCAAATTGCATGTACTATTGTTCCCGTTTCCTTCTTACAGCAAAAACATCTGTCTGATACTGTTGGGTCCCATTTATTTAACTTTTGGGGCGTGGTGTATAGCCTGTGTAGCCAATTATATTGTATCATGCGTAACCTCATGTTTATTGTATTTCTCATAGTTCCAGAGCATAGCTTTTCCCATGTTTCATTCTTTATCTTTATGTTTAGATCTTGTTCCCATTTTTGTTTAGGTTTACAGCTTGTTTCCTCGTTCTCTTTTTCTTGCAGTTTGATGTACGTGTTTGTTATAAATCTTTTAATTATCATTGTGTCTGTAATCACATATTCAAAATTGCTTCCTTCTGGTAACCTCAGACTGCTTCCCAATTTATCCTTCAAGTAGGTTTTCAGTTGGTGGTATGCAAACATTGTACCGTGAGTTATACCATATTTGTCCTTCATTTGTTCAAAAGATAATAATTTATTTCCTGAAAAACAATTTTCTATTCTTTTGATCCCTTTTCTCTCCCATTCTCTAAAGGAAAGGTTATCTATTGTGAAAGGGATTAGTTGATTTTGTGTCAATATTAATTTTGGTAGTTGATAATTTGATTTATTCCTTTCTACGTGAATCTTCTTCCAAATTTGACCAGATGATGCAGTACTGGTGAATTCCTATGTTGCACCAACTTTTCATCCCACTTATATAGTATATGCTCAGGTACCTTCTCCCCTATTTTATCTAGCTCTAATCTGATCCAATCTGGTTTTTCCCTTGTTTGATAAAAATCTGATAGGTATCTTAATTGAGCTGCTCTATAATAATTCTTAAAGTTTGGTAGTTGTAAGCCTCCTTGTTTGTACCATTCTGTTAACTTATCTAGTGCTATCCTCGGTTTCCCCCCTTTCCATAAGAATTTCCTTATAATTTTCTTTAGCTCCTTGAAGAATTTCTCTGTTAGGTGAATTGGTAATGATTGAAATAGGTATTGTATCCTTGGGAAGATGTTCATTTTAATACAGTTTATCCTTCCTATCAGTGTTAGTGGTGTTTTTCCAGTGCTCTAAGTCGTCTTGTAATTTTTTCATTAATGGCTGATAATTTAGTTTATATAGATGGTCAGATACAGGTTGTGGATCACACCTCAGTACGCTGACTCATCATTATTCCTAATAAGGCCCACCATTGTCGTGTCGTCAGCGACCTTGATGATGCGGTTCGAGCTGTGTTTTGCTGCATAGTCACAGTCAGAATGAACAGCACTGGACTAAGCCCACTGCCCTGGGGGGCCCCATGCTCAGTGTGATGATATTGGAGGTGCTGTTTCCAATCCGAACTGCCTGAGGTTTCCCTGACAGAAAGTCAAGAATCCAATTGCAGAGAGAGGTGTTTAGACCCAGCAGGCTCAACTTCCCTCTCAGGTAGTGTGATATGATTGTGTTGAATGCTGAACTGAAGTCAATAAACAGCATTTGAACATATGTGCCCTTATTTTCCAGGAGGGTAAGAGCTAGATGGAGGGCAGTGGTAATGGTATCATCTGTAGAGCAGTTGGATCTATATGTGAACTGCAGGGGGTCCAATGACGGGAGGACAGCAGGAGCTTGATGTGCCCCATGATGAGCCTCTCGAAGCACTTCATGAGGTGGCAACTCCAGTGTCACACACATGGAAGGGAAGCATTACATCTAGGAAGAAGGATAGGGAATGGGAATGCATTCCAATGGTCAGATTTTTAGAGGAGCAGAAGGATACTGGTGTCTATGTGAGCCTATCTTTGAAAGGGAGATGGGATGGAGGTGCAAAATAAAAGTAAAACCAGGATTGATATCTAGTGGTGTTACAAATAAAGAAAATTATTTGGGAAATTATTGTGGAATATATGCAATACCTCAGCAGGAAGAGAGGCAGGGTGGAGAGTTGCAGATCATGGGTGTAGTATCTTGGTGGTAGAATTAACAGACTAATATTCAGAGATCTGGTAATGAATGTTTAACTGGAAAGTTTAAACTCCATTAATTTAATAATTTGGGGATGAAAACTTGGGATCACTAATCGTGACTCTGATACTACAGGGTTGGCATCCAAATATATTCCATTTACACATCTTCTCTCCTGACCCAGTCTGGTCTGTTCAAGTTTAGTTTGAACCATTCTCTGGAAACCGTCCATTTCAGAGCCAATTCAGAATACTCTTGATGCTCCTGTGAGCGAACAAATAAGGAAGATTTTGGAGCCCAATGGCAGAAGTAAGCATGAGGATGATTCACCGGGAAGGTAGAGGGATTGAAAGGTTACAATCTCACCCTGAGGAAATCTGGTTCCTGAAGAGAAGTCATTGAATTCATTGAAGATTAACTGGGAGCAGATGCTTATGGAGTCGGAAGAGGCAGAAATGGGGAGAGAACAGCTTAAGAAAAAGATTGATGTTGGAAAATCAAGTAAGTCAAATACCCCAAATGTCTGCTGAAACTAAGACAATGGAAAACAAATTACATTGTTGCCTTAATTAAAGGGCTAATAAAGAAGAACAATCAGAACACGATGACAGGTTGCGGAAATTTAGATCATGTCAGAAGAGATGGGCTGAAGAGCGTGTTTCTATACATTAGAATATAGAACAGTTCGGCGTCAAATTTTGTGCTCACCTATATAATCCTACTAAATATAAAGGTGGTATCAGTGACAAAACCCCCAATGAATTCACTTGACTTAACTTTTCTTTCTTTTCCTCAGCCTTGATGAAGGGCCCAAACTGAAATGTTGATTGACCAACCAAGATGTTGTCTGACCTGATAAGTCTCTCCAGTTCGCTTTGTTTGTTCATTTCTTAACAGAGGGCCTCCTGGCAGAGTCAATCTCTTTTCAAATTCAAATTTAAAACCACAATAAAGATACTTCACGGACTACACTGGCTTATCTCAGCCAGAAGCACACACTGTAACAAAGGTTACAGTACAGAGTGGACAAACTCGTTACACTCGGTGTTCTTGACAGTGAGTCCTCATCCAGACCTGCTCATGGGGAATCAGTGCAGGATGTGGGGACTTTCAGATCACTGTGAAGCTATTATTAGCTGACAGACTTGGGCTGGGTACAGGTCAGGCATGTGTGGTGCCGGTGAAGGATTAACCACGGCTCTCTATTCACGGTGTATCTGTGTTTAAATTTTTGTGGCTATAATGTGTATGATGATAGCACCCTATGTGCTGGTGACCAGTAGATGTACAGAACAAGTTCCTCTCCAAATCACATGACAGTATTAATGCTACATAATACATTCTAGATTTCCTGGGCTCAGACCTGAAACATTGGCTACGTATGGATGTTGTGTGACCTGCTGACTTTCTCCAGGACTTTTGTGCAAGTATATTGTAGCTTCAGTTCTGTTATCCTGTCCTTGTTGAAATGCAACCCCTTAACACTGCACTATTGTTCTTTATCTCATTTAATAAAGCTTCGGCTCAGGTTAGATGAAGGCAGCTTTGTGACTACGAAGTTGCATGCAGTGTCCACTTCATCCAAAGTCCAGCTCCATTTCCAAAGACAACTACCTGTTTACACCAGATTAGCACCACCTAGACCCTGACCTTGTTGCACAATCCCTTCAACACTCTGACCAGACAATGTGATATCAGCTGTGATCTCTGTGCTCTGTATCTGTCTCATCAACCGCCTTTGGAGCTTGCCTGACTCCAGACTCTACCCCTGGATGCCGTTTATAGCAGGAATTAAGTAGAATACACACACACACACACACACACACACACACACACACACACACACACACACACACACACACACATGTATATATATATATATGCAATAATTTTGTCCTGTGTGAGAAATTTATTATGCGTGTGCCCCATGATCCAGACAAACACTGTTTTGACTGGTTCATGCAGATGATAATAAATTTGAACTTGAAATTAACATTTTTCATTTTGATTAATTTTGTACTTTGTTAAATCAGGTCCCATTTCATTGAAGACATGTCACTTCCTTCTCTGTCTTTATTATCTTTCTGGACTTTTCTCAAATCCAGGAAAAAAAATTGCCCTCAACAAATTAATCCAAGCACGTTGGATTTAGGTCACATCTCAAAATGATATTCCCCTTCCGCCCCTTCTCATGGCCATTGCAATCCATCCCTGCACCTGCTTGACCCACATTTCACTTTTGGGAAGTGGGGTGCTTTAGATTCAGTGCACTGAGATACGGTGAGAGCTTTCTTTTACGTGTTGTACAAAGATGGGGAAAGAGTTTCTACGCTCCAGTGCCATTTTACAAAAAAGAACAGGAGGAGAAAAACAGGGAAGTTTTTGTGTAGCATGGTTAGCATAGCAGTTTGCGGAACACTATTGCAGTGCCAGTGACCCAGGTTGAAATCCAGCGCCACCTGCAAGGAGTTTGCATGATCTCCCCATGACCTGCATGGGTTTTCTATGAGTACGGGCTTGTAGGCCGGAAGGGACTATTACTGTATTGTATGTTCAAATTAAAACATTAAAATAAAGTTCCTTCAGAGTCAGGCAGTAGTTCGGGACCCTCTGATGCAGGTGCCTCTACCCCGTGACTGCCACGGCCTTTGCCCCTGCCATGCTTATTGCCACTTATTCTCGTGGCTCCCACATATTCTCCAGTGGAGAGGGACTTTACTGGATGGAATCAGTGGGAAGGGAATACACAAGCTCATGGCCAGATGTCCATTGACTGAGGGTGCTTTTTCTTCCACTTCCCTGTACTGACTAATCATCATTGTTTTTGATGCACCATCAATGACTCCAAAAGACTGAAGTTGAACAAAGTGATAGGCTTTTATTAGCTTTAGAACAAAGGCACATTCATGCTGCTTGACTGTTCTGCACTGGGGAGGAGGCTGTGGAACAGTCACCTTTACTCTGGAGCCTATGGAAGGAGCCACAGGTACAGTCAGCTAATGGGTGTGCCTTAACAGATAGTATACAGTAGTTTACCAAAGTATTCATCGGGTTATGACGCCATTGCCCAACAGTATCTTCACACAACACCTGCTGCAGTTGATGCTCACACACCACCTTATGCCATGATTAACAGGCCTTTGGGAAGCTTTTTACAGACTTCCACACAACACAGAAAAACAAAGGGATCTCAGAGTACAATACAGCAATGGCTAAAGATTGCTTTAATTAGATTGCTGGATATAATATGCAGTTTTGATCCTTAATTTTACCTTCCTCAGAAAACCTAAACTAGAAATCTGATTGGACACATTTTCCACAGTTAAGTATAAAGTAAGATCTTGTACTGTAGGTGCAGAATCTGACTCGCTGCCAAACATTTTAGGATGGTCCTGGGATCTACTAAAAACCTCTCAAAATAATATTGGTGCTGGTGGAGCAAGGCAGGGTCATTCCCACCCAGGACAATCTGGACAAGATGGCAGGTTTCCTTCCCTTGATTTGGTGGGTTGGTGCAACAGGTCCCATACCAAGATGTGATGGAACTAATCAGGATACTGTCTATCATGGATCTATAAAAATTGGTGAGGGACATTGTGAAAATGCAAATTTCTTTGGGCTTCTCGGGATGTTGAGCTATTGGTGCACTTTCTTGGCCAAGGCACCAGTGTGATTGGATGAGGACAAGTGGTTGGTGATATTTACTCTGCACCTGAGCATCGTTGGAGTGCACTCCACTCCACTTCCTAAAGTTGATGTCCAGTCCCCTTATCTTGATGAGAATGAGGGAGAAGTTGTTGCCTTGTCATCATGCTACTAGGCTCCCTATCTCTCTCAAGGGACATGGCTGCCTAGGTAAGCAGTGATAATCAAGATCAGACATATTTGGGAACCTTCATTATCTCCGGTCACCTGGCTCATGTGTCATGTTGTAGAGTGGTTAATTATTTAAGTGGAAATCAATAAATGTTACTGCTCCTTTGGATTATTTAAAATATCCTTTACATTACAGATAGAGAAAGGGATGGACAATGTTATGAATGAATGTGCACCAACTTTTGCTCAATTCAGATAAGCTTGGTCCCTTTAAAATTGGTGTTGTTTTTGCATTGATGGCCATAGAAACAAATAAATAAATAAACACACCAACATACAGTGAAAGAGCCTACAATGCCTTGTGGTTATTGCATAGTCTTCTGGTCCCACCCAAAACTCAATATTATTTTTTTAATTTAAATTATAAATATTTTAAATTTTAATTTTTAAAAATTTAGACATACAGCATTTAATTTAGACATGTCATTTCGGCTCACGAGTCCATGCCTCCCAATTTACACCCAATTAACCTACAACACTTGGTACATTTTTGAATGGTGGGAGGAAACCGGAGACCCCGGGGTATACCCATGAATATACAGGGAGAATGTACAAACTCCTTACAGACAGCGTGGGATTCAAACCCTGGTCCCAATTGCTGACGCTGTAAAGATGGTGTGCTAACTACTACATTAACCATGGTGCCAGGCTCATTAAAGTGGAAAGGAAACTGAAAATTATAATTTCAGCAATTGTAATTCTTTCTCCTCTCATCCCTGAGGTAATCCAAACCAGTCAAAGAGGTCACTGCTTCCAATGAATGATTTACGACTTATCGCCAGGCCCAGAAGTCGAGCAGTTCAAAGAATTTGCATGGCCACAAGAGGCAACAGTTATCCATCTGATCCCAGGACCCACTATTTTGGAGACATTACCATTTCTGGTATGCAAATCAGTTTTTTTTGTCACCAATTTTGCAATTATGATTGGGCAAACTACAAAACATAATATAAACCAACAGCTAATTTTTTTAATGATCTTTTTGCCTCTCTTAAAAGACCTATCCCCATCCCATCCTCATCATGTAACCTATCAGTCTCAATAATATTTAAGTTTAATTCTCTTGCTCAGTGTTAGTTTTGGTGCAGTTATTTTATAGTGAAGCATCTTGTAATGACTAATAACATTAATGACTTAATATAAATGTAACCTGATTTTTTTCTAAAGGCGGGAAGTTCATTACTAGGATCCCGATTTATCTTGATGGTGCTTTAGACAAATTTGATTTCCACACAGAACATTGTGCTGTTTGCCACATTGACACTCAGTGTACTTCATGAAGTGGGATTAAGCAATCGATTCTTGTTTCCACAGCTACCAATGGACTGTCATATTTGTCAGTACTCTGTGGTTCTATCATAAATTCCAGCAAGCAGAATCAGGTTTTCATTTTGACACTGGCAGAGAGCCACACTGTGGAAAACAATGAAAGTTTTCTTTGAAAACCAAATCCTGTTTAACTGCTGTTCATCACCTCCCTGCTCAAGGGGAAAGCTGCATTTACTAGTAAGGATGCAATTGGCCTCTGTGTCCACACTCCTGGCCTACAAAGAAACGATGAAGGCTCCCCTTCAAGCCACACAATATTTTGGCTTGGATATATACTGCTATTCCATCAACAGCATAGGTGCTAAATCCTTAAACTTCATGTGCAACCACTTGGGGATAACTTTTACACTTGGAATTGTGTTCAGTTCTGGTCATCTCTTACAGGAAGGATGTGGAAGCTTTGGAGAGGGTGCAGAGCAGATTTACCAGATCATTTTCTGGACTGGAGAACATTCTTATAGGCAACATTAACAGAGCTTCTCTCTTTGGAGTGAAGAAGGATGAAAGGTGACTTAATAGAGGTCTACAAGATTATGAGAGGCATAGATATGGTGGACAGCCAGTGTCAAAATGAAAACCTGGTTCTGCTTGCTGGAATTTTTCCTGGGATGACAGTAGCAAACACCAGAGGACATCTGTATAAGGCGATAGAGTGAGAGGAGTGTAGTGATCTGTATATATGTATATACTGCTGCTGCTCTGTACATAAGTGGCTGGCCTGTTCACTGATAACTTGACCTCATGTAACCCCGACTCCTGTGACCTGGCCATAAAGGTCAACTTCCCTGGCCCCTTCCTTTTATTCGAGCACATGGATTTGGGCCAGCCGAAATCTAATGTGTATTAAAGCCTATCATTCCTCACTTAGTCTTTAGAGTCATTGATAGTGTGTATCAGTTTAATACACATTAACTTTCCACATGGGATGGACAAGCTGCTGAGGACCGCCTCAAAATTGATCCACTGACACCCGGAGCTGCCGAATGGTACAAGCAGTGGATCACATGCTTCACAAACTTCCTTGAAGTCGCAGCAGGCCTAGTGGACTTGAATGAAAAGAAACTCAAGGTCCTGCAAGCTAGAGTTGGCCACCGAGCGTACCTGGCAATCCGGAGCTGCACAACCTACCCAGAGGCCATGGCTGAGCTCTACAACCTCTACTGACCCCAGGTGAACAAAGTATACTCACAGTATCGCCTGGCCTCGAGGAGACAGCAATCCAGCGAGTCCATGGATGAGTTCCTCCAAGTGCTGTATGACCTGGGGATAGACTACTGGGGTACTGCAACACCTCCCATGTTTGTAGCCCAGTGTGTGGAGGAGCTGGTCCGAGATGCCTGCATGGCTGGAGTGAGGTCGAGGGGGACAAACTGCCCCTGAAGAGAGCCTTCTAGCTAGCCAGGACCCTTGGCCCAACACAATGGTGGTGAGATCACCAGTAAGAACGGGGCTTCCATGTGCGGACAATGGGCGCCACCATGTTGGGAGCCAGCATCATGGACAGCCTCTGCGATAGCAAGCCACAACCCCACCGCAGCCGCCGCCGCAATTGGATACCTGAGGTACCACTACTGCGGCCAGCTGAAGCACCCCAGACGACTGTCCATCTAAGGAGGTGACCTGCTCGGGGTGTGGAAAGAAAGGGGATTACCAACGTGTCTGTAAGTCAGTCAAACCCTCCCAAGTGAGCAACGTGTCACTCTCGTCACGTCCAGCCCCAAACGGCTCAGCCATGTGCATGACCCAGGAGTTGTCATATTACCCAGCGTCTCCTCCGCCTTCCTGGGTGACGTTATCTCCACCTTCTGCTGCCCGCTCGATGTCATATCCTCCTTCTTCCTCTGATGCGACAACGTGGTCAACATGGAGGCTGCTATCTTACCAGTCAGGCTTCCCTTCTGACAGCAATGACAACAACCCGATCCTGGCTTCCATGATCTTGAACCAATGCAGACCTCATCCGATCGTCCATTGATAATGGAGATCGAGGTAAACAGAAAAAGAACGAGCTGCCTGTTCGATAGTGGGAGCACAGAAAGCTTTATCCACCCAAAAACTCTCTCTGGCAGACCCACGAGCGGCACCATCTCTATGGCTGCAAAGGAATAATCCGCAGAGATCTGGGGGTACTGTGTAACGTCATTAACGATGGAACATGAATGCTATGATAACTTTCATTTACTTGTGAAGCCATAGCTCTGTGCACTGATACTCCTGGGCCTCAACTTCCAGAGCCAGTTTAAGGGTGTAATGATGGCGTTCAGAGGACCGCAGCCACCATAACAGTACACAACTCCCCTCCTCCCGACAGCCGGCCCCCACCTGTGGCCTCTCCCCCCTCCGCATTTTCCCTCTATCACTATTCGAGAGCCTGACCCCAGACTAATTGGTAGTGCAAAAAATAAAGTGTAATCAGCGTAAAACATGTAAAGAAACAAAGAACTTAAAGAGATAACGAATGTAAACAAACTGACTGTGCAATACAGAGAGAGCAAAAAGAAAATCAATAAAGTGCACAAGTAAGACTCCTTAAATGAGTCTCTGATTGAGTTTGTTGTTGAAGAGTCTGTTGGTGGAGGGGTAGCAGCTGTTTCTGAACCTGGTGGATGAATTTTATGGCACCTATACCTCTTTCCTGATGGCAGCAGCAAGAGTAGAGCGTGTTCTTGGTGATGTGGGTCTTTGATGATTTCTGCTGCTCTTCGATGGCAGCGTTTCCTATAGATGTAGTGGGGAAGTTTTTGCCTGTGATGTCCTGGGCTGTGCCTGCTACTTTTGGAGGGCCTTACGACAGGGGTATTGGTGTTCCCCTACCAGACTGTGATGCAGCCAGTCAGCACATTTTCCACCACATCTCTGTAGAAATTTGTCAGGGTTTCTGGTGTCATGTCAAACCTCCACGAACATCTGAGGAAGTAGAAGTGCTGACGTGCTTTCTTCATGATGCCATTGGTGTGTAGGTCCAAGAAAGATCTCCGAGATAGTGACTCCCAAGAACTTAAATTTGCTCACTCTCTCCACCTCTGATCCCCCTAATGATCACTGGATTGTATACCTCTGGCTTTCCTTTCCTGAAGTCAACAATCAGCTCCTTAGTTTTGGTGACATTGAGTGCAAGGTTGTTGTTGGTGCACCATTCAGCCAAGTTTTCAACCTCCATCCTTTATGTTGACTCAGCCCCTTCCTTTATACAACTCACTACCATGGTATCATCGGCAAATTTGTGAATCATGTTATTGTCGTACTGAGCCACACAGCCATAGGTGAAAAGTGAATAGAGCAGGGGGCTAAAAACACAGCCCTGTGGTGCTCTTGTACTGATGGAGATTGTGGAGGAGAAGTTCTTACCAATCTTCACTGATTGCGGTCTGGAGATGAGGAAATCCATGATCCAATTATACAATGGGGGGTTAATTCTCAAGTCTTGAAGTTTACAGATCAGTTTTGAGGGGTTTATGATATTAAATGCTGAACTGTAGTCGATAAAGAGCATCCTAATGAATGCATTTTTGCTGTCCAGATGTTCCAAGGCTTTATATAGACCCAATGAGATGGCATTCGCCAGAGATCTGATACTACGGTAGGCGAACTGGAAAGGATCCATGCCATTGCTCAGATAGGAGCTAATATTCTTCATCACCAGCCTTTCAGAACACATCATCACTGTTGATGTAAGTGCTTCTGGTCGATAGTCGTTAAGGCAGGTTACTACATTCTTCTTAGGCACCGGTTTGAAACAGATGGATACCATGTCCTGCTGGAGTGAGATTTTGAAGATATCCATGAATAGCTTGGTAATTTGGTCAGCACAGATGTTTAATACACAGCCAGGTACTCCATCCGGGCAGGATGCTTTCCTCCGATTCACTCTGCTGAAGGGATCCTCAGATACGGACAGGATGGGATCATCAGGGGACGTGAGGATGCAGAGGGTTTATTCTTCACTGTTACTGTCATCAAATTGTGCATAGACAGCGTTGAGTTCCTCTGAGAAAGAAGCTTTGCCGTTTGCTATGTTACCGGATTTGGTTTTGTAACACGTTATGGCATTATGGTATACTGTTTCATTATTCAATAAACCTTTACAGTAATGTATATGCAGTAGTACTGTATCTTCTAATCTTCACATTTGATATGTTTATTAAACCATATTTTATCAGTTTGTGAAATAACATCATGAATATTTATTATCTTTTTAATCCAATTAATTGATTAATGCTGTTGTTTTTTTTTTTGTTTTTGCAGTTTTGTGTTTAAACAAAGTATCTGTCCAACCGCATCAAGTAAGAATTTCATTGCATATGTTATTTGTTCAATGTACATGACAATAAACCTATCATGTTGAGAGAGAGAGAGAGAGAGAGAGAGAGGGAGAGAAAGAGAGAGAGAGAGAGAGAGAGAGAGCAGTGTCCGAAGATTATAATATGGATTATTTGTGCTTTTTTAATGCACACAAATTATGGAAATACAGTTAGATAACTCAAGTAATTGCTTCTGGAAGAAATTGCCTCAGTTAAGATAAATGACTGACACTTCAGTAAGTGGTTCATCTCAGTGTAGCTGACGTTTATCTGTTGTCAATGACATCTGACATCATGCAGCTTGCATATCCTGTAATGCTGGCAGAACCCAGTGATCCTTCCTGATCATTCAGTACCACATGCAGAGCTTGCAGTGAGATGGCAATGAAAGGATCAGAGGCATCACCACAATATCTTGCACACAGCATCAGCGCTGAAAGATCAGCATTGCAGAATATAGTTCATTGAAGCCCCCTTCATGGTCTCTCTGTGCAGATCAGTCCTGTGTTCACACCTCCTTGACTAGCCCACACTAGTGACATGGAAGTTGACCAGATCAGATGATTGAATGATGTATGTCCAGACACACAGGAGAGTGCAATGCACAAATATCCTGGAGAAACTCAATGGATCACGCAGCATCTAAAGGAAATAAACATTTCCAACATTTTGGGCTTGGACCCTAAGTCAGTTATAACCAAAAACTGCTGGAAGTGCTTTTCCCCTCTCCCCCTAAGGCAGCTGAATCTGCTGGAGCACTGTGGCTGTCATAGGAAGGGGCTGGGTGGTGATTATTTAAGATGTGCCTCATATTGTGGGATGTACAGAAATCAACACAGTTCCCCTATTATTGCAAAATACGGTGCAGAAAATATAATATTGTTGTTTTTTAGAAATTTTTGCCTAATATCATGAATTTTTGCCCAATTTTGAAAAGTTTTGCCAGGGTATTCATCGAATATGCTACTCAAATTTAGTGCATCAACTTCTGGGCAAGGCTGTTGAGAAGGTAGCCAGCATCACAAAGGATCCCCATCACCCTGGTCACAAGCTCTTCTCACTGCTTCTTTCAGGCAGAAGGTACAGAAGCCTGAAGTTCAGCCCCTCTTGGTTCAAGAGGAGGTTTTAATTCCAACATCCATCAGGCTCTTGAACCTCCCCTTATTACCTAACCATAAACTACTCTGAGATCATCAAAAGATCTGTCTGCATGACTGAAATATTACTTTTTTTTTCCTGTGCACTAACTGCAATTGTGAATATTTATTTGTCTATCCTTGTATATTTATCATTTCTTTTTCTGTCTTGGCATACCGTGGTAATTTAATTTGTACTTGTATAGTAAGAACTTCTTTGCATCTGTACATTGTACTTGCATGTTTGACACTAAACTCTCATTACATTAGACAATGAAAATTTTGCTTCCTGCACACTTTTGGGTGTATTTTATGGATTTTGGACGGTTGATCACGAAAATCACCTTAAATATTTCCTATCATGTACCATTATTTAGATATAACTTATCTTTGTTATTTTCTGTCATATTTTAAATCTATTTCAAACATGTAAAACCATGAGGTGGAACATGTAATTTTCTGTATTTGTACTTGGACTTCTTCCCTGCTGATCTTGGTGCAGTCAGTGACAAACATGGTCAAAGGTTTCACCTGGACATTGCGACTATGGTATCAGGGCAACTGGAATCTATCATTGCTGGCATCAGATGCTGAGTACAAATGAAAATCAGCGGCAAGACATTTTTATGTCAGTTGAACTAACGCAATGTGTCAGGATCATTATGTGATTAAATATGCAATATTCAATAAAAGTTAATTTAATGTTTCTCCAACTTCTTATGTGATTCAGCAATTCTGAAATTATATTTGTGTTCAGCTTGAAGTTGCCTATCATAATCCTCAATTTTTTTTCAGGAAGCAAACTTTTTGAAAGAAATTGTTGCCCAATGTTATTAGAGTCACACTGTGAAGATTCTGAAATATGCTGGTGAATCTCAACAAAATGGTAAAAGTATTCAGCCCTTTCATGAAAAACATTTTAATCTTTAAAGATTTGAAGTGCCTATTGATTGCAATTAAAATGAGTACATGTACCTCAGTCCTTTTTAGAAGGTAGGAAATAAGACACAGGCAGCATGGTTGGCATAGCGGTTAGCTCAACGCCTTTACAGTGCCAGAGATCGGGACTTTGGGGTTCAAATCCCACACTATTTGTAAGGAGTTTGTATGTTCTCCCTGTGTTGCGTGGGTTTTCTCCAGGGTCTATGGTTTACTCCCACAGTTTAAAACATAACAAGGATGTAGGTTAATGAGGTATGAATTGGGCAGCATGGATTCATGAGCCGAAATGGCCTGTATGTCTAAATTAACTCTCTATTTATAGATTTATCCTTACAAAAGTTTAAGTTTGCAAAATGTGATATGAAAGTGAGTTTTTTATTTGAAATGGATGATAATTTTTTTCCCCTTTAGGACTAACAGTGTAAAAATACTGCAGTATTCCATTTAAGACAGAAATAGGGTGATTTTTTTCCCTCTCTGTCAGGCAGCAGTGGATCTTTGAACCTACATCAAAAGCAGTGGAAGCAATATCTTTGAATATTTTTACAGCTGAGGTTGACAGATTCCTGTTAAGAAAATGGGTGAAAGTTTACTGGAGTCGACACGAATGTCAGGTTGAAGTTACAGTCACATCAGCCACAAGCTTATTAGATTTCAGAGTTGTTCATGTGTTAAGTGGTCGACTCCTGTTCTTAATTCACGTGTTCAAATGTATGAATGTTAGCATGAACTGCTGCTGCTAGCAATAATTCCCAGTCCAAAGCATGCAGGAGTGTTGAGAATGAAATTAAATATGCAGATTGAACAATTTCACTTTTGGTTCTTGAGGCTTTCCTCTTCTCAAGATTCAAACATAGCTACATCACCCATTACATGATGTCTCCCAGTAACAGATAACTAGAGGGGAAGAGGTAGAATCATTAATGTTCAGCCAACTTCCTATGGGATGTTTTTTATAAGTAAATATAAGTACTGGATGCTGTTGTCACAACACCACACAGGTAGCTGTAGTGCACTCTCCGACCGAAGCCCAAGCCATTCAAGCCATTTAAGCCATCTCCAAGCCAACCCAAAGTGCTTTAAGCTTCCCTTTACAGTGTAATTATAATGCACTATAACTCAACGTGGCTCTCAGCTTTCCCCATTCCCTTGTTCCTGTCATAATAGCACACTTACCACTATGTGAGAACCTTATGGTGTCACAGGAACAAGGGAATTGATTGGCTGAGCTTTTGTTATGTGAATCAAGGTAGATTGGGTAGTGGGGAAATTGCCATGGAAACACTTTGGCATTTAGGATTGGATTGTGTCCCGAGATACCAGACTTGGTTTGGAGTTGCTTTGCTCTGGAACCAACTATCATCATCATTATCATGGTCCATCCCTTCGCAAGCGAACATGAGCACGGTACCTTGTAGCTCTTCTGCCCTCACAGAACTTATTGTAGTTGTTGGCACATTGTGATGTGCCACTGCAAATCGCGGAACGCCATGCAGTGCAATTTTTTTGTGAGGTCCTCCCAGTTAGTATGGTTGACATGGAATGACTGGCGATCGCGCTTGATTACGTCTTTGTAGCGAAGACGTGGGCGGCCAACAGGGGAGGGAACATCTGGTAGCCCACCATAGAGGATATCTTTGGGCAATCGGTGTTGAAACTGTGGCCAGAATGTTATATGAGGAACCAAACTTAAGTTTCAAATTAATTAAGTGTTGGCATTCGGCGATTAATTTTCGAATGGTCATGTCAGATTCCTGTTCAATCATGTTCTGAGGTCTACATCTTGGTACGTTTGCATTCCTGCTACAAAGACTAGACACTTGAACTGGTGTTCAGTCAGCATAGAGAGTTTAAAATGCTCGCACTGTCGATTTACCATACTCGTGTATGCCACAAAATCTTCAGTATCTCTCTTGGTCATTTTTAAACACTGATACCGAATGTTGAACAGTGATATTTGTTCATCGAATATTTCTGCCATTACCTCAAGTGTTTCCCTGTAACTGAGCTCCAGGGGAAGTTTTGGCAGAATGAAGTTTATGTAGCGCTCGTGTTCTCGAGTGCCTAACTTTCTCAACAACAACCTAATCTTCCACGCCTCACTGAACTTGGAAAAGTCTACTGAAAACAAGTCTTCATACTTTCTATACCAAGTTTCAAAAGTGCATGACTCAGAGTCATAATTAAACTCAGCGATAGAGTTCATTAATGCATCTGTAGAATTTGTTTTAAGTACAGGCTCACCTTCCTCAACGATTAAAGCTCCCACGGACATTGTTGCTGCCAGATTGTCCATTAATTTTGATTGTATGAGTTCAAAACTCTCTTGTTGCTGTTTTAGCCCTTGAGCTGCTCCATTGTTACTGACATTGTTGTTAAATTCAATTATCCTAGGTCCTCATCGCCAAAATATGTTGTAACTGTGGCCAGAAATGTTATATAAGGAACCGAACTCCTACTCTTGGTTACCCAGAGTAATGAAACCACAGACACAGAGGTTGCCCTTAACCCCGTGCTCTTTACTACAATTTCTCCAAACATAGACTATTATACAAAATGGCATAAACTATTTATAATATTTACACAAAGCTTGTGACTTCAAGTCACAAGGCAATCTCATGAGTCCTGGTGACTGTGGGTCACTCAGATTAGGACTCCCTAGCAATCGGCCATCCTCCATGTGGACAATGTGGTCAGCCCACCGCAGGCGGCAAGCGCGGATGATTGAGTAGAGGTCCGTATTTCCAATCTTCTCCAGGACTTGGACGTTTGAGACTCTGTCGCACCATGAGTAGCCTAGGATGGATCTGAGGCCGCAGAAATGGAATGCATTAAGGTGGTGTTCTTGCTTTCCGTATGTGACCCAGGATTCACAGCCGTAGAGAAGAGGACTCAGCATGCAGGCCTCATAGACTCGTATCTACAACTTGGTGGAGAGGTGGCAGTTATCCCATACACGGGCATGGACACGTCTGAAGGTAGTTTTTTTTTTGTTTCTTTTTAAATTTATTTTTCATACCATAAACCACATTAACCATGATACATACTTTTTCCTTTTCAAATATATACAGTGCCATTTTCTCCCCCCACCCTCCTCCCATCCCATCCTCCCTACCTCCCCCCCCCCCCCGTCCATATAAAGTACAAAATCTAGGATACATTAAACCAGTCAAACAATGTTGTCATTCAATAAAATTCCACTGAGTCAATTCTTTCCATTTCCTTCTCCTTTCGTTAATTTAGGTAGTGAATGTCCCCGGTAGGTTTTCTCTATTGTGTTTCATGTAAGGCTCCCATATTTGTTCAAATATTTCAATATTATTTCTTAAACTATATGTTATTTTTTCTAATGGAATACATTTATTCATTTCTATATACCATTGTTGTATTTTCAAATTATCTTCCAATTTCCAGGTTGACATAATACATTTTTTTGCTACGGCTAGAGCTATCTTAACAAATCTTTTTTGTGCACCATCCAAATCAATTCCAAATTCTTTGTTTTTTATGTTACTTAGGAGGAAGATCTCTGGATTCTTTGGTATATTGTTTTCTGTAATTTTATTTAATATGTGGTTTAGATCTTCCCAAAATTTTTCTACTTTCTCACATGTCCAGATTGCATGAATTGTTGTTCCCATTTCTTTTTTACATCGAAAACATCTATCAGTTACTGTTGGGTCCCATTTATTTAACTTTTGAGGTGTAATGTATAGCCTGTGTATCCAGTTATATTGTATCATACGTAACCTCATATTTATTGTATTTCTCATCGTTCCAGAACATAACTTCTCCCATGTTTCCTTTTTTTATCTTTATATTTAAATCTTGTTCCCATTTTTGTTTAGTTTTACCATTTGTTTCCTCATTCTCCTTTTCTTGCAGTTTAATATACATATTTGTTATAAATCTTTTGATTAACATTGTATCTGTAATCACATATTCAAGGTTACTTCCCTCTGGTAAACTCAAATTGCTTCCTAATTTATCTTTCAAGTAGGATCTCAGTTGGTAATATGCCAGCGCTGTATCTCCAGTTATATTGTATTTATCTTTCATTTGTTCAAAGGATAATAATCTACTTCCTGAAAAACAATTTTCTATTCTTTTGATCCCTTTTTTCTCCAATTCTCTAAAGGAAAGGTTATCTATTGTAAAAGGGAGTAACTTATTTTGCGTCAATATTAGTTTTGGTAATTGATAATTTGTTTTATTCCTTTCTACATGAATCTTTTTCCAAATATTGAGTAGATGATGTAATACTGGAGAACTTCTATGTTGTACCAATTTTTCATCCCATTTATATAATATGTGTTCATGTATCTTTTCCCCTATTTTATCTAATTCTAATCTAGTCCAATCTGGCTTTTCCCTTGCTTGATAAAAATCTGATAGGTATCTTAATTGTTCGGCTCTATAATAATTTTTAAAGTTTGGCAGTTGTAAGCCTCCTTGTTTATACCATTCTGTTAATTTATCTAGTGCTATCCTCGGTTTCCCCCCTTTCCCTAAAAATTTCCTTATTATTTTCTTTAACTCCTTGAAGAATTTCTCTGTCAAGTGTATTGGCAATGCCTGAAATAGGTATAATATCCTTGGGAAAATGTTCATTTTAATACAGTTTATCCTTCCTATTAGTGTTAATGGTAAATCTTTCCAATGCTCTAAATCGTCCTGTAATTTTTTCATTAGTGGATAATAATTGAGTTTATATAGTTGGCCGAGATTTTTATTTATTTGTATACCTAGGTATCTTATTGCTTGCATTTGCCATCTGAATGGTGATTCCTTCTTAAATTTTGAGAAATCCGCATTATTCATTGGCATTGCTTCACTTTTATTTACATTAATCTTGTAACCCGACACTTCTCCATATTCCTTCAATTTCTTATATAATTCTTTTATTGATAGTTCTGGTTCTGTTAAGTATACTATAACATCATCCGCAAATAAACTGATTTTATATTCCTTGTCTTTTATTTTTATCCCTTTTATATTATTTTCTGTTCTTATCAATTCTCCTAGTGGTTCTATAGCTAACGCGAACAATAAGGGTGATAGTGGGCATCCCTGCCGTGTAGACCTGCTTAAGTTAAATTGCTTTGATATATATCCATTTACTGTCACTTTCGCCAATGGCCCCTTATATAATGCTTTAATCCAATTAATATACTTCTCTGGTAAACTGAATTTTTGCAATACTTTGAATAAATAATTCCATTCTACCCTGTCAAAGGCCTTCTCTACATCTAAAGCAACTGCTACTGTTGGCGCTTTACTCCCTTCTACTCGTCTGAAGGTAGTTGATGTTTTTTCCCACACGTGTGTCCAGTTCTGTATCGAGTGAGTTCCTTGTTGTCATGATGGAGCCCAAGTAGCAGAATTTCTCTTCATTGGCGAGCACTGACCCATTGATGGTAATTGATGGCGTGTCGTGGGTTTGATGGCTAAAGACGACCGTCTTGCCCAGGCTAATTTTCAGTGGAGGCAGATGCAAATGCGTCGCACAACACTTGCAGCTCTGGCTCACTCCCAGCCAGGGCTGCAAGCGTTGTGCGACGCATTTGCATCTGCTTGCACCAACTGTGATACACTTTGGTAAACAAGAGAGACTGCAGATGCTGGAAAACTGGAGTGACACACAAAATGCTGGACGAACTCAGCCAGTCAAACAGCATACGTGGAAGGCAAAAGGTAGTCAATATTTTGGGCCAAAATCTTTTATCAATGACCAATTCCTAATTGATGCTACCTGAGCGGCTGAGTTCCTCCAGCATTTTGTATAATACAGTTAATTCTTCAGGCCTAGACAAGGAGCAGGAAAACTTACAGATGAGAGTACTTTGGAGGTGAAAAATGCCCTGCTTAGTAATATTCTGGAGTCCACAATCACACCCTTTTTAAGAGTCCATGGGAAGTCAATATTTTAACATACAACATTGAACAGTGCAGATCCTTTGGCCGATGATGATGTGCTGACTAAATACCTACAAAAAAAAACTAAACCCTCCCTATCTCCTAATCCTCTCTTTCATCCATATGCCTGTTTAAGAGTCTCTTAAATGACCCCCTTGTTCCAGCTTCCACCATCACCTCGGCAATGCATTTCAGGCACCCACAGCTCTGTGTAAAAAACTTATCCCTGATGTCTCCCCTAAACTTCCCTTCCTTCACTTTCTACAGATGTCCTCTGACAGCAGATTTTTTAATCTTACAGCTGTAAGACTTAGAACATAAAAAACCCAAAGAACTACGGAGACTCCATGAATATTGAGAGGTCTGGTGAGACCAGATATGGCACAATACCCAGTAAAATCTTCACCAATCTCTGGCACCATCTTCCATCTATTCTTAGTGTGTGGATATAATCAGGCATAAAATGCATGAAGTCCCCTGCACCAACTTGTAAAATGAAAGTACTGCAGCTGTAGAAAACTGAAATGTGTATAGATAACACATAAAAAGCACACCAAGGACTGCGGAGAGTGAAGTAGCATTAACAACTTCATTCCACAGCAACAACCATTTAGCAGAAGGGTATCAATGACCTGAAACATCATGTTTGCTTCTCTCAGACCAAACTCTATTTTTCAGCTATGCTAACCTTTAAAACATCTGGGCCTCTCTTCCCTTTGTTGTAGAGAATGATAAAGAGAATGGATGCTAGGTTATTGTATGGCCTGAATGAGGCCAGGGATCTGTCAAGTGGCTACCTGTGATTGTACTTCTCATTCTTTGCAGCCATCTGAAACTTGAAAATATCCCTCTTCACTCCTCTTTTATAACCCTTGTCCTATGTTCTGATTGGTTGAGCTTTAGGCACTTCTTGTCACAACTTTCAATACTCCCTCTCAACCCCAAATCAGAGCGCCTACTCTTTCCACCCCCACCCCACCCCCCCACCACTTGCGGTTCCGTGAGCATGGTGGTGGTTTAAATTGCTTACTTGAGTTTTCTAGTGGAGACACTCTAGTGAAGAGATGATAATTGAACTGTGCATTGGGATACATAAGGTTTGAATTAGAGTTGTTTTTGTTCCTGTAAAAAATACAATAAATTTTATGCTTCAGGGGCTGGTCAGGAACAACAAAGCTTTGAGTCAGAGTGCTTAAGGGTTGTAAAGTATCACACCTAAATCATATTTTCCTTTGAGAGCATGCTTGGTTGTTCTTTCCAAGTCTTATAATAGTCCAATATCAAAACCTGCTATGACTTGCCTGGGCAATGACAGCCTACATAGTGAGAGCAGATTAGTTGGACAGACACCTCCCTCATCTTGACTTAGTGCCAGTGGACATTGGGTGGAGGCTGGGTGGTGTTGGCGGTGGGGGGGGGGGGGGGGAGATAAATTGAGAGAGTCTCAGTTTCACACTATAAGTAGTACAGCCTGAAGTGATTAGAGACTATAAATAGAGTTTCTGAGCTTTTGGGCTGAACCTGAGACTGGTCTTTTTGTATGTCAAGCAACACAAAGTTATTTTGCAAAATTGCCAGTAGTTTCAGTGTTGACTGGAATAGGTGGCTGATTGAGAACTTCCCACAGTAAAATAGTATCTCCACTTCCAATTTATTGGTTGCACAAGCCATTGACATGTTGTAGAAGGTTTAATATAAATTCAAGTCTTCCCTCATTCAGTAATTTCTGGGAAGGAAAATGGAACCCAGTGTTTATGATAGACTGAGAATTTTGTTTACAGTCTGTTCCACATGGATTCTGGTTACTGATTACTATTGGGATCCATTTTGTTCTGCGTTGGGTTGGATGGAAGGTGCTCCAAGGAACTTTGGAGAAATCAGGGGAGAGGGATCTCGGGTTTCCACTGTTGACAGATGTATGGCTTTTGCTGAAAGCTTAAACAAGGCATGCTTCGACCAGCACAGGTCACTGCATCTGGGTCAGTTTAAAAATTGTTTTCAGCAATCTTTATTTATTGATGAATATCTATGAATGATTTGTTACAGTTAATAAAACAAAGAGAGCACAATTGGCCAACTTTCAAAATCCAAGGTGGGATAGTAATACCTGTTAACTACAGTGAGAGCATCAAATTCACCTGCTACTTCAGAAGCTGTCTGGTACTCAGTCCATTGCCCAGAGGCTGTTTGCACTAACAAAGGGGCTTGATGTCGCTCTTGGGTTGTACAACTCACATCCTGCACTTCTCATGTCTTACTTCAGGAGGTGGTGATTGGGCCTTGGAAGTGAGTTGGTGACATAATACTTCAAGACAATAGAGGTTGAAGGTCCACACACCAAGGTCCCCTTTCAATGCACTGGATGTTCAGGACCAAGTCGTGGAAGGAAGTGAAGTGCTCCTACATCTGCTGTGGTGGGGTGAGGGCTGCGAAATCCAACCAGACAGATCCTCCTCAGGAAGTGGGAAGAAGTCAAGGGTTTTCCTGCACTGAAGAAGAAGCCTAATGTTGACACAAGCTATTAAAGTGAGAAAGTCCAATCTTTGACTGTGATGGGATATCTCCACCTCTGTGGGGCCACAATAAGGGAATCCACATTGTGTCTCTGGAAACTTTCTCAATGCCAATTTGACTGTCACCACTGCCCTCTCCCACAGTGCCTGATACTGGGATGACAGACCTCATGATGACAGAAGGAAGCTCATTGATGAAACAGCTGTGAATGCTTGTGCCATGGGCACTGCCCTGAGGAACTCGTGCTGTGATGCCCTGGGATTGGGGTGATTGCCATCTGATAATCACATTAATCTTCATTACTGCAAAATATGACTCTATCCACTGGAGCAGATGAGGTAGGATCAGTGCAGATAAGCAGTTAATATTTAATGCCTGGAACTCTTTATCACTTCTGACTTTTCTGTCAAAGAGTTCCACTCCAGATCTGAAACATTAACTGATTCTCCTTCCACAAATGCTCTCCCCCACCCCTCCTCCAGCATAGTCCAAACTTTGGTCATTTTTTTCAAGCACCCAACTACAGGTGATGAAAAGGAAATGTCAGTCGATGTGAAAGGACGCAACCTCCCTGAGGAAAGCAGTTGACACCTCCCTCTCTGGTCACACTCATTTCGCTCCACTCCCATCAGTTGGATGATGCATGAGTTTGAAATCATGTACTTCTAGATTCAGGGGCAGATTTATTTTTTCTGTTATCAGACTCTTGACCAGACCTGCCATTAATAAATCGTGATGCCTTGCTCTGTTTAATCGTACTTTTCTCTTTAACATGAGGCCCTGCATTTTTGTCTCTTTGTAACGTTAGCTCCTGGATCTTTGTTTTTACCCTTGTGCCTCCTCTTGTACTATGTGCAGGTTGACTTGCCTGGAAATAAAAGTTTTTAGACCATAAGAAATAGGCTCTTCAGCACATCGAGTCTGCCCTGCCATTTAATCATGAGCTGATCCATTTTTCCACTCAACCCCATTTCCGGGCCTTCTCCTCCATAACCTTTGATGCCCTGGCTAATTAAGAACCTATCAATCTCTGTCTTAAATACACCCAACGACTTTAGCTCCACAACCACACATGGATACACGCAACCACAAACCATTCCATTCAAAACACCAACAGCCACCAGCCTGGACACTGACTTTGCACATATCTTTTGGGATGGGGAGAGAGGAGAGATCTGCATACAATGAGGAACAAACAGATAGGGTGGCTGCCATCTTGAAAATGAGGGTTTTTTGGGTCAAGATACAAATGGTGGAGATGGGTGAGCACAATCAATGCTTGGTTGCACTGGAGACTCAGCCAGGCAGGCTCCACATAATGTGCTAAAGGGATAGCAGACACATAAATCCTTGGAGACACAATTGCCACGGGCAATGCTGTCCTGCATTTCTGTGAGGTTCCAGTTGTTCCGACACTTGTTGGCAGATTTCAGTCACAAACAGTTCAGTGAAGCAAGACTATCTGGTGCATAGTCCATGATGGTAAGGGAAGATCCTCCAAGCACCTTGTTCTTATTTGCAAGGTTATTAGAAATTATAGAAGTACAACATGTAATCAGGCCCTTCAGCCCAGTGATTCCACGCCAACCATTTGTAACAACTCTACACTAATCCCAGTTTGTTTTTTATTTTATTATCTCCCTGTCATATTTGCCGAGGAATCTCTCCCAACACATTCTGAACTACTTCCATGGCAGACTTTTTAAGGACTACAATTCCACCACAATATTAACCACAAGCCTTGCTGTTGAATTTTCAAATTTTAGTTGTTGTGGAAGAATTTCAATAACAAGTTAAAAAACAAACCACAGAAATGCTGGAGGAACTCAACCAGTCTCAGAGCATCCATGAGGTAAAGATATATTATGGACATTTTGGGCCTGAGCTCCTCTTCAAGGTACAGGCTGAACCTTTTTAATCCGCCGGTCTGGATCTGGCTATTGCCGGACCACAGAAAATGCCAGAAAATAGAAATTAATCCCTAAGGAAACTCCTTATGTAAACATATCAAAGGTAGAACAAAGCTTAAAACAGGACATAATATTGTGGGGCAGCACAGTTAACGTAGTGGTTAGCGCAACGCCTTTACAGTGCCAGCAATTAAGATGTTAGTATAAACACCTTACACACAGCACAGGACTCGAACTCCGTTCTTGATCGCTGGTGCTGTAAAGGTTGAATCTGCCGCCGTTAGAACAAACTCCTTACAGAAAGTGCAGGACTCAAACCCCAATCCTGATTGCAGCAGATTCAACCTTTATAGCGCCAATGATTGAGCCCCATGCTGTCTGTAAGGAGTTTGTACTAATGGCAGCAGATTCAAAATGTGCTGGACCACAGGAGTTGCCGGACCACAGATCGCCAGATATAGAGGTTCAATCTGCATAAGCAAAAACAGGAAGGTATCTGAATAAAGAATGAAAAATGGAAGGGAGGGGGTTGGGGGGGAAGTCCAGATCAACAAAAGGTGTTAATACGATATGACAAGAGGATAGGTGAGAATTGATTTTGGGTCTGCGAAAGGAGACAGAGGGAAAAGGGGAGAGAGGAGAGAGAGAGAGCTGGGGGGAAAGCGTTGGGGGAAGAAGAAGGGGAGGGGCAAGGGTTTAAGGGAAACTGGAGAAATCATTGTTAATCCCATCTAATAGGAGGGTGCCCAGATAGAAGATGAGGTGTTGTTCCTCCATTTGTGGGTAGTCTCAGTCTGGCAGTGCATGAGACCATGGACAAACATGTCAGCAAGGGAATGGGTTGGCGAAATGAAATGGGTAGCCACTTGGAAATCCATGATATTGCAGCGGACAGAGTCGAGGTTCTCAACAAAGCGATCTCCCAGTCTACGTCCAGTCTCTCTGATATAGAGGAGACCATAATGGGAGCAATTGTGATAGTAACCAGTAGATATAATCTAGTCACTATTGTAAGCAGCCTCAACCCCTTTAAATGATTGTGGTGGGGAGTCCTGATCAACTATGCTGGGTTTAGACTGTGCACTAGTTGGAATGTGCAGATTGTGAAAAGGCAGCATTTGCATCCAATCAGACGGTGAATGGAATGACATCATAGAATATTATAGTGCAGTACAGGCCCTTCAGCCCATGATGATGTGCTGACCAATGTAAACCTACTCCACAACAAACTGATTTTTCCCTACCTCATACCCATAACTTTCTATTTTTCTTACATCCTTGTGCCTATCTCAGAGTCATTTGAATATTCCTATTGTACCAGCTTCCATCATCACTCCCACGGCAATGCATAAGAACATAAGAAATAGGAGCAGGTGTAGGCCATCCGGCCCATTGAGCTTGCTCCGCCATTCAATAAGATCATGGCTGATCTGATCAATGACTCAACTCCACCTACCTACCTTTTCCCCATATCCCTATATTGCTTTTTTATGTTAAAATCTATCTAACTGAACCTTAAATATGTTTAATGAAGTAGCCTCAACTGCTTCCCTGGGCAGAGAATTCCACAGGTTAACTATTCTCTGGGAAAAACAGTTTTTCCTCATCTCCGTCTTAAATCTACTCCCCTGAATCTTGAGGCTGTGTCTCAACTACCAGTGAAAAACAATTTTCCTGCCTCTATCTTATCTGTCGCTTTCATAATTTTATACGTTTCTATAAGATGTCCTCTTATTCTTCTGAATTCAAGTGAGTATAATCCCAAACAATTTAGTCTCTCCTCGTAGGTCAACCCCCTTATCTCCAGGATCAAAAAACAGCCACTGTAAATTCATCTTGTCCTTAAGTTTAAGGAAAGAAAGTAATGTGACCTTAGCACACTACACTCAAATCTTGCCGCCCACACGAACTGGGTCACAGACACAGTTATAGAGTTGTACAATATGAAACAGGCCCTTTGACCTAACTTGTCCATGCTGCTCACCTGAGCTTGTGCCATTTACTTTGATTGACACATATCCCTCCAGTCTTTTCCTATCTACATACCTTTTAAATGTCGTATTTCTACTTGTCTCAACCACTTGGTTAAAATAGGTGACCAACATTTTTCTTGAAAGATAAGTTTGAAAGAATGAAAGGAAAAAAGGCAGAAAAGCAGGATGTGGTGGGGAGGGAATCTAGGCAAGAGGAGCCATGTTAAAAACCACGACTGATCAGAATGGGAGGTATGCAATCATATGGGAGGCATTTTCTGACGGAGGAGGAAGCAGGAAGAATGAGTATGCAGAGATTTAAAAAAAAATCAAGGTTATGCTAACCTGAGAGCCTGCTTAGTTCGACAAGAGCAGATATAATGGGTGAACAGCATGGCCCAATTTGGCCCATACACAGTACAGGTTTTAGGCATTTCCCTCACAATCATTGTCTTGTAGTCCTCCTTCCTTTCACTTCCACCACATTCACAGCACTTGCTCTTCTGCACCTGAAATAATTTCTTACTTTCCTCCTCACCAATCTTCACCCTATTCATGTTTCTGGATAGATCAGTGGCAAGCAGGTAAGATGAAACTAAAATCAGGACTGTGGGGGTGAACCTCCTACAGTAGGACTGGTAAGAACCTGCTCATCAGTTGCTCGGTGCTCTTGGTACCACTGGACTTGGTGCTGGTGTGGCCCACCTCCTGCTCCTCTGCCCTAGCAGTTGCCCAAGCTATCCTTTGATTCATCTGGGAAATCAAGATGGAACAGGTCACAAGGCAATGGGGCAAAAGTGTACCTAACATTGCCCTTATCCTCGTAGCCAGTTTTGTGTGTGATTGCATCAGGCTGTGAGTGGAGGTAACGGAAGGGGGCACCAAGTCTCATTGTGTGTTGAGGTTCTACTTTCCAAAGGACAGGCCTGGCCCTGTTGCTGTACAATGTCACAGTCAGCTGGACATTGCCACACTACCTATCCTTCATGGAATGGTTCTTCCAGAAAAACACTTTGGATCACCTCCAGTAAGCAGTGGGCAGCACGGAACATATTGTAGATACTATGGGACAACATCATGATGGATCCTGTGCAGACTGTCCAAATCATTTAGTAGAATGCCAATTGCCAGAGTTTGCTAGCAAGCTTGACTGGCAGTGAGAGGGCCCTCCTGGGTCAGGTCCTTCCTGTATGATCAGAATACCATTTCCAACACACATTTCCCTCAGTAATGTGGTAGATACAGTCACCTATCTCATTGCAGACTATATATTTCCCAGGGGAACCATAGAGGTATTTTTTTTAATTAAAGGGAATTAACTCAATGAGTCCTGGACTGAGCCTCCGTGATAGGGAACCTGCTTGAGGAAGTCACCTTCGAACCACAAGGAAGCAGACACCTGTGGGCCCATTTTGGCATGAATAGCCTGTAGAGCTCATCGAAAGAATCAAAGACTTGTTGATCCAAACCAAGGCTTTTATTAGCAAAAGACAGGAGCTCTTCACAGGTGGCCGACCAGTCCGGAATGATCCGACCTGGCTAGGGACACAACCCTTTAAGGCCCAGACAATAGGCGTGGCTTAGCTCTCAGCCAATCGCTGTAAGCACAGTCTAGATACAGTAACTATATACACTATATACATTGGTGATAGATCTGTACTATCACATTCACCCCTTCTTGGAGAACTGACCCTGGAAAAAAAAACAAAAAAACGAGGGAGAGAATGAAAGGAAGGGGTAGGCTAAGGACTGTAGCAGTCAGGGGGTCTGACCATCTGGCGTGACCGCCGTGGTGCCGGGATTGGGGTCGCTGGAGTGGTGTCGGGTGCGACCGCTCCTTCGCTCAATTCCCCAGTCGTGTTGTCTGCAGGGTGGCCTGGGTCGTTGGGGTGCTGTTGGTCCTTCTGTTGCGGCACGGGGCCTGGGGAATAAAGAGTTGGGGAAGGTTGGGTTGGGGGGTTTGCTGGGTCTACCGCATCCTGAGCTAGGTCCCGCACCGAAACAGTGTCCTCCCGCCCGTCTGGGAAATCAACGTAGGCGTAATGTGGGTTCGCGGGGAGTAGAGTCACTCGGTCGACCAAGGGGTCGTTCTTTGAGTGCCGGACGTGGCGTCGCAAAAGGACGGGGCCAGGGACGGTGAGCCATGCTGGTACAGTGGTTCCTGATTCAGATTTCCTCGGGAAAAGGAACATCCTTTCGTGGGGGGTGGCATTTGTTGCGGTACATAGGAGGGAGCGGATGGAGTGTAAGGCACTAGAGAGAACCTCCTGCCAGTGAGAGGTGGGGAGACCTTTAGACCGGAGAGCCAGTGTAACCGCTCTCCATATGGTGGCATTCTCCCTCTCGACCTGGCCGTTACCGCGTGGGTTATAGCTCGTGGTCCTGCTTGAAGCGATACCACACTCCAGAAGATACTGTTGCAGCTCTGCGCTCATGAATGAGGACCCCCATCACTATGGATGGAATTGGGGTATCCGAAGATGGCAAAAATACTGTGAAGGGCCTGTATCACTGAGGTGGCAGTGGTGTCTGGGCAGGGCACAGTGAACGGGAAGCAGGAGTACTCGTCGATGGCCATAAGGATGTAGTTATTACGGTTGGTCGACAGTAGGGACCCCTTAAAGTCTACGCTAAGACACTCGAAGGGGCCGGTGGCTTTGATAACGTGGGAGTTATCCGGACGGAAGAAGTGGGGCTTGCATTCAGCGCACACAGAACAGGCTTGGGTCATGGAGCGGATCTCCTCGACTGTGTAGGGTAGGTTGCGCGCCTTCACAAAGTGGGCAAACCTAGTGACCCCTGGATGACAGAGCGCCTCATGGAGTTTCTGTAGTCTGTCCATCTGTATGCTGGCACACGTCCCCCTGGAGAGCGCGTCAGGTGGGTCGTTGAGCTTACCAGGCCGGTACAGGATGTCATAGTTAAAGGTGGAGAGTTCGAATCTCCATCTGGCGATTTTGTCGTTTTTTAATCTTACCACGCTGGGTGTTGCTGAACATGAAGGAGACCGCGCGTTGATCAGTCAACAGTGTAAAGCGCCTCCCAGCGAGGTAATGTCTCTAACGATGCACCGCTTCAACTATGGCCTGGGCCTCCTTCTCGATCGAGGAATGTCTACTCTCTGGACCCTGGAGGGTTCTGGAGAAGAAGGCTACAGGCCGACTGGCCTGGTTCAAGGTGGCTGCCAGGGCGAAGTCGGATGCATCGCTCTCGACTTGAAACGGGACAGACTCATCGATCGCGTGCAGCGTCGCAGGGGCGATGTCGGATTTGATTCGATCGAAAGCCGCTCTGGCTTCGGTTGAGAGGGGAAAGGAGGTGGTCTTGATAAGAGGACGCGCCTTGTCAGCGTAATGTGAAACCCATTGGGCGTAATACGAGAAAAGGCCCAGGCAGCATTTGAGCGCTTTCTGGGTATGGGGGGGGGGGGTAAGTCCATTAGGGGACGCATGCGGTCAGGATCTGGCTTGACTATCCCGTTCTCCACCACGCAACCTAGAATAGCGAGTCGTTTGGATCAACAAGTCTTTGATTCTTTCAACGAGCTCTACAATTTTATTGGCAAAAAGACAGGAGCTCTTCACAGGTGGCCGACCAGTCCGGAATGGTCCGACCTGGCTAGGGACACAACCCTTTAAGGCCCAGACAATAGGCGTGGCTTAGCTCTCAGCCAATCGCTGTAAGCACAGTCTAGATACAGTAACTATATACACTATATACATTGGTAATAGATCTGTACTATCACATAGCTATCATGTTCATGGGTCAGGGGTCCAAAATAGTGGCAGTAACAGCCAAGGCATAGATGCCTCTGCAAACACTTTGCTTCTTCTTGCATTAGCATGTGGTGGGAATTCAGTACCTCATTTTCCTTTGGTTCTTTACTGAAATGAAATTGAAACAACTGCAATGCCAGATCCAGCTCCATCAGTGTCATCAAGTTTGCAGATGACACAACAATAGTTGGCCTCATTGGCAAGAACGATGAGTTGCACAACAGAGAAGAGGTGGAAAATCTCGCGACATGGACCGAGAGTAACAACCTGAATCTCAATGTGGACAAGATGAAGGAGATGATCATTGACTTCAGGAGGACTACTTATCAACAACTCTGTAGTAGAGAGTGGAGAGCACCAGGTTCCTTAGAGTTCACTTAATTAGTGAACACTCAACATCTCCACACTTGTCAGGAATGCACAGCAGAGCCTGCACTTCCTGAGAAGATTAAAGCGGGCAAGGCTACTGGCCACCATTATGTCAATCTTCTATAGGAGCATATTTGTGTGGAGTCTCCCTCCCCTACCTACCCCCATTGATGTGATCTACTGGGATCATTGTCTGAAGATGTTGTGCAGAATTACTGAGGACCCCTTCCACATCACACACAGTATCTTTCAGCTGCTCCCATTGGGGAAGTGATGCAGGAGTATCAGAGCCAGCACCACCAGGCTGAGGAACAGCTTCTTCTCATGGGCACTAAGAATGCTGAGTGACTATAGGAACTGAACACATTAACCATCCGAGACTTCCATATTCATGGAACAATATTTATTTATTTGTATAGATGAAGTATTTTCTCCTGCATATGTATTGTTTGTTATATGTGTGTTATATCTGGTTGTCTGTCTGCATGTTTTGCACTGAGGACTGGAGAACGCTGTTTCGTCAGGTTGTATTTGTACAATAAACTTGACGACCTGAAATTGTTCAACAATCAAAAATGCATTGCTGTGCTATCCATATTCAAGGCTTCATTATTTTGAGGAACACCATCTCTTTGGGAGTTCTGGACTAATGGATGATACCATGGAATATTGACAACTCCAGATTCCAAGCTCTCCTGCAGGCACTGGGAGCTCAGTCAATGGGACAAGGCCCCAATCACTGATCCACTGGGGGCTATTTTATTCTTAATAAACACTGGGTTAAAGTTGAGCAGACAAATGGTCTCGTAGCACTTTGTTTTTTTTGTGCACTGATTAGGCAAGAGGCTGTAAACAACTTGGTTGGGGCAGGTGGGATCTGATTCATTCGAGAGAAGGCGAATGCTGATTTCCTTTGAGTTCAAGCCCAAAGATCACAGCTGCATTCCCTTTGAGTCTGAATCCTCTGTTAGATGTGCAGCTTTCTCTCATGGGAAGGGCCTGGGATACATATGAGAATTCAATTTTTTTACAAACATGATTAGAATAAAAATATTTTTGAAACGCTGTTACCTAGGACTCAGTGCAGAGACCCTGAAAAGGGCATGAGCACAAGCTGTTAAACACTAAACCAGATCCTAGTATATGTGGCATTGCTGTTAATAAAAATATTTCATGTTTTTGTTGAATGTGAACTGTTTTCTGTGGGTGCTGATGGAGAATGTGACTGTGTTTTTGGAACTCAGGCAGAACATAATGCCCATAGGTGTCTCTTCAATTCTCACTCACCGTCCACATTAGACATAAGATGTTGTTCCTTCATCGTCTCTGGATTTAAATCCTGACTATGGTGTTGTGAGAGTATCCCCATCATTCATACTCCACATAACTGGGTGGTCTTGACAGCAGTCTTGGTTTCCCATGAACAAATAAGAAAATAAGTAATTCCCAGCCTGTTAATTCAGGAGATGCCAGCACATTTTCTTCGTCAATTTGCTCAACCTACAGCATAGAAGACCACTAATTTTGCTTTCTGAAGTTACTGAGTGACAGTGTAGAATGTAGATAAGGTGAATAATATATGTCTCCAACAGCTAGATCTTAGAATATAAGAGGCCATGACATAACTTTGTAAAACATCAGTTAGGCCATATCTGGAGAACCACATCTGTAGTTTTGGTTTTCTCTTTATAGGAAGGAGATGATTGTACTGGAGAGGGTACAAGGGGGTTTGAACAGCATGAGTCTGCAAAGAAGCTATTCAGATAGGAGGAGAGACTGGATAGGTTAGGTTTTGCTTTCTTTGAAGTGAAGAAGGCTAAAGGGTTCCTGATAGGAAGGACATAAATTGAGGAGAAACTCTCTGTAACCAGTTGAGTATTCTGTACCTTTGAGATTATGGAGAGTTAGAAGAAAGTTAAGGAATATTTTAATAACCCTGAGGAGTTGAAATCTAGAGCACATTACTTGGGGGAGGGGGGTGATGGAAGCAAATACATTTCAAGTAATTAGATGAAAACCTGAAGTGACATGCCATATAGAGCTGTGTACAAGGTGGAGAAAATGATATTAGTGTCAATAGGTACTCAAAGTCCAACATGGACAGAGTAGACAAAAGAATCTGTGCCCATGCTGTATCACGCATGATGCAGATCTGATACTAGTTATTGTCATGTAATAAAGCAGAAATGCAATTTTACACAAAATTGACTTCTGTCTGTCACAAGACAGACAAAAATTCGCTATTAGGATTGCTCTGCAGCCTTTACAGTCTGAGAAAGGGAGAAAGAGAAGCAAAAGAGTATCCCCTCAGAGTCACTGAGTGTCTGTGGATTCACCTCCAGTGCTCCCACAGCCTCTACAGTTACACAAGACTCCAGTTTGGTTCAAACCATCAGCAACCCGAGCCCAGATCCAAACCTCCGACACAATGGGGAAGCCTTTAGTGTCCAGGGCCCCTCGGGAGCCCTTCTTGCCCTCAGAATCCTCTCAAATCCTGGTTCTGATGCCTGCTTCTCGTGAGCCAGTCTCTAGCAGCCGACAGCCTGTGTGGATCCTTTGACCTCAAGCTGGCAGCAGCCTGCAGCCTGTGTGGGTTCCTCACCTTCAAGTCGCCAACAGCTCGCTGCCTTTGTGCATCCTTCAGTTGCAGAGCCCCTCAGTGGCCTGCCACCTTTGTCACTGTCCTTGGGGTCGTCTCCTCTGCTTCTCCTTCATCTCAATGGGGGGGTAGGGGTGTTCTCCCCATTTCTGGTGCCGTGTGTTGTCCGCTTTTCCTCCAGAGTCTGCAATCCCCTCATAGCCGCTGCCGAACACAGATATTGCCATCTTGGTAAAGACCCTGCAGTCACAGGATTTTAAAATAAAACATCATCAACCCTTTAACAGGCCGTTTAAAGCCTGAACGTAGCCACTGACAGTTGGTCTGGGTAGTAAGACCCCTCAGGGGAGCACTGTGTTTCCTCTCCCTAGGTCCACATTAGCGGTAGCACTGCCATTACAGAAGCTCTGACATCGGCGCCATTTTTCATTTCTGACCTAGGAAGCTTTCAGGTTGGTGAAATACTTCATAAAATGTGTGGGCTTCTCCATCAACTCACTGCTTTCACTCCCTGACATCCCTAACCTTAACCTTGAGCCCAAACCTAAGCCTAACCCACAGGCTGCGGAATGCTGGAGACTGCCTCATAGGAACCAGGTATCGGAACTGGGATTTGAGAGGATCCTGAGGGCAAAAAGGGCTCCTGAAAGCGTTGGGCACTGAATGCTTCCTGATCACGTTGGAGGTTTGGATCTGGAGCTCGGGTTACCAATGAATCAAACAGAAGAGTGTGAGGCTGCAGAGGCTGTGGGAGCACTTGAGGTGAATCCATGGACACTCAGTGACTCTGAAGGGGCTCTCTTTATTTTGTCTTTGTCTCAACTGTCACCATTAAAAGAGGTGGAAAATCTTGAGATATTGTGTGAAAATAACATCCTGTGTCTCACTGTGGACAAGATAAAAGAGATGATCATGGATGTCAGCAGGACTAGAAACAACCACTCTCCTCAGAGAAAAGAGAGCTCCAATTTCCTTGGAGTTCACTTAACAAGTGACCTCTTGTGGACACACAACATCTCCTCACTTATCAGGAAGGCACAACAGAAATTGCACTTCCTGAGAAGACTGAAATAGACAAGGCTACTGGCCACCATTATGTCACCCTTCTACAGGAGCTCTATTGAGAGCTTCCTGACTGGATGTATCACAGTGTGGTATGGTTGCTGCACAGAATTGATCTGAGGTCAAACGACGGCACCATAAGAGGATCTCTGGGGTCTCCCTCACCCCCATCAACGTGATCTATCAGGATCGTTGTCTGAAGAGGGCATGTAAAATCATTGAGGCCTTCTCACCGCCACACACAGCATCTTTCGCCTACTCCTGTCGGGAAAGAGATACAGGCGTATCAGAGCCAGAGCCACCAGGCTGAGAAACAGCTTCTTCGCACGGACAGTGAGACTGTTGAATGAGGAAAGGAACTGTTCCCAGTAACTATCTGAGATGCTAAAATGTACTAAACAATAACTATGTATTTAGTTTAATAGATGTATATTTGTCCTGCATATGTATTGTTTGTCTGTATGTATATGTGTGATGTCTGTGATGCGCTATCGAGCAGAAAAGCAGACACAAAATATAAAGTCTGTTCAACAGGCTTTATTCTACACAAACTTCCACAGAGGTGGCTGTGCTGGCTCTGAGACTGACCTCGAGGGGCCGGATGTAGCTTATATCCCGGAGGGTGATTGGCAGCCAACCGGGTGGGGCTTGGTCCATTCAGGTTGGCTGATTGACAGCTGGCCAGGTGTTGCCAGAGCTCTTCCTGCAGGTACACAGGTTGTCCCCTGCAGTAGGCTAGTGGTGTATCACCACAATGTCTGGTCGTGTGTCTGCAAGTTTTGTACCAAGAATCGGAGAATGCTGTTTCATTGGATTGTGTAATCAGATGACAATAAACTTGAACTTTAAGTTGCCTGCTTTACAGCATGTTTTAATCAGATCTCACTTTAATCTAGACAAAGGATCCTCACCTGGAACATTAACTGAACATATCTTCTCGTGGATGCTGCCTGATTCACTGAGCACCCACACCTCCCCCCAACTCTGCCCATTCAACTTACAAACCCCCAATCCTGAACCAAAGACTCTTCAACCTCAGTTATCACGCTACCTTGCACAGATAAACCTTGCATATGTGCACATTTGGAGGCTGAACTTCAAGCCATTGCCAGCTTATTTAATGGAGTGTACATAAGAACATAACAAACTGGAACAGAAGTCAACCATCTGGCCCATCTGCTCTGTCATTCAATATTATGGCTGATCTGGCTGTGGATCAGCTCTTTCGACCTGCCTTTTCTCCATAATCCTTAATTCTCACACTATGCTTTAAAACAATAGTGACCATTTATTAAAAGTGCCTTGATGACTGAGAAGATGGATAATCAGGTGGATTCAGCAGGAAAACTAGTTTGGGAGGAACTGGCCTGAAGTCCTGACAACCTATTGTGCTTTCATGAAATGAGCCCTTTGAATTCTATCTCCAGTTTCAGGTCAAAATGAAAATGATTCAGAGACTAAAATAGATAAAGTGACAAATGTGCTACAGTATTTTCTACTGTGCTCTGCCAATATTCCCCACAGTTTCCAACAGCTATCTCTTGGATGTTAATCTTTAATTACCTTGTTACTCCAGGACCATCCTGTTAACCCTGCTGATAAATGACCACCGCCAGTGGGCTGATAACGCCTCAAACCGTGCATCTTGGCGCCTCACAGTTTGGCGGGCAGCAACCTCCTTTGAAGAAGACCGCAGAGCCCACCTCACTGACAAAAGGCAAAGGAGGAAAAACCCAACACCCAACCCCAACCCACCAATTTTCCCCTGCAACCGCTGCAACCGTGTCTGCCTGTCCCGCATCGGACTTGTCAGCCACAAACGAGCCTGCAGCTGACGTGGACTTTTTACCCCCTCCATAAATC